>NW_024429270.1:9451647-10051647 GCF_017639785.1 Mesocricetus auratus
TGTGTGGGTGGCTCTTCTGAAGCTGGGCTCGCTGGGTTGGGGTCTTGGAGGAGCTGATCTCTTTCCTGTGTGGGCGGCTCTTCTGGAAGCCGGGAGCGGCCCGAAGATGGAGGGGATGGGTGATGGGCGGGTGGTCCCAGCCAGAGACCCAATCTCACCTGAAGCTGGGCTCGCTGGGTTGGGGTCTTGGAGGAGCTGATCTCTTTCCTGTGTGGGCGGCTCTTCTGGAAGCCGGGAGCGGCCCCGAAGATGGAGGGGGATGGGTGATGGGCGGGTGGTCCCAGCCAGAGACCCAATCTCACCTGAAGCTGGGCTCGCTGGGTTGGGGTCTTGGGGAGCTGATCTCTTTCCTGTGTGGGCGGCTCTTCTGGAAGCCGGGAGCGGCCCCGAAGATGGAGGGGGATGGGTGGTGGGCGGGTGGTCCCAGCCAGAGACCCAATCTCACCTGAAGCTGGACTCGCTGGGTTGGGGTCTTGGGGAGCTGATCTCTTTCCTGTGTGGGCGGCTCTTCTGGAAGCCGGGAGCGGCCCCGAAGATGGAGGGGATGGGTGATGGGCGGGTGGTCCCAGCCGGGGACCCAATCTCACCTGAAGCTGGGCTCGCTGGGTTGGGGTCTTGGAGGAGCTGATCTCTTTCCTGTGTGGGCGGCTCTTCTGGAAGCCAGGAGCGGCCCCGAAGATGGAGGGGGATGGGTGATGGGCGGGTGGTCCCAGCCAGAGACCCAATCTCACCTGAAGCTGGACTGGCTGGGTTGGGGTCTTGGGGAGCTGATCTCTTTCCTGTGTGGGCGGCTCTTCTGGAAGCCCGGAGCGGCCCCGAAGATGGAGGGGGATGGGTGATGGGCGGGTGGTCCCAGCCGGGGACCCAATCTCACCTGAAGCTGGGCTTGCTGGGTTGGGGTCTTGGAGGAGCTGATCTCTTTCCTGTGTGGGCGGCTCTTCTGGAAGCCGGGAGCGGCCCCGAAGATGGAGGGGGATGGGTGATGGGCGGGTGGTCCCAGCCGGGGACCCAATCTCACCTGAAGCTGGGCTCGCTGGGTTGGGGTCTTGGAGGAGCTCCATAAAATATTTTCTTAATGATGAAATATGGCCAGAGTAACAATAGTTTTCATGATGGGACTTGAGGGTCAAGATTTCATTCAAATTCTCACTACACATCTACAAAATTATTTGTTTTAAATATTTTTATTAAAGAATAATCCACAGATTAAATTTAGTAAAAATTACTGAAAGTGCACATCTCTGTAGGTTTTGATAAATGTTCACTACCATCATGATAATAACACACAGAAGCTTCTTGTGATCTTGCCTATGTCCCAAGAGTCTAGAGTTCATGTGGGAAACAAATGAGGGCGGTTGAGTCAGCCCTCATCTTCCCCTCTAACTCAGATTATTCAGGATCATTTTCAGGGTCCAATTCAAGGCAAATAAAAGACACATTCTGACATCCAGGTACCAAAGACAATGAGGGTTCAGGAATAAAATCACTCCAACGTCCTTCTGCCCCCAACTGCTATTCCAGTTAATTCACTTAAGATTCAAGCAGCAAATATAGGTCATCCTGACAAGGTTCTTGATGAGACTGTCTCAGTTGCTCCCTGTGGTCAGCTGGCATTTTAGCTGAGCTGCATTCTCTTGGATGTAGTTGGGCATTCCTGCACGCTGGATATCTCAGGGACCCCTGACTGGACCTGTTCATCTTTGCTCCACATGGTCTCTCAGAGGTTCAAAACTAGCTCAAGGAGGGATGGAAGCAAGTATCATTGGACAAGTGGTTTTCAAGGCTTGGAATTATATTTATCCTTCCACATGTTTGGTAGCAATAGTGTGAGACAAGCCACAGCATGAGTGTGAATGTTAGAGGACTATATAGTGGAGTCACTTCTCTTGTTTCACTTTTAGAAGGGTTTCAGAATTTGAACTCAAGATTGGCAGGCCTGACCATGTAACTGACCCTAAGTATTGTCAATGAGACATCAAACGAAAATATGGCTGTGGGATTTATCTCCTCAATACTAGGAATTGAACCTGGGACCTCATGGATGTGAGTCAAGCCCGCTGCTACTGAGCTACATCCCATAGCCATTACATCATGTTTCCCAATAATAGATTCAAGGAGTAAAGAGACAGACACCATATTTTGAAGAGAGAAACTGCAATGTCATATAATAAAGGTTTGCAAGAAAATTTTGTGGTCATTTATCAATGACCTACCATGTTGTTCTAAAACAAGAGACACCAAAACACAAAGCTGAATCTGAGTGTCCTGGGCAGAAGCCTACAGTAGACCTGAATAGAGCATGTAGTTCACCTTCATTTTCCACAGACTCTCTTACCAAAGAAAGCTCCTTGTTCCCCAATAAACTCCAGGATGGAGAAATTATAGCTCCCTACTCACTGACAAGCCAAAAAAGGCTTTCATTTGGCACCCTACTTCTACTTTCCTGTTAACAATCCTTGGTACACCAAGGATAAGTGTTCCAAGTGCTTTCTCTAAACAAGAATCATAATACCGTTCCTCTGTTTTCCTATACTGACGACAGCCATTAAGATGAACCGTTAACACAGGCATTGGAATCAACCAGATCGCTTTTAAATTTGATTTTGACTACTTATTTTGCAGATAAGTTTGGGCAAGTTAATTAAGCTTGCTGAACTTGTGTTCATCATCTGCAATGCATAAGCTACAGGTCTTGCACAATGCCAGGCACAAGGTGCAAGATGCCTTTGATAGTGACTCCCTCCCTGGCAGAACAAACAGAGTTCTGACCCAGAGGCAATGGTGCCTACAGCTTCCAGGCCATCAAAGACAGGAGGGGATTGTTTTCTTTGTTTAGCTTTAACATGAAGCAGACAGAACCATCCCTGTAAAGTAATTTATTTGTTGCCTCCAGGCCCATGTTGGGAAGAGTTTCCTGTCTGTTCCAGGCTGATTTTCCAAACATTAACATATGTCAAGAGCTCATGAAACGCCAAAAATGTAAAATTGCTTTTCTCTCTTTAGGAGAAAGGAGAACAAGGGGGACCCATTTAAAGACTGGATATCAAGCAGAGTGTGCTCTAACTTCTGGGTGTAATGAACCATGAGCCCTAGTTGGAAGGTAGGAAAGGAGGCTTCCAATGGCGGGTGGAGGCTGGATGGGGAAGTCTAGGTTTACCCAAGAGAGTGGTAGTAAGCACTTTTCATGGTCCAATTACATACTACCTTCTGTTTATATTTCTCCTCGTGAAGTTGGTATTGCCGATTTTGTAGAATATGGAACTCAAGAACCCACAGATAGTAAGTAATTTGCCCAAGTTCATGTAGATAGAACAGAACTGACCACAGGTCCATCTGATTCCAGAAACTATACTTTCCCTAGACCATTTTTCTCTATCATGGAAGTGTTCTTCTTCAACTTGATTCAATATTTATTTGCTTATTTGTTTTTCTAACTATGTGGATTGAATCCAGGGACTTGTGCATGGAATTCAAAGTCTCTGTTACTAGCTCTATGTCTTGCTTTTAGCTTTCAAAAAGATTAAGCAAGCTCCTAGGAGCATGGCAATATAAGGAACAGTAACAAGACAGGGTCTTGGCTAGGGGCTCACATGTATCTAGCTGTTAAAGTCAGACGTCGGTGAAACTCATGAGTGTCTTTCTGTCTACCACATTGATGTCCCGTTACTAACAGCATCACTACCAGTCACTCATCCACATGCATCTGACCTGCTAAGCCCTGAACGCTTTGGGTTGTCTGTCCAGATACCTTCCTTAGGTTCAGATCTAGAAGTTAGCATCATCATCTGTATTCCTCTTGTGACATCAGGGCCCTTCCTCATGAGTGTAGCTGACCTCCTTCATTCACAATTAAACCTTCACATTAGGTATAAGAATTGTGTGTATTGTTAAGGCTATGAGCAATAAATTGCATATAACCCCTGATCTCAATGAGCTTGTTTTCTATTCTACTGGCTGACAGAAACACAAGAGGATGACCGTAGAGCAATAGGGCCTGATCACTTCTCCAGGCGACTTCTGCTACAGTGACAAATCCCTTCTACTCCTCATGCAGAAATTGGGGCGTTTGCATTTACAAAAAGTTTGCTAACTGTGCTGAGGACAATGGATTAGATGGGGCAATGAAGGTGGCTGTCTGTCAGGCAGGATGCTGAGAGAATGTGGCAGGCGAATACATTGGAGGAAGCAAACGCAGAAATGCAGCAAGGATAAAATAAAGGCAGTGGAGGCAGAAAGCTTTAGGAAGGTCTTATGAAGGGCAGAAAGCCCCTGGTGATGGATTGGTTGGGTGGAGGTGTGGGAGAGTATGGAAGAAAGTGGTGGTGGTGATGGGCCTGATTGCAGCACTCAGGTTTAGAGCCAGAGCAAAGGAGGTGAGCAGAATGATATGCAGAGCACACAGCCCTCTGCAAATGCAAACCTTGAACCAACTAATGGGAGTTTGCTGAGAAGCGGGAGAAATAATTATCAACAAGCTGCGGTTCAATACATCCTGGGCTTGTTGCTCTGATTGTCCCGACCTCTGAGATGTGAGGCACTGTCATTGACGCAAGGGGTAGTGGTTACTCTGGGATGAAGATTCACACACCTGACTGCTTTAGGCTTTTATGAAAGACAGAAAGGCAGGTCATACTTAACTCAAAATCAAAATTGTATTAAACTTCTCTCCTGACTGCAAAAACCATGCCGTCAAGGCAGAAAGGCGCCCTAAGTGGAAGAAATAAAGAAACAGTCTGGAAGTACACAGGCTCTCAGAAGTCAGCCTCCGAGGGTTTAGAGGTGAGGTCTTCAGTAACCCTTGCCATCTGTATCTCAGTTTCCCTGTCTGGTGCTCTCTGCCCTAAACATATCAACAGGCTTTTGAAGGCCCTTATTGTCTCCCTTTTTGCAAAAGGCTTTGCAGCTTCTTGGAGAAATGGCTCAATTGGTGAAGGGCCCACTGAGTTTGGATCCCTAGGACCTCCATAAAAGGGGGCAGTACGCCTCCGTAACACCTGTGTTGGGAGGGCAGACAATGCAGACACAGGTAGATTCCTGGAGCTTACTAGCCAGCCAGCCTAGCTGAATCCATGATCTCCAGGTTTAGCAAGAGACCCCATATCAGAAAACTAAGGTGAAAAGTCTCAAAGGAAGACACCCAACAAACACCTCAGGCCTCTGCAGGCTCATGCACATGAATACTCTGGGACTGCAGTAGACTTAGGGTGACTAAAGGAAAGTAAGACCACAGATAAGGTGTGGGGGAAGGTATAGGATGAAGCCTGGGACCGGCTGACATTAAAGAACTGTCTAATGAAATGGCATCACAGACCAGCTCAAGGCAGGAACTGTTCACTGCCACTTTTCTAGAATGAGAACTCAGGGCCTGAGGAGAAGAGTCCTTACTAAGTCAGGCATTTAGCTTGTGTTTAGTAAACTGACCAAGCAAATAGATAGACTTAAGTGAAAGCTTGGCATATTTCGCGTGGTAGATCAACTCTTTTCAAGTAATGTTTTCCTTGATTTCCTGAAATGCTAGCTCATGAACAATCCTTGGTATAACAGGTTTTGTTTATAAGCCAAGTAACCAGATTCAGAATGAGTGTTAAATCAGCATGATTTTCAAGTGGGACGTTTATATGTATGCAGATGTGGAGGGGCTTTGGGACAGTCTTCCTAAACAAGTCAATGGTGTCAGCTCTACAGTATACTGAGATGGCATTATTTCTGAAGGTGAGACTGACTTTTTCTAGAAGGTCCATAATCATGATGATGTTCAGTTGTCTTACAATGAAGTTCTACGGTCTTGTGATGGCTCTTGCATATCTCTAGAGACTCTTACCAGCTAGACAGCCTATATGATCTTGAGGGTTAATTAGGAGATGTACTGGGCAAAGTGTCTTTGCTAGGATATTCAGTGTAAAAGCCCTGCACTGTACACCAGTGACTAGGAGTTGCATTTGAATATTCATCTAGTGACAGGCTCTGTATGTTTTGAGTCACAAAAGGCATTTAGACTTTAAGGGGTTGTAGTGATATCTTTCTTGCACAAATAAAACCTGTCTGGGAGTCAGTGATTGGAGTGTGCCTCTAGGTAACCAATGAGGTCTGGAGGTCTGTGCAGACAGGCAGGAAGCAACGTAGCTAGGCAGTAACAGTATATAAGCCGGAACAAACAGGGAATTGCACTCTTCTCTGTAGAAACACTTAGGAGGTAAGGTGTGCAGTGGCTTGCTCCTTCTCTCTGATCTCTCAGCATTTCCCTCTATAACTGACTCTAGCCTTTTATCATCTAGACCAATCAAGGACTCCGTTTATAAGAGGTAAACTGGCCAAAGAAGGGACAATCAGGAGAAAGGATATGAAGCTCAACCTTGCAACCCTTTCATTACCAAGGCAGATTCCCTGTGAGAGAGGTAGAGTCGCAGAAAGAACTTATCTGGGTGCTTCAAGGTGGAGGTGTATTATTAACCTCTAGAAGTTACACAGCCTCATTCTAACTTACAAAGCCAGGGGAGCAGACACAAACTTCCACAGAGTACAGAGGGAACCTTCTGGTCTTGAGTCACCAGTTATAGATATCAGCGATTCTGCTTAAGTATTTCAAGGCTTTAATAAATAGTCACTTCCAATTTAGTTTTCCAAAGGGTAAATAAACTCTCTGCCCCTCCCCCTCCTACCTGTTAGTAGCTTCCTTAGGATCTTGCATCTGTGTAGGAGCCTCTTGCAATGGTTCACTATATACCTAGTCTAATAGATGCCCAGGATGCTGGTGAAACTTTATTCCTGAGCACACATGTGAAAGCTTGTGAATCAGTAGACTTGAGTAGAGAAGATCCAACCTCTCTCACAAGTTCCAGGGGACTCTGCCTAAACCACTGAGAATGCGGGGGCTCTACCTACACCACTGAAAATTCAGGGGCCCTATCGAAACCGCTGAGAGTTCAAGAGGCCCTACATAAACCACTGGGAGTTCAGAGACTCTCCCTAAACCACTGAGAATTCAGGGGCGGTTAGGCTCTACCTAAACATGGCCTCTTTTCCTTGAGTTGGGAAATTCGCTCTCTCCTACCTCCAAACACCAGTCCTCTCAGTTCTTTGGCATTCAGACTCAGTTTGAGGATTACACTGTTGCCTCCCCTCATCCTCAGACTTGAACATTTGGGGGAATGTCACCATGAGCCTTCCTATACCCTAAGTTTGCAAACAGACTATGGGATCTTGGTCTCACTCCTTACAACAAATTTGTTTCTATAAATCTCTATCTGCATCTCAATCTCTAATTTATCTTCTGTCTATCATCCATCCCTACATTCAGTTGATTCTATTTCTTTGGAGAAGCCTAACAGCCCACTGTATGTCAGCTACGTAAGCTACCAAAAACAATAAGGCAAAGTCACAAACCCTAGATAGTGACTGCACAGGCCTTTATTTCCAGAGTTGGAAGCAGAAGATCGCAAGTTCAAGGTCTGCCTGGACTACAGGGGAAGTTTGAGGCCTGCTTGAATAACTTAGTGAAACTTTGTGTCAAACTTTAAGCAATGCATATAAATAAATAAATAAATAAATAAATAAATAAATCTGGAGATCCACCTCAATGCTAGGACATGTGCTGTGTTCAATCCTCAATATTGAAGAAGGAGAAGACAATGATTCATGGAATGGTTAGCTTAAATAACACAATGGATAACAGTGTTAAACATATTGTTGGTATCTAGTTACACTACTTCATTTCTATTTAGAAGTTTTCAAAATAGTTATTGCAAGTTTTAAACAACTAGTGTGAAATGTCCTTGTGTTGACAGTAAAGGCATAAACCCAACCTAGTGACAAGAAGTATGGTAAATTAAGGTCCAGCTTCTGCTGCCAGAGTAAAAAGATCAGCTATCAATAGTAATTAGTGATTAAAAATTGAATCACTTGCAAAACAATCAGTAGAAGGGTGATAATTTTTTCAGGCTCAGGAAGGATGACCCAACTGGGATTTCAAAATTAACAGCAAGAAATAGTGTTGTCAATATGACACCAACACAGTTCATAATTAATCAGATCCCAGCCCCTCTGTCTGCTGGGAAATCCGAGGAGTCTGTTCCCAGTGCCTTGAAAGATAAAGGTTGACCTTGCCTCACTTGCCTAATAATAATTTATAGATGTGTAAACATTTACCACAACAATTACAGGTCGGCCTAATGAAATTCCGGGAGCACAAGTCATGGAAGACCTGAGCGTGCATCATAAATTCAGATTCAACCCACAGGCTGGGATCTTCAAATGAACGGTGCCAAGGCAAACGCCAAGAGCAGGTCTTTCTATGGGCTCACAAGAGGGGTGTGGTCTGTGACCTTGAAAGGGTCTGGACATGCCTGGGGCATGTGTCAGATACCAGTTCTTTGATGTCCTTCACTTGGAAGTCATTTAACCCTCTTGGAACTGTTTCCTCATCTGTCAATTGGGTGAATTATAGTATTGTGACTTCTTTGCATGGTATATATGAATGCAAAAAATACCCTCATCTGTTTAGTGGATAAGTAATTATTGATTACCATCTATATTCCAGAAATCTAGTGTTTAAAGTTGCACATAGCCTCTGGAAGGAAATGGTGGTTATTTTACGATACTTGAGTTATCATTACCCATAATAACTAGCAGTCTTATGGCTATGAGAAATCTACTGTTTAGAAGCTTACAGAGAGCAGGTTTATTGCAGAGAACTGCATAGAAGTACGCTGGAAGAGGCAGGAAGCTATCAGCACCTCTCCCAGATCCCCAGGAGACAGGTTTGTGGGCTTCAGCAAAGAGGAAATAAACTAAGGAACCTCTTCTCTGAGTTCACATGGACAGAAGTATTAAGGAAGAAGGAAGTCTAAGCTGAGAGTTTCATATACACCAGCCTTTTACTGGGGAATATTGCATCACATCATTTCTTCCCTGAGGAATTCTATTGAATTTGTTAGCCTCATTGAATAAGCAAGGTAATTGAGATTAGAAAAGGTTAGATCCAAAGAATATAAAGAAGTGGGAAAGACTTGTAAATTTTCACTAATGCACTGAAGGGAATTTGCAAGCATACCTAGCTCCCAAAGTCTAATGGCAAAATCGGAAAGGTCTGCCACTCACAATAAGAATACCTTAAATATATAAAGACGTGCAGCCTAGGGTAAGTAAGAACATCTCCACTAAGAAAACAAGGCAGGCTGGAGATGTAGCTCCATTGGGATAATGCTTGCCTAGCACCCACAAAGTCCTTAGCTCAGTCTGCATTATCCAGTAACCTGAGTGTGGTGGTACATGCTTGTAATCCCAGCATTAGGTGAATGAAGGTAGGAGGGTCAGAAGTTCATCTTCAGCTACATGAAAGTTTGAGGCCAAATACAGAAAATCTCCAAAACATAAGAGAAAGGGATGGAAGAGGAGGGGAGGGAGAAGGGACACAGCCAGCACCAGTCAGGCTCCTTGAAGTATCCCGTGTATGGGACAGACTTGTAACTCCAGGGTACCATTTTCCTGTTCCCCCATCCAGCAACTGAAATCATCAGTGGGGATGTTCTGGAAAATGCCATTCCCTCTGTCACTTCACAGGCCACAACTGTCATCAGCTTTTAGTAAAACCTGATCCTACTTTTTAATGCAAATGCAAGGCAAGTACCCTGAGTGCCACGCCGGAGGAACACTCTGTCTCTGATTAATCCTTAATGTGGCTCTTCAGCGCATGTACTATTCTCCTTAAGCATAAAGCCCATTTGTGAAGAAAGATTTGTTCCAGCTGATTGCTTGGCTACAAATCTCATTGCTGATTTTTTCCCCTCCCTCGTTACTTCAAAGACCCCAGTTCAGGCTGCTGACTGTTAAGCATATTTTGAGGTAATGAATCTTATGTTCTGATCAGTGGATACATTTCCTGGGTTACCCATGCCCTCTTAAAGCCTACCCAGGTTTGGGCTATGCTTCAAAAGACCTGTTACCAGGAAAAATGAGAAGCAAAAAGTCAAATTCCTGGATGGAGTCCCAACATGGCCACTGGCTACAAGTCACACATCTGTCCCCCATCACTCATAGGTCATGAAAATTGTGTGAAGGCCAATGCAAAGCACTTAAGACAGTGCCCATCCATTGTCTACTAAGCCGCTGAAAATGTTAGCCAAAAATTAGCATTTTCTTGTGGGAATGGGATGAGAAACCTTGTAAGTTTTCCTCGACAGCCGGCACCTGTCTGTGTTCCTTAACCTCTTGTATCCCAAGTGAAGGCTGAGCACTTTCTAGTGTCGGGAACCCTATTATAATTTTACCAGCCTCCTCTCCTTCTTATTCCCATGTGAACGGCAACAGCCTGATATTGAGAAAGGGGTCCAGAGTCTAGGCCGTTCCGATTGGACACTGAAGATCCTCTGAGGTATTGCTTTCTGACCCCCTTCTGCCCTTCTTCTCACCCTCCTCTCTAACTCCCCTACATGGCACTGAGAGAGATAGGGTGCCGATGTCAGGTGCCCATGTCAGGGAGAGTCTCGTGGAAGGGACATGACTCCTGCTTAGGACACATGAGTTCCAAAGAAATTTAGGGAGGGGGTTGATGAGTCCTGGCAAGCCCGTAGACAACGGCTACATGAAAGGAACCTGTGCAAAAGAAGACACACGGGGACATTTCAATTACATGAAGTTCAAAACCAGGGTAAACATCATGGGGATTCACCTGTGTCTCTGTCTTAGTGATGGAATTATGGGCATGCCCAGCTTCATTATATAGATTCTGGGGGATCAAACCGAGGTTACTGAGGCTCTTATGTTTGTGTGGCAAACACATTATCAAACCCCACTTCCACGTGTATCAGAGCTCCAGGGACTTGGACCTGACAAGGGTTGGTGAGGGAATGAGGGAAAAACCAACACACTGAACTGTATTCTTGAAAAGCCACAACACCTGGAAGCTTGGTGTGTTTATTTATTTCATAGACTTGAGCATGAGGTGGAATTGTCATATACAGACAAACATGGAGACAGGGTTAAGGGGACAGATGTAGCTGATGTCAGTAGGAGCAGTCTTCAGGGCTTAGGTTCCCGGGGAGAAAGCTATGGTGGACATGTTTTTCACATGCTGTCAATACTCATAGTCAGTAGCTTCCTGAGCAAGGCTTTGCTGTAGTAGAACATTTTTGGTACCACCAGCTCATAAACAATAACACAGAGACTTATTATTAATTATGAAAGCTTGGCCTTAGCTTAGGCTTGTCCCCAACTAGCTCTTATAACTTAAATTAACCCATTTACATTAATCGAGGTTCTACCATGTGGCTCGTGGCTCCTTGCTCTTTGTCCATTCTGTATATCCAGTTGTCTCACTCTGCACTGGCTGGCACCTCCCACATGCCTAGATTTCTCCTTTTCTTTCTCTCCCCAGAAATCCTACCTATACTCTTCCTGCCCAGCTATTGACCATCCAGTTCTTTATTAAACCAAACAGAAGGCAACTTGGCAAAACACATCTTCACAGTGTAAACAAATATTCCACAACACTTTGCCACATTCTTGAGCCCAAGACAGTGGGGTCCTTGACATGTCCATTCCCATGTCAAACTATACACATTCAGTCAGAACTTCACTCACTCAGGCCTCCTCTGATCAGCACAATAAGCCTTTTTCCCTAAGCCATGTTCTAAGTACTTGATTCATTTTCATTACTTTTATATATTTTGCTAACTCTGAGTAATAAGAGTAGCCATTCTTAGAATTACCAAAATATTTTAAATCCCATTTAACCTTAATACTTTCACACTTACTAGACTCTTTGCCTGGGTTTTATTTCTTCTTTTTTGAGCTGTTTGTTAGTACTTCCCAAATCTCGGTCGTTCCCCCTACATTCGCAAGTGTACTTGATCATACTGATCCCGTTTCTGCCTCACAAAAGAGGCACCCATCCATCCATTCCCCCACACTAGTCAACAGCTGATTAACATCGGATAACACAAATCCCTCGTTCTTTTATCCTCAGAGTACACAGTATGAACTCAATAAAGGTTTGCTATGGTTAATGAACATACACCCAGCCTCAAGTTAATAGAACAGTGCTTTGCACAGAACCTTCCTTTTAGGTCTGAGATTCCTTACAGAAGATGCCCTTCTGGTCTGGATTTGAAATAGTTGACAATTCTCCCATCATACCTCTTTTGAGAACAAGACCTAGAAGTGATATTGAATCTAGAACCTTCTGCATCTCTAGGCCTTAGAGCAGGGAACTTCTCCCAACAATTCAGCAAGTGAATTGAGGAAGTTGATAATGTCCTCATGTTTTAAGGAGTTTTTTCACCCCCACTAAGTTGCTTTTGTTGTGATTTTTTTCCTTTGTTCTTCCTCTTCTTTTTGTTTTAATTTCAAACTTCCTCCAGAACAGGAGACATCAAAGGGAGCAGTAAATAAGAAGCACAGAGCTTTTTAAACCAGGGAGACTCTGTGCCCTTGCAGAAGCATTCAAGCAACAGAGGAGGCTAACCTGGAAGGCCAGCAGCCCCACCTCCAGAGCCCAGGCAGCTTTGCCAAGGCTCCCAGAAAGGCCTGTAGGCAGGGTTGCCATGGTGACAGAGCTGTCACAAGTCCAGGGTCTTGCTGGGTAAGCACAAATGGATGGCATGCTGGATCCCTCTTTTCATTTGAAAATTACCACTAATTTGCAATTAGTTGGAGGAAAATTAGAGATAGAGGAAAGGGAATTGCTCCTTTCAGCAAACAAGCACAACCATGGAAAATTGACTTTTCTCCTGAGTCATGATGGGGAAGAAAGAACAGTTGCTACTAAAGAGAACACAGGCTTAAGGCTTTGAAGGCACTGGGCCCTGGCCTTCTCTGTTGTCCTGACTGAGTGACCTTGGGAAAGCCTACAGAACTCCCCAGCTTTACCCTTCGCCAGCTGTGAAGCACGTATAAAAAATCCTTACCTGCATGGTTGGTGGGGAACTTCAAGACAATAAAAGAAACAGTCTTAAGCACTCAGTTAAAGGGAACAATTACCATCATGAATTGAGGTTTGCATTCATTCTCTATCTGCTCTCTCCTCTCTTTTACCATGTCTCTTGATTAACTCATTCATTCCCATTGATATTTATTTGCCTCCTCTCTGTTCTAAGTATCTTCTAGAAACCAGAGTTTGTCATAACACAGGCTTCTGAGTGGCTCACAATGAGAACTATGTCTGCCTACAGCCTCACAGGATGTCCCGACACACTGTCTTCTATAGGACTATTCCCATCAGCAGCGTCTCTGCAGCCTGACAACTGGGGTCAAGATTCTCCCTTGCTCCTTCTTTGAGGGTCTGAGGTTCCTAAAGCTAAAATATAGAGCAATAACAAAGGTGGGGGCTGTGGGAACAGTAGAACCAGAGCTCAACTAAGTCAGGAGTTCCTAAACTCTGAGATCTTCTGGCAGTTTAGTTTAGAGGTTCTACTCCCAAGATCCTCTGGTAGGGTGGACACCTCAGGTTTGCTTGTAGAAAACATACCAGAAGAGCAAGCACTGAGTACCTTCAATTTTCCCATGAAAGCCTACATTCTGCCAGGAGAGTTCTTGCCTCCTTGCCTTAGAATCCACCCATCCTTCCTCCCTCAAGGGTGCACTTCCAGAGTATATAAGAAGGAGTCCATGTATGCTTTTGCTTTCTGTGTAGCTACTCCATCCCAAATCAAGAGGCGAGCGTAGAATCAATACAGAGGACAGAGATAACAGAAAATTCTCATTCTATTCCCTCATCCATCAGGCTCTACAGCATGCAAATCCTGCCTCTCATTATCTATCTGACCTCAAAGAAGTTTCTGCTAGAAGCTTCAGTTTATTCATTTGAAGAAAAAAAAACAAAAGAAAATGAGTAATTATAACTTGATATTTCCACAAGTCCCTGCTGTTTAAATCTGAATTGTGAGGCCAGTAGTAAACACTGTGCTTTTTGTAGGAAGCAGGACACACACTGTGAAGTGCAGCAGGAACTTGATAATGATGAGAGCAGAAAAGCAAAGCCCTTAGGCTTACACGAGATGGACGAAAAGCCAGAAGGAAACCAGGACCACCATGCCACGATGCACTCACTGGCATCCCAAACAGAACTGGCTGGTAGCATTTCCAGCTCACCTTCCATTTAGTAGGGATGATGTTGACTAATGAAGAGTTGTCCACCCACACTGTAAGCCACAGGCAATTGTGAATTCCATTACCAAGCGTCTTGACCAGGATTCCTCCTGCCTCAATCCAGATTGCTGACAGACTTTCCATCCAGAGAACAGTGCACTTAGAAAAGAGATGGTTAATTAGGATGGAAAATTGACTGATTAATTAAGTCCCTCACCAAGACCAGGCTGGGCTGTTAACCTAATGTTGTATTCCTTTTCTGTGGGACGAGGAGGGCAGGAGAGGAAGAAGGCAGAGGGGTCAAGATGAGCATGTTCAAACAACTGTTCTGCTGTGAGGTCACTGGAGAATTGATCTCATCCCTCAGAGTTCCATTTCCCTCTTTGTCCAAAAATATTTACGGGCTGTGTCTAGAGTAGCCATAGGCAGCCTTCTGCTTCCAACATCCTTCATGATGGATACTGACCATTGTCAGTGCCACTGGCCCGAATGATGCTCTATCTTCATAACCGTAAGAACATAATACGTTTTTCAAACATTAGTTCTACCAAGCACGGGAACTTACATAGCATTATTTCATTTCATCCTTAAAATAATTGGCAGATTATTCCCAATATCACTAAACTGACAGAGAGCATAATTGAAGCTCAGGATTAAATAATTTGCCAATGATTATAGCCCTTCTACAGTACCAAGGCCAAAATGTGGATCTAGTCCCCATCCAGAGTCAACATTTCTAACTCAATTCCATAGAACTATCTTCTCTATCCTAGACTACTGAATGCATCTGAGAACTCCTAAATTGCTGTGGAGCTACATTCTATAGTAATCATGTAATAGCATCGAAGATTATAGGCATGACAAGTCCCAGTTTAGATTTAGTTTCCTTTTTAATAGCTACCACAGAGCATAGTGCATGTGAAGACATAGTTTGTATCTATCACAGGAAAATGTGACCAATCTTTGAGTAATACTGGCCTTCACTGCTGTTGATTCTGATTAATAATTATGTGACTTTCGTCACTGCCTCCCATTCTAGGCAACAGCTCTTGTTGGCCCTCCTGCCTAGGTGTGGCCTTCCAAAGTCAAACTGTCATTGATCAAAAGGGCTAGACCTAAGCTTAGGTTGCTAGACCTAAGCAGGCTTACATTCTCATCTACTTGAGAGATTCAGTTAAAAACGATCCCAAACTTAAGGCCTATGTGGGCTAAAGAATGAGTTCAAGGTCAGCTTGGAGAAGTCAGCGAGGTCCTCCTTCAAAAGTTAAAACGTTAAAAAAGTGATTTTCATGTGAAAAGAGTGCTTGAGGATAGAGCTTACTTGTGATCCTTTGCTGTCACACAGAACAACACAAAACAACAAAACAAAGTAAACCATGTTTCCTTACTCATGGCTCATGAACAAACATTTTTGACTGTTACACATCAGTTCAGTCTTCCAACTAAGTCTCAAGCTTTTCTGAACAGCACAAGTACAGATCAAGACAGGCCTTCAACTGTGTACTTGCTTGCCATTTAATTCAACAAAAAGACACCCCTTAAATGCCTCTGGCAACAATGATCTTCTATCCAGGCTGAGCTGCAGGTTCTGCAAGAAGAATCAAGGGGATCCCTTGGTGTCCCCACTGCTTTACTAGCTCAGCATCTCAGATATGACATCCTCATGCCTTGCCTTCATGTCAGTGCTCAGTTTGTCTTTGTTAAATGAATTTATAGAAACAATAGCTGCTATTTCTCAAGGTGATAGTTTATATTGTCAGTCTGATCCTAGCTCTTCAAAGACCGTGGACATGGTTGATAATGTCTCCATAACTAGTCTACTTCTCAGTAAAATGCATTGAATAATAATAATATCTATTCATTGTTTTGGAACAATTATCTTGAGATATAACCCATATATTATATAATTCATGCATTTAAGCTATATAATTCAAAGAGTTTTATTGCATTCACGGTATATTGTACTTTGTACATCCATAATCATAATCAACTTTAGAATATTTTCATTACTTCTCTGTCCTAGTTTCACATCTATTGCCATGATAAAGTATTCTGACAAAAAGAAACATTTGGGAGAAAGTGCTCTCTCTATTCTAGAGTACAATTCTCACTTACAGTCCATCACAATGGGAAAGTCAAGACAAGAATTTTAAACAGCAAGTCACATCACATACACAGTCAAGACCAGAAAGAGACTAAATACATGCCCCCTTGCTTATTTGTTTGCTTGAGCCTATCTTGAGTTCTCCATTCTTAAGCATGTCAGGAATCCTTCCTAGGGATCTATGCCTCCCACAGTGGTCTTGGTTTCCCTACATCAATTAGCTTAAGGCAACCTCTCCTACAGATGTGCCCACAGGTCAACCGAAAGTAAACAATCTCTCACTGAGACTATTCCCAGATGCTTCTAGGTTGTGTCAATATGGCAATTAAAGCTAACCATCACACCGCAAACCTGTATAATCTTAGCGATCATATCCAAAAAACTCCTCCACTAGATAACGAATCTACAAAACCATTAATTCATATTCTATCTCTATATATTTG
The DNA here is from genome assembly GCF_017639785.1 of Mesocricetus auratus. Classification (NCBI taxonomy): domain Eukaryota; kingdom Metazoa; phylum Chordata; class Mammalia; order Rodentia; family Cricetidae; genus Mesocricetus; species Mesocricetus auratus. The sequence goes on from NW_024429270.1 coordinate 9,468,277, forward strand.
CTTAATCTGGGCATTTCACATAAACTTTGCATACAACACACAGGCTTTGTGAACAGTTTCTTTCAACATGTATGATGTTTTCAAATCTAGTTCATGTTATGTCATAAAAGTTCATTTCACTCCTTATTTATTTTTGTTCTGTGTATCTCTGTGAGTGGGCTCTCTCTCTCTCTCTCTCTCTCTCTCTCTCTCTCTCTCTCTCTGTGTGTGTGTGTGTGTGTGTGTGTGTGTTCCAGTGTGGGAATGTAGGAACACATTTGCCATTGCATACATGCGAAACTCCAAGGACAATTTTGGATGTCAATCCTCATTATCCACCTTGTTTGAGACTTGGCCATTCTGTTGTTTTTCCACTGCATTTGCCAGGTAATCTGACCTATAAACTTCTAAGGATTCTGGGATTACAGACATTCATGTTAACTGTCCAGATTTTCTATGGAGACTTTGGCCCTCAGCCTTGTGTGGCAAGAACTTTTATACACTGAGTCATGTCTTCAGCACCCTACTTCTTCATATTTGTGAATAATATTTCATTGACATACCACACTCCATCCTTTCATGGGTTGGCATACATTTGCTTATACTGCTGTGCTATGATGACTAATGCTGCTATAATAGTTTATGTACATGCTTTATATGAACAAGTGTGCATTTATCCTTGGTAAATTCCTAGAAACAGAATGACTGAAACATGTGGCAACTCTATCACCCACTCACTACAGGGATTGCAAGAATATTTTCTGAAGTGTCTATAACATCTTAATACAATGTTTTGAGATTTATATAACTTTTTAATGAGTTTGTAGTTTTAGCTGTCACATTAGCTATTTGACTTATTTGAGTTAATTTTTGTAAGCAGTGTGAAGGATGTCCAACTTGTTTTATATGTGGATATTTATTTTCCTCTCCACACGGAATGGTCATAATACCATTTCCAAAAGCTCATATGATAATAATTGAAAACCTCTCTCATGAGCATTGTCTTCTACCATCTCAGTCTGCCTTTCCATTCATTAGATCTCTTACTAATGTCCTTTAATGATGTTTTATAGCTTTCAGAGCACAAAATTTTTACTTATGTTAAATTTATTCTCTAGTGTTTTATTTGTTTTTGATGCTATTTTAAATGGTATTTGTTGAATAAAGTCAATGTTGTATAAAAGTGATGAGAGTGGACATCTCTGCTCTTAAATGGACTGTTCACTCTTCATAATTAAGTATATAACCCACATTTTTTATTAAGACATATGTCCTTCATTAGATTGAGGAAATGAGCCTCCTTCTGTTGAGTGTTTTATTGTGAAGAGGTGCTGAATTTTATCAAATTTTTGATCATGTGTTTCCTGACCTTTGTTTTATTAATGTAGTATATCAAACTAATTGATCTTTAAATGTTAAACCAACTACGCATTCCTAGAACAATTCCCACTTGGTCACTGTGTATAATCTTTTTATACATTATTGAATTTAGTTTGTTATTTTAGTTTGTTATAATTTTGTTAAGGGGTTGTACACCTCACTGCGAGATACTAATCTGTTCTTTTCTGGGAGTATCTTTGTCTGGCTTGGGTATATTAACAGTAATGCTGACCTCTCAAGGTGAGTTGGAAATTATACTTTTAATTCATGGAAATGTTACAAATAATTGCCATTAATTCTTTAAAAACCTGGTAGTAGTCACCCAGAAAACTATCTGATACTGGCAGTTCTTTATAAGAACTTTTTATTATTAATTCACCCTTCTCAAGTGTTAAAGTTTTTATGACCTATTTTGTTTTCTTGAGTCAGTTTTAGTAGTTTATGCTATTTTTTTCTATTTCTTCCAAGTTTCTACATGGTTGACCTGCAGTTATTAATAGTATTACTTTATACACAATTTATTTCATTTCTTGTTTTAGTAATTTGAATCTTTCTAATAGATATTTGTCAATTTTACAGGCCATTTGGATGAAATAACATTTTATTGCATTGATTTATTTCCCTACTTTTTTTCTACTCTTTAGGTTTTATTAACTTCCAGTTCTTAGAGGTTCTTTCCTTCTGCCTGCTTTTATAGTTTTCCAATTACAAATTTTTCATTTGTCTTGTTAAATTTATTCTTCAATGTTTTATTTATTTTGATAATATTTTAAATGGAATGTGTTGCTTAAATTGTTTAGAAGTGAGGAGAATGGATTTCTCTCCGTGTGTGTGTGTGTGTGTGTGTGTGTGTGTGTGTACATGCATGTAACAATCATTAAAAACAGAGATCATGAATTTGAAAAAGAGCAAGGTAAGTCATATGGGAAATTTTGGACAAAGGAAAAGGAAGAAATGATTTAATTGTACTACAATCTCAAAAAAATGTACGCAGTATTCATTTGGCACAGGAATCACCTTAACAGACTGAATGAAAGGATAAAGTGTGATAAATTACTTTGAAAAAATAAAAAACTTAAGTTTTTTTTGCAGGTCAATTTACTTTTATGTCTTAACTGTCTTCAGGTGGAATGATGGAGCTTATCCGTGCATGATCTCTCTTATGTCTACACACACTTAACTATAAATTTCTATCTAAACATTGATTAATTGGCACTTGTAAGTCTTGGTATGTTGCATTTCCTCTTCCATTAAATACAAAATGTGTTCTGATTCTATTTATGATTTGTTTTTTGAACCACCAGTTATTTAGTAGTGAATCAGACTTCAGATGTTTAATTTACCTTTATATTACTTAAAATTTTTATTTTTATTTTTGGTGTGTGTGTGTGTGTGTGTGTGTGTACTTATATATGTGACTTCCTGTGGATTGACCTTCACACCATTATCAAATTTTTCTCTTGAACTTTCATAACATTTTGAGGGTTTAAATCTCATTTACCTGAAATTCTTATAGCCACTTCACTTTCTGCATTTTTATGAATTAAACGAATTAATCCATATGAGTCACATAATGTAGCATATGCCACAGAATGAGTGTTTAATAAATATTAACTAACACTGCAAACAGTGATCGATTATCAGAATGGACAGTCATGCTTGACATCAGCTAAACCTGACCATATCCAACTCTGAGATACATAGAAGAAAAATGGAGGAACAGAAAGTCCAAACGGATTATCCAAAGTGCTAGGACTCTAAGCCCATAAGAAGATTCCAAAAGAATCTGTCTGATTCCAAATCCCATCCTCTCTTCCGTGTATTATGCCTCAGACAAGATGACAAAGAACTTACCCACAGGATATTAACTCAAAAGCCCAAATGAAGACAAATGGTCGTGGTCAAGAACCTGGTCTTAGAACAGGCAAGATAATGCAGACCTGCAATTTCTTGTGCTTAGAAGGCTAGGGCAGAAGGGCCATAAATTCAAGGTCATCTGCCTAGATATATAATAACACTAACTTGGCAGCCATGAGAATTTTTTGCAAATGCTGGAACCAGTGCTTTTACTCACTGGAGGACCTGCAATAAGTTCTTTATCCTCGCCATGGCTCTGTTTCCTCACCTGTTACATGGGGATGCTGATGGTGTCTCCTCCAAATGTCATTATGAGAGCTAACAGCTGAAGGTTCAATAAACTTTTGGACACCTTCTGATGGACTGATAAAAAGTAACTGTAGCTAATACAATAAGAATGGTCACTATTGTCCCGGCTAGGTAAAGAGAGTTGTACATTAATGTGTCTCGTGAAGGATCAGAAGGTGGAGAGGAGAAAGGCATGCATGCATTGGAGGAAAGAACAGTATCCCTGGATGCTGGAGCATCTGAAGCACCGGGGAACCATAACTGTTCAATAAAGACAGAAAGAATCCATGTGAGCACCAATACTACTGGGCTAAAGAGGGACAGAACCCTCACTCTACAAGGCCCCACCCTGGCTTTACCACTGCCTCTCACCTGTCCTGCTTGCCTTTTTCTCTGATGAGCTTCTTCGGAGACCATCTGCTGAGTGATAAAAGCTCCACGGGGTGCAGAGAGCCGATTTGGGAAAAAAAAAACAACCAGGAAACTAAAGATCCCTGTCAGTTTCGTGACTTCCTGAGCATATGGATTTCCTCCATGCAGGACTGTTATAGTGTCTTGAGTCTCAGCCAGTGGCAAAGGACTGGGTGATCCAGCCGAGATGGGGGAGAAGACATGAGAAGAAGGTATTGAAATTTCATAATGCTGCTCTGGAGAAAAGCGAACCCTGGTTCTGTCACTCAACCTTTCTTGCCTTATCAGTTCTGCTGCCCACTCTGAGTACCATGCCCTCCAGACCACCTGCAGCTCCACCCTCCTTAACTGGACTTGGAGTCAGAGACTCACAACTATGACTTTGGTTCTTCCTCTCAACAGCCTGTGTCTTGGTTCTTTATTTGCTTGTGTTTGTTTATTTTTGGTTCTAGTCTTTTTTTGTTCTAACAAGGTTTGTAGAATCCAAGTGAGGCTTCACTTTCTACAGGTCACAAGGTCATATGTGAAGGTAGCAAAGGTACCCAGCTGCTGTTTTCACTTTCAGCTGAGAGGTGTAGGATGCCAAACAGTGGACAAACCAGATGTGGCAAAGATGAATCTGGTGAGTCAGGGATTCTCTCTCTGATCAGAACACAGGTCCATCTCAGAACAATGCAAGAAACAAAGGGAAGGAGGCAAGGCCGTTTGGAACTCACAAAAGGCAGGTTCGGGCTTCCCCAACCTCTAAGATCTAGGTTAGTTGGTACTGGTTTTTACTTCATTTCTCCCATTTGTCAGAAATTCTCTAATGTTTCATTTCCCTCTGGTTTCTGCTGTAGCCCCTCTAATGGGTTTATTTATGTGTCTATCGTGGTAGCTTTTTGTCTCTGTAACAAATACCCAGAACTATCACTATCTATGCAGGAAATGTTTGTTGTGGCTCACATTTCAGAGGTCTGTGCCCACTATTCATTGACTCCATTGATTTGAGGCCCATAGTGAAGTGACCTTGCATAGAAAAGAAGAAACTGCTAATGACGTGGCCTGCAGACAAAAGAGAGAGACTAAAACCGGATCATTTCCTTCAGGATTTTTCAGTGGTCTGAAGTCCTCCTGCTAAGCTCTGCCCCTTAAAGTGTCCAAATTTCTCACTAGTTCTCCCTGTTGAGCAAACTTCTCTTACCGCATTAGGGAATACTTTAGAGGACACATCAGGGGATGCTTAAGATCTACCCTGCAGCATGTCTCTTCATATGTTTAGATGAAAATGAGACATGGTTGCTTACAAGTTACTGTTCTTGCCTTCCGTAACACACTGCTGGGTGATACCTTCCAACATCTGGCCCTTAGGCAGAGCCACATGGCTGAGTTCTATCCAATCGAACCAGATGAAAGATATACAACCTGCTCTTCATTTCTTCACCATCCCAAGAAGCTCCGGGCTTCGTTCTCCTTGTATGCTGGCTAAATGCAAAAGATAGTGCACAGGTCTCAGACGCTTAGAGCGCCAGAGAGAACCCTAGATGATGGAGCACACATGATGGTAGGGCCCTTGGCAGATGCCCAGGAGACATAGTCCTCCATATAACCTTCTGGAAGAAACACTTATTTTATTTCCTTTGATGGGCCTCAGTTTCTGTACAAGGTAAGACTGTGACTAGATGACACCCAAGATTACTCCATACCTGCCATCCAGAGATGCTGTGTCCCTTTAAGAAGGGAAGGAACAGAATGGCACTGAGGACTCCCTCCTCTTAGGCCCTTGCTGGGACTCTAGGAGGCTATGTGATGCTGCTTTTTAGAAATCAGTAGAAAGGTTGAGGACAAAGGAATGGCATCTGCCACCCTTCCAGGGCTTCCTAGAGTTACCACTGGTAACTGCATTTTCACCTCCCAGTCATAGACCGCTTACCTCACCCTCCAAGAAAGGTACACTCTCAGCTGACAGAAAATCTTCCCCCTATCTGAAGTCCCCTGCATCCTGTGGTCCCCTGTGGCCCAGCACACCGGAGGCATGACACTAAGAGATGTTTGTCTACCTTCTTTTGGGCCTGAACACTCCTACTGGACAGTGACATTTTACTTTCCACCGAGGCTCACAACTGGTTTTACCATGTGTGCTTCGGTCCCTGGAGACCTGTAGAAGCAACGGGGAAAAAAAAAAGAAGAAGAAGAAAAACTACAGCTGCCTGCTAGGGCCATGGAGACCATTTCTGTTGCCAGAGTCCTGCACAAGAGACATGCCTGGCTTCCTAAAACCCTCCTGATTATTTGTTGGTGGTGTTATTTTTCTCTCCATTCTTGCTTCCTTGTCTGTCTCCTTCCCTTGAATATCTGTCTTTAGCACTCACTTCTCCAGAAGCATTTGTCTGCTGGGAAAATAGCAGCTGACAGCAAAGGTCACGGCGACCAGGTCTGATTCGCCGCATACAAATGTGCCTTTTAGCGGTGGGCCCTGCAAAGATGGCCCAAGTCTTATTATTGATAAATCCTTGAAAAGACTCTAATGTATCTTCATTTCAGGGAAAACAACTGCCTTCAAGGTTGTACCGAGAAAATAAAGCAGGCGGCCCAGTGACGGATTCGAGAAGTTGGCGTTTTCCCGAAGATTAAAAGATAATAACACTTCTATTAGGATCACTCGGCCACGCTGTATTGATCTCATCAGGGAAGCCACTGCAGGTCTCATATGAACAGAGCGCGTCCTGGAATTAATCACGAGGGTTTTATTATGGTTCATAGGGCGTTTCATTCAAGCCACATCGTTTGCAATATTTATGATCCTGCTCCCTGGCCATCGTTAAGAGCAAGTGAGGCTGGTGAAGCTGAACCTGCTGGGATAGAACATGGAGTCATTCTTCAAAGGTAAGTCTTACCCAGACTAGGCACACAAAACCTATCATGTTTTGATTTCCATTTGAATTCGAGCTACAGGCTCTATGCTGGAATGGGATGATTGGGGGAATAGAAATCCCACAATCACATCCAGGCCATCTTTCCAACCTCTGTACCACTTCCACCAAGCTCCTCCTATCAGTGTCCAGACTTGTAGAATAGGAGTGACAGAACCCACCCCTGAAGGCAGCAGGAGGAAGAAATAAAAGAGCACACGTCATTTACAAGGCTGGCCTTGAATGGTGTCTTAGAAATAACCACTGCTCTTCTCATTGGAAAACGTTCCTGATCAAGCTAAACAAAACACCCAAGGAAAATGCATGGATTCAACTCTCAAGCTAATGATTAATGCAAGTGGGTTGTGCGGACAGTGGAAACCTGGGATCTTCTGCTAGATATCCTGGTGCAGCCACTGTTGGATAACATAGGCCATACCATGTAAACCAACCTAATAAAACACCTCTCCTGGCTCAATCCAAGAATGATATACATTGAATGTCGACATCTTTAAATGTATTTAGACTAGTCTTGTTCCCTAATATATGGCGATCATGGAAATGCCCCATGTTCTCTTGAAAAGGGTTTCTCTGCTAATATTAGGTATAGAACTGCATGAGTTCGCTAAAACAAGACTGAGCTAAAGCTAGTCTTTATTGTCAATTATTGTTTGTGGAACTATTAGATTGTCCCTTACATGTTAGTGGCCAGGTCACTAGGAACCCAGTCATGGTTTTCTATATATTGTGCTTCTCCTGGGCTTTGGTTTGGTGTATGGGTCAGATCTACACATGCATAATTGGAGGTGGTCCTGGGAGTTAAGATATAACTTTATTGGATCCTTGCTTGGGATCTCTCCATGGGATTCCTGAACATTCATGGTCCTAGGTGGGTTCTACACAGAAAGCTGGGACTTTATTTTCTCTATTCTGTTTTATACTTGATATTGATTATGTCTTGAGAGAAGATCAGGGAAAAGAAAGGTAGAGTGGAGAGAAGGAGGTTGGAAGTAGATGATGAGAGAAAAGCTAAATGGTCTGTCCCCACAACCTTAGGCCCATAGCCAGTCCAGAAAGCAAGTTACCCATCCTTGGGGTTTAAGTTCCTGCCTGTTTGCCTGCTGCCATCATCTGTCACTGCCATGGACACTATCATGGGAGAAAATAGTAAAAGTAAACACACCTCACAGTTTCCTCCACTGTCTCAGATAAGAACTCTGGTTCTTGTTCCTTGGACTAGTGTGTTAGTCATCTCAGGCTCCCCTATCAAAATGCCCCGGACTCAGTGTCCTGAATAACAGGCATTCTATTTATCATACAGGCTTTTTCTTAGCCCTGGAGACTACACAACCATGATAAAAATATCCTCGGGTTTGCTTTCTGATGAGGCTTCTCTCCTAATGGATATCTAGATATTCACTGTGTTCTCATGGCCATTCTTCTCTGTCAATCAAGGGGTGGAGGAGGAGGGAACCAGTGCTTCTGGTATATTCTCATAAGGGCATTATTGCATTAAAACCTCATTTTTAAGGCCCCATTTACATTTAATTAATTCCAGAGTTACCATTTCCCAAACACAGACGCACCAAGAATCTGGCCCTTTATGGTTTGCATAGGAAATGTCCTCTTACAGGCTAATGTGTCGGGGCTTGTTCTTCCACTGGAGGCACTATTTTGGGAGATGATAAGAATTTTAGGAGTTGGACCCTAGGGTGGAGGAACTAAGCGACAGAGATTGAATCTTTGAGGGACATCTCTTGCCCAGGACTCTTCTTGATCTATCTGCTTCCTAGATACCATGACGTTAGACACCTCCTGGATCACATTCTTCTCCTGCCATGATGCTTAGCCTGGCTTCAGGCTCAAAGCAAACAAGCCCAGGCCCATCCACAGAAACTTGAAAAAGCATGGGCCCAAACAGGCCTGTGCTCCTTTAAACTGAATCTAATAGGAAATTGGCAAAGATACACACACACTCTAACATAGTGGTCTCACCATATAATTACTCTGTCAGGGAGAAACACAAAGAAGCATTGTATAAAAACTAGAAATAGAAGTCTTCTCATGGAACCCTTTCTGTCCATACCAATTGCACTCTTATTGATTTCTGGATGGCTTAGAAAACCAGTGCAGGAGATGCTACAAGAGGGAAACAACAACAACAAGAACAACAAAAAAGTAAATGGTGGAATGGAACTTAAATTCTGGTGCTTCCCCAAACTCTACATTTACGATTTCAATGGAAAATCACTTCAGTATTACTGAAAAGTTAAAAGCAACATGCTCACGTGCTATAAATGCAGTCATTAATAAGAGTATCAACACCAGCTTCATTTTAATAAATAACTGAAAATAAAAATACTATCAACATGAGAATAAACTAACTCAGGAATACTCAGAATGCAGCTCAGGAAAATAATCAATGCTCTCAAAAACACAGTAAGTCCATAGTAGCCTCGCTTAGTCAACAGTTCTGTGGGCATCTGCATATATACTGGCATATAAAGGTCTATAAGCAGCAAAGGTTGTGCTTGTTGCTGGTTTGGGAGCTAGAGTAAGTGCCCTTGAGTGGAAGGCAATCCAGGGAGGGCCACGCCCCTCTCTTCTGGTGTCCCCCAGCCTCCACTTGCACAGCATCACCACTGTGCATAGATGAGCGGCAAAGTTTGAGAACTATAGGGGCAATGGTGGTTCCACTGTCCTTCCCCTTCCGTCTAGCAGCGCAGGCTCGAGGTGCTGGCACGCGTCCTTGCGTGAGCTTGCCCTGTCGGAGAGGTGCCTTCAGGATGGTTGTAAACCTTAGTAGGCCCCCAAAATGATAGAGGAAGCAAATTCTTGGAGACGTGGTCAGCAGCATGGGAGGAGTACAAGATGACAGCTTTAGATGGAGGGGTGGTATCCATGAGCTCAAAGTCAGAGGCAGGATGAGGAGGGGTTATTGCTACCATGGGAGGAAGAGCCGGGACCAGCCCAGGTTGAATCCAAACACCAGGATCACCAACTGTCTTTGTTTCTTAGAGAAAGTCTCCAGAAGTGTGGAGTAGCTAGCTGAGGCTGTCTTGGTGTAGTCCAGTGCATTGTCAGCAGCCCACCCCACAGTAGAGTTGTCTCCATCAGGGTTCTGAGAGCTGGGGCAGCCGAAGCCATCAGAGAAGTTTCTGGGACACATCAGGGCAGTTGCCCCCATGGAGCGTGGTGAGTCCTGGGGATGCTGATTTGCCTCCTGCCACCCATAAGTCTGCCTCTTAGAAATCATTTCCACCTTGGCAGCCAAGGATCCAGATGTTGCTCTTTGCACATGGCTGCCAGATGTCCCTCTTTTCTTATTGTCTTGACCTTCAGTCTTCTCCAGCAACCACAAACCTTCCCTTCCCCCTTCTCTTCCTTGTCCTCCTCGTTCCCTTCCTCCTTTTCTCCTCTTCCTCCTCTTCCTCTTCTGCTGCCTCCTCCGTTTCCTCCTCCTCTTCCTTTCCCATCTTTTTCTCCTCTTCTTTCTCCTGTTCTCCTGCCTCTTCTGCCTCCTCTTCCTCCTCCTTTTCTTCATTCATCATCTCCTTCTCTTCTTTCCTCCCTTTTTAAAATTCTTTGGCCCTCACCTCTGTTGTCTTTGGACAAGGCAAGTGGCCCAAAGTCAGTGTCTCTCCAGCCTCAACCACTCTCATTGGCAGTAAAGAGAATGGAGTTTCGCCTTGGAGGAGGGACCCTTGGTGGTTTTTGAAGGACTGGAATCCTACTGTCTCCTGGGGGGTGTGGAGGCCAGTAGACCAGAGGAAATAGCATGCCCCCTGCCTGTGCACAGAAGAAACCTCGCAATGTTGACAGGGCAGGGGCTGCTCCCAGGCTGTGGGATATGTCGAGTGATGGCCCAGAGTGAGCTGGCTGCGGGGTGGGCCATCGAGCTGTGCAGAAAACCTTCTCATTTAGGGTAGTTACTGTGGGACCTAGACATCCGCACGCCACCAAAATGAAAAGTGAGCAAGAGCCGGCGACTCTGGATCCAGGCAAGCTCTGACCCTTGTGACATCAGGCCAGAACGTGTGACAGATATAGCGAGAGTGGGTTCGGTGGGTTCGGGAAGGGAGGCAAAGGCACCAGCCAGCATCCTTAGAGGCTCCACAGCTTTAAGAGTAAAGCCAGGGTGACTTACCAGCTCCAGCACCTCCTGCTCTTCCACGTGTTGCTACACAAAATACACTCAGTTTGGGGTTTGCGAGGACTGTGGTCTGTCTCACCAGAGCTCGGAGAACCTGGGCAGAAAACGGTTGCAAATCCCGATAAGCAGGTTAGAGCCTGCCAGACTTCCCGGAGCCTCTGGGGTATCAGGCCATCTTGGTGAACTTGGTGACACTGCTTTCTAGTGTCCAGGGGAGCTGACTGGGTGCTGCCATCCAGCATCAGGCTGGCTTGTCGCTTCTGTTCACTTCTTTTCATTCAGATGCACTGAAGATCACCTTTTGGGCTCACCGCGGTAGTCCTCAAAGATTTGCCACCGTGGGTGCCTTGCCTTGATTTTTCAGACCACTATTTGGGATTTCAAACTCTTTCCATCCTATATCAAATTCTTACTCTACCTTGTACCACTTAGTTCCTCCATGACTCACTCCTGATTCTGCCTTCTTTGTTGTGGACATATTTTTATTGAAACATACTGATTAGAATGTTTTAGAATCCTTTATTTGATCATTCAGTCTCACAGACTACATTCTGAGTCTGTGGATGACACACCCTGCACCCAGACCCTTCCCTGCTGTAGGCAGGTACTTGCTGACAAAGCTTAGCTCTTGGTGGCTACAGCACACACCTGTGTCTGTGCGGTGGTTTTCTTATCATGAAAGACACTGCCTCAAGCCATGGTCAGCCCCAGCCCAGCCTGACTTCTGGCTTCCTTATATTCTGACTGGTGTCACTGTCTCAGTTTGGTGGCCTGCTTCAGAGACACTGCAGTAGCATAACAGAAGAGGTGCCTCCCCTTTATGGGAAGGCAGGGAATTTAGCTTCCATTTTTGAGTTAAAATATATACCTACTTGAAATGGATGGGTCTTAAAGGTACAGTTGAGTATTTTACCTGATATGTACACCTTCATTAAATGCTCAAAGGAAGAGATGAGACATTTCCCATTCCCTTCAAAGTTCTCTCCTGTTCCTCTGCAGTCCACCCATGTCCTCCACTCCTCAAAGACTACTGCTTTCATTTTATTGTCCGATGCTTGTACATATTCAGAACAGAATCGCACAATATATCTTTCGCATCTGGCTTCTTTTTCTCAATATGAGCGTGTCACTTGTGTTATTCTATTAGCAATTTATTTTGTGCATGTACACACACAAGTTCATAAGTGTCTGCTGGTGGTGTGCAATTGTGTGCATGCAGGTAGGAGCCAGAGGAAATCCTCAGATGTCATTCCTTGGGAAAGCCGTCTACACTTCGGGGTAAATGTCTCTAGGTCAATCTCAGATATGTGAGTAACGAGGTGGATGGGGAAGCAAGGATCGGGCATCCTCCTGTCTCTGAATCTTCAGCACTAAATGTGGGTTCTGGAAATTAAACTCAGGCCATAATGTTTACAAGACAAACATTCTACTGACTGAACCAGAAATTGGCATCTTATTCTTTATACTGCTGAATAGGACACGCCATTGTGTGAGGGAAGCTCAAGTTGTCTCCTTGGAAGACTGGGATCTTTCAAGTTAGTTGACTCTTAAGAACTTTCTAGTATATCATTGCTCTTGGCTGGGTACCTAGCAGCAGGACAGTATAAGCAACTCCTAGTTGCTGCTCTCACACTGTCTGGCTTGAATAGGGAGCAAAAACTTTCCTGGGAAAGCAAGATCCTCATTACTTTGGCTTTTTATGCTAAAGGAATATCTAAATTCTCCATTCCTCTCTCCAACTCCCAAAACTTTCAGACCCAAACTCTCAGTGTGTCCTTCTTGACTCAGCATCCTTCATTCCACATGTGCCAGCATCTTGCCTCTTTTCTTGTCTAACACATGAGATCTACATGAAAGACTCTGATAACTCGGTGTGCCTCCCTCGGGGGGGTCACCTTTGTCTCTCAAGTAGAAATGTTTACTACCATTTCTTTGATCCCATTTTTTAGAAAGGGTCTCATGTAGAACAAATTGGCCTTTAAATCACTATGTAACCCAGGGTGACCTTAAATTTCTGATCCTCTTGCCCCTACCTCTAGAGCACTTGGATTACTGGCATGTGGCACCACACTTGGATATATTGGGTGATAAAATCAAACTCATGGTTTTGTGCATGTTAGACAAGCACTTTACCAACTGAGCTGTAACCCACGCCCCAAAAAACAATGCACCATTCAAGCCACCTAAGAATTTCTCCCCATAGTATCATCCGAAGCAGCTTTGTGTGACTCTTGTTCATAAGCATATCTTCTATGAAAGTGTTCACTATTCCAGGACTCAGCCCTGTGCCTCATTAAACTCTTAAAACGAAGTGATGTTGAAATGGATGTCTCTCTCCATAACGTTCTTTAATCTCAGTTCAGGCCTTTAGAACACCAGGAAACACTTTGATAGAAAGTATTTCATGTGGACCATTGAACTTCCCGAGTCTTCCTCTTATATATATGAGTGTGTGTGTGTGTGTGTGTGTGTGTGTGTGTGTGTGTGTGTGTATGTATGTGTGTAAACATATGGATGTTTTTCCTGGATGTATGCCTATGCACCACATGTATGCAGTAAACACATAAAACAGAAGATGACGTCACATCAGATCCCCTGGAACTGAAGTTACAGACCAGACAATGAGTAGCCAGGTAGGTGCTGGGAAACAAACTCTGGTCCTCTGGAGGAGCATCCAATGCTTTTAATCACCAAGTCATCTCTCCAGCTCCCAGTCTTCCACTTTTACAGGATAGAAAACAGGTCTCCAACTCTTGTTCTTGTAACTCAGCTCACTGACTTAGCAAGTCAGAATGCACTAGTTAAATGTGCATCTTGAACGAGTATGCCTGGGAGCACAGCAACTGAAAATGGGCAGCCCTCTGTAAAGGGTGCTAAGGACCCACTTGCATGTGTCTGTGACAGCTTATCCATGTCTGTGCCTCTGTGACTCTATCTCAGGGACTCTCTGATGCTGAATTTCATTTTTTTCTTCTACAAATCCAGACCTCAAAATTCATCCTCAATTCCAGGTTCACGGTTTCACCAATTCAGAGAGGCACACCGGTTTGCACCACTCTGCTCTGAATGTCCAGGAATGAATGTTTCCTAAATGCATGTGTGCTTTCTTCCTTCTAACGATTTTATGGTTACAAATGTCGTGCCTTACAGGGAATACCAAGGAAGGAGCCAGTTTGGAATGGGTCCCATGGGGCAGAAGCCAAGCATTTAAAGCACTTCTTGTCTAGACCAATGAAAATAAGCTGAAATTAGAAATGTGGAAAGCCAGAGTGCAAGTGTAGGAGCGTGCAAGTGCAAGGAATGCTAGTTACGATGGAGAAATCTTTGGTTCTGAAGGAATAGCTTGAGACAGTTATCCTTATCAACAAGGTGTTGAATGTTTGGAGAAGTAAAGGATGGGATGCTCATGAGGTGAGCTGAGGAGAGGTGAGACAGCTGGGACAGAGGGATCCCCCGGGGTAAATGTAAGCTGGAGGATGTGCAGCATCAGAATATGAGCAAGAACAGAACTTACCCCAGTCAAATGAATTTCCTTGTGGCAGGTTGTAGATACAAAGTACAAGTTTCAGGTCTAGGGCAACCACACACCGTTGTTTCTGACCTAGGAGGAGGGTAGCAAAGAAGACAGCACATAAGGTGGGCCATGGGGAGATCCGTGGCATATTCAAACACTGAGCACCAACCTTGTGAGCACTTTAATGAGCTAGCTTTACTGAGTAAGTCATCTTTGCCATAAAATAGATTTGCGTCCCCTGCCACCGGCAGTGCCCTGGTGTTGTAACCTGATAAATGTAGCCCTGTTGCTGCCATAATATGCTCATCATAAATCCACAGGGGCCAGCACTGCTGGCTCCTGAAGGATCCCAGACAACACTGCCAAGAGGTCCTGTAGGATCCCTGGCTACTCACAGAGACTCCCCTCCCCACCCAAGAGGAGCACTTCAGCCCTTAGATGGATGCTAATGTACGCATGTGCCGCAAACACACACACACACACACACACACACACACACACACACACACACATCACATGTTCAGTTTTTAGCTGAGAACCACTCCACTGCAGGAGAATATTCCACATTAGGGGAATATTCCAGATTTCAAAGGAGCACAGAATGGCATCGCTTAAACACTAGAATACGGACTCTACTGACCCTGCTCGCACATCAGACTATACAAGTGATAAGTAACCAGAAAGGCATCAAGTGCTACTGGAAAAGACCAGTCCATGGTGTGTGGTGCTACATTCAGAAGCTACTTTCCAGGGGTTTAAAAAGCAACTGTTGCTACTTTTCACTGTAAAGCAAAATGTATTTTAACTCTCATTTGGCCTAACTGGAAAATACCCTTACTTCATATATGGCTACCAAGCCTTCTCCATTAAAGGCCAACCCATACTTAAAATGTAATACATGTACATATTGAATATTTATGAGTATATATGTATCCCACACATGACTGACTATATACAAACATATATTGCATCTTTTGGTGTATGCATGTGCTTGCAAGAGGGTGTGTGTGTGTGGTGTGGTGTGTGTATGTGTGTGTGTGTGTGGGTGGGTGGGTGGGTGGGTGTGTGTGTAGAAGAAAATGGTGTCATGGCAATTCACACAAATACAGTAGTATGGTTCTGACCACTGACTGTTTGATTTTTATGAACTTATCCAGAGAAAGTAAAAAACTAGATTGGCATTTGTGAGGGGTGGAGGGAATTTTTAAGTTAATTTATTGAGGTTAAAGATAAATTGAAGAAGAAGAAATGCAAATGATTGATTAACATATGAAAATTGCTCCATCTTTTGGATAATTAAAGGAAAATTAATAAAATGTAGCTCATAATGAAATTTTTTCACAGTGTCTTTTAACTTGGCATAGACTATTAAAAAAGAGTAATATTCAAACCTGGAAAGGCTGTGGTAAGACAGTTACTCTCCTTCATTAAGGAGGCAAAAGTGAGCATCCCTCACTGCAGTAGAGGCTATGTTAAGAGCCTTCCAAATGTTTGTTTTATCCAGTAAATGGGAGCTTTATTTTGATACATCATTACAGGAAGTCCAAGGATAGCCCAAGACAGGAATATGGCATAGTAGGAGCCCAAAGAAGAAAGGCTCTGGAATGAGAAGAGACTTCAACAGCAGGATAGCTCAGAAGACGGCTTAGTCAATAGTGTTAGTAGCTGGCAAACACCAAGACCTGAGTTTGAGCTGAAGCACTCATGTGAAAATGCTGGGCATAGTGGTGCTAACTTGGAATCCCAGCACGGAGTAGGTAAAGAGAAGTGGATTTCCAGGGCGAGCTAGCTAGCCAGCCTACCCAACAAGCCCCTGTTCCCAGTGAAGCAACCTCAAAAAACAAGGCATTGACACACACACACACACACAAACACGCGCGCGCGTGCACACACACATGCATTCTCACACTTGTTCTTGCGAACACATGCACACGCACGCACACACACACACACACACACACACACACACACACACACACACACACACAGTGCAAGGCCAGGTGACCTGACCAGTCCAGGAGGAGACTTCCGCAGAGTGACTGCCACCTACAAGTTAGGTCAGTTGCTCAGCAGAAGGGTCAGAAAGAACTGTTTTGTAAGCTTCCCACACTGGGTGATACCCAGTGAAAAAGAAACTCCATATAGAAATTCTTTGGCTTGAGCAATCTCAGTCCATTAGTTATCACTAATAATACCTAAATAAAAGAGAGTACTGAAAAGTGCGTGTTGGTACACAGAGAAGCTCGGGCCTACATAGGAAAATTGTACTGGCACTCTCATGGTCTCCTTCTTTGTACATGGACTTCTGGTGGCCAGGTTTTACTCACTACAGCTGCCAGACAGAACCCTCCGCAGAGTTCCTTTGGTGCCACTAGCTAACATATATGACACTGGACTCAGCATTAAAGAAAAAAAAAACAGCATTCCAGAACATTAAATAAATATTAACTTTTGAAAGAAAAAGCTGAAGTGGAAAACTCCTCAATTATTTATACATTCAGATACCTCAATTTGCTTAAAGTTACTTCTACATTTGTATCTTCTAATAATTAATATGACAAATGCATATTTCAGTGTATCCATTTGACAAATGTGTGCTGCGCTCTTAGCAAGCTGAGTTCTGGGTCCTAAGAGGAAGCAATAAAGCAAGAAAACAGCCATGGGAACTCAATTACTCGATGCTTAAGAGCACTCAGTGCTCTTGCAGAGGACCCAAATTTTAATCCCAGCACCCACAGGGCAGCTCACAACCATCTTTAACTCCAGTTTCAGTGACCTAGTGCCCTCCTCTGACCTCTGCAGGCATCAAGCACACACACACATACATGCAGGCAAATACCCTGCATGTAAAAAGAGAACAGTACCTTTCCTGTAGAGACTCTTCAGGCTGACAAGGGAGGCAGGAGGTGGCACCCATAACAAGAAGGTCACTTAAAGACCTGATTTTCTCCCTCTCCTTCTCTCCTTACCCTGGGATAGGAGCCAAACAGCATTCATTTGCTTGCTGTAGTCCTAAGAGTGACTACAGTCTCAGAGTCCTTATAAAGGCACCAAGAGCATCCTGGGAGCAATAAACCTGGCTTTGCAACAGGACTCAGCTTGGTTTGCAATTAAGTTCATGTGCCTCAAGTTGAAAACTGTTGGTCCTTCCCCTGAGGAAAAGGATGGTGTTACTGTTCTAGTTAACGCCCTGTTGCTGTGACAAACGCTGTGACCAAAAGTAACTTAAGGGAGAAAAGGGTTTCTTTACTGTTATACTTCCAGGTCATAGTCCATCAATGCAGTCAGAGCAGGAGCTCAAGCAAGAACTGAAGCTAAAATCATGGAGGAAATCTGCTTACTGGATGGGTCTCCAGCTTGCTCAGCTGTCTTTCTTATAACCCAGGCTCTTTTCCCCAGAGATGGTACCACCCATTGTACCACGCCTGATTGGTACTCACTGGTACCAACTGGTGAGTTGGAACCTCCACATCTCATCAATCATAAATCAAGATAAACTCTCATAAACATGTTCCCAGGCCATTCTGATTGTGGTAATTCTTCAATTGAGACTCCTTCTTTTGGGTACCATTGGGTGGTATTAAAATTAACCAGAACTCTTACTAAACTCACCAGCCACATCAGACTGAAGGAATGAGAGGCGCTGTTTCTCCCCCAGCTATTTAGAAGAGAACACTTCATATACAAATTCATGTTGGATGCAGCACTGTTGATTAGTTGGGAACAATTACAAAGGAAACTGAGGGACAGACAAGAAAGAATTTTGTGCCCATCCACCCCCAGATTTATTAGGACATGTCTGATATACAAAGAACTAAAAAAAATGTTTATAATTTTGTGAGTTTGGACACATGTATACATTCAGCTTACCTTCACCATGATCAGGAAAATAAGCACATTCATCACCTGCAAACATCTATGCCTCCCTCTTTCCCTCCATCCCTCTCTCTCTCTCTCTCTCTCTCTCTCTCTCTCTCTCTCTCTCTCTCTCTCTCTCTCTGTGTGTGTGTATACATCCATGAACACACGTTTCAAAAACATTTAACCTGAGGTCTAGTCTTTTAGCAAGCTGGTAAGGGCTTAATACCTACTGTAGCACTGTGCACTGGGGAACCTATTCAAGTCTTATGTAACAATAGCATTACAGCCACCAAAAAGTTCCCTTACCAACCCTCTACTCCGAGAAATCAATCCCCATTGTCTGTTTCTATATGATTACAATTATAGATGTTTCATCTTAGAGGACTCCTGGCTTGTTTGTCCTATGACTGAAATTTTTCTTAATGCATCCTCCATATTTATGGGCACAAATGATAAGACAGAATTTCTAAGTTTTACTAGATAAACCTGTATTTGTGATAATATGGAATGTGTTTTGATAGATGTGCACAATGTGCAATAGCTAACTCAAGATAATGGACACAAGAAATATGGCATGTGCTCTTTTTAGTAGGGAGACTTTTCCAACTGTTCCTTTATTGCTTTTCAGATATAAAACTATTATTCTCTATTGGTAACATGAAACATAGTATAGCTCTTGAACTTGTTCACTCTCCATGATTTTGTTTCCTTTGACTAACACCTCCAGGGTTCCCTGACCCTTGGTCTGTAGAATCCTCCAGCCAATTCTCTGTTTCTTTGTGAGTGGCATAATGAGGGAGATCGTGAGATGTTTGTCTTTCTGTACCTGGTTTATTTCACTTAGTTAATGACCCGGTTTCATTCTTTAATTCATTTGTTTTCTTTACCCAGGCATCCTCTGGTAGACAAAGGTTGCTTTTAGATCATGGCTGCTGTGAATATCACTGATGTGAATACAAGAGTACAAATAATCTCTTCAACCAACAAGTCATACTTGTATCTTTTGGATGTAGACCATGAAGTAGAATTATGGGTCACATGGTGTTTATAGACTTGTTTTCTTTTGTTGGTCTTTGAGACAGGGTTTTTCTGTGAAACATTCCTGGCTATCCTGGAACTCACTAGACCACGCTGGCCTTGAACACAGAGATCCACCTTCCTTTGCCTCCGGAGTGCTGGGATTAAAGGCATGTGCCACCACTGCCCTGGGATGTTTCTATTCTTAACATTTTGAAGAACCTCCATACTGTTTTTTATAATGGCCTTCCTAATTTACACTCACACCCACATTTTGTAAATGATTCCTCCCTCATTTTTAATCATTTTCACTTACAGTTTCTCATTTTTATTTCATCCATCCCCACCTGATGATTGGTGATGTTAAGCATTTTTAAACATTTCCATTTTTATGTCATCTTTGAAGAAATGTTTGAGCCTTTTGTCCATTTTTTAAAAATGTTTTAAAAGTGGATTGTAGGGGTTCATTATATATTTTGGAAATTAAGTCCTCACAAGATGCAGATTTGAAAATACTTTCTCCAAGTCTATAGGTTGCCTCTTCACTTTGTGGATTGTTTGCATTGCTGCACAGAAGCATTTAACTTGTTGTGATTCCACTTGACTGTGACTCTAGTGGCCTGTGATTGAGGTGTAGTATCCAAGAAATCATTGCTGAAGTGAATGCCAAGGCCAGAGGATGGCCATCAGGTTTCTTCCTTTGTTGCTTTCCATGTCATTTCCTGAGATAGTCTCTCATGGAACTGGAACAGAAGCTCGGCATTTCAGCTAGGCTAACTAGCCAGTAAGCTTCCAGAATTCTCTCATCCCCACATCTCAACACTGCATGGAGAGGCATGTGCAGCCCCGCCTAACACTTTCTGTGCATGCTGGGGACTCAAACTCAGGTCTCCATGCTTTTGCAGCAAGCACCTTTACCAACTGTGACATCACCCTAATGCCTGATTTTGAGTTTCATGTTTAAGCTTTTATCTATTTTGTTTTGACTTTTATATGTAAGCTAAAAATAAGAGTCCAGTTTCATAATTTTGACTACTGATGCCAACTTTTTCATTTAAAAAGATTATTCTTTCTCTCCATGGTATATTCTTGGCACATTTATAGAAATTAACTGACCATATATTTGAGGGTTAATTGTATCAATTCTCTTTTTAAAGTCAGTGTTGATGTCAGTACCATCCTGTTTTATATACTATAGCTTTGTATCTATTTTAAAATCAGGAAGCATGATACTCCTAGCTTTGTTTTACTTAAATTACTTTATCTATTTCACATTTATCTATCTATTTATCTATTTGTTGTTTCATGTTTTTTCCCTATTTCTGTGCAAAGAAATCTTAGGGCTCTCGAAAAGATTGCCTTGAATCTGCAGACTGTTTCCAACAGTATATGGGTATTTTAACACTTGTCTTCAGGCAGTAGAAAATATTTGCTTTTCTTATTGCTTTTGCTTATTTATGCCTAATTTTTATCAAATATTGGTGCATTTAGTCAAATAGTTCTGAACACCCTAATCAAAGAACTTAGGCAAGATAAAAAATGAGTTATCTAAGTTATAGAAGAAATAAAATGATCTCCAATTGTAAGTGACATGATCTTGTGTGTTTAAAACCTTTAATGTCCCGTTAAAAAATCTGTTACATTTAACAAACAAATTCAGTAAACTGTAGAACATAAAATCAACTTCAAAAATCATTTTTTCTAAAATGCCAATAATTAACTGTCTGGAAAGGAGATTGAGAGAACAACCCCATTTATTACAGCAACAAAGAGAATCTCTTCGGAACAAGCCTAGCTAAAGAGGTTAAACATAGATTTTGAAGGCCAGACCTTATTTCATAGATAATAGGGAATCTCAAGAAGGTTTGGAACAGTTTCTGAAAAAGTAGAAATGTTATTTGAGATATTGATTTGTGAGGGAATATGTGACAGAGGTGGGTGGGGGTGGCAGGCCCTTTAAAAGTGAATTACAAAAAAAGCTGAGCATGGACTGAAAAAGCAAGGTAGGCCTGCTGGCAGAGGCTGATGATCTCAGATCCCCTGGAGGCTGACCCAGGAGGATCCCGCGTTCAAGGTCTGTGTCAGCTTCGCTGAGCTCAAGGCCAGCTTGGACAGCTTAGAGAGACCCTGTCTCTAAAGAAAAGCTGAAGAGTGCTGGGATGTCAAGTGGCTGTCAGGCTTCTATGAGGCATTGGGTTCAATTTCCAGTATGATGGAAAACATATTCTAAGGAGTAAAATAGGAAAATGAACATGGAAAGAAGAACTCATATACTGCCAAGGTAGAAGGGACAGGAATAGAAAAGCAAGCGACAAGCCATAAGAGAAATTGATTAGTGTTTCCTATCTAGGTATCTAGAAAGGATGGCCATAGAATTAATGAAAACGGGGAAACTGGGACGTTTTTGCCCAGAAGCTCCCACGGTGTCCAGACTGTTACATCCTTCCTAGTGAGGAGCCTGATTTATCCTGTTTGGGGTGAGTTGTCAATACACTATCAACGGTGAAAGAATTTTGTAGTAAAACTGAGGCATGTGACACAGACTTGGCCCACGAAACTTAGCTTCTGGCTTTGGAGTAACAGAAATCGGGCTGGTCTTTCATCCCAGCACATGATGCCCTTCTGGTCATTGGCCACATCCATGATCAGAGGTATAAGGGAGTCCATATTCTAGTGACTAGTGATGCTAGCCTGTGCCCCTTCAAAGTCTAAATGATCCCTTTGACATCACTTCCCGAAGAAACCAGAGAAACCCTGAAAATCTCTGACAAAAAAAATATGACACAATAGCAAGAGTTTTATTTCAGACACACTGTGCTAGTGAATTTGAGGCACATGCAGCATTCAAGTTGGGGTGCTCAGAGGTCTGTGAGACCAAGGTTTTCAAAGACGAGTCCCGGTAAGGATATGTGGAAACCACCCACATGAAGGTCATTCTTGACATCCAAAGACAAAACTGGAAACAGAGCTAAAGAAAAAGGAGACAAAGATGTTAAGAGGGATGTTCCTTTTAAGTGAGTGAATGAGGAAGAAAGGAGAAAGAGCTTAGATGTGGCAGGGCAGACAGCTTGAAGAGTTCACACAGGCTGCAGAAGAGGGAAGATGGGAGAATACCAGATTTGGGGGCTGAGGACTGGTAATTTGCATGTCTCTAACAACCTTCGGGTGGTTTCAATAGAGAGAATGATGTAAGGAGGAAAGGGGGTTAGTATTGAAAGACCACAGCTACAAGTCATTTTAAGAAGCTTCCAGGATGCAACAACTGATGGAAACAGATGCAGCCCCACAGCCAAACACTGGGTGAAGCTTAGGGAACCCTGTGGAAGAAGGAAAGGAAGGACGGATGGCAGGAGCCACAGGGATCAAGGACATCACAAGAAAGCACACAGAATCAACTAACCTGGGCTCATAGGGGCTCACAGAAATTGAACCAGCAATCAGGGAGCCTGAATGGAACTGAAATATGCCCTCTGCATATATGTTATGGTTGTGTAGCTTAGTCTTCTTGTGCGACTCCTAACAGTGGGAGAAGGGGCTGTCTCTGACTCTGTTGCCTGCTTTTGGGACCTTTTCATCCTTCAGAGGATTGCCTTAATAGGAGAAGAGGTGCCAGTCTCACTACAACTCTACAACTTGATATAGCATGACTGGCTGACATCTATCAGAGGTCTGCCCTTTTCTGAAGAGAAACAGAGGAGGAAGACTGGATGGGCAAAGGATGGGCTGGGAGAGGAGGAGGGAGGAGACATGACATCCATGCAGCAAAAACAAAAGTAAACAAACAACAACAAAGCTCAGCAATAGATAAGGCAGGAGGCAGCATGGAATCATGTCTAGCTGAGTCCTCAGCCCACCAGTGAGCATGTGATCATTAAGATACTGGCGCATGTCTAGTACCATCACAGTGGCACTTAGATCAAATCAGTTAACACTAAGTATTTATTGATAAGTACCCTTCCCTAATCAAATGTCCTCACCCAAGGCAGAATGTCACTAATTCCTGATTTCATACACAGGGAAACTGAGGCACAGAACTAATCCCTTACCCCAGTGTGTGCAGCTAGAAACAGCAAACTCAAGTGACCTGAACCTAGAAACCATAAACACAGAATTAACAGAGCAGAGAAGGACCATCCAACCATAGCCCTGTAATAGTACTAGTAGGCCTTGCCCCTCGAGCTGGAAATGATTTTATTACTTGTACATGGTTGGAATAACATTTCATGGTGGGAAAAAATTCTTATTGAACAAAAGAAGTGAGGTAAGAAGAGGCGGTCACATGGAAGGTAGTGGAAGAGGAAAGGTTTCAGTTAGTTTTGAGGCCAAGTCCTTGAACCAACGGGAAAGGAAAGATCTGTTACTAGGGAGACCCCCATAGAAGGCAGACATCGCCTGGAATAGGAACACGGGTGCTCTCAGCTTCTCAGCGGCCCATAACAAAGTTGCTTTCTTTCAATAAAGAACCTTCTCCTCTGCAAAGTACAAAGTGTCAGCCATATGTTTGAGGACTTCATGGAAGAGCTAAGAACAAGATGAACAAGATGTGTTCCATGCACTCAGACTCCAAGTACACTGTTGGCATGGGAACCATGAAGCTTGAGAAACCAGACATTCAAGATTCGTTTTGCAACTCCATTTGCATTTTGTGTGGGTGTGGATGCTAATGGTGACACTTAGGTCAATAGGAGTGCCAACACATACTGTATTACTTTAATGAGCTTCCTGATACTTCTTTCATTAGCTAATCAGCACTTGTGTTTTTGTATACTAAATGTATTTACACTAATACTTTTCCGATCCCAATGCCACCCCTAAAATGTGGCTCGGTGTCAGCTTTGCTGATGAGGGCTCCATTCTATATGTACCATGGCATCAATGGAGCAAACGAGCCTGTGATGCCACATACATGCACACACCCACCTCAGACAGCCCGACACTCTACTAACAGATTGCTTTCTTAATTCTGAGGCCAATAGTGCTTTACTTAAAGTGATGAATTCCTCTCATTAAATTAGGTTTGGACAACTTCATGTGACTTTATTTTGACCAGCACCTATTGGCTGTAGATTTTATTAATTACCAATGTTAGCTAAGACAAGCCCCAAGCATCAGGAATTCTGGCTTACCTCACTAACAGTATCAGAGCCAGCAGCAAGACAGAACGGTCAGTGTGCTCCTCAGTAACTTGGGATATGCCTAAGAGATCATTCTCAATTCATGATGCTCCGCAGTTGACAACCTCATCAGCACTAAGCAACTTTAAATTCCCCACATGCACCTTCTTTTCAGAGAGGGCAGACTCTCAGATCTGACTTTGGCCATGCGAAACACTGAGGTGGCATGGTCCCTAAGGCTTCCTTTTATGTAACTTCATAGGATATTGGGAAACAGATCAATGGAGCACACCTTGGCTTCTTGAGTCTTCTTTGGCTAACAAAACTGTGGGATTTTGTGAACGTTTTTTTCCATTCCTTGAGTATGTATCACACCAACTCTTTACCTAGACCACCCCCTCTACCACAAGCATTCTTTAACCCTTTCAGAAAGCCAAACGGAACCCAATGCCATGTCATTTCTATTGCTTTGCACCGTCTTCCCACATGAAACTAAGAGGGACACAAGAGTAGGACCGTGCTTTTCTGATATCTGTTTCTGCACTGCTTAGAACAAATGCCTGCCACATGGATGATACCCAATATGCAACTGTTTCTTAAGAAACTGATAAGGGAGGAGTGCAGTGAGTACCCAGCAGCTGCTAGTGATTGAGAGAAGACCAAGGAAGCTGTGATTCTTTTAAGTGTTCTTTCGGTAACAGTTGTGTATTTCCCCTCAATTTCCATGTTAAATCTGAGAGGTAGAAAATCTGTTTTTCTTTTTCAGATTTATAGGCCTGAAGAAAAGAATTTTCTCAAGACAACCAGACAAAATCAAGGTGAGTACCCAAGGCTCATACTGGTATCTGCATTTTGTCTCCCTTTTCTCTAGACGGGGCTTGGCTCAAATCCATTCTAGGCCATGGTAGTGGGTGACTTTCTGACAATATTTATACTTCAAAGTTGCAAATATTATCTAGGAAGCACCACCCATAAAATATCTACTAATGAATGGATCATCTGATTAAAATAAAATGTTTCCTGGGAGTGGCAAGATATTAAATGGTCCCTTTGGATAACATGAGCCAGATCCTTTGGAGTAACCATCATCTATCTGTTTTCCATGATAGCATACCTTTAGAATATCACTGGAGTGAGCTGTCATCAGCATCACCAAGCCAGGTTCTTACTCTCCTAATATGCCTGGAACTATCTATCCTGTCATGATCTAAACTCACTCCTGACTCTTCTCAAGCCAGGCTAAATCACCTTGTACAAAGGGGAATGTTATGGGCAACAAACAGTGTATTTAGTATGTGGGATGCTCAAGTGTCTTCAGATTTAAACAATAGGAGGGGAAAGCAAAAGAAAAGTAGAGATGAGCAGCATAAGATATGCAAGTGTGATAGGGATCCAACAGCAGGTTCAGATGACCTTACCGGAAGCTCTGGAGTTAGAATGGCCATTCAGCAGCAGCCCAAGTTGAGACATTTCTTACTAGTTCTTGGATAGACCATGCCAAAGAGAGATATGACCTTGACAAACTGGCTTACTGCCAACCTTAAAGAGTCTGACAGTCTCCAGAATATCTCTGCCAATGCAGATCCCCAAAATTGAAAAACAAACCAAGCATTAAACAAGTCCACATTGAAGGGAAACTTCAGTGGTGTATATTCTAGCCTCTTCCACACATAGTAAAGAGTTAATCTTTGCCTCCTGGTATAAGGAAACATCGTGCCCTCATACAAAAGTCACCCAGTCAAGAATAATGAACATGTGTGCTTGCTGAGTACTGTGAACTGTGCATTTGGAAAAGTGTCTTTGATTTCCAAGAGCCTGTTCTTAATCTTTGTCTTGAGGAATCAACTCTGGCATTGGGCCTTGGCCTCCTTTTCCCTATCCAGTTATCTGCTGAGACTAGGGTTTGGATTCTCAGCTCCATTCTGATTTCTGGGTACGACAACCCACCATTAGTTTTGACTCAGAAATTAATCCAAGCTTTCTTCCTACTTGCATTCCACCATAAGTAGATGAAGCAAAGGAGCCAACAACTGCCATTGGTTTCCATCCTCCCCAGGCATTCAACTTACCTACTGCACCAGCTTTTGCCAGAAAGCAAGACCATTTGCCTCCAAACAGAGCTCACTTTATCAGCCTAACTAGAAGCTTCTGATTCCAGGCTCTGGTCCCAGATCAAGCTACCTTCATCTCATCATCTCTCTGGCAGCAACTAATCTTAGATAATGATACACCTTCATGACTGATGAGCCTGAAAGAAAGGTTGCAGGGGATCTTAAGGGGCTTGCAGTGGTGAGTATGTGAGGTTGAGGATAACTTATTAATATAATAACCCTGAAGTATCCGTCAGCAACGTGGAGAAATACAAATCCGTTACTTGATGCCACATCTTGTCCATTCAGTTATCCATTTGTCCATTCTGTCAGCAGGCACTGGTGAGCACCTACTTTGGGCCAATCTTCTGTTAGTTTCTTGGGACACAAAGACCAAGAGACTTGGATGTAAACTCACATGCAGTCTTTCCCCTGCCCTCACCTTGTCTTATGAAAATGGTAATTTTGCCATATTCCCATTCACTTCCTCATATGTGGAGGTGCCTATTGTTCTCTCTCTGCTGTCTCTCTGTTCTGACCCTGCAAAAAGGACGACTGCTTACTCCAATTGCACAGTCTAAATCCCCTATGTGCCATTTCCTTCATAAGCAGAGATACTGTCTAGGAGAATTTCCCTCTCTTCTTTGACCTCCATCCTCCTTTTCACCCTGTTTCTCTTCCACAGGCTTACTAGGGATGGCTCCCTTTCAGCATCTTCATTCTCAATGCACACCCTCACTCTCCTCTTTGCTCCCCATTGATTTGAGTGGTTAACGTAGGCAGGCCAACAGTTCTGCTTTGCAGGTTGCGTAGCTAAAGGGGTTTGGAGTCTATTCTGCACACCATGCTGCATGGATTATACATTTTTCCATTTGCATATCTTGAGGTATAAATGTAGGATAATAAGAAAAAGATACCAACCAGTTCAGCCAAGACACAAGCCATACACTTCCACACAGTTCCCACAGTCCAGGTTTGATGGCTTGGGCATTTCATAGCATTATTAATAAGGCAGATGAAGAAATTCTCATGCAGCAACCTGTTCTTTGTGTGTATATTCTCTAATGATCAGGACCTTGAATGACAAAAATAAAGAGTAGGTTTCTTTATGCCCCAACTCTTAAAGAAAATATAGTTTCTGCCATCCTGGAATTTATGGTCTGGTTGTAAAACATAAAGATATAATAAAAATACATACAGGAAAAAAACCAACGTGGGAGAGGCCATTAGGGATGATTTTCTGGAAGTAGTGCATGCAGAAAAGAGTTTGAGTGACAAATAAGCTAAATAAAGTTTATGAAACAGGAGGATATGAGCTAGTGCTCAGAGGCCACGGTGGTATGTTGTGGGGAGGGTATGGGAAGTCAGGGCTGCTGTGTGGCTTGCATCCAGTCAAGCTAAACTCATGAGACAGCTACACAATGTGGGGACAAAGTGCATACTTTATTCTCTGATTCCTCTCTAGATTTGAGAGAATGCACTGGAGCACCAAGCTTCCTGTGTTATATTTACCTGTGGGCTTAATTGACTCTTGAATTTTCAAAAATAGATCTGACACGAGCTCCCTTCAAAGTATTTTTACAAAGAAGGGAATGCTTGTCAAACCAGGACCATGCATTTCTCATGATGGGATGATTCTGAGCTTCAGAAGATATAGAATATCCAAGAGAAGACCTATGAAGAACAGCCAGTAACAGCCTAACCACTGTCACCTTTCTGTTAGCTTCCTGTCCTAGTATTTAATTGACCTACCTGTATCCAATCTGATTCTCTTGAACTTACCATTTAAACCAACCCCACCACAAATAATGCCACATAAGAATATACCATTTCAGTAGATCGCAGACTCTATCCTGATAAATCCGAATGTCTCTATGAAGTGTTGCAGGCTGTGCTATTCAGATACAGCCCATAAGACAAAAGAGAGAAAGTGTGGATTGGGGCACACCCCTGAGGTTAAACCAGGGGGATAGGAAAATAGGGTGACTAGAAGTTGAGCATCATGAATTCACAACAAAGACTTCAGTCACCTGTTGGGGAAGATGGAAAGTAGGATGCCCTGGTAGATATGATCCGAGTTGGTCAAAGGAACAAAGTCATAATAATGATACATGAACAAGTCTTACATGCAGGCTGCCCAGATAATACAACTCTTAATCCAAGACAAATCTTGAAGAAAAAAATTACAGCTCAGAGCTCTAGCTGTAGTTTTCCTAGCAGTTGGGAAAATGAAGTCATCAGTCCTGAATGAAGAACTGAGTGTTGCATCAGAGCACTCAGAGGATAAAACATTCAGTAATTTCTGTGGTTTTGTAAATCTCACTGCATTCATTTTCAAGAAATGCTACAACAAAGCATCACGGCTGTGTATCCCAAACAACAGAAATTAAGTTTCACAAGTTATGGAATCCAAAACTCCAAGATAAAAGAACAGGAATTATTTACACTAAGAACACCCTTCTTGGATTATAGATAGCCATCCATCTTCTGTCTGCACACAGCGTCCCTTCTATATGTCTCTGTGTCATAGTGTCCTCTTCCTATGGGAACGTCCGTCATGTTGGATTAGTGCCTACTCACTTTTTTTTTATGGTACCATTTTTTAAAATTTTTTTTTAATTTTATTTTCCAGTTTAAATTTAGATAAGAATCAAGATTGCTTCACAAGTCAGTTCCAGGTCCCTCTCCCATTCCCTCCCTTCCTCCCGTGCCCTCCCCTCCCCCCCCCCCCCGTTATCCTCTCATTTCTCCAGGGAGGGTGAGGCCCTCCATGGGGGTGTCCATAGTGTGTCATTTCATATAGGGCAGGGCCTAGACCCTTTCCCAAGAGTTCTGGGTGAGAGTGCACCTCACATTGTTCTATTGGAGTCCAAAGTCCGTGTGTATACTTGGGATGGGTACTGATCTGCTGCCCAAGGCTCAATAGATTCCCTAGGCCTCTTCACTGACACCCAGATTCAGGGGGTCTTGATCAGTCCCATGCTGGCTTCCCAGGCTAATGTCTGGGATTCAAGAGTTAACCTTTGTCTGGTCAGCTGTTTCTGGGGGTTAAACCAGCCCAGTCTTAATCCCTTTGATCATCAGTCCTCCCTCTCTGTTACTGGCTTTCTTGAGTTCAGCTCAGTACTTAAGCAAGGGAGTCTGCCTCTTCTTCGATCAGCCACTAAATAAAGTTTCTGTTTCCCAGACTCTCTGGCCATAGGATTGTAGGCTGGCACTCCCCAGATCTATGTCTAAAATCCATATATGAGAGAGTACATGCCATGTTTCTCTTTTTGTGACTGGGTTACCTCACTCAGGATGGTTTCTTCTAGTGTCATCCATTTGCCTGCGAATCTCATGATTCCATTATTTTTTTCTGCTGAATAGTACTCCATTGTGTAGATGTACCACATTTTCTCTATCCACTCTTCGGGTGAGGGACATCTAGGTTGCTTCCACGTTCTGGCAATTACAAATAAAGCTGCTATGAACATAGTGGAACAGACCTCTTTGTTGTATGAATGGGCATCTTTTGGATATATGCCTAAGAGTGGAGTTGCTGGGTCTTGTGGTAGGTTTATTCCCATTTTTCTGAGGAATCTCCACACTGATTTCCAAAGTGGCTGAACCAGTTGGCACTCCCACCAGGAATGGAGGAGTGTCCCCCTTTCACCACATCCTCTCCAGCATAAATTGTCATTGGTGTTTTTGATTTTAGCCATTCTGACAGGGGTGAGATGGTATCTGAGAGTTGTTTTGATTTGCATTTCCCGGATGGCTAAGGATGTTGAGCACTTTCTCAAGTGCCTCTCAGCCATTTTAGACTCCTCTATTGAAAACTCTCTATTTAGTTCTGCAGCCCACTTTTTAATAGGGTCCTTTGGTGTTTTGGAGACTTGCTTCTTGAGTTCTTTGTAAATTTTGGAGATCAACCCTCTGTCAGATGTGGGATTAGTGAATATTTTTTCCCATTCTGTGGGCTGCCTTTTTGTCTTGCTGACTGTGTCCTTTGCCTTACAGAAGCTTCTCAGTTTCAGTAGGTCCCATTTATTAATTGTTGATCTTACTGCCTGTGCTACTGGTGTTATGTTCAGGAAGCTGTCTCCTGTACCAATTCGTTCAAGGGTACCACCCACTTTCTCTTCTAAGAGGTTCAGTGTGGCTGGATTTATGTTGAGGTCTTTGATCCATTTGGACTTAAGTTTTGTGCATGGCGATAGACATGGATCGATCTGCATTCTTCTACATGCCAGTCTCCAATTATGCCAGCACCATTTGTTGAAGATGCTTTCTTTATTCCATTGTATATTTTTAGCTTCTTAGTCAAAGATCAGATGTTCGTACGTGTGTGGGTTAATACCCGGGTTTTCAATTCGATTCCATTGGTCTACCTGTCTATTTTTGTGCCAATACCAAGCTGTTTTCAGGACTATAGCTCTATAATAGAGCTTGAGGTCAGGGATGGTGATGCCTCCGGACGTTGCCTTGTTGAACAGGGTTGTTTTGGCTATCCTGGGTCTTTTGTTTTTCCGTACAAAATTGATTATTGTTCTTTCAAGGTCTGTGAAGAACTGTGCTGGGATTTTAATGGGGATTGCATTGAATCTGTAGATTGCTTTTGGCAGGATTGCCATTTTTACTACATTGATCCTACCTATCCAAGAGCATGGGAGATCTTTCCATTTTCTGAGGGCTTCTTTAATTTCTTTCTTTAAAGATTCAAAGTTCTTACGATACAGGTCTTTCACTTGTTTGGTTAGCATTACCCCAAGGTATTTTATGTTGTTTGTGGCAATTGTAAAGGGTGATGTTTCTCTGATTTCTCTTTCAGCCCTTTTATCATCTGTATATAGTAGGGCTACTGATTTTCTTGAGTTGATCTTGTAGCCTGCCACTTTGCTGAAGGTGTTAATCAGCTGTAAGAGTTCCCTGGTAGAGTTCTTTGGGTCATTGATGTAAACTATCATATCGTCTGCAAACAGTGAAAGTTTGACCTCTTCCTTCCCAATTTGTATCCCCTTGATCCCCCTTTGTTGTCGTATGGCAATAGCTAGGACTTCAAGTACCATGTTGAAAAGGTATGGAGAGAGTGGACAGCCTTGTTTTGTTCCTGATTTTAGAGGAATTGCATTGAGTTTCTGTCCATTTAGTTTGATGTTGGCTGTTGGTTTACTGTATATAGCTTTTATTATGTTTAAGTATGTCCCTGTTATCCCAGTTCTCTCCAAGACCTTTATCATGAAGGGGTGTTGGATTTTGTCAAAGGCTTTTTCAGCATCTAGTGAGATTATCATGTGATTTTTGTTTTTCAGCTTGTTTATATGGTGGATTACGTTGATGGATTTTCGTATGTTGAACCATCCCTGCATTCCTGGGATGAAACCTACTTGATCGTGGTGAATGATTGTTTTGATGTGTTCTTGGATCCGATTTGCCAGTATTTTATTGAGTATTTTTGCATCAATGTTCATGAGGGATATTGGTCTGAAGTTCTCTTTCTTAGTTGTATCTTTGTGTGGCTTGGGGATCAAGGTTATTGAAGCCTCATAGAAAGAGTTTGGCAAAGACCCTTCTGCTTCTATTGTGTGGAACACTTTGAGAAGAATTGGTATAAGCTGTTCTTTGAATTTCTGGTAGAATTCTGCACTGAGGCCATCTGGACCTGGACTTTTTTTGGTTGGGAGACTTTTGATGACAGCTTCTATTTCCATAGGGGTTATAGGTCTACTTAAATTGCTTATCTGTTCTTGATTTAGTTTTGGCAATTGATAGCTGTCCAGGAAGTCATCCATTTCCTTTAAATTTTCGAATTTTGTGGAGTACAGGTTTTCAAAGTATGACCTAATGATTCTCTGGATTTCCTCAGAGTCTGTTGTTATGTCCCCCTTTTCATTTCTAATTTTGTTAATTTGCGTGTTCACTCTCTGCTGTTTGGTAAGTTTGGACAAAGGTTTGTCTATCTTGTTGATTTTCTCAAAGAACCAACTCTTCGTTGCATTGATTCTTTGTATTGTTTTCCTGGTTTCTACTTTATTGATTTCAGCCCTCAATTTGATTATTTCCTGGTGTCTACTCTTCCTGGGGGAGTGTGCTTCTTTGTGTTCTAGAGCTTTCAGTTGTGATGTTAATTCTCTGGTATAACTGTTCTCCTGTTTCTTCATGTGAGCATGTAGCGCTATGAACTTCCCCCGTAGCACTGCTTTCAAAGTGTCCCATAGGTTTGGGTATGTTGTGTCTTCATTCTCATTGAATTCGAGGAAGTCTTTAATTTCTTTTTTTATTTCCTCTTTGACCCAGGGATGGTGCAGTTGAGCATTATTCAATTTCCATGAGTTTGTAGGTTTTCTGCAATTTGTGTTGTTGTTGAATTCTAATTTTAAAGCATGGTGGTCTGATAAGATGCATGGAGTTATTCCAATTTTTTTGTAGCTGCTGAGGTTTGATATGTTGCCAAGTATGTGGTCGATTTTTGAGAAGGTTCCATGTGGTGGTGAGAAGAAGGTATATTCTTTTTTATGTGGATGAAATGTTCTATAGATATCTGTTAATCCCAGTTGGGTCATTACTTCTATTAGCCCTTTTGCTTCTTTGTTGAGTTTCTGTTTGGTATTCCTGTCTAGTCGTGAGAGTGGTGTGTTGAAATCTCCCACTATAACTGTGTGGGGCTTTAGATGAGATTTAAGTTCTAATAATGTTTTTTAATGAATGTGGATGCCTTTGTATTTGGGGCATAGATGTTCAGAATAGACACTTCCTCTTGGTGGGTTTCACCTGTGATGAGTATGTAATGACCTCCTTCATCTCTTTTGATTGATTTTATTTTAAAGTCTAGTTTGTTAGATATTAGGATTGCTATCCCGGCTTGTTTCTTGGGTCCATTCGATTGAAAAAATTTTTCCCAACCTTTAATTCTCAGGTAATGTCTGTCTTTAAGGGTGAGGTGTGTTTCCTGTATGCAGCAGAAGGAAGGGTTCTGTCTTCGAATCCAATCTGCTAGTCTGTGTCTTTTTATGGATGAGTTAAGGCCATTAATATTGAGGGATATTAATGACCAATGATTGCTCATCCTTCTTCGATTTGCGATGGTTGTTGTTGGTGGAATTATGTGTGGAATTTCACCCCTTTGTTCTTTTGGCTGTTGGTAGAGAGATATTCTCTAATGCTTATGTTTTTCTGGTTGTAGTTAGCTTCCTTGGGTTGGAGTTTTCCTTCCAAAATTTTCTGTAGGGCTGGGTTAGTGGACACATATTGGTTGAATCTAGTTTTGTCATGGAATATCTTGTTTTCTCCGTCTATAGTGATTGAGAGCTTTGCCGGGTATAGTAGTCTGGGCTGGCATCCGTGGTCTCTTAGTGTAGGTAGAATATCTATCCAGGACCTTCTGGCTTTCAGCATTTCCATGGAGAAATCAGGTGTAATTCTGATAGGTCTGCCTTTATATGTTACTTGACCTTTTTCCTTAGCTGCTCTTAATATTCTTTCTTTATTCTGTATGTTTGGGGTCTTGATTATTATGTGGCGAGGGGATTTTTTTTGTGGTCCACTCTATTTGGTGTTCTGTAGGCTTCTTGTACCTTCATTGGCATGTCTTTCTTAAGGTTGGGAAAGTTTTCTTCTATGATTTTGTTGAATATGCCTTCTGCCCCTTTGAGCTGGATTTCTTCTCCTTCTTCTATACCTATTATTCTTAGGTTTGGTCTTTTCATGGTGTCCCATATTTCCTGGATGTTTTGTGTTAAGGATTTGTTGGATTTAAGGTTTTCTTTGGTTGATAAATCCATTTCTCCTAGCGTATCTTCAACACTTGAGATTCTCTCTTCCATCTCTTCTATTCTGTTGGTAATGCTTGTATTGGTAGTGCCTGTCTGTTTGTCCAGCTTTTCTATTTTCTGCCTTTCTTCAGATTGTGTTTTTTTAATGACTCTATTTCAGTTTTCAACCCTTGCAGTGTTTGCATTGCTTCTTGCAATTTTCTGTTTATCTGTTCGTCCGTTTGTTGCCTTTTATGAATTTTTTGGTTTGTTCTTTCTTCCATTTCTTGCATTTTTTGGTTTGTTTTTTGTTCCATTTCTCGCATTTTGTGCTTTGTTTCTTCTTCCATTTCCTGCCTTTTTTGGTTTGTTTCTTCTTCCATTTTTTTCATTTTTTGCTTTGTTTTTTCTACCATTTCTTGCATTTTTTGCTTTGATTCTTCTTCCATTTCCTGCCTTTTTTGGTATGATTCTTCTTCCAATTCTTGCATTTTTTGCTTTGTTTTTTTCTTCCATTTCTTGCAATTTTTGCTTCATTTCTTCTTCCATTTTCTGCCTTTTTTGGTTTGTTTTTTCTTCCAATTCTTGCATTTTTTGGTTTGTTTTTTCTTCCATTTCTTTGAGGGATTTTCCAATATCCTCTTTTAGGGCCTCTATCATTTTCATGAAAGTGCTTTTAAGGTCGTTCTCTTCTGTTTCGTCCGCATTGGAATGTTGGGGTCTTGCTGGTGTGGAGTCTCTAGAATCTGGCGGTGTCATATTTGTTTTTCTGTTGCTGACTGTGTTTTTGTATTGTCCCTTTCCCATCTCTTCTTCTAGTGGGTACAGAAAGAGCCCCTTACTGGTCTGGGGACCAGCGTTCCCTTTTGGTGGGTGCTAGCAAGTCCAATAATCTGGTGGTTCTTCTATTCCTTGTCTGAATGCTGGTCCCGTGGGTGGAGAAGAAGAACAGGAATCTGGGGCGCTTATCCTCTTACCTGGTACCCTGGACCCTATGCTGGGTCCTGTTGTACTTGATCCCGAACAGCTACTCCCCTGGTCTCCCTGGGTCCTCTGGTTTCCTGGTCTCGTTGGTGGGAGAGAAGTCCTGGGGTCTGGGTGCTTGGCTCCCACCGGGATTGGGAGCTCTGTGCAGTTCCCAGGGGATCTGCAGGCACTGGAGCACAGGCCGGGAAGCCGGCCTGTTTACCTGATGCTGCTGGAAGAGCTCCCGCTTCGCTGGTCTCCCAGCCTCCTCTCCTTTCCTGGTCTCGTTGGTGTGAGCGAAGATCCGGAGTCTGGGGTGCTTGGCTCCTGCCGGGATTGGGAGCTCTGTGCAGGTCCCAGGGGATCTGCAGGCACTGGAGCACAGGCCGGGAAGCCCGCCTGTTTACCTGATGCTGCTGGAAGAACCGCCAATTCCCTGGACTCCCAGCCTCCTCTCCTTTCTTGGTCTCGTTGGTGTGAGCGAAGATCAGGAGTCTGGGGTGCTTGGCTCCCGCCGGGATTGGGAGCTCTGTGCAGGTCCCAGGCGATCTGCAGGCACTGGCGCACAGGCCGGGAAGCCGGCCTGTTTACCTGATGCTGCTGGAAGAACCGCCGCTTCCCTGGACTCCCAGCCTCCTCTCCTTTCCTGGTCTCGTTGGTGGGAGAGAAGACCTGGGGTCTGGGTGCTTGGCTCCCGCCGGGATTGGGAGCTCTGTGCCGTTCCCAGGGGATTTGCAGGCACTGGAGCACAGGCCGGGAAGCCGGCCTGTTTACCTGATGCTGCTGGAAGAACCGCCGCTTCGCTCGTGCCTACTCACTTTTACCATGTTTTGCTTCAGTTACTTCTTCAAATGCTCTATTTTAAATACAGCAACCACCTGAGACACTGTGGATCAGGTTTTAACATATAGATTTTGAGGGGTTCATTTTATCTACCTGCTGCTTGTCAGTTTTACTTGGCTCTTCCTCAATTACATATTATCAAATAATATCAAACCACTATCTGATTCTCACCCCCAATCTCAGAGTTTTCTTTTATTGCTCTGATTCTTAAATCTTTAGCCATATAGAGTTATAGCTTCTGTCTCTGTGAACTTAGCAATAAGTTTGCTTCACAATTTGGCATACACCATCCTACTGTATTCTTGAACACAAATTATCTTTCCCCAGATAACTCTGGCTTTGATTGGCTAGCTGCTAACAGAGCCTGTGTTATCCTTTGCTTTGTACACATAAGTATTTCTCTTGTCCAAATAAAATTCATTTTCACTTTGGGCATAAATATCTTCAAGAAAATCTGAATGTGCCTTCTGGTTTGGAAAACTCTGCCAGCAAAAGTGACCTGAAGACAAGGCTTTCCACATGTAATTGTCATTTGAAAGTCCAGATGCCACAGTAAGCCTCCATGGGCTCCTACAATGCAGGAGAGTTCTTTCTCTGGCTGTTTCTGGAACATGTTGTGCTGGTCTGTATCTCCACGATTTGCACATTCTCTGCCAGAAATTCCCTTATCTGTCAAATGGTCACTAGTTTACATCCAACATCTCCCTGCAAACAATCTCTCTGAAGCATCCATAACAGCACCTTGTGTCTTTGGGTATTTTCCTTCTATAAAGAGCCAGATGTCTCAGAACCTCTATGTAGGTAGCAGACATCTATCATTGGGATGGGTTCATTGAAAGGGGAATGGTGGATTTATCAAGAGTTCTGTTGTGGCCATGACTAATATTCTCTCAGCAGATCAGCTTTCAGTGTGGATATCTCATATATACAAACATCTTCAGTAAAGATGAAATAAAAGTGGATTCTGAGACCATTGTCCTGTATTTGTGATAGGCATAATAACTCCCGCATAGATGCCTGTATTTCATTCATTGGGGTCTTGGAATATATTCAGTTATATAGCAAAGTAGGGTTATTAAGACTGCAGGAGTAGGATTAAGGAGGTGGCTCATTGCTTGTTATATAGACATGAGGACCTGGATTCATATCCCTAGCAACAACATAAGAAGTCAAGCACACTGGCATACATTTATAACCCATCAATGAGTAGATTGAGACAGGAAAGTACTAGGATTTCGCAGGATAGTCAGTCTGGCCAAAATCACTGAGTTCCAGGTTCAGTAAGAGATCCTGTTTCAGAAAATAAGGTGAAGAGCAACCAAGGAAGAGAGTGATGTTGCCCTAGGGCCTACACACACACACACACACACACACACACACACACACACACACAGAGAGAGAGAGAGAGAGAGAGAGAGAGAGAGAGAGAGATACAAATGAAAATGAAAAGTTGGTATGAAATTAATAATGCTAGTAAACCAAACAGATATATTATCCCGGATTATCCAGAAGGACCCAGCATCATCTGAGAATTCATTAAAAGTAGGAGCATGAGGAATGAGGAGTAAGGCAGAGCTCCTTGGGAGCAGCTTTCTCAGATGTTATCACTATCATGAGAGAAGAGCAAAAGGTCAGACAGATGCAACATTGCTGACTTTGAAGATGGAGTTGGGGCCATAGCTAAGGACTGTGTGCAGCCTCAAAAGAGAACACAGCCCTGCTCAAAGCTTGATTTTATCCTTGTGAAACTAGTCATACATTGAGCATACAAAGTATGCAATAACAAATTTGTGTTATTTTAAGCCACCTAATTTCAAGTATCTTGCTATAGCTGTGTGTGTGTGTGTGTGTGTGTGTGTGTGTGTGTGTGTGTGTGTGTGTGTGGTTCTAAGCTATTTTGCCCACTGACTTTATGCTGCAGTGGTTGCATCTGCTTCAGGAAGGGCTATCACACAGAACCTTCCTGCTTTAAGGTTCTAAGCTTTTGGAGAACACAGAGGACCATTTTCTCTTTTCTGCTGATTTTCAAATAACATTTATTCTTAAATTTGTTCAGATGCTCATAATAAATTCTGGTATCTCTCACTCTCTACTCTCTCCTGTCTTCCCTGTCACCCTCTATTCCTCCCTAAAACACCCTTTCTTTCACTCATGTCTTTTTTTGTAACCCATTAAATCTAATCAGGGCCCTGACTTTGAAACTGTCCATTAAACCCTGGTGGACTCACTCATGGATACACAATTGAACACAATGACTTCTCCTCCCTTAGAATTCACCAATGGCCAAAAGTTTAGCTTGTGGATCCACCCATCCATGATTAAGCAATGGCACGCCCATTCTTGTACAGGGCCAATATAGGCAACTTCGGGTGCTATGAGATTATGTTTGAAATGGCTGTGAGAACCTTTAATGTACTTGAAAAACTTTATTGAGGGAACTTTCACTGTGTGTACTATAATACAAGTTATGTGATTTTATAGTGAAATGTGCCTCAGTTTTCTCATAACCTATAGAACAGGTGAGATCTGTACAAAGCAACCAGGTGTCTGCATAAGAGGACAATTTTTTCTTAACCAGGAGATATCACATCACAGGAAGATGCCAGGATTTCATTATCTTGAAAAGCAACCTGTCTTGTGGGGGTTCTTCAGCTGGTGATAGATCGATATATGTTCCTCTTCTCTGATCCATTTAAGACAGATATCTGCAGAAGGCAAGCTGTCACTAACCATCAATAAGATAGCAAGAGATTCTTGTGGAGAAACCATGGAAATTCATGAGGGCAGCACTCTGCTGTAGGCGAACCTCAGTGCCAATCATGAAAAACTGAGTTCTCAGGATGACTGTGAAACGACAATAAACAAACACCTGAACACAGATCTTAAATGAGACAGCCTGGAAGAATAATTCCAATGAGTCAGGGTACACTCCAGACTCTGAGGATTATAGTAGTCAATGGGGAGCTGTGGTGGTTTGAGTAAGAATGGACCCTATAGACCCTTAGATTTTAATGTTTAGTCACCAGGGAATGGAACTATTTGGAAAGATTAGGAAGTGTGACCTTGTTGGAGTGAGTATGGCCTTGTTGGATTGGATGTGGCCTTGTTGGAGGAAGAGTGTCAGTGGGGGTGGATTTGAGGTTTCAAAAGCCCATGCTAGCCCCACGTTCCCTCTCTACTTGTGGATCAGGTTGTAGCTATCAGCTACTTCTCCAGCACCATTCCAGCCTGCTACCATGCTCTCTGCCATGATGATAATGGATAAGCCTCTGAAACTGTAAGCAAGCTCCCAGTTAAATGTTTCCTTTCATAAGAGTTGCCTTTGTCATGGTGTCTTTTCACAGCAACAGAACAGGAACTAAGACAGGAACCAACAGATTTTGAGCAAAACAAAACAGAGTGAGGGTATGGTATCTAAAATGGGTGTGCCCATAGGTGAGGCAAAAACAAAGGAGAAGAGAACATTGGGCAATTATGAGTTCTATCGCTGGAGCCAAGCCAATTTTCTTACCCTTCCCAGCTCATGGAATCTGAAAGATCACATGCGGTTTCTAAATGGACACTGGTAGCATTGTGGACTTCATTCACTTATCACCACTAAAGCGAAGAGGCTAATGCATTGGAGGGTTTTTTTGTGTTTTTTTTCAAAAAATTAAATTTTTTTAAATCACTGGAAATGGATTCTAAAACTGCATATACCAACCACCCAAATGCTACTCTTAAAAGCAAAGAGTGAGTGCATAAAGAATAAGAAATTTTCCATCTGGTTCTCTGTTAATGGCCTGAAGGATTAATGGTATTTTAATAACAAATAAGTATCTATTACATTCATTCTTGAAACCTGCCATCAAAGAGTGGGTCATGCCTTATGAATTGAAGAATGATAGAAATAAATCTGTAAGCAATATCTACAGAGCTCTTTGCATTGTGTATGTGTGCATGTTTGTACGTGTTTAAGTACATTTTGTGTGTG
The DNA here is from genome assembly GCF_017639785.1 of Mesocricetus auratus. Taxonomy (NCBI): domain Eukaryota; kingdom Metazoa; phylum Chordata; class Mammalia; order Rodentia; family Cricetidae; genus Mesocricetus; species Mesocricetus auratus. The sequence continues at coordinate 9,508,347 of NW_024429270.1, forward strand.
TGTGTGTATATGTGTGTGTGTGTGTGTGTGCACATGCACAGGGCAAAAGACAACCTTGGGTATCACTTTGTAGGCATTTTCCACCTTGTTTTGTGAGGCAGGATCTCTCACTGACTTTTAACCATCTCAGGCTAGGATGGATGGCCAGTGAGTCAAAGGAATCCAACTGTCTCTAGTTCTCAGCACTAGAATAATAAGTACTGACCACAGTATTCAGCTTTTTTCATAGATTCTAAGCATCAAACTTTGAACTTCATGCTTTCACGGTGGATACTTTGCTGACTGGGCTATCTCCCCTGTTCTGTTCTTTGCGTTATTCATGGCATTTTCTCCTGCATTATGTCATTAGACTAAAGAAGGACTCTGTGAGATTTTTAACATAAAGACTTGGAGTTAAGACATCAACTCCAGGTCGCCTCACTAGACACTTTGTATTCTTTACATACAGATGTAGTTTCTTCCATGTCTAAAAAAATGGCACAATATATGAGAATAAATGTTGTATCTTACCATATAGTATGCTTATCTCTTTGGAAACACCCAGAAAAATAAACAAAAAACAAATCATGATACTTACTTCCCACATAGCCAAAGATTGTCAGCCCAGAGACCTAATTCCTGATACAGAAATTCTGAAATGGGCATGTTACTGAAAAGTCATTTTGCATTAACCAGAAACATCTCTGGCATAAGGAATGTGATCTCCACTCCTGGACTATAAGGCATCACTGACTATTTCAAACTTGGTTCAATCCCAACTACTATGCAAATGGAAGCAAGTGAGAGATTCTGTCTCAAGAGAACAAGGTAGAGGGCATCAGAATTACAGAGAAGGTTGTCCTTTGGCCTCCACATGAATGAGCACACACCTGCACCAGAACACACACACACACACACACACACACACACACACACACACTACCACGGAATGCTATGAGAGCCGGGGAAAGGATCTGTGTAAAGCAGTTACCTTTGTGCTTAGCATCATGCTAATGGCTGTTTGTATCATCTCCACTCTCCTTCCATGCTCTGGGACATGTGACTACCTAAGAAACAGCTTCCGGCCTAAAAAATTATAAATCCAACATCTGACTACAGCCCATTTCTTCACAGCCCCCTTAATCATGTGGCATCTTTGATTTGACTTTATCATGATGCCCATCCCTTTGAGCTGCTCTCCTAGCACATCAGTTCCCAGATTAATCCTCCCTTCATTCCACCATTGTAATCCATCACTTTAATCGGTCTCTAGGTTTTTGCTCTGCAGCTGCTCTATCACACTGCTTAGCCAGCACAAACCACCTACCACCCTTCCCGCCCCACTAGGTCCTACCTCTTGGTTAAAGAGACAACCCAGCCATTCCCTATGCCAGCTGTGACACTGATACATCATGTTCCCCAGGCATACCTCCTCTGTTGCTCTAGATAGATATGCTACACTGTCTAAGACCCTAGCTCCAACCACCACTTCTCTAAACCTCGCAGCAGAGAGCCCTGTGTCCTATTGCAAAGTGAGGATCCAAGATTTGGTTGTAAACTTGTATTCAGATTTATTACTCACACATTTAGAAGCCTCTAGGTCGTTTCTCATTTACTTCAGAGGAAGCTATGATGTCGGCTTTGTGCTCTCCTCTGGACCCATGTATCCTTCTAGGACTCTTGCTCACCAATTGTCACAGTTTCATTTCGTGTTGGTAGGCTTTCTCTTACCAAAGATCTGTGTGAGTGTGTTCACATTCCCCATACCTAAAACTAAAACTGAATGTCCTTCTGCTCTGTCTTTTGACATGTCCCTTCAAATATTGGTTTCTTCCCTCTCCTTCCATTAGCTTCCACTAACCCTTGCCTTCTTCCCTCCCTTGAAATTACTACAAGTTCAGTAAGAGCAACATGGAGTTGTACTTGACTCCTTTCCTTTATTTATTTGACCCATCCAGTAATTCAAATCCCCATCCATCCCGGCTTAATTTAAATACTATCCATCTCTCCGTCTATTAGTAATGTGTTTTAGCTTTGAAAGTTCCTCCAAAGACACCTAATCTTAACCCTAGTCTATGCCAATAAAAAGAAGGAAAATGGGAATTGTTGCCGGTTCTGGTATTCTAAAATGGTCTTACTATATCACAGGACAATGTAGAGAGCACAGCTACCACGACAGCTGCTGCAAACGGGCATTGTGTCCAGTACCTGGTCTCTGGGATGCTGTTGTTTTTACGGTGGTGGAGCATTAAGAGGTGGGGTTGGTGTGAGGTGTACCCTTAGGATTACTGGGGGTTCCCAAACGTCCTCTTCTTTTCTTCATTTCTTGGGCAAGAGGTGAACGGGTTTGCTCTATCCCTCTGCCACGCTCCCAACACAGTGTCCACTGAGCATGCACTGGGACTTGCTAGCGTATATACCTACAAAACCCTTTTCTCCTTTTACAAAATGTTTTTAGTCTGAGATCAAAGATTTCTCCACAACTCATCAAAAATGGCTTAAACTCGAGGAAGTTTTTTGGTGATGACATGGTTTTATTTAGTTATTTACTTTTGCACATTGAAAATGTTTTGGAGGGTGACTTTCATGTTATTTTTTGAGCTGGGTCTTCTTTCCACAGAGAGCACCACAGACTGGAAGATTCTGTGAAAGGGAACATTTTCTTGGCAAGTATGATGTTTGCAAATCTACGACCAAATAATCCTCCTTTTCAAAGTACCCAACAGTTGTCCCAACTCTCAGTCCTGAGAGTCTACCAGGTCATTAATATCCTTTCTCCCTGTGAGGATCTTGATTCTACAAAGACAGTTTTCTGTAGTGAGATGGTTAATATTCATTGCCAGCATGACTGGATTTAGAACTACTTAAGATTACTCAGCGGGTAAAGGTGGTTGACCCCTCCCTCCCCCCAGAATTGGAGGCCTGATGACCTCAGTTTGATCCCTGGGACCCACATAAAGGCAGATGGAGAGAGCTGGCTCCACAAGTAACCTCTGGATTCTCTCACATGCCAGCTGCATGCCCTTGGTTCCCTCAGAGGCAGTGTGGGGGCCAGGGTTATCTGATGTTACATGCGATTTGTTCTCAAAGTGGAGCGAGGGGAATCTGACTCCTTGTAGAGATGAGCCCCTCAGTGATGAATGAGGACGGCCCTCCAATTGATCCATTCATTTTTCTGTGAGCAGATCCTGCAGTCACTGGCAAGCTGAACCACGGCTGCCCTGGGAACCTCAGACATCCCTCCCCCAACTAATGCCCACCCCCACAAATTGTCAAAAAGGCATCATGATAGATAGAGCTCCTGTGTGCCACTAGGTGAGTGTTTAAATCTTTTATAAGACAGTCAATGGCCTTTATAAACCCTCAGACGAGAATTACACTGTGTCTGAGATGGAGCTGAAAGTCAATGGGAAATTGATTCTGTCTAGCTGGTGCTGTTTCAAGCAGGAGGCTTGCTGGGTGCCTTCAGGATCAAATGTACCATCCCCAGTGTGCCCTCAGGGCCTGGCTTGTCTCTCGTGGAGAATATTGAGATGCCAAAGCCCTTTTCTGGGCTGAGGCACACCACGCCAGCAGCTGCAGGCTCCCAGCACAAGAAGGCCTTGAAGGTAGTGCCTGGTACCTGAGGTGGTTATAAAGTATGTTTACCTTCCCAGGAATTGATACCAACACCAACCCAATGCTGTTGCCTGAACCCCAGGCAAAGGCGTCGGAAGATGATAAATGGCGATTGATCTGGCGGCAACCGTAGGGCAAGGCACACCTGCAATTACTCTCCTTTGCTAATGACCCCATTAGCCACTGGATCAAACACAGTTAGAGGGGGTGATGATGCTGCAGTTATTTCCTTGTCAATACCCATTGGCCTGATCCATATTGTCTGCCAATGAATTCCCAAATAAATAGTAAAGACCCACCTATTTGGAATTAGGGGAGTCCGTTATCACAGTTTTGGGTCAGAGAGGAGTGGGTAGATTTTGATAGATAAATTAAACAGGCACCTTAACGGGAGGAAGTAGATAGAAAGAACACCTACTTTGGAACCAGAACATAAGGATTGAAATTCTGACACCATGGCGTGGCAGTGGCCTGGCAGAAATCCCTCACATGCCTGGGGGTAGTTTCTTGATCTGTCACCTATTTATGATCTTCATTATTTTTTTTCTCCACAAAATGGCCACGGAGCTGAAATATACAGTAAAATACAAGTATAATGGCTTGCAGGTCTGCTCACTACCAAATGCCAATCCCAGAATATGAAGAGGTTGTTTTGTTTTGTTTCCTGCTCTCTCTCTCTCTCTCTCTCTCTCTCTCTCTCTCTCTCTCTCTCTCTCTCTCTCTCTCGCTCGCTCGCTCTCTCTCTGTCTCTCTGTCTCTCTCTCTGTCTCTCTGTCTCTCTCTGTGTCTCTCTGTCTCTCTGTCTCTTTCTCTCTGTCTCTGTCTCTCTCTGTCTCTCTGTGTCTCTCTCTCTCTGTCTCTCTCTCTGTCTCCCCACCCTTTGTGTTCCAGAAGCATATAGACTGAGTCATGCAGTGCCAATGGGCAGACCATGAGCCCTGGCCCCAGGCAGCAGCAGCCAGCACTCTCCACGCCTCATCTCAGTCCTTCCCAGTCATCTTCAGGAAAGCAAGCTGCTATCCCCATTTCACAAGCAAGGCCACCAGAGCTCAAGGACCTTCAAGAAAGAACAAACACTGAGGCCTGCAATAGTCATTGCATGACTCCCCAAGGGTGCCAGCCCCGTGGTAAAAAAGACCAAGGAGACTCCAAGGACAGGTTTATAGCACGTACTGGAAGATGGCTCTCCTGGTGTCAAGCACTCCCTCTCTCTCTCTCCCATGCAGTTTCCCTCTCTAAGAAGGAGCCCTTTTTTGCATGCTCGAGGTCAAAGTGTCCTTTACACTTATCCTAACTCCACCATATTTTGCAGAGGTTGGGACAGGTTCTGAGATTCTGACACAGTGAAAAGAGAGAAGAACTGAAATACTGAAATGATGCTGGCAGATCAAGGCTAATGGGCTGTTGGTTTGCTGTCATACTGTACTTGACCGCGCCACACAGATACCTCTCAGGTCTATAGAAAGCCAGCATTGCACAGTCTGCTAGGGACCATAGGAGGCAGGCAGAAGGCTCAGAATTATTTGCACTACCTACAAGGGAAGCCATAGCATCAGGGTCAGATGAAAGACAGAATGGAGCAACATTCCAACGTCCTGCTCCCCCTCCTTGGGCTTATCAGTGTTGGTGCTAGGTAGGCAGGTGTCTTTGAACTTCAATAAAGGAGTTCTATTTGAAAACCCTTCAGGGTGCCAGAGAAATACTTCTTTTCCACATCACCGGTCTACCCCAGGCAAGCTCCAAGAGAACAGCAAATATCACTGGCTGCCACAGAGGAGTGGGAGTGGGGGCAGCATGGTTGCGGAATTGTTAAGGATGAGGTCAGGCAGGAAGGGACAGCAGAAGAGAGCTTCCCTGTTGTCAAACAGAGACACAAATAAAGACTTACTGGCAGCTAGAAATTCAGTTCTTAAACACTGCAGAATGAAAAACCCCTCACATAGTCAGAAAGGACAAATTGCCTAATGGGGTACAAGAGCATAGAGCTGAATTTGAATGAAAAGCCACTTGGAAGTTTGCAAAGGAATACAGTATGTATATACAGAGCTCAGCCTCAGTTTTTGCTACCTGGGGGTGGGCATAAACATAAGATGACCCATATGCTTAGGGGCACTACTTCTATGCTTCCACAGGATCAACAAACTGAGTATACTTACACCTAGTCATTCATCAGACAAATGATGAGTTCCAACTGCATACCATCACTATGGTAGATATCAGAATTAGACAGAAATGGAACAAGTTTGCTGTCTGCCTTCATGGGGTTCAAAACTTAGCAGTGGGAAACATGCATGAAAGCAAGTATAGGAAAGACAGAAATGGCCTGGCATGACCATGAGACCAAGGAACGAGATGAGCTCTTCAGGTGGCAGTGGGGTCTGAGGGATTAGAGAAGTAAGCAGCATAATATGGACACTGGTTACATTCAAGGGGTTTAACCAAATCAAAAACTGCATTGAGAGGAATAACAGCCAGGTGTTTTTATTTAAGGAAAGTATGTATGCACAAAGAACGGGAGATTGGAATGGAGGCTCAGGGTCGGAACGGAAGCTATTGATGTCAATTCATGTGTCTAAAGTGTAAACGGTGGAAATGGATCTGAAACAGTGGTCATCAACCAGGATTTATTCTTTCCCTCAGGATAAATCTGCTAAAGTTTGAAAATATTTGAGTTTATAACAACTGGAAATAGGTGAGAACTGCTACTGGAATGTAGAGGTTATAGACAAAGCGTGGTGATAAATATCCCGAAGTACAAAGGAAAAGCCCACAGCAAAGAATTACTCTGTTTAAAATGGCATTAGCTGAGGTGAAGATTCCAGGTCAGATAGGGGCTTTGTATGGTGAGATGGATGAATGATAGATGGTAGATGGATACGTGATAGAGATGTCATGATAGAAATACCGGTAGGCAGGCAGGCAGGCAGGCAGACAGACAGACAGGCAGGCAGGCAGGCAGGCAGGCAATATATTGGTAGTGCCTTGGATTTCTTTTTCATGTTGCTGGGATAAAATGCTTGACAAAAGCAACATATTGGGAAAATGTTTCTTTCAGATCACAGTTTCATATTACTGTCCACCATAGGACACACAGTCATAACCAGGGACACAGCAATGAATGCATGCAACACTGGTACTCAGCTCACTCTCTCCATTTAATGTAGTCTGGGATTCCCCTGCCTAAGGAACAGTGGTAAATATCCCACCCTGATCAATATAATCTCACACAGACAAGCTTAGAAGCCCAGTTCTAAATCTGGTTCAGTTGATAATAATTGCTCTCACAGATGATCTGGGACAGGGATGGCGGTGACAGAATATAATGGAACTATGAGAAAGGTGTTTTTGAAAATTAAGAATTCAGATGATTAAGTCATAAGAGTAGAGATGGTTTCAAAACTTCTGTGATGCTTAAAATGGAAAGAATATAAGAACACACAGGTCATATAAATTCTTTTGTACACATTGAAAAACTATATGCACACAACATAATGCTTCTGTTATGAGTCCACGCCCCATTAAGCATGCTCAAGTACATGATAGACATGAAAGAGATACACAAATATTTCAAAGTTCTTTTAGATTCAATGAAATATGGGAAGTTTTGTCACTTAATTTCATTTGAGACAGGGTTTTACTATGTAGCTCTGATTGTCCTGGAACTCATAATGTAGACTAGCTTTGAACTCACAGAGATCCACCTGTCTCTGTCTCCCAAGCACTGGGATTAAAGGTGTACAAAACCACATGCAGCTATTTTCCTCTTTCTTAGGAGAGAGAGAGAGAGAGAGAGAGAGAGAGAGAGGGAGAGGGAGAGGGAGAGGGAGAGGGAGAGAGGGAGGGAGGGAGGAAGGAAGAAAGAAAAGAAAGAAAGATTCTGTTCATATAGTCATAACTTTCTTCTGTGAACATGGTTCTTTATTTTACCACATTTATTTGCATGTTTGTCCATTTGTTTTGGGTACATGCATATGTGTAAGCATGTGCATATACCAATACATACGTGGAGTGGTAAGAGAACAGAACAACTCATGGGAGTCAGCTCTTCCTTCCTTCATGTGAGTCCCAAGGATTGAACTCAGGGCATCGACTCAGCAATAGGCACCTCTTTCTGCACTGAGCTATCTCATTAGTCCCATAAACATGTTTTAGTTAACTTATTTATCATCACAAAATAACACTCTGTCAAAATAGTTTGAAAAAATAAATAATACTGTTGAATTGAAAGGTCATTATGCCTCCAGTGAAAACTGGCACTCAAACAGCCAATCAGGAAACTGCTTGCAACTGTTCAGTGGGCTCCCTGGCTGGGAGTGTAGAAGGGAACTGACATATAAGCTATCTAGGCTGAGCTGTGTTCCTATTGGGTGGGCGGACCCTCCTCATCTGCATAATACAGCTGACACTATTCTGCAGAACACCTGTAAGACTCACGTGAGACCTAAAATGTAGATGCACATTGTAACCTGTGAAGTGCTTGACTGTGTGAAGTGATGTGTACCCGCAGAGAAATACTCGGTTCGACTACAATAATTCATAATTTGTCATTGGCATTAGTCTTATAATACCTTTACCTCATTCAGTTGTCAAGAAACAGAGTCATTATCAGTAAGGAATAGTCATTTACGGGTTCCCTGAGTATAGGAGCTTGAATGTGAACTCATCCCAAAAATGATGGAATCGGGACCCATACTCCTTGCTGAATAGACAAACACATCATACCCCCATCGCCAGGGTATCTGCCGGCCTTGCCTCCTGCAAGATCTGCTCTAACAGGAAAATGCCTTTCAGGAAGAATGGCCACAGCTACTGTAACTAGACACGCATACTTCAGAAGCTCTCAGGGCTCTGTGGAAGCTCAGCCATCTTGCATAACTTCACTCCCACCAGGAAGGCAGCTACTGAGCAGGTCTTCTCATGCCCTCCATGCACTCTCCATAGGCTCCCACAATGCCCTGCAGCAAATGTTCCTCCACTTCAAGGATACCCTTGTTAGTCATTGTAAGTCACACCTAATCAAATGAAAACATTGGGGTAAATGAGGAAATAACCTAGTAAGATTTCCCCTGAGCCTGGCACACCCTCTTTAATGGCTCCTGGCCCACAGGAATAAGCTAAATTGTGATGAAGGTGACTGTATCCTATTGCCAGGGCTAGTCATCCTTTATGTTGTTCCTAGGGGTCCCTGATGAAGGTATTCCCTTATTTATTTGTCTAAAAATGATTTGGGCTTCTTTATGATAATAAAAACAAATTCAAAACCTCTGAGACTATGCGTGAAGGGAAAAGGTCACTGGATTCTACACATTATAGTCTTTAATTTCACCCGTAAATGTGCTCTTCACTGTGACTTCTGCAATTATGGAAAGAACAGAGAAATCAGAGTGTGAAGAAGATCGATGGTTTTCAAGAAAAGAGCTCTGCTCAGTAGTCTGGCTGCCTCTGTAAGCCTCAGTGGCTATTCCATGGGCTTCTTGTGTTGAAACTGAGGCAAGAAGCAAACACACCCTTGTTCAGTGTCCCGTGGCTTCTATGTGCTCTAACAGGAGCTCTCCATTCTAAACCACAGCAGCAAGACCCTACCATTTCTCAAAGTGAACTAGCTCTATGGCTATTACAGAACACACTTCCTGGAGGCAAAGGGGTGTGTCTTGTCCAGGTGCTCATGGGCTTGGCAAATTTGAAGCTAAGAATTTATTTCCAGGGCCTGGAGAGATGACTCAGCAGGTAAGAGCACTTGGTCCTCTCCCAGAACAACCATGCATACATAGCTCCAGTTCCAGAGGACCTAATGTTCTCTTCTGACCTGTGAGGGAACTGCATGGGTGTGCTACACATACCCATGTAGGCAACCTCTCACAGACATAAAATAAAAACAGACAAATCTTTTTTTTAAAAAGGAATGATTTCCAATAGCATTTTGATGGGATTCCAACACATATAAAAATACCATTTTTATTTGCATTTTCAATAAATGTCTATATAGCCAACTCCCAGACAGGCTCTGCACACGTGCTTGCAAAACAAAAGCTGACTAGTACTGTGATAATTAATCAGTTGGCATTGACTGAAGCTCTTAATGAAATGAAGCATGAACTGTTTGAGAAAGCAATTGAAAGCCATCATACACGCCATGAATCATCTCTCAAAGGCACATTTATTAAATCAGAATTCATAACTTTGATATTTTGTCTAACAGGTTTGGTACTCTTTTGAGACTCTGTTGGTGGGTAAAAAAGACAGATGTTTCCAGAGCTTGACTGAAGGGGGTGTGGGAACCTGCCAGATACCAATTAAACAGACCAGGTGGAAAGATGCTGTTACCCAATGTTTGGGAGGGGGGGGTTCTACTGTGATCTTGGATTGGAATTCAAACACACCTTTGCCTATGAATGGGCACTGAAGGAGAATGAGACACAGAGGTTGGGGCACCTGCCTGAAATGATGGGACAAATGTAGTGGCCCGAGAGTCTAATCAGTGATGGATTTGGGAGTTATAGAAAAGTCTTTGGGGAAACTTAGGTCAAACAAGAGTCATATTGATGAAAAACCCTGTTTTTACTTGCTCAGGGTACCAGAGACCTGGAGAATCAGAATCCTCTCTTAAGTCTGGGCTCTTCAAAGACTCCTGTTCCTTTTAGTTGAAGCAAATATATATGACATCAATGTCACATCCAACGACTATTGTCCCAGGCACATCTTTGGGTGATGAAATGAAAGTGGGTTGAGAGGCCTGTGAAGATGTTTGGCTCTTTTAACTGCTGGCAGCAGTAAATTGGTGGATCAAGGTGACATTGTCCCCCACAGCTCACAACTGCAATACTTCTTAGAGCCCCATATTCATAAAAGCAGGCCTGGAATCCTTGTAGACATCCCTCTTGTGCTGAAAGTAAAAGGGCCTTTCCCTTTTAACTGCTTTGACACAATGCAGTCATTCTCCAGCCTTTCATGCTCTTCTCTTTTCTGACCTGAACCATGGTCCAGCTGTTGATTTAGTTCATTCTTTGCACAGAACAACACCTATTCAAATGATGTGGTTCCTTTAGTATAATCTAACTCAGTCCCTGGAGCTGTGCAATAGGATCATCACAAAAGTGAAGCTAGACATGGACACATTTAGAGAAAAGTAACCATCCTATCAGGTGGTGATGCTTCCTTTTATCTGCGTTAATTAAACAAAGGATATCAAATTCCAAAACTGAATGAAAGTAAAAAAAAAACATGTAATGGGGGCACAATCTGCCAATGAATGTGCCAGGTTTCCAACCTCCCTCTCTTTCTGTTCAAAAAACCTGCAAAACTAGTTGTTCTACAGATGCACACAGCACTTGCCATCATTAGCTTCTGCTACAAGAGTGCAGTGGGTCAGAGGAAGGGTTCTTCCCACCACAGCAACATTTCTCTAGTTCACATTAGCAAGTACACCTTATGACCACCCGACTGCTGGGCCCACCCAAGTGCTTCTCATTCAGTAGTCTGGGTGGGTACGGCTCAACAATCTGCACTTCTAAGAAGCTCTTAGCTTATGCTGTTGGGGGAAGGTATTGCTGGTCCACAGCCTAAGAACCACTTCTTAATACACAGAAAGGCCCACTGGCAAAACCATGCAATTCCTACAAGACGGTGTGGGTGATATGAAATTCATAGATCTTCTGGCATGGTGCCAGTTCCACTAAGCAGTTTCATTGTACTTCTTAGTTTGCTTTTATATGCAGTAACATCCTAGCCTCTTGGTTTAGAAATCTCTACAGAATGACAGAGATTGTATTAGTTAGGGTTCTTTTCATATATATGAAAATGATTTATTAGAATGGATTACAGGCTGTGGTCCAGCTAGGCCCACAATGGCTATCTACCAACAGAAGGTTCAATAATCCAGTATTTGTTCAGACCTGGATGTCTCAGCTGGTCTTCAGCATACTCAAGAATCCAAAAGAAGGCCCTAAGGTTAGTGAAGCAATGAACTTATCAGCAAGAATGAGAACCAGAAGGCAAGGAGAGCCAGCTTCCTTCCTCTGTGTCCTTTACATAGATAGGCTGCCAGCAGAAGCTGTGGCCCAGATGAAAGGTGAATCTACCCACCTCCAAGATCCTGATCAGAAGTGGGCCTTCCTGCTTCAAATGACTTAGTTAAGAAAAAGTCCCTCCCAGGTGTACCCAGCCATTTTTTGTTTGGGTTAAAACCAGATGTCGTCAAGCTGACAACAAAGAACAGTCATCTCGGAATCTCATTCTCTCATCACATGAGTCATCAGTGCTGGCGTGGAAAAGGATTTCAAAGATCCTTCAGACCCATCCCAGCCCCAAACCCCAAACCTGAACTGAGACAGCTGCCTGAGTATACAAAACTCAGTTGGAATTAAAACCCAGGTGTCTGAGGACACCTTGTTGAAGCCATTTCCCCTAACACTTCTCTGAGCAAAGGGAAGTATCCTGCTGATTTTAGCAGAATGGTTCCCTGTTCACAGGATAGTTCTTCCCTGGACCAGTGGTTCTCAGCCCTGGTTGGCTTCATTTTAGCATACTCTGGGGAGTTAACAAGGATAACAATGCCACTTCCTGCTTCAGAGATTTTGACCAATTGCTTGGGGGTGGGTATAGGTAGTATTTTTAAAGCTCCCCAGGTGATTCTAAACTGCAAATAAGCTTGAACTGCTCCATGGACGATACAATCCTCAAAGGTAGAGTGTATTCTTATTTTTTAATCAGAGGATTCTTGGCAAAAAAAAAACCCCGATGTATTAAATGGAAATCTACAGCAGTGCTTAAAAAACAAAAGTGAGAGCAGTAGCAGAAACTGAGTGCTTGTTAGAAAGACAAGCCCTCGGTCCTCATGAAGGTCCCTATTTGGGAGCCCCACTACCTGCCTTTTAGCCAGCCCACTGCGACTCCAGACCCTTGTGATGGATGCTGTTGCTGGAGATTACTGGAACTGAGGAATGAGATTGTGCATGGAAAAGCTGAGCTAGAGACTAGAAACTAAAAGCAGGGTCTATGAGGAAACAGTGGTGCAATGCCCAGGAAAATGCTAGCAATAGTGGTGGGAGTCAGTACTTGTGGGAAGCAAAGGAGCAAGCTATGCTAGACTAGAACCTGACTAAAGGCAAGGTGTGGACAGGAGGCTGGCGATTTTACCAGGATGCTGAAGGATAGAATCAGGAACTGGGGTTACTGATACTAGGAGAAGGCAAGAGGTGGCGGTGGGACAGGAGAGGTTCCTGGAGATTCTTTAAGGGTGGGCTCAGGAACTGGAAGTCATGGTTTAAGTGAACAAGCAGTGGAGCACAACATTCACTCCATTGGAGAGCAAAGGCTACCACAAAGGGTGCAGCACTCAGGCAGGTAAATTTGAGCCAACCTTGGGGACTGAACAACATGCTGATTCCATAACCCTCTCTTGGCTGGCTGTGTGGCAACTCATCTAATAGTCTGTATTAGAATGTTATTTTAAGACGTGTTATGCTTGTTTATGCTATGGAACATTTGTTTAATGATACAAAGATTGTTACATTCTTTCATGCTGCATTTGTTTAACTCTGTGAAGCTGTGTTCTTTTGCCTATCTAAAACACCTGATTGGTCTAATAAAGAGCTAAATGGCTAATAGCAAGGCAGAAAAAAGTATAGGCAGGGTTGTCAGGCAGAGAGACTAAATAGAAGGAAAAATCTGGGAGATAAAAAAAGGACCAGGAACAAGGAGAGGAAGACACAAGGGGTCAGCCACCCAGCTACACAGCAAGTCACAGAGTAAAGTGGAAGATAGACAGAAGCAAGAGAAAGGTAAAAACCAGAATCGAAAGACAGATAGGATAATTTAAGTTAAGAAAAACTGGCTAGAAATAAGCCAAGCTAAGACCAGGCATTTTTAAGTAATAATAAGTCTCTGTGTATATTTTTGGGAGCTGTGTGGTAGGCCCCCCAAAAGAGCAAAAGGGTAAAAAAAAAAAAAAACCAATGACATCAGTCCTTGAGCAAGAGACAAGTTCTCTGAACTTTACCTTCATCATCTCCAATACAAACCCAATGCAATCCTAGTGCTTGCGATGAGTGTTGCTCTAACATGAAGATTGCATGAAGATTTCACATGGTTAGTTATGGCTCCAAAGTCACTGTAAAGTAAAGGGGGTGGGGGAGCAAATGAGATGGGATCATTCACTAAGTAACAAGAAACACAGAGCTCATCCAATGATGAAAGTGCACTATGAAGGTGATTCTCCCTGCATTTGGTGGTTGGTTTCCAAAGCTGACCCACCAAATAGGCTTTAATTTGGGGTCTCTGAATTCAGGCCCACAGAACTGACGTGAGGAAGCCATCAAGCTCTCCCCATTGTAGTTAGTCTACTCTTTCCAAGCTCCAGCATGGCTGGCAGGAACACAACTGGCAGAGATTTGCCCTTTGAAGTATTACTTTTTAAAAATACAAAAGCAAAAAAACTCCACCTAAAGCAATTAACTTAAAAGCTTATGGAAGGCACAAAAAGCTCTCTGCCTTCATTTCAGGACTGAAGTGGTCCAGCCTGGCTTTGAAAATGAACACACATGACAGGTGGCCACATTTAGTCCTTTTCCGCCATTCACTGATCATGTAAGTGTGTTCTGTGCATGGGGGCATAAGAAGAGCTGAGTTCTTGTAGCCAGGTATTGCTGTCATCCCATTATTAATAAGTGTCATTATGTGTCATGCCTTCTGCTAAGAGCAAGGAAGCCAAGACGAACAATGGGAAAAGAATATGCCCCATTCATCTATCCCTCATTGGTTTCCAGACTAGGTTGCTGGAGACATTACTCCCACTAGGAGAAGGGCAAGGCTATCCCTCCCATTTTATAGATTGGAAAACCATGTCTCAGGTGTAATAAACAACAATTACAGCAACTGCTATGATGTTTGAATAGCAGAGGTGGGATCTGAACTCATGACAGTATGAATGCCTTGTATAATGAGAACGAAGCCCAAATCATTCCTCCTCTTTCTAACCCTTGGGATTCTCATCGATGAAACAAATGACCTTTTAAAAGAATTTCTGTACTGTCTTCATCCATCTTTTTAATTTGACACAAACTGGAGTCATGTTTGTAGCCTATTGCATATTAAGACCAATCGGTCAATCTTGTCTTTGACAGATCAACAATTGGGACCCAGAGAGGAGAAGGGAATTCCCCAAGGCCACACAGCATAAAATGACAACATAAGGTCTTAAAGGAAGTACTCAAGTGTCTTCAGATTTTAAAGTATGTAGACATGCACACAATTGAATATCATGAATAATGCCAATCATCATAGTTAATTCATTTTTTGTGCTCTGTGTGTGTGTGTGTTCACGCACATGTGCCCAAGTTTATTTGCCTATGTGTGCATGCATGGAACTTATTAGTTTGGATACATTAGTCTACTGTGAGCCCCTGAGATCTCTTTCTACACCTCCAATTCTTTGGTTCCTGACATATGCCACTGCAACCCGCTTTTACATGGAGGCTGGGAATTCAAGTTCAAGTCTCCATGGTTATGCACCAGTACCTTACCCACTGAGCAAGTCTCTGGGCACCGTCTCATTTAACTTTTACTGCAAAGAGGAGAAACACAGCAGCTTCTCTCTCCAGCAAAGGATGTTTCATGCTTTGGGGGGGGGGCTAAAAGGAAACCCCTAGAGAGTCTTATCCGGTTAAAAGCAAGCTTACTCTTCCAGGACAGATGAGGGGATTTACAGATGCATCTAAGTCCTAGCAATAAACCCTGGCTCTTCCATTCTTCCATTACAGACACAGGACCCAACAGAGGAGAATGACGTAAAAAGCGGCCACATAATCACACATTCTTAGAGTTCTCTTGTAATTAGTCTATATTCATTGTGCTGTATGGGTAGAGAAACTGCACCTATGGAAACTGAAAATTCTGGTGTTTGTCTTGAGTGACTGATCTGCCAAGTGACAGGCAGCCCAGTCCCCGTTCCGTGTCCCCCACCCCCCATAAGAGCTAGAATGGGAGCCAGGCATATAAACCTTGATACTGTCTTTCCTGCTGTCTTTCCCCAAGGCTCACAGTGCCTCATCTGGCTCCGGTTAGTGTTTTCCCATTCTCCAAGGTTCTTTTTACAGTCAAAATTCCATCAGCTGCATATGCGTGTGGAGGCCACTAGTAGACACAAAGTGTCTGCCCTGCCATTCTCCACCTTCACAGCCTCTCTCACCGAACCTGGAGCTCACTGATTCACCTGACTGGTCGCTCCGAAAGCCCCAAGGATCCTCCTGTCTCTGCCTTCCTAGCACCTGGGTTACAGGCATATGCTGCAGTACCCAGCGTTGTTGTTGCTATGGTTTTGCACGGATTCTGGGGAATAGAACTCAGGTCTTCAGGCTCGTGCAGCAAGCACTTTAAAAATTTAACCAACATGGGTGACTTCTTGGGAATCGTTGGCAGAGTGTCATGCCCTCACCCACATGAAGACATCTCAGATGCACTACGCCACCTGTGACATAGCCTCACTCTGTACACTGAGAGGACTGCCATGGTTCTTCTAAGATTGAACTCGCAGAATTACCTGTCTTCCTATACTTACATTACTAGAGAAAATGAGTACCAAAGTCCCCTTGAGTTGCAGTTTCCAAATTAAATATGCATCAAACCTCTGATTTGAGCCATGTGAGTTGACCGTGGGCTCCACCTCATGAATTGGACCTTTTGTTGATTAAAAAACATGGTAATTATACAGAGACATAGGACAGTTTTGAAAAAAAACTACATTAACCTGACCTGGCTGGCTTTCTATATATGACAATGTCCCATAAACCAAGTACATGGGGTCAGGGTTGCAGAGACACTGTCACATGCAAGTCTGGCATTTATGTGGGAGGAAAGGTAGGCTTCTCCCATAGTGATCAGTTTCCTAGGGATGTTAACTTTGTCTGAAAGCTAGAGCTGTCTATCAGAATCAGAATGACCTGAGGACAAGCAGCAGGGAAGTTTCTTGAAAATGGATGAACTTGGCTATGGCCATACCACCCTGAATACATCCCATGTCATCTGATCTCAGAAGTCAAGCAGGGTTGGGCCTGGTTAGTATTTGGGGAAGGGGGAAAATAGATAAACTCACATTGAGTGTAACCTGCACATGTATATTCAATATTTAAAAATTATAAACCTTTTTTTCTCTAACAAACAGCACCCAGCTTATACTAATGGATGTCTGTGGTCAGTTTTGTTCTTCCATATCTGGTGCTCAGTCCAACTCTTGACACACGATGTATGCTCGGTAAATTTTTGTTGACTGATCCAACACATCAAACAAGTGAAGAAAGAGCATGATCTATTTTGTAGGTGTTCTTTGTTGGATGCTGCCCCACCTTTATAGTTGAAAATTGTCATTCTCAATCTTGTGATAACCAGCAGAGTATTTGAGGAGTGGGGGACTCAGAGTTAGAGTGTGTATAAATTGGTAAGCAGAATCAGCTGAGGGCTCTGGTTGGGGGAAATGTATGGCTCCCCACTGCAGCTGCTCTCCAATAAGACTCAGGTTTTAGTACTATTTAAAGGCTTTGAGGGTGATTCTTACAGTGGCCAGGATCGGGGGTCCTATAGCAATGGAGTAGCCTCAGCATTATCTGGGAACATACTAGAAATAAGAGTATGTTGACTCTCTGCAGATTTACTGGAGGCAAAACACTGGGATTGTGAGGACGTTACAGCTCTGCAGGTGAGTCTGTGAGCAAGACAGTAATGACAGCCAGATGCTGTCCCTTGTGAGACTCCAGCCCAGCATGGGAAGATGAGGCAGGATCCCTTCCGCTCAGAGCCTGAGATACAGAATGGAGACTGCAGGAGCAGCAGCAGCCCCAGGGTATATGTCACTGCTCTCCTGTTCTAAAAATTGCTACATCTGTACATGCAACTGCTAATAAAAATGTCTGCACTGCGGGGTTGAGAGCTTTATTAATCACTGCATGAGTGCTCCAGATAGCCCCTTCCCAGATGGAGCGCATGCGTACCTAGGGCAGCTTGACACTCATAGCTTTTCTGCATCTGAGCTCTAGGCTAATGGGGATGGCCCATGCAGCTCCATCATCCTCCAGTGGGCTTCTCTTGGTTCTTCCTTCGTCCTCAGACCCTGCCTGACTCACTTGCTCTCTTTATCCAGTCTCTTCCTACCTCAGGCTCACACAGACTCAATTTTCATTTCCCAAGAGGCAGCCCCTTGAAGAGACAAAGTCTGACCTTCTCAGCCTCAGGGACAACTTGGGGACATCAGGGCAAAGGGGGAATCCCTTTAGAATTGCCAAACTGAAAAGGAGAAACAGCAAAAGAAGACCATAACATCCCAACATATAAAGGGTGGTCAGGGGCTCTGAGATTAAGTGTCAGAGAGACCTGTGGTAATATGAAAGGGAAGACCTCAAATGTGTCCCACAACCGAGCTTCGGGTTGCACATCTACACAGCTTCTACACAACTAAAGGATGGCATTGCAGGCTATTAGGAAATGCTCAGGAGTCTCTCGGGTATTAGACATTATGTGGTGGTTTTCCTAGGCCCTTGGTGGAGTAAAGAAGAGATACAGGAAAGAAAGTATGGGAAAGTCAAGGAAGGAAATGAAAGAGAAGCTTGGAAAGGGAAAGGAAAGAGAAAGAGAAGGAGAAGGAAGAGAGACAACACACACGCACGCGTGCACACACACACACACCCACACATGCATAAATAAGACTAGACACAATTTTCCATCTGTCTCTTGAGACCTCCTTTTGTGCCCAGTGTGGTGCTCCGAAAAACCCACAGTATGGCTGACCGGTCTTATGAGACACTGGTATTTGAGGATCCCAAGTCAAATGGTTGAGGATTTTTACTTCCAGAAGAGTAAAGAAAGGAGGGGGGAACACCAGAAAGAAGATAAAATGATGGGATGACAATGACAGAATAACAGCCTATGTTTACGCAGAGGGCCCGTGCACCATGAGCACCCTTACAGCTTCCTGAGGACATTCTTCCTCAAAACTGCCGCATGAGGAGGTTTCTAGTGAGAAGCTAAACAGCAGTCAGGGAACGGCAGAGCAGGACTGCCATCTGGGGATCATGACTGCCTGTCCCCTCCCCACTTCCTCACTAAATTCAGGCCCTCGGTGCCCCTGTCTTATGAGAGGAATGGTTGACAATAGCACCCGCCCTGCTGTGTCTTATATGGGCACACCACTGATTGGCAGAAGTTGAGAGCTCAGTGATGGTGGCTGCAGTTGAGTGGAACAATAGATCTGTCGCTGAGTCCCATTCAAAGCCACAACCTCCGGCCAGACCAGGCACTTTGGTTGGCACTCAGGAAATATGCTTGATTGGAGGCATATGTACAGATAGGAAGGACTGTACTGACCTTGGTCACCCCAGGTCTATCCCAGTCTGCCCATACCCAGGGCATTTCTCACAACTCCAGGGTTTGGCATGACTCATGCCCCATACTACACCCATCTCATTTGTGTGGGAGTCCTTCCCCTGACTTCCACCCCACCCATACACCTGCAGCCTGCCTGCATCCCTGTTCTGGGAATGTGTTTCTCCCCAGTCTTCACTCATCAAGGAGCTACTTCTCAGACTCCAGAGACTGAAATTACAGCATAAGGTGGGGATCACCCTCCAGAAACAGCAGATTCTGCAGCAGGCTGAAATGAATGATAGCAGGTTCTGGCTGTCAATCTTGCCACACTCAGTTTCTTTGAAAAAGACAGGTAATGATGGCTTCTTGACCAGGTATTCTAAGGAATGGGTTCAATATTCCTTAGTCTTTAACCACACAGATATTCGCACAACCACTGTCTCTGTCTGATACTGCACCCACCTCTTCATACTCCATTTCCAACCTGCTCTGCAATGGGATACTAGCTGCATGCATGACAGGAACTGGAACTATCTGTCAGGTCCT
Organism: Mesocricetus auratus; assembly: GCF_017639785.1. Lineage (NCBI taxonomy): Eukaryota > Metazoa > Chordata > Mammalia > Rodentia > Cricetidae > Mesocricetus > Mesocricetus auratus. Next base: position 9,527,838 of record NW_024429270.1, read on the forward strand.
TCCCACGGCAGGCACTGAGAAGAGCCTGCACGATAGAAGGAAGGAAGGTAGCAGAGTCAACTGTGTGATTCAACCTTCCATCCACAGGCTGTCAACTGCTAGGTTCATTCTGAAAGCCACAGCTCCAGCAGAAAGCCCTCTCCAATAAGGGTAGCTTCTTCTAGGTTCCAGTAACCTCTGCTAGCTCCCCTTGCTGATAAACCTCAGTATGACAATAGCTCCATTGTTTTGGGGCTCCCAAAGCGCACCACCATGTTGTTGTTGTTTTTTTCCCTTAGCCATTCCATCCCGCAACTGTCATACACAGTTATTGACCTCTCCTCTATTCCCCTAATAGAAACACCATGTTTCCTTCTGGGTAGGAGGCTTCTTTGGGCTCATAAAATTTTACCATCACTCAATGCACATGGATGAATGAAGACCACCTTTTCCAAGAAACTTCTACAGACCAGACCAGCCTTCCAAGACACCTCTGTGCTGTCTTCTCACACAATGCCTAGCCTGTCATCCTTTGCTCCATTCATGAAGTCCAGAAGGGTGCAGGCTCTCCTACTCTCTCACCATTGCTTCACCACTCAGTGCAAGGCCCATGTGCTTTGTAGCGCCCTAAAGAGACCAGTCACCTTCTCCTCCCTCCTTCCCACACCCTCAAAACCCCTGCTTTATTGAATCTCTTTTCAACACCAAAGATTTCTCATGCTGACCTTTTCCCAGCCTGTGACTCACAGGAAGACCTCACCCGGGGGTCCAAGCAGAAGCATTCTCTAGTCATTCCCCTCAGGCTTGACTGCTTATAGCTTCAGAGAACTACAGAACATTGAACCTGGAAAGGAGAAAAATGGCTTGTTCCCAACCCCTCATCTTGTTGATGGGTAAGTGCAGAAACACATCTGTAGGGGATCCCCAGAGAACACTGAAGCATTGTAGATGGGGAGACAGGCCGGCGCATTTAGATATGGCATTTACCAAGGTCATTTGCCAGGCCATGTATCATGATTCAGGGAATCTCCAAGGAGATACCCCAACGCTGAACTAGTGAATCACATGATGGTGCTCTGGACTCTGATACAAGGCCCAAGGAGTCCCATGCAGCAGCCATCTTGCCAGTCTGTTTTTGTCATTAGAGAATGACACTAAAGACAGTCAAGCACACTAAGAGGAAATGAGAAGTGTCTTACTTCAGAACAAAACTAATGGGTATCAAAAACTCAGTAAACACGATGTACTTTAATGCGATTTTTACAAACACCCAAATTAATACTCTCAAATCCATGGGGAACCAAATAGCAAAATGTTAAATGCAGACAGCATTCCTTGCTATACTGGCCCAGCTCTGTTTCACTTTCCTCCCACTAATCTTAGTTCTATATCCAATAAAACTTTATTTATAACTTGAAATGGACAGTTTGATAATTTGAACTTTTAAAATACCGTGTCCAATGTTATTTAACTTGGTCACTTTTTGTTGTCCAAAGGTGAGTACCCAGCTCTCCTCCTCAGGGCAGGCTTACAAGTAAGTCATTTAAAATATACAAATATAAAGATGATTCAGCTATCCTGATGAGTGGGGTTTTTTAAAAAATCTGATTTTCAAGATCAAACAACGAACTTCAAACCATGTTGTGCTTCCAGTGACACTATCAGCTCTTAGAGCTGCGATTTCACACTCCCTTGATTTGGGGCTACTGTGGGGAGGGGCACTTCATTGGGGGAAACAAATGAGTGATGTCCTCCTGGTAAATCAGAAGAATGGTTTCATTCAGCTTCTGAGAAGAGGAAGCTGAAGTAGAAGACACCTTAGTGTGAATTGTCCCATCCTCCTGGGTAAGTAAATGAGGAAGTTCAACCTGGCTGGCTGCCTGGTTAAGTTAAGATATAGGGATCCCTTTCTAGTATTACCAAAAAGTAGCCAAAGTCTATGTCCAAAATATGCCTTACCTGACTTGTTAGCCCATTTCTCCCCCGCAGAATCAGCACACTGAACTTTTGAAATAACAGGTTAGAAAACAGAATTGCTATCATGTGGTTCACCACCCCATGGGGCTTGTAGATAGCAAAAGCATCCTAATTCCAGACACACATTGCATTTTGGAGGATCATACAGTTCCCAGTGAGTTCCCACCTCCATCTAATTATCCCCTAAAGGTGATCGCAAGGGATGGGAAATTCGGCGGACTCTATTTGGGATCTTTGGTGACACCTGCATCAAATGTGTCATGGTCTAGGCTACCTCTGTGGTCTAGTATGTTTGTAGTCATCAGCCTTTCCTCCTATCTCCGACCAGCAAGGTGTTCAAGATAACTCACAAATCATGTTTACGGAGGACTTCCTTGATGTGCCTTTAGCAATTCTATTTCCTTTTCTGCATCTGTCCATTCACTCGTTTATTCATTCATTTGTTCTTCCATCTATAAATATCTGGTGGGACTCTGGCAGGGGGAGTTCCGATGTGCTCCACGGAGTTTAGCATCTCCTTTTCTTCTGAGTCCTGTTTTCTCCCTATCTTGTGATAAAGCAGTTACATGCTGTACTCCATTGACATATTCCCCTTGTTCTCTTGGCTTAGCTCTAGCACCTGGAAGCCAACTCCCATTCTCTTTGAATCCTCTGGCACAGCGAAACCACACCCAGAACAGCACTCTGGAAGAATATGAGTGAGAGACTCAACTTTGTAATGATCTTGAATCAATGTCCCCAGGACTCTGCTGGTTACCATATCCATGACCTTTCCCTGTGATTGTTTCCATCTTTTCTCAAAGTCTTACTTGAGGTTCCTAAAGAGAACAGTGTTGTTTTTTCATCAAAGACAGTCAGCATCAGTGAGCTTGGGAAGGACTTTTCTCCATAGTTCTAATCAGTGCTCATACTTGAGGCAGCTGTCCAACTGGCTACTGAAGGAGTTTTGGAGGCAGCATGCCTAATGTATTGCTTTTGATTGGAAAGTGAGAAAAGAGCTCTCAGTGACCTACTCTCCTTAATTACATGAAGTAAACACCTCCTCAAGTATAGCCACAGAAGCCTGATTGAGTCTTTACTCCCTGGCCTCCTATCTGGCCTGCTGACCAGCAGAGGGCAAGTAGAAAGCCAACACCTGCTGAATTGCATAAGCAATGGGGCTAAGAGTACATCTGCTGGAGGCAGTGGGATTCTGCAGTATTCATCTTAATTTATACGGCTGTTCCCAGATTCCTCATATCTGTAATTTGTGTTTACATCCTAAACCTTGTAATGAATTATGGATTTGTTTATGAGGGACCATACCATAGCAGAGGGGATTTCAAACATGAAAAGCCAATGATGTCACTTAGAAGGATTCAGGAAATGGAACCCAGAGCCCAGACCTCTCCAAAAGCCTGGCTCTTGACCTTTCTGATGTCTTCCCTAGGCTTGAGACAAGGACAGCCATCTCTACTACAGACCAGGAAATGGGGAAGGAAGAGACCAGATAATCCTATAACTGGACTCAAAGAAGACTGTGGTAAAGGCAGTGTAACTTTATGGCAACAGCCACAGCCGGTTCATGGATCCAACAGGAGTGGCACACAGGAGACAAATACCTGCTTTTCCATCTGATCCCCGTTCATTCACACTGACCACAAGCAAGAAGAAACTACAGTGTAGAATGGGCTGATAGTCCACAAAAATAGTCCTCCTAATACAGAAATCTAAGGACATCCATACTTATCCAGGTCAAAAGACTGTGTGCCCAATGTAACAGGATGCATGAAGTCACATTGACTACTGAGTGACTGTCAGCATGATATCAGTTGATCACACTTTCTCTGAGTTCTCTGACTACTGGGATTCACCTAGTCTCTTCTATTGAACATTTTTCACAATCTTCTTCCCCTCTTCTAGAAGGCATTCTCTATCTTGAAGGTAAATTAGTTTTGCAGCTCTGAGAGTGGACAGTCCATTGTGGTCTTTGTTTCCGTGGGTTGCCACAGTTGTACTAGCTAAGACTCTGGGAAATTAAGAGTTTCCCCAGGAAAGTCCTAGTCTTGTAGTCTCCTGAGCCACATCCAACACTGTGTAACAGCAGCCTGATTTATCATGGTAATTGAGATGGTTATCTGCTAGACCAGTCAAAAGACCCCTTCTTTGATTGTTGGTGTAGTGGCATGAAGAACCTGCAATATCCAGGAGATGTTTTAGATTCAGTTGTACCTTGAATCTTGAATATCCTCCAAAGGCCGATGTGTTAAAGGCTCACTCCTCAGGGTGACAGTATAAGGAAGCAGTGAAATTTCCCCCAAGGTAGGGCCTTGTGGGAAGACCTTAAATCATGAAGGTATGTCCTTGAATGGGATTGGGAAACTGTTTCCTTTTCATCCTTTTTGGTTCCTGGCCTTAATGTGAGCAGTTTTACTGCAGCATGCACTCCTGGTGCAATGTGCTGCTTAGTCACAGGCCCAAAGCAAATAGGCCCTTATCCCTAGTCTTAAACTAAACCTCCAAAAGTGGGCCACAATAAACATTTCTGCTTTATAAGTTGATTGTCTCTGGTGTTTTGTTAGTGATGGAAAGTTAACTACCAACTCAAAAGGTCAACATTAGTGTTCCCTGGTGGAATGATAGTTAGGCACCAGGACCTCTCAGTTTAGGATATTTAGATTAGCTGTTTAAACAACTACAGTGCTGCTTCTAGAAACTGCATATTTGTCAGTACAAACTTATGGGGCCAACATCATTAATCTATTCCAGAGAAAAGAGAAGTTCAGAGGGGGAGATTCACACACACACACACACACATACACACACACACACCGATGCTGGAGAAAACCAATGTTCAAGCTCCTTCACCTGAGTCAGGCTGCTTCTCACAGGGACACACTAGCTATGATTACCTCTTGAGTGCTTCATGGTTATGCCCAAACAGTTCTTTGGACTCTTGGGGGACATGATGTATTTCCCTGAGGCCCCAAACATTGAAGAGCTGGTAGAAGCAAAATGTTTTGTTCCTATTTCACAGACATTCTAGTATAGCATGTGTTCTGAAAGAAGCCCCCTTGCCCAGTCCCTGGCATCCATATACACAAAGAGTCTAGGATATTTTGGGGAAGTTCCACCTCAAGCCCCTTCCCCCATCTCTCTCCAAACCCTGGCATATCTCAGAAAGCCTGCCAAACAATTACCTCTCCCTGAGAGATGCTTAAGACCACTCTCACAGGGTATTCAAACTGGCCCCTAGAAAACAGACAATGTGGCTTTAGATCTCTCTTCCCCATCTCCTCTCTGGAGAGGGAGAGAATCATCCAGGAATGTTTTATCCATTAAACCTGGGCCTTTTCTAATTCTGTTTGTTTTGGTCTGATTTGGATTGCTGCATCAGTAGAAAGGCTTGTCAGGATGCAGGAACTTTTCAGTATGTTTCTTTGGTTTGGCTATCCAAGGTCACATTACCTGGAAGAGCCTCTTGTACCTACTTCAGCTCCCAGGAACAAATGGCAGGCCTCTATTGGGAGTCCAAGTGATAATCAGAAATGGAGGCACCAAATAAGGACACCTCTGTAAAATCCCAAAGATCATTTCCATGCCCTTTCAAATTAAAAGAGTTCTCTCTACTAATACATTAATTAAAATGAAAATTTAATAACTGACCTTTATTATTTATTGGCTGTTTTTGGAGAATAAAATATTGATATCCAAAGAGGAATTGATTTCAATGAAACCTCCCTTTCTGGGGCATGCTTGATTCCTGTCATTTAATAAAGAGATGAGTTTACCTGCCACATCAGTTCAAAGAGGCTGGCTGTAAATGTTGATTTTGAACAAATAAGAAGATTATAAGGACTGTCATAAAATACCCTTCCAGGATGTAAATTTCAAAGCCCTTCATGGGCAGACATGGTCTCTCATGCCTCAATGATCCTGCTCTACACACCACACATTTCATTTATTAAAGCTAGAGAAGCCCTCTGTTGATAAAGCCCCCTAAATAAATGATAACTTCCATCGCCTGCTTCCAAATCATTTCCACAGTGTGCTTTGGAATTTAAAATGTTTATGCCGGGGGTGACATGTCAAAAATCACAGCCTCTGTGAGCCACACATACATCTTCATTGGAAGGCTCAACCCCACGTGGCAGTCAATTTCCCTTAATGTGAGCAGGCCAATGGGTCTTGGCAGTGAAAGTGGCTCATCTTGAACCTCTCAGCTGCACGATGGAAAAATGCAAAAGCTGGAAGTCCAATGGGGCTAGGCCAGCCATTCTCAAGCATGACTAAGTATGATTCAGCATGACTCATCACAATCTGCACAAGTCATTCTACGTCTCTTGCAGAGACGTGAGAATAATGTAGGCACCCAGTAGCAGACTGGCTCATGATGGGTTACTACTTCTAACTGGATCGTCAGCAATGGTATAGATTCAAAGGATCCTCTCCATAGCCTCCTAGAATGTCGCAAAGTACCTAGGGGCTTCTGCCTGCCTTATCCTGGACGTCGCTGGAGTTTGTTCACATAAAAACCGAGAAACCCTGCTACTGTCAAAGACCCACTGCCCATGCTCTATACTCAGTGAAGATTCTTGTGATTTTCTCCCGTGAATTCTTTCCCTTTATGTCTTTCCTCAGATATTTACAGTGTTCCCCAAGCCAGTGGGTCGGGTGTTGCTCTGGGCTTTTTGCAGATACAAACTTACAAAATCTTCATTGTGATCTCACAAGAAAGTCCTAGTGCTCTATTCCATTTGCCAGAAGATGGACTTGAGCTCCAGGGACTAAATTTAGGTTGAGAGCCATGTACAGCTAAGAAGTAGGGACAGTATCTGCACACCAAAGGGTTTTTTTCTATTTTTAATTTTTCTTATTTCAAAATTCACACTCGTTTCTATTCCACTGATAAACTTGCTGCTCTGTATCCATAGCTCAATGCTTCCTATCTGGGTTTCACACATCCTGCTAGGCACACCTGGGATTCTGCTGGAAATAGGACTTGGGACTCATCATGAAGGATGCAGCTCCACTTACTTGGGCTGTCCCTGGACCAGCATTCATCATTCATAGTATCCCAACTCATGCATTTTCCCATGCATTATTCTGTTTCTCCTTTTCTTCATATTGACAGTGGTATCACAATGGTACCTACATTTGTATTAGCTACATCCTAAAGGTTTCTGATTCCAAGTTCATACACACCCAATATTTTCACTCAGCATTATGCAGCTAAAACAACTGAAAGCTTAGCATATAGTGACTGACCAATAAATCTGGAGTTGTTGGTCAATTAAGTTGTCTTCCAAATGACATGTTAATTTCTGTTAGAAGCAGCTACAAGGGACATCAGAAGGTACACAGGCTTTGAGGAGAGAGATGGCATTTAAGTCCTGTCTATATATTTTATACAGATGTTCCTGAGTGTATCCCTGAGTTACTCAATGTTCCCTGAGCCCTCTACCTTTATATCTGTAAGATGGGAGCTGGAAAGAAAAACTGCCTGGTCACTACAGTTACAAAGAGAAACTTCTGCGAAAACCATTGCCAATGGTCCTTTCATCCCTTTCTCTGTTTTCATGTTTTCCTTTTTGTCTCTACTTCCTTACCATTAACCCATCCATCCATCAGCATCCTTTGTTGTAAATGTCATGTGACGCTATGCTCTCTTTCCCCGCTGCTCTTGTGTTTGGAGTGTCCACTGATCAGTTTGACTTTTGTCTCCCATGACTGGAAAAGGGTAATAAATGTTCCGGAGACAAGAACCACAGTTTGTTTCTATCTTGAGTGACAGTTCCTTAGATATGTCCCACAAATGTTCTTGGAAGGAATTATCCCCATCAATCGTAAAAAGGATCTACTGGAAGGAAAAAGGGGACCCCTCACTGAGCCCTGTGACTCCTATCTGCCTCTTGATGAAGACTCTGCTATTCTTGCATAATACTAGGAAGAAAAATATCTATTAGTTATGATGCCCAAACCAAGATAAATAATTGTTCAACAATAATTTTCCAAGCTCCCATATTTGCAGCACACACACAGGCACACATGCATGCACATAAAAAAAAGGAGACATGAAGTTTGGAAATCCCCTTGCAAATTCTTCAGAAGGAGCACCGTCTCACAATTACCTCACAGCCAGAACACAGATTCCATCTGATGATTTTGCCCTCGCAGTTATTTCTTCCTGTCAAGAGCTGACAATCAGACATGCAAAACAAGTGCTGTGTATGAATTTTGCAAACGTATCACTCTGGGAAAACAGAAACCAAAACAAATTGAGAAATCATATAAATAATTACTTTGAGCTTCAACTCTAACATGAAAAGGGAAGGCATACAAGCAGAAATGCTAATGAACATGACTTTTAATTACAGGGACCCAGACCAATAAACTTAAATTACTGGAGTTTTCCAGCAAGCAGCCCATTTCCCCATGTGATCTCAGATGTGGGTTCAATCCAAAAGTACACTTTGGTTTTCTTTGTCAGTGTCCAGCTGGAATGGCAACAGGAAAGGGGAAACTAGGGCCCTCATGAAGGAAAACTAGGTCTGTCAAGTCCTTAACTCTCTGCTTAGCTACACTGAACCCTCATCTGCACGGGCAGGTACAGGCTTTCACTAGACCATCTTCTATAATTAGAAAGCCCTGCCTCACCAGCTACACAAGTTCAAGTACATGTGCTAAGGGCAAAATTCACCCCAACACAACCACTAAATGAGACTCATTAAGCACCCACTACCTGATAACACTCTCCCCTGCCACACATTTTCTCTATCTCCATTTTCTATCCCAAAGTGATACATTTGCAAAATTCTCATGCATCACCTGTTTTGTGTGTCTGACAAGGTAGAATTGCTGTGAGGGCAAAATGCCTCAGATTCAGCCAGGTAGATGATATTCTATAGATAAAAGCAATCATCCCACTGTATAGCTGTAAAAACCATGATGTCCAGAGTGAGGCAGATAATCTAAATTTTCAAGAGCCATATTACTAAGAAGCAAAAGTCTCTGTTTTCAAAGCTCTACATAGATGACACAAAAGACTGGATCAGCATTATAGAAAGCATTGCATCTTTCTTACTTAACAACTGAAGCACTCATCAGATCATTGAGTTGTTCACAAAAACTATTCAATGTTCCTACTATGTGCCAGTTTGGGACTGTGTTCTGACAAAACAATGATCAGACAATAAACTGAATATCATTTTCAAGGAGCAAAGAATTTTGTAAACAAAATTCTCACACATATAAATAAGTAAGTTTTCATCATTATTGACTAGGGTTACCTTATTAGTAACTTTCTGTTACTGTGACCAGTTACATGAGAGAATAACTTAAGGGTCAGATCTATCATAGCTTCAGAAGCTTCCATCCATCATGTTTGCTTAGCAGTGGGAGTGTGGTGCACAGGAGGTTCTCACGTCATGTCAGGCAGGAAGCAGGCAGGTCAGTGATGGGATATCCTCAAGGATATACCCCAGTGACCTACTTCCTCCAGCTGAGCCCCACCTCCCATGCCAGGTAACTTATTGGAATGGCAACAGAAAAGAAGAAAGTGGGGCTCTTCTGAAGGAAAGCTACGTCTTCCTAGGCCCCACCTTTCTGCCTAGACATGCTGAGCCTTCACTTGCTGGTCACCATCTCCCAAAATAGCACCAACAGGAGGACCCAGGCTTTAGCAGGAGCTATTTCACATTCAAACCATACCTGAATAGGAGGAAGACTCCGGGCTATGAGAACAAAAAACGGAGAATCCAGTACCCAGGATCTCTTCCCTGGAGAAGTAGCGGTTCGTGTGTGATCAGAAAGGGAGGTGTGAAAATGCAACGGACGAAAAAGAAAACATGAAGGAATGTATTCCTCTTGTCTTGTATTTTCTTTATATCTATACACACTTTGCCTGCTCCCTGTCTAACCTGGCTTCTCTCAACACTGCTGTAAGAATTTGTGGGAAGCATGGAGGTTCTTATGCTCACAGGGAAGCACTGTGGGAACCAGGAATGTTAAACACACAGGGTTTTTTCTTCAAAGGGGGAATTCATAACCTGTTATCCATCTAGAAGGCTGGGAGCAGATTTAATTAATAGCCTTTTGACCTTTGCACTCTCTGTTTGCCCAAGACCACAGGAGATCCTCCCCCAGACACGTATCATGAGCTTGCCAATTATAGAACTTATCTTTAAGTTCTATATCTTTTTGGAAGGTGTCACGTGTAGACTTTCCAAAGAGTTTTGATGTAGCCATACCTTAAGCTTTATTGGGCACACAGGAATGAGCTATTACCACCAGGAACGTTTTTTCACCAAACTGGTCTGCACTTAAATATGCCTAAAATAAACTACTCAGGGTCAGAGTTTCTAAGTTTGAACCAGCCCTGGCTCCATGGCCATGTAGAACCAGAACAGAACCACCTTCTTGCTTCCCATGGAGCACTACTCTGCTGGGTGTGGTGGTTTCAGAGACTCTAACAAGTGTCATCTGGGTGGTAAAGATCATGGACAGTTGCAGTTCTCAATGTAACTGAGCATCCTGGCATTTGAGGAAGAGCTGAGCCACTGCCTTCTTGACATCGCCTCCAAAGCCCGACTTTCCTGCACAAACCTTTCTGCCTCTCTGGATTTGTTAATGGTGGTCAGTGTTTGAACCAGGTGCTTCTAGATTTTCTGCATCTTATTCACAGAATTGAAAGAGGCAAACATTACACAGTGACAAGGAGACTTTATTCAGCAGCAGAATGATAGTACAGGTCAGAGTAGAGTCGGGAGTAGCAGCAGGCCAGTGGTTCTATGGGATGATTAACAAGTTTGAGTAACCTAACCATTCTTCTACTGCTCATACTCCTTCCCATGATGCATCTAATTTTAACTGTGTGTCCAAAGTATATGGCAAACAGGAATTTCTCCTTAAAAGCAAGAGAACACAATTTATGTTACTAAGCATGCACCCCAAAACAGTCTAGGCTAGTTTCTGTTCCTGCATAACCCTTGAATACATTTTATAGAAATTCTCAATGAAAGGGGAGTCATTGATATTTATTTGAAGCAAAGAAATTTAGTGGTACCTACTCATAGCTCCATGATGGGGGCCCTGGGTTGTTATGTTAATTTTAGGTGAGGGAGAGATGTGTATCATATGCAAGTGATGACCTGAGGTTATAAGAATGTGTGGAGACAGCCTAAGACAAATAGAATCCAAGGTCATAATCCCCTATGCTTGCCTCCATCGCCCTCTGATGATTTTCCTTATTTCATCATTCTCCTCTAAGTCCTTCGAGGTTTGGTTGCAAACACTTCTCTACCTTCCTTTATAGCATTTCCTGGGCAATCATCCTTGAGGAGCATATTATTTGCACCCTATTATGTTGATCCCCAAAATGTGTCTCTAGATCTGAGCTTTCTTTTGAACTCCAGACTTCTATTTACAAATTGGTAGGCAGTTACTCTCAGATCTCTCAGACATATCCAACTCAGCATGATCAAACTGAGTTTATCAGTGACTCCCATTTCATCTCAGCACCATCCATCCAGTTTGCAAGCCAGAAGAATCTCAGGCAGCATCCATGCCCCAGGATCGGCTCTCTTCTAGAGCCAACTAAATAATGACCACAAACATACTCAGGCATTAGTAAAAGAAAATTATAAATGCTGATTTATTGGCAAGAAGATATTAAAGATGTGATCAAATTAAGGATCTTGAAATAAGTGTATCAGAATAGCAGCAGGAAAGTAAGAAAACGTACAATAACAGACTTGCTAAGACCTCTTTAATTTGTTATTAAGATAACTTACATTAGAGTTCCTTCCTCCCCATCACCTTTTCTGGGAATAAATTCTATTATATTTCAAAGGGATAGATGCAATAGAGTCTTGCCTTCCTATGACTCATAGGATAAAGGGTAAAATCCTTAGCATGGCCCACTAGAACTTGCTTATCCTCAGATCTGTTTCCTTTCTCAGTCCTGCCTTGTGCTATGGACACACGCTATTTGTTCATTTCCCAGAAGGAACCAATCCCCTATCCATCTTTGCACAACCTTCTTGTTTGGGTGCTTATTAATGACCTATCATAGCTTAGGTGTCTCTCCTTGCCACAGTCTTTCTGATCTCTCAGCCTGTGTTCATATGGTACATGCACTAATTGCAATTTTACATTATTACAATTTGCTTGTTTGTTTGTTTGGTTTCGCTCATATGTGGCTCCCCAGATCACCAGTAAGTCCTCAGGGAAAAGAGAAAATAAAGTTACAGCTGCTCTTCACAGCCATGCTGTCCCCTGTCCCCAATATCCAACAAGGTGCACAGCCAATGTTTAACACACACTGTCTACATTTGAAGTGCCTCTGAATGTGTGTGTAAACACACTTAGTCATTTGTACTAAATGGATCCCCACCCTTTCTACAACACAGGTGAAGTGGGTGGGAGCACGCCATGAAGAGAACTTGAGTGAACTCACTGACAGCCACACCTAGTATGAGGATCTCACCTTATTTTATGTGTGAATGGCATGGGGGTTGTCCACGTGTATACATATGTGGAGGCCAGAGGACAAAATCAGGTATCATTCATTCTTCAGGAACCATCCACCTTGCTTCTTTAAGACAGGGTCTCTCACTGGGACCAGGATCTCCCTGATTCCACTTAGGTGGCTGGTAGTGAGCCCCAGTGATATTCCTCTCTCACCTACCAGCATAGGGTTACCATGGCTGGCTTTTGCACATGTGTTTTGAGGGCTGGACTCAGGTCTTGTGTTTACAAGGCAAGCGCTGTACTGACTGAGCTGTCTGCTCAACAGCCCCTTGACACCATCTTCTTACGCAGGTGCTGGGCATGCATCACATCCCTTAGGATTCGGAGGCAACAGTGCACTGTTCTGTTCTGCCTCTGCTAGCCTACTCCCTCTCTATCAGTGTATGGAGAGTTTGTTTGGCTACTTTCTAAGATTAAAGCAACTCGAAAATCATTTTAATATTTAAAAAAATACATGGTCTCTAAATAATTCCTCTGGGCCCCAGGGTTCGTCTGAGGCAGCTTATAGATTGGGGTGGCTTTAAGTTAAAAAATCATTTATTTATCTCTTTTATATCTTGTGATTTCATAGAGCGTTTTAAAGATGTTTTGTGACTTCAAAGGGAGCAAATTCATAAGCTATTAGTATTTTTACTCCTTTAGGGTCATACCCTGTATTTTTCAAAGTATTTGCTGATTTATTATGTTCTCGTGTAAACTTTCTGAAGATTTTGAACTCCAAAAGATAGATCAACAAAGGACTCAAGGTAATGACAAAAATATCCCATCTAGTATAGGCCAGAGTTTGCACTCAGTTCCATGACATTGAACTAATGGGAGTCAGGGAAGTGGGGGAGGTTGAGCCAATTTTATCTATTCATTAAGAAAGTAGATGAGTTCAATGAACATTTAGGCCCCTGATGCCTGGAGAGAAAATAACACACCACTTCAACACTTATTTCCTCTAGGTGGTAAGATTGTGAATAAATTTATTGTCTTCTTTATGCTTCTCTGTAGCATCCACAATGGGTATGGATTAATTTTATAATTAGAAAACATTAAAAATAAGCAAGTATGATTATAAAGCAAGTCAAGGGAATAATGGGAAAACAGAAAGATCTCTGACTCATCCTGGGTGTAGGGTGCTGAGGCGAGGTGTGACTGATCACTTGGTTCTGGTTCTGAGCCTGCTGTGACAATTATCATTTTATAATCTTAAAGTACATCTTCACTGAGCCTCAACGCAGTGTAAAACAGAGGGAATAAATTTACCTGTATTGGTGAAAACTCCTGGTGATAACTGGTAGGAAGAGGTTTGGAAAAGAAGAAATTCATCTGGTTGTATAAAAGAGAAGCCAAGGGCTCTCAGTGTGTTTATGGCTGCATCCATCTACGGATCTGTCTTCCTCCTCTAGTTTTCATAACTCTCTCCCCCATGTGCCTGGAAAAATGCGGCCCAGCATGTTTCTTATGATCCTTCTTCAGATTAGCAAATCCAGAAGGAATCCAATTTTTCTCAATGATAATTCTGCCCTACTATACTTAAGATCCCACACCCCACTAAGAGCCCATCATTGTCACAACAGGAAATAGAATGGTCACAGTGTACTCACTTCTGAACCTCACAAGCTTTGTTTCCTCAATACCCAGCTCTCTGGTGGCATGTGCCCTACAAGATAAGGTCCTGACCAATCCAGACAAGGTAAATGCTTTCATGGCCAGAGGGTACAATTTATGTGCTGCTTGAGAGTTTAATTAGTTTGTGAAATGCATTAAATGATAAGTTTTATAAACAACATGTGAGTATTTATGACAGAGAAAAGGCTTTCAAAAGCCAAGTTGACTACACAAACAATGGAATCTTTTGTCAGAAACAACAAAAAAAGCCCATAAGCCATGGAGCCTAGAAACAGGTAGAGTAGTGCACACCTGTATACCCCAACTCTGGAGGCAAAGGCATGGAGACCAACACTCCAGGTGACCTTGGGTGACATTGCAAGACCTTGCCTATTCCTCTCCTGAAAAGGAAAAGAAAAAGAAAAACTACCAAACAAAGAATTTAGGTTGGGAATAAAATCATCATAACCAAAGTTTAATGAACCTTTCATGTCCACCATGTCCTTCTCTATGATTTTGCTTGTTTATCTATTCTGAAAATTGAACATAAGAATTACAGATTCTCTTCCTTCAATAAAACTTCAAATACATTAGTTATTGAACAATAACACACACATACACACACACACACACACACACACACACACACACACTAGCCTTGACAATACATTTGCAGTTTCTCCTTAGTAAGTTGTGTCTCATCATCATCTCCTAGAAGGGGGTTGATAGATTTTGCTTTTAACCAACAGAGTTTAAAATCAATTCCCAACAAGAGTTGGAAGCTCATGGCCATAGAGCCCCTAATAAGTCAATTAATCAATCAACCAAATTGGTCAATAGATATGCATGTTTGTATTGATACCAGCTTTTATTGGGTATCAGAAACTGGGAAGAGAACTAAAATATACATGTTACTTAGGGAAAGTCATGCTTCAGGAGATATGATGTTCCACCTTAAAAGGCAATAGAATTATAATGCCTTGTTGTCTCAGAAGAATTGTGCAGTCAATACTAATCATAGGCTTTGACTTGGGCCTTTGTACTCCTTAGATGTCTGTAGTTTCTACCCATAAGCTAGGGTTTTGAGGCCTTTCTGCAAGCCTAAGAGATCTCACGGGAGGCAGAATTGAGGACAATGACTCTGACTGAGGCTCAGATTCCACATTCATTTTACACTTTTCAGTTTGTCTTACGTTATTTTGCCCTAATACCTTTCCCATCAAAATAGAAAAGTGGTCATCAATTTGATCCAGGTACAAAACTTTGAGCTACAATAGTAACCTGTGTGGAACATATACCCAGTGGTGCAATGATGGCATAAATGTTATGAGAAAAATCAACCACCTTTTGATTGTATTTGAGGCCCACTCCATGAGATGGCCCCCGTGCCTGACCTTCTTAATGGGGTCAAGAGCCTGCAACAAGATAGGTCATGACCTATGAACCATATTGGAAGACCTACTGCAGTTATTTTACAAAATGAGCATAGCAGTAAAACAACCACTAAATTCATATTTCTATACACAAACAATGGAATCTTTTGTCAGAAACAACAAAAAAGCCCATAAGCCATGGAGCCTAGAAACAAGTAGAGTAGTGCAACACCAAATCCTCATCACAGAGGCTTCCTCTTGCATTGGATGGTAGTTACCACAAAAATGCACAACTGGACAGTATGAAGAAAAAGAAAGACTCAACTGTCAATGGAATGCCTTCATTAGAGCCCTCCCATTCAAGGCTCCGAGATCCTTGTGGGAAAGTAGGCAGAAAAATATAAGAGCCGGAGGTGGTGGATAACTCTAAAGAAATGGCATGTTCTCAGTACAATAGGGCTGAAGCACAGACGAACTCACTGAGACTATGGTAGCATACAAAAGTACAGCACAAGTTCAAACCAGACAAAACCACAGCACAGAGAAAGAGAAGTGGACAAAGTCCCACCCCAAATCAAGAAGTTCTTTACACTTGATAGCTTCTGGAAGAGGGAAAAGTCCATTTTCCCCAAAGGAATGAATGGGTATATCAACCATAGTAGGGCAAGCCATATGATCAGGAATAGTGAGCCAACAAAAAAATGGACACCATGTTTTGTTTTGTTTAAGGGGATTTTTGTATGTTTTGCACATATCTGTGATTTTTTTGTTGTTTTGATTTTGAGAAAAAAATGTGATGTGTGGATGGTGAGAGGAGAAAATCTGGGAGGAGTTGGGGGAGGGGAAAGAATATGATCAAAATATTTGTATGAAAAATAATTGTAAATATACCTAACAATATGCACTTTGTGACATCTTGTGGGTTAAATGAGAACATGTAAGTGGAGTGCCCGACAGGAGGTATGGCTCCTAGTTAATGGTGACTTACGAAGGATGCAATCATCTTTGGGGATAGTAAAGCAATATCAACTACTAGGATACTCCTGCGTTTTTACATGATTTCATTTACTTTATTTATCTTGTAAATTCTTTCTTATTTGTAATTAGCATGCAAATTAATAGAATTTATTAGCATGTCTTCATACATGCTTTGCTTTTGTGGCTCCTCTTCCACTACTCACTCTGCCGCCCCCAACTTGTACCTTTTCTTTCCCTAGCAACCACTTCCCTCTTTCATGCCCAGCACCCTCAGTTCCTCCTCCCCGTCCTTAAGACTGCATTTTCTCCTTCCATCATTGCCTTTCTGTTTTATAACCTATACCCACACCCACATCTATATTCATGTGTAAAAATTAAAATCTCAGATTCATGTATGAATATGAGGTATTTGTTTTCCTGGGTCTAGGCTACTTCTCTTAATGTGATGATTTCCTTATCCACTTTCCTTCAAATTCAGGATTTCAGTTTTCTTTATGGCTTAATAAAATTAAATTGTGTGTAAGGACTACATTTTCTTTGTCCATTCATCTATTGATAGACCTCTTGGCAGGCTCCATTTTTTTCTAGTAAAAATAGTACATCAGTTAACATGGATATAAACATATATTATTTATTTTTTAATTATTATTCTTTTGGTGTGCACAAATATTATAGGTATGTTTTGTTCCTCTTGGTTTTTTATGTTTATTTCCTACCACACTCCAAATTAATTTTCTCACCCTACAATAATCCTATTAAATTCTATAGACTTCTACTTCCATGACACAAATACCCCTTTGGCTTCAGCCCAAACAAAAACTAATTGTCCCCTTGTTTGTCTGCATGTGAGTTTGTTTTTCCAGATAAAATATTTCAGGCCCTGTCTTTTTGTCCCTTGGCACTTTTTTTAACAAGCAGCAATGCCTGCGCTAGCCACAAAAAGCAGGTTTCTTCAAGCAAAGAAGTAAGATTGTGTGAAGCAAGTGGCTCTGTTAGAAAGTATGGTTCTTAATTCCAATGAAGAAATGGCTGAAGGAGTGTGATGAATAGGAGAGCACATAAAGTTGGAGTCCAGAAAATACAGCATCTTAATTAATCCTGCTTCTACCTCCCATGAGTTATGTGACTCTGGGGATGTTTCTAAACCAGAGCAAAATCAACCTTTGTCATTTCTCTCCCAAGAATGAATTCATTGTGATTTATGGGTGTCATTTTCTAAGATGTCCCACAAAATGACATTAACAAGTCTGTGAGAGCCATCACTTCTTTTGTGGTGAGAAAAGCAAGGGAATGATTTTGAGGGGAGCAAAATGTGCCAGTGTTAGAAAAGCGAGAGATTGTAGTGCAAGTCCTGAGCTCATGATCAGGCCACTGTACTGGGAACACAAGCTACAGGATCTGGCTTATGTTTTCCAACAGCTACAGAAGCAGAGATGCTCCATTCAAGACGAGCCAGGCTTGAGGAGGACATCGGAGAGCATTATTCTCATGTTTCTGTGGGTAAAGACACATGATTTATTATGTTACTATTCTTTTATTATTCAGCCTACAGACCAGCATTGCCTCACTTGTCTGTCCACTCAGCTCTAGCCTCCATAAATATTTGTGTCTAAGACTTTCAGTCTATGTTAGTAGGCTTTGTCACTACTCTGACCTCATACCTAAAAGGAAGGAGAGAGTTCTCAAGCTTGCAGTTTCATAGGGTTCATTCTCTCAGGGCCTGAGGGGGGGCATGGTAGAGGCGAACAGCTCACCCTCTAGTGACAAGGATGAAGAGAGATGGAATGACCCAGGTCACATCCTATGGGATGGGGCTGCCCACATCCAGCCTTGGTCTTCATCCTTTGGCTAATCCTCTCTGGAATGATCTCACAGGCACACCCAAAGACACTACTCAATATAATCAATTGACAAGATTTACCAATCACACCACATTATAAAATCATATTGCTCAACTGTCTTCTCTCACAGCTGCCTGATCAACCACACCTCTTGTTTGTCAATAATAGCAATAACCACTGTTTATCAAATGCCTAATATGGGTAAGAGATTATACAAAGTCTGTGTATGACAAGTGTCATGAAAGCCCTCTGCAGCAGCTTCTATCATGATCCCTTGTCAATGGATGAGAAACCCTTTATTGTGAAATGCATGGCTTCTTAGTTAGAATTTCAGGGACTCAAAACACTTGTATTAGTCACATGTGTGCAACACACACACACACACACATACACACACACACACACACACACACACACACACACACACACACACACACACACACTGGCTGTCCCCTGATGGAAAGGCCAAGAATCTGGTACTTCTTCAGTCCATGAGGCTTGATGTCTCAGCAGTCCTAATCTGGTACTGAAACTCCAGGGAGGTCCTAGAGAGCCGCCAGTTTTCAGTCCATGTTGGAATCAGAAAGAAGTTTCTAACACAGTGAAGGAATGTCTCAGGACAGACTGAATTTGCCAACGAGAGTGAGGGCAAGCAGAAAGAAATCACAGATTCCCTTCTTCTGTTACATTTTATGTGGCCTGCCCCAAGAAGGTGTGGTCTTCTGACCTTAGATAAACCAGATTTAAAGTGGGTCTCCTGTGGGGATATATTGTTTATGATCTAGGAAAGCGTGCCTGGAGATCAGAATACAAAACTAGCCACAGCCACAGAAGCTGGGAGTGGCAGCACACACCTTTAATCCCAGATTTCAAGATATAGAGGCAGATGGATCTCTGTGAGTTCAAGGACACCCAGGGCTATATGAGAGTACATCATTCTAGAAGAAAAACAGAGGTCATTCCTTTAATTCTAGCACTAGAGAGGTATATAAGATAGAAGCAGAGTCTTATATTCAGATTCAGTCTCCAGCCAAGTTGAGGAAATGAAGGAAATTAGTCTTCAACTACATTGAGGTCAGGATGATCCCAGCCCTGGCAAAGGTAAGAGCTCTCTGATAGCTTGACTGTTTTGCTTTTCTGATTCTCAGCTTGAACTCCAATATCAGTCCCTGGGTTTATATTATTCCTGCTACAGTCTCCTACTTCAAATAATCCAAGCACTAAAAATCCCTTGAAGATTCACCCAGATCCTTGGATTTTAGTTACTTCCAAATATAGTCAAGTTGATGATCAAGATTAGCCATCACTCCCAGTTTTTGCGGCTTGACTGCTTAATACAACCTCAGCTCCTAACAACAGTCAGAGTCATCCCTTATTATAGAACTTTCTTCGCCCTCCAGTCCAACTTGCTGTTGAGATTTTCAGGTAGGTCTTTAACAAGTAGAAATATGGGTTTGTGGTCAGTATCAAGACCTTGGATGTGAGCTGAATAATAGTATCCTTTCTCTGTTCACAGGAACATGAAAACAATGCTCTCTGATGTCCTCTGCAAGCCTGGCTGGTCTTGAATGGAGCATTCCTTTATCTGGAGCTGTTGGGAAATGTAAGTGAAATCCTGTAGATTGTGTTCCAAGTAATCTCTGACTCCAAGCTGACTCACCTCTGAGATCCCCCATTCATATTCCCCTTTTCCTGAAGACTCATCCCTCAAGAAAACTATTTTCCTATTTAAGGAATTAACACGTTCCTTCTTGAAGCAGTCTGGACACCAAAAAAATAGAGGGAGTATGTCTTCAAAATGGAAAGATTCAAAGAGAGTTTCTTCTTGAAGATGCTGTGTGGAGCAGTGCAGGCATAGCTCACTAACAGGATAGAACAACAGTCTATGAATGGTAGCAACAGAACTCTGTCATCTTTAGGACTAAGCTTTCTGAAGCAAGGGAGTTACCAGAAGCTAAATGGGAACAGAAGAGAAGAGCCTGTTTTCTTCAAATGGCAACAATCTTCATTCAGTCAAAGTATATTCCAAACAAAAGGCATCCTAAGAAAGAGCTAATTAGGAGATATAGATAATATCAGAAACACAGAATCAGTCAAGGCTACTCTAACACAGTACCTATGTGACAACAATCTTTCACTGAGTTATGAAGCATGCAGATTAAGAGTTTTACTTCAACGATGGGCTCAAGGAATCTGAGTTCCCCTCCCCCCTTACTTTGCCAGAATTGGTTTTTGATAATGAAGATATGAATTATTTAAATTCATTCTCTGACCCCTGTCTAAAATCTTCTTGTAGTCCCCTATTGGCTGGGCTGGTTTGAAAGCAGCAAGCAAAGAACCCAATGATGGCATCTGTGTAGTTCAGCATGTGTTACACAGAGCATATCAGAGAAGGATGGAGAGCAGACCACCCCCACCCTAAGCACCCGCCAGCTCATATCACATCTCCTGGGCCCTTCTTTACACAGAAAACAATACATGTAGGTGTGCTGGTTCCTTACCTGGTAAGGTGTTTCTAAGAACATCCACCCTCTCCCTCCCTTGTGGGAACCTCCAACATCCATCTCTGTGCCTGGGATGGAGCAGGCACATAGCCACGCCAGGCATAGGCCACTGCATCCCCAGAAGAAACTCTGAGCATCCTCAGCATCAGTCAGTGGCTTGCTTCTCTGAGACCAGTGCTTTGTCATTGCTGCTAAAGACGTCTGTTGCTGAATGGCTACGGAGCCATTTAAGTGAGGAAAGACAGCCTAAGGAGAGAGGGGTCTCACTGGCAGATGCTTACTCGTAACGATTATCCATGTTTCTCCCCAGTGACACTAGACAAACACACAGATACCACATTTCAGGGTGACAGCATAAAGACAGAGCAAGAAATATCATAAAAGATCTAGATCAGTCTGGTGATTCTGGAGGACTTTGGTCAGAGGGAATGTGCTTCCCATCAGGGTCTATGAGGGATGCGACCCTTGTGTTTCACTTTCAGGACTTTGAATTCTCCAAGGCAAGATCCTCTGAGGTCTGAAACTTGGTGAGCCCAGGGAATCTGACACTTTCCTGCTTGCCAGTATTTTAAAAATCACTTGCAATATACACCAACAAGTCTCCTTGGAAGCCATTTCCCACCCACCCTCATCCACCCTCAGAGCTCCCACCATAAAGAACGGTATCGATAGACCATGCTTGAAGGACATGCTGCCAACTACTCCTTCAGCTAATCAATTTTTCAGATCACCTTCCCCAGAGCCTTGGAATTCCTGGAGGTGTCCCTGAAGCTTCCTTGGAGACCAATTCCTTTCCTTTCCCCCAGTCTAGACAATGCCAGTTCTCTTCTATACACAAGAGATACTGGGCTTGGAGATTTCAAAATAATCATCTTTCGCATGAGGCTTGATACCTGAACAGAACAAAAGCCATCTTTTTAGCCTATTTTTTTTCCTGTGATCAAGCCAGCTGGCAGGAAATCTCAAGCCTGGGCTGAGTTGCTTTGCTCTGTCGCTCTTGGTAATTCTGCCAGGAAAAGGATTTTAATAGAATCCCCACAGTCCATGTCATGGGCCCCCCATGAGAAACAACTTACTGAACACCTAAAACATTCCCAGAGGGACTCCTTTTGGTAAATTAGAATGGTGGTATTTCCTCTTCTGTATCAAGGGAAACTGATTCCCTGCTTGGCTGGGTCACAAGTCGACTATGGATTGGGAAACTGTATTTTGTTGTCCTCCTGGCTCTGACCTCTGGGAGTCCCAGGGCTATTTCTGGAGTTACTCAACACACTACAGAGCCCATGTTCTTAACTGATTCTAGACCTCATCCCAACTCCCTCAGGAACTTGGTCTATCAGTTTTTATGACATATATTTGTGTTAATGTAAACGTATTTATGTCTTCTCTCCTTTGTAAGAAAGACAGGACCCTAAAAGTAAATATGTGTGTGTGTATGAGTGTGTTTGTATACATATGTGTGTGCACACCAATGTGCATGACTTTTATAGGAAAAAACATTCATTTCCTTGTGCATTTACCATATCACAAATACATTCATCTGAGAAATAATGATTATTTTCTTACTCACTGCTTATGAACCTGTTTACTCTCCATGAACTGCCTAGAGGAACACATCTGGGCTCCAATGGGTGTAGGGAATTTCAAGATCTTCCCAATCCTTCCCAATTCAGCAGCTTCACCCTGTCTAAAATTCTCTCTGGTCTTTAAAGTCACAGAGCTCATTCCTGTTCTCCAGACCTTGGCTCATAGGGATCCTATGGTGGTTTAAATAAGAATGTCCCCCATAGATTCATATATTTCAATCTTTGGTCCCAAAAGGTGGAACCATTTGAAAGCCTGGGGGTGTGGCCTTGTTGGAGGAGGTATGTCATTGGAGGGCAGGTTTTGAAGTTTCAAAAGACTCCTATGATTCCCAGTGATTCTCTTGTCCTTATGCCTATGGATCAAGATGTAACCATGCCTGCCAATCTTCTGTCAAGTTCCATACCATGGTCGTCTTGGACTCAATCATCTGAAAATGTAAACCCTAAATAAACACTTTCTTTTATAAGCTGGAATGATCATGGTGTTTTATTACAGCAATAGAAAAGCACCTAAGACTGCCCCCAAAATTCTAATGCCTTTCCCTCATTTACTCCATGGAAAGGACAAGACCAGAAGCCTGTCTCCATCCTCAGTGACACCTGCTTGAGGTCCTGATGCCTGTAGTTACCACCAGCCCGTTGAATCATACCTCTGTTGGTCTTATTCATTTCTCCCACAGGACTCCAAGCTGCCTTAAGAGGAGCCACACTATAGACTACCCTGGGAGTAGAGCACAGGCAGGGCTTGCCCAAAGGAAGGGCCTTGGCTTGTGTTGTAAGAAACAGGCAAACAGACTTAAGAGTCATCTCTCCAATTTTCGTTGTCAGTGCAAACTTTAGAAATGGTATGGCCCTGTTACCCCCAGCTTCCCTAATGCCACCCTCACCTGCTGGAGAACTTCACCTCTGACCTTATAATACACCTACAGGAAGGCTGTCTGGAATGTGTGTCACTGCCATTAGCCCAGTCTGGGGCTTTGAGGGTTTTAGATTTCTGAGGTGAAAAAAAATCTTGTTGGTTTTGGTAAGAAAAGAAGACATCATCCCAGGCCCTGTGAAAGCTATGCTTGTCTCTAAATTTTCTGTCTTGATTGATAAGGCAGAGGGAGCCTCCAACATGGCACAGTTCCCCAAGAGAACTGTTGCTTTCTGTTTGCACACACAGTACACTCACAAAAACACGCACCCACATTCCAAGATGAAGGAATTTAGAGTCAGAAAGACTTGAGCGCTAACATTGCTTCAGTCATTTGCTGTGTGTGTGTGTGAGAGAGAGAGAGAGAGAGAGAGAGAGAGAGAGAGAGAGAGAGAGAGATGTAAGGACACGGATCTACCCTATATAAGTCATATTCTTCTCTATAAGAGAGAGCACCTTGTGACTTAATTTCCCCCACAAGCCAACAAGTGAAGCATGATAATACATCGGGTTTTATGTGTCGCTCATTAATGTTTTTTATTATTTGCTTAAAAATCTTTCTTTGCTCTCTGCCAGCTCTCTAAAAGAGGATGTCCATGTTCTGTGGCTAAATGGAATTTAAAGACTCTCCCAATCCTGCCTCAGCATCCCAGTTCCACCCTCCTCTGCTCCCTATAACTCCATTATGCTCTGCATGCCTCAGGTTCCCCAACATTAGCCTTACATCCATGCATGCCTCAAAGGGTTACTATAAGAAGTAAATAAGAAAAGGAATGCACAGAACTTAGTACAAAGCCTAGATATGAAAGCTTATTTATTGTCCGTGGGCATGTCTCCAGAGAATGGAAAAGTACAGTCTTTTGATGTGCTTCCCACTGATGCAGGGGAAATGTGGCCTACAGTTGTGATGTGACTCATGTCTGATGACCATAAGGAAGCTCCTGGGAAGGAGCATGTCACCACTGGTTTGAGCAGATCCCTTTGATTCCCAGATGTGGACTAAAGCCATAGCCATTGACTGCCAATAAGCCTCTAGATGCCTGAGCCCTCTGAAGCCCCACTGCCAGGTAGGACTTCCTTTCCAACTCTGTTGTTGTGGTAAACATGCTCCCACTAAACTTCAATGTACCTGCCTAAGGCTGCAGTGACATCCCTCTCCCTGGAGTGCTGATCCCCAGAATCTTATACAGCGCCTCCTCCCTCCACTTACCCATGTTGTTACTTTTGCTTATGAGAACCAATAATGACCTAAAGATACCTAATGAAAAGATTTCATGAAAAATATTTATAATGTTTATATTGCATGCCATTCTAATTAACATAATGAAAGCTAAAATTGGATCTCAGTGGTAGTGGCATGTCACTTGTATAGCTTAGAGTGCCATCCCCAGCACCACAGAAAAGGGAAAGAAAGAAGGTGAAGAGAGAAATTAAGGGGGTGCTCAGAAAGATGATGAATTCATACTCCATTGTCATAAGTTGTCCTTCTGTCTAGTCCTCCCTACTTACCAGCTGTACTGGTTATTCTCAAAGGGCTTGAGTTTAAATCACTGTTATCTTAGCAATAACACCAAGGCTTAATGGTAGAGTTGTTTGGCAATTTACATGCCCTCAAGAGAAGTGGGAAAGTGCTTCTTTTAACTGTAAAAAGCAAACCTTCTTGGGTTAATTATAAGCAAAACTGCACAGAACGTGTGTGTGTGTGTGTGTGTGTGTGAGAGAGAGAGAGAGAGAGAGACAGAGACAGAGACAGAGACAGAGACAGAGACAGAGAGAATATAGTGTGTAGGGTTTGGTAGTGTATGACCTTAGGCCTCCACTGAGAGTCTTGGGATACATCCCCTGTGGATGGGAAGAACCGTCAGATTATGTCCAACATAAGAATTTCTATAGTCCCTCCCTCACCTTCTTCCATAGCTCCTGAAATTCCCTGCAGTCCAGTAGAGGCCTCTAGACTCAGGTTGCCTTGATAGGCTCTACCCCACTACAACTGTAACTACAACTTGCATCAGCTTGCAGTAATCCTAGTGAAGCGACAAGCATGGACACCTTAAGAACAACATCCTTCACCATGTACATGCTCAGAAGACGGTGGGATTGCCTGCATCCAGGTGTTGGAAGGCCAACAACTTTCTCCCTGAGCTCTCTTCACCCGCAATTGGACTTATTTAATTAAAGATGCAGGAGCTAACACCATTGCCAGATATATTTCCATGATGATTAAACATTAAGCACACCAGTATTTCAAAGTAGTGAAATAACTCAGAACTAATGAAGGACTAATTGATTCACTCTGTATATTCAAATAGTGATGTTATTTTTAAAAAACGCATTCTTATGTCAACTGTTGCATCAATTAATTGCAAATTTTCCAACAGTTAGTTGTAGTGTGATTAAAGCATATGAAAATAATCTTTTAATTAGCTTTCATTTTGAAACAAATAGACAATTAAACCAAAGAAGTAAGTGTGAAAATTCCATTGGTCTGCTTTGTTTTTTCTGGGGAGACATTTGTTTAAATAATGACCATATCATTGGAAATTAGTGCCTTGGCGAGTCTATTGGCTATGGCAGTAACTTCATCTTTTCCCTTTCATGGCACTTCTATTTTCTACAAGCTCATTCCCTACTGTTTTCCCCAGAAGACTAAAATGCATAACCAAATGAATAGCAGCCTTTCTCAAGAATGTCTTTTTGAGGGGAGTTATTCAAAGTACCAGCCATTTTTTATTAAAACTATCATAGTGCAGAACTCTGGTGTTTAAAAATAGGAAAAGTTCTGGGGACATTGAGCACTTAATTCTTCTACATACACTCCCACCTTATGAAGAAATACTGGGAGTGGGGTGAGGAAAGGAGCTTGGGATGTCTTCTCAGGTACTTAAACCACATTTGAGTGGTTGCCAACCAATGTACCCACTTAAATTTTATATCCTTTAGGTGCTGCACTTACCTTGCTCCAAAGTATTCATACTATGCAGATCAGTGCATAGGATACATACTCTGTATTTAGCTCTATTCCAGAACCCATTAACCACTAAAAGAGGATAGAGAACCCATTTACTCTGAACCTTCTTATGCTGTAATCAAGGAGACTGGGGTCTCAGGAAAGGAAAGGGATGAGCTCCTTCTACTGTGGTGATGACAAGATCCTTAGGCACAGGGTCAGAAGCCGTGGTGGGGATCTTCTTGGTGAGTATCACATGTGGGAGATCACTAGGCTTTGGGGAAGGAACGCTCATCAAGACAGTGCAAGGGCACCGGACACAAGCAAGTTGGAATTGAAAGACCCTGTGTGATCTGAGTATACCTTGTCCATAACCTTTCTGGGCCCAACAGATCATTCCCTTAAATATTAAAAACTACACAGCTCAACACGAAGCCCAGAAATCATGCTGTGAAGTGTAAACACAGTGACTGATATGGAACAAATCACAATGAGCTTAAGTAGCACTTACTAAGCACTGTATGCCTAGCAGTACATCAAGTGCCTTGTTGTACATTCTGTCATTTGACCTGAACAGAAACTGTGTGTTGAACACTGAAAACTTCATTTCCTAGGTACGGAAATGGGCTAAGGGAAAGGAAATTCCATGCTTAGGTTCACACAGACGTTTGTTCCATCATATTGAGACATTCACGCTCTAAACTGTTCTGCTGAAGTAAAAGGAGAAAATGGAGCTCAAACCTGGAAACACATTCAGAGTTAACAGAATTCTTAGGGTTATCCCTGTACACTTTAACTTCATCATCCAAACCCCTCAGCTACCATCACAACCTCCACAATGCCTGACAGCAACACCAGAGGCAAGAAGAATTGTGTAATCGCATCATGATGGAAACCACATACAATATTTGAAAACAATCAATTTCCATTAGAACTATTTGTTCAGTTGCATGTAGATGTTTGCAGGTCTGAACAATACAGCTGTGACATATAGCAGAATGTAGAGTCATACGATTCTGGAAGACCTAGTTACTGTATAATTCAACCTCCCTGGAATCCCAGCACAGGTGGTACAGCCCTGTCAAACCCATGAATTTCATCAGAAGAAGTTTTCATTATAGCAAACTGGAACTTCTCACCAATGATCTGGAGGCACAGGGACACACAGCACCCCTAAGCAAGGTGCCATGGACCTGTTCTCCACAGTAAAAGTCCTCAGTCATTTACTCATTAGTCACTGGACCCAGTCTTCCTGGGACCTCTGCAATTTTAACAATGTGGGATTACATCTATACCACCACACAGTTGATCTCAAGACTGTCAATCAACCTCTAAGCATTTCAGTTTCGTCTTTTATAAACTGAAATAATTAATGCTCACTTTGCTATTTTAAATCCCTATATAGGTAAAGAATGAATGCTAAGTCTTCTCATCACTACTGTGATTATTCCAGAGGGTTCTGAAGCAGTGGAGAAAGGAAGATTAAGATGGGTCCTGCAGTCCTATCTAAAAAGGACAGGGCTCTGGTAAGATCGGGTTCACAACCCTAAGGGAAAGAGAGGCATAAACAAATGTACTGAATGAAGACCCATGGGGGTCTCTCCCTACCTAACTTTCCTACAGCTTTGTTGAAATATCGTTTAGATTCTTCTAAATCATTGCCAGAATGTGTTATCACAAATCACTCTGTGACTTGGCAGAATTCATTGAAATGTGATCTCAAATCATAAACTTTAAAAATGAGGCATTTGCAATGGCACATTCATTTATGCCATCCCAGCTCATTCTTTCAACCACTGAGACATTCAAAGCTCCCAGTGGGGAGCATTGGCCACAGAAGGAGGACAGCACTGAGTTATGACGAACCCTTGTCACTCTTCCCTGGAAAAGTGAGAGCGAGTCTGGGCAGCCCACAGTGGTGATTTACAAAGGACAAGGGCTCGCCTTTGGAGCCATTTCAAATACGCAGGGCTATTCAGAGAGGGCGGACCAGAGAGAAAATTTGAAAGAGCCAAGGACTCGTCTTCCTTTTTTGCACCAAGAATTGGTGACCTGATCTAGATTAAGGCAGACAGTGTCTACTTCAGCCACCACCCACCCTACTTCCTCATTCTAGCTGCTAATATTAAAAACTCTAACCTTCCCAAACTTGCAAGCAGCAAAATCCAGGCCAGTGTAACAGAAATATCTTTAAAAGCCCAGCAGGGACAAAGAGAGAATTGGGTACCAGTGACCTAAATCTCAAACCTGACAACTCTCCAGGTCACCTGAGCCTTGACCTTCCACCTATACTCACTCACACTGTCCCTATCACCAAGGCTCTGATTGAGACTTTTACCCAGTTTAGGTCCAGGCCCCCTCCTGCCTCACCCCTGGACATAAATCTTTAAACGCCAATGCCAGCTCAATTCTGACTTGCATTTTCTACAGCCCCTTGAGCTTGCCCTGTTGGCTATGTCTTCCCCCTTTTCACCTCTGTTTCAACCCTTGTCCATCCACTTCATGTCATCTTCAGCATAACTGGCTAATTTAAGTGAAGTGGTTTGGATTGTATCATAGAAGCAGTTGAAATCCTTGAAAGAATGAATGAGATGTGCAGAAAAGGAGAGGAGCTGGAGTGTTTATACTGTGAATATATAGGGTGGTAGTTACCAAAAACGGAGAATATAGATTGTTAGACATCTGCGGTGGGTGACCTAGACTTTTGGTCCTTGTATGGTAAGTTCTAAATGCAAATTAGTCAAGTAAATGAAAAAATATTCTAAAGCACTTAGAAAAAGCAGATCTAGATATAAAAGTGTCAGAGTAGTGCGCACATGATGGTCAGACAGCCAGAAAACAATGAAGGGTCTCAAATAAAAAAATGTGGACAGCATGACAACTGCCCCTGGAATCGCAGAAAGCAAGGAGGGGTGCTGGGAAGGGTTGCACAGAGCTATTTGGTGACTTGTGGTGGCTTAAGTAAAAAAGGTCCCCCATAGACTCCTGTGTTAAAGGATTAGCCTCCAGCTGGTGGTACTGTTTGGGGGAGGGGTTCAGGGAAGTTAGGGAGGTGTGGCCTAGATAGAGGAAGTAGCTCACTGAGACTATGTCCTTGGGAGGTAATGTCTTGCTCTGGCATCTTCCTAACATACTCTGCTTTCGTGCCAGCACGGGGTGAGGAACTTAGCCCTTCCACTGTCGTGTTCTGCCTCATCACGCATGAACTCTGAAACAACAGAGCCAGTCAACCATGAACTGAAATGTTTGAAACAAAAGTTCAAAGTAAATCTTTTTTCCCTTAGTTGTTGCCCACAAACACAGGTATATTATCAAAGTAGCAAAAAAAAAAAAAAAACCCTGATTAATAGGGTGACTTGAGTTCAGAAAGCAACTCATTGTACTAGGTGTGGCCTGAGCTGGGGGAAAGAGTGTAGGGACAGATTTTGAGAGAGAGAGAATGGTAACTTAAGGTAAACATGCCACCATGAGGTCAAGGTTGAGTATTTCCTTATTAAGTAAGTCATTACTTAAGTAATATCTATATGCTGGTCAGAATTAGTGTGTAGGAGGCGCTGTGTGAGTGAGTAATATATAAGAGTGTCTCAGTGAGCCTGAGATCTGGGATGGATCACTTCCATTAGACTAGCTACAGTGAACCAAAGATCTGCCCATTTCTGCTCCTATCACCAGTGCCAGAGTCAGCCATATTCTGCCACGCCCAGATTTAACACAGGTGCTGGGGATCCAAATTCAGTTCTCACGACATCATGGTAAGCCCTTTATCCACTAAGCTGTTTCCTAGGGCCATGTTAAGTGGAGTCATCACTTCAAAAAGCAGTGATCCAATATTTAAAGTGAGTAAGCAGAAAGTCTATTTTTATTAGTGGAAAGAAATTCTTTTTTATTTGTTTTGTTCATTTATTCATTAACTCACTTCACAAAAAATTGAAATATGAAAGGCAGACTGATATGCTCAACAAGTAGGTAAGAGCCCCCTTGATGTATGCTTAAGAAAATATCTCTCTCAGATTTCTAGCTGGAAGAAGTGTTAGCAGTATTCAACTACTGAGCTGAATTCCAATGCATCAAACATTTTTATCTACTGCAGACGATTTTGAAGGTTGAAGTTGTTATAGGAAGATATGGTGAGTCTTTTTCAAAGCTATAGCCACCATCTCTGATTACAGCCTCTTTTCCCATCCTCTGTCTTTTCTTCATTGTCTTTGAGAAAGATAATGTTGGTCCTCACGATACAGTTTATTCTCAGCTGTTCTGTGGAAACACAGCTAGACAGCACTGTTGCCAGCACTCTCCTAACCTCTGACCCCACCGACTAAACTAGTTCTCAGAAAGTTGCCACTTCATTTCCACCCTGTGTTTGTCGACCATCCTTGCTCAAACATGAGGAGAACACACCTGTTCCTCTTCATAGCACTGAGTCGGGACCAATGATTTAAAAGCAGATGCAGAGAACCAAGTACTGGCAGTACTGCGGACCTTGAAATGCCACCATGGCTGCCCAGTGCTCCATTCAGGACATTGCCTCCCAATCCTTCTTCTTGCCTACTCAGTGCCTGGCCTCCTTAGCATTGACCAGTTATCTGATTTTATTCTGAGAGCACCATCTTCTCGTGTGTAACTGGTGGGACTCTCTAGCTCTCTGGTTGGCTGTTTCTTTAACTAGAGAGTTGTGTTTTTAGTTTTATTTTACTCTCGTGTCCTCAGATTCCGATTAGGAATGACTTATTTGATATTTTCTCAGTATGGAAGAAATGTTGTGAAAGCTATCCTTACATACTACTGGTTTTTTCCATAAAGAGAATACATGTTCTTCAAGGAAAGAAGCAATATACTGTTCATATCTGTAAATAATGCTCCATCCGAAACTGCGCAATAGCATTCTAGTCAAAATCAATGATGGACAGTATCTGAAAAAGTGGTCCCATAAGATTGTATCACCCAGGTAACACCTTAGCTTATGTAACTCAATTCTGTAATGCTCACACAACTACAAAACTGCCTGGTGATACATTTTTAAGAACCTCTGCCCATTACTATGCCCATAACAAACTAAGAAGATTCCAGAACAACAATTGTAAGTTAAATAGAAAGAGAGTAATTGAGGAATGGAGCCAGAACAGAATGAGATGACTTGGAATGGAATCAAAACGCATGATGAGAAGAGGGAACTGGAGGATGTTTGCTGGCTCATTCGGCATTTAAGCACTCCTTCACAAATTCCACAAGAGAGTACCCATCTCCGGTCTGCTGTCTTCTCTACGACAGTGGACATGCCTGTGTTGTTTCTGCCCGGGCCTTTAATACTGACTGTCGACTTAGCAGGATCTAGAATCACCTTAGAGACAAACCTTTGGGCATGTCTGTGAAGGAATTTCTAATTGGGTTGACTGAAGTAGAAAGACCCACCCTAAATGTAAGCAGTCTCATTCTGTAGTCTGGGGTTCCTCACCAAACAAAAACAGAACAAAGTGAATGAGTCCCAGCATTCATCTCTCATTTTCTTGGCAATGGGTGAGATGTGACCGGCAGCCACAAGACCCTGGCACCATGGCTTCCCTTCCCTGTTATCATGGACTATACCATCAAACTGTAAGCCCAAATAAACCCTTCCTTCCTCCTTCCTCTTTCCTCCCCCCTCCTCCCTCCTCCTTCCTTCTTCTCCCTCCTCTCTCTCTTTCTCTCTCTCTCTCTCTCTCTCTCTCTCTCTCTCTCTCTCTCTCTCTCTCTCTCTCTCTCTCTCTCTCTCTCCTCTTCCTTCCTGCAATGCTTAATCAGTTTCTGTCAGGTATGTAGTCACAGTAATGAGAACAGGAACTAGTGCATAGCCCTTGCTGTTGCTTCCACTCCTTTGCCAGGGTTCCCCATACTTTGGACCTGGTTGTCTATGCTTTTGTTTACAGGTTTGCTCAGCATCCCAAGAGCATTGTAGTGGTACTAATTCTCTGCTTTTTCTCACTCTGGAATCCTCAGCTCCTCGTATATTCCAGGATAGGCTCTAACAAGATCCTCTAGCTGAAAGCTGCCTCACTAACAACTGCCAAAGGAACAGAAAAGCGGAGGGAAAATGAAGGGTAGACCTAGGATTATAACAGCGATTCACCTGTAAAGCAACAATTACAAAGATTCATAGGCATCAGAGACTGGTGCAGGGTGCTAAGTCTGTTTATGAGAGAGTATATCAGCCACAACCCCTTGTTTTGTTAATGTTTCCTGGGAACCAATGGCATTAACTTAGAAACACAGTCTTATTGATAGCGGAACCAAGTTGCTAGAGCTAGTTTATGCAGAGTTTGTTTGTCTTGGAAAGACATTCCTTCAGCAGTATTTGCTAAGAGCCTCTCACTGTGAGGAGTTCTAACCACAGCACAGTACTCAACAACACAGAACAAAAATCAATCCCTGTTAGAATGCATACTCTGCATGGAGAGGAAGTCTCCTTGCTAACTAAAAATTACACACGTAACTCCAAAGCTGCAACTCCAACAAGCTAAATGACTTTGTGCAAGTGCATACTCTGGGAAATTTCTCTGGTCAGACAAAGACATGAGGAGGCAAATCATGCTTGAAGTCTATCAAATGAGATGACATCGAGTAGCCAAAGGGCAAGGGCAAGTGAGGGAGGGTGTACAAATGCTCTATGGTGGGAGAGATCACTGGGAGTCTAGATGATTGAAAGAAAAGAATGGGAACCAAGAATGGGATAGGGATGGTGGTGGATCAGAGTCAAACCAATACAGATCATGGTGAGGATGTAAGCTGAAGTAACAGTGAGCATTATTAGTCACTGTTTTTAAATGATTTTGTTTTGTTTTGCTTTTTGAGACAGGGTCTCTCTGTGTACCCCTGGTTGTCCTAGAACTAGCTCTGTAGATCAGGCTGGCCTTGAACTCACAGAGATTCACCTGTCTCTGCCTCCCGAGTGCTGGGATTAAAGGTGTGTACCACCACCATGCAGTGGGCTTTAACACTTAAATCTGGATGCTGTGTGTTGACAGGGCTATACACTTTGCCAAGAAGGGAAGCAAATAGACTGAATTAGAGATTATTGCAACTGCCGAAGATGAGTGATGAACTTGAACTTCAATAAATGTCGTGTGGCTTTTCCTGGAAGGATGTGAACAAATGTATATTCACCCCAGAAAAGCTGGCAATGACAAAGCAAAGAAACAATTCTGCTCCAATGGACTTATTGAGTTCACTTACAAGAGCATAAGTGAGGAGCTACTTACAGACGCATGAGTGACAACAGTAGTCACACCACTGGAAAGCCCCCTTCCATGGGGAGGGCCCATGAGAACTGAATCATTGGAGCTCTCCAACCAACTGAAGGTAGCTCCACCAGAGATCTTCCTCTCCCAGCAATTATTTACTTTTACATAACCTTGAGAAAGGCCTTGCGACTCTTGTAGCTTTTTGTGCTTCTTAAACCCCTTCAGTTTCATGAACTAACTGAGCCTTGTAAGTTTCCTCAGTTTCCTGAGTCTGAGCCCTCCCTCTCCTTCCCAAGAGACTGTTTCAACTCAGAGGAAATGGATTCAATGGACAGGAAATACCTGACCATTTCTAGAAGATGAATTAGCAGAATTTGGCAACAGGTTGTATAAGGTGGGTGACAGAGACCACAGCATCAGGTTAGGAGTTAACTTGTTCACCTGTGCCAGATCCTTTGAAGCCAAGCAAAACAGATTCATAAAGCTAGATTCCATCAAAATTCAGGATTGTGGTAGGCTGCTCATTTGAACATGAAAAGGTGTAGCTTTGCTAACCTTTCTAGAATTTTCCATTGTGAGATAGACACAGAGCTTTACATCTTTAGGCATATTTTTTCTTTAACTCTGTTCTGGAAATCTATTTGATGCCAAGTTATTCCAACAGTAGTCTGTAGATTGGATATCCTGTGACATGGAAATTCAGAAATACACTTTTTCTTCTGTCTCATCAAAAAACAGTATCAGAACACATAAACCAGTTCCAACTTTGCAATGAACTTGCTATGTAACCTCAGGCATTTTCCTTTCCCTCTCTGTGCTTTCATATCTATTTTGGGATTGCTGAACAAAGAAATCTGTAAAGCAATGTCCCAGCACTGAAATCTTTACACATGTAACTCCCTATATACAGAAAGAACATCCCACAGTTGCAGGTAATTTAACTTCTGCTTAGCACATATCCAGTTCCATATTTTAATTCATAAACTTCTTTCAAATGAAATGCAATAAAATTTGCTAACAATTTTGAAACGAATTTTCTCTAATGAAAAATGTTCTAAGCAATGCTTTTGGCAAAGTGAAGCACCAAGATGTGTTCCAAATCTACATACCCCCAGCGTGCAGCCACTGGAACATGGCTGTTTGCTCCCAACAAAATTAGATATGTTAACCCGCAGGTTCAGACTCTGTGGATGGTTTTTCTGAGTGGTGCTAATTTATAACTCAGGCTTCCCTAGTGCCACACACCTGATTGCTTTGTCAGCTACATCCTGCAAAGGAACATCTGCTCAGAGTGTCTTGAAGCTACTTCCAGGAATAAAGTTGAACTCTATGCACAGAACTGTATGTTAAATGCACCCTGCCTTCCATGCCTGTCCCTAGTATCTCGCTTTAGACACTACCGTAGACCACTACATGAACAGTGGCAAGAGCAAAACACCTGTTCTATCTTACACCAGCTGTCTGACTCTGTCATCCTATGTCCTGTTTCAGTTTCAAGAATTCAGGCTTATGTTTATGTTTTCACCCCACTGGGGTCTCAAACCTCTCTACATTCAGGAATAATTCTAAGTCCCCAGGCATGGTGCTCTAGATTCTTCAGAAATTATCTCCAGACCACTTTTCTAGCCTTACCTATGCAGACGTAGCCCACACACTCTCCCTCTGAGACATATTGGTTGTTTCTCCCTCACAGTATATCCTCTTCCCCCTCACTGGCTTATTTTGACTGAGATTATTCTCTTGAAGGGGACTTTTTCCCTCTCTTACTGCATAATGTACTCCTACACGTTTATACAACAAATGTTTGAGCACCTACCATAAGGCATTATATCCTCAGGGATCTCTGAGATAAGTGGTGAAGACACGTACATGAACCATTAGAGTACATAAGATTTGTGCCCTGGTACAGGCCCAAAAGAAGACGAATTTTTTTCTTTAAAAAATGGCTATCCCTGATTTGAACCTTAAGAGAAGAAAGGAGTGAGCTACAAAATATTTGTGGAACTTAGATGGAGAGCATAGACAAACTGAGGAAAAGATATGAGAGAAAGAACAAATGTGGGAATGAAAAATAAGCTAGCTATAGCTATAGGACATAGCGCTTGCTGAAAAGTGGGAGGATTGAGAGATACAGGAGCCAGCAATGACGAAGTTTTATAAAAATGAGCTATGTTTCCCATGTGGAGTTTTACATTTCTCTGAGGACAAGGAGGAGTTACTAGAGATTTTCATAGGACAGACTTTCCTCTTCATTTGCTAGCTTGAGCTGCCACATGGCAAGAAACGAAACAAGGTGGGCAGACAAAGTACTAATCATGTATATTTATACATTTACATATACATACATACATACATACATTGTTTTGAGACAGAGTCTCCCTATGTAGTCCTGGATGTACTGGAACTCAATGTATAGACCAGGTTGGCCTTGAATTCACAGAGATCTGCCTGTCTTTGCTTCCTGAGTGCTGGGATTAAAGGTGTGCCCCACTATCACAGTTAGTATATATCCTTAGAATAATATTATTTGAGGGAGGGAAGGAAGGAATAAAGGAAGGAAGGAAGAAGAAAAAGAGAGCAGGAAGCCATTTCCTTTTTTGTGGTTCACTGAATTCATTCCCAATAACAAAAACAGATTCATCTCACTAGCCCAAATCTCACCAAGAAAACTGGTGTGATTAAGAATGTAGTGTAATAGTTTTATTAATAACATGGGAGAGTATTCTCTAATTTTGCAAAGTGAAAGGACATTAGCAACTCCTTTCACTAATGGGAGTAATTTCATGAAAGATACCCTAATTCCATTGTCTTTGTAGCCCCACCAAAGATGGTAAACGGTAATCACTGGCTCAGGCAATGTCCTCTACATTCTGAAAACATGTAGTCCTCCAAGCCTAACAGTGAACTTAGGTCTTGTCCAAGGGAAACTTTGCATTAGAATGAGAAAAATGAAAAAGCATTTATTCCTTTTACTCATGTTTCCTTTATCCTGAGGAACACACTGATGTCTGGAACAACTTGTTAAAATATCTGTCATGTTTTCGATGTGAATTGTTCCTCACAGCCTCGGGTGTTTGAACATTTTGTTCCCAGCAGATGGCACTGTTTGGGAAGACTGAGGAACCCTTAGGACATGGAGCCTCACTAAAGAAAATGGGTCACCACAGAATCAACTAATGGGTGTTGAATCAAATAGCCAGGGCTCACAGGGGCTCGCAGAGACTGAAGTAACAAGCTCAGATCTAGATTTCCTTCATATATGTTATGGTTGTATAGCTTGATGTTCTGGTGGGACTTCCAATAGTGGAAGTGTTAGGGGGGTAACTCTGACTCTTTTGCCTCTACTTGGAGCCCTTTTCCTCCTACTCAGTTGCCTCATCCAGCCTTGACATCAATGTTTGTGGATAGTGTTTTATTATAACTTGTTATTTGGTGAATACCTCTGGGAGGACTGAACATTTTTTGTTTGTTTGTTTTTGTTTTAAGGGAAATGGAGGAGTAGAGGGGGAAGAAACTGCAAGGGGGATGTAATGTATAAGAGAACAATAAAAGAAAAGAAAAAACAAAAAAAAAGATTGATCACTGGAGTCAGAATTTATAGTCTGCAGACTTCAGTTCAAATTCTGCTCCTACGTGAGGGGCGATGTAAACCGCCTTGTGCTCCTGGCACCATTTCTTTTCCACTAACATGACTACTACACCACAATGGACTGTATCTCCCTGGAACTGTGAACCGAAGAAATGCTTTCTCCTGTGAGTTGCTTTTGTAGGGGTGTTTTATCACAATAAAGAAGCTGAGACAATGTCCTTATGATTGAAATGATTATGGCAGAAGACTGATGATATTCTGCTGTTATTGAATTTTAATCTTCTTATTTGGCCATGTAATAAGCTACTCCAAGGTACTCCCAAAATTTAATGGCATTTTAAAGGCCTTGAAAAAATTTGAAGTCCGCTACTTCATATTATTGTGAGGTTCTATGCACGATATATTAGACCAAGGTAAGCAGATTATTATTGTGAACTCACACCAGTTCAGTAGAAACTGCTATTGGGAAAGGTCCCAGTCCTTGCGTGTGTTGAGAGAAAATGTGCTGGAGTCTATTGGTGAGGTCGGTCTTGCATAAAGATGAGGAAAGATGCATGCCTCTTGCAGTAGATACTAGAAAACATGTAACATTTTTGGAATTATCTAAAAGAACAACAGCTCTTATTTGAGGCACTGGCCAATTTTCATGGTCAAAATGTTCTCACTATAGCCAATTTCAAGACACTAACATAGCATGTCTAAAAGAACTTGGAAGAAGTAGATACAATCAGCTCTGAAGTCCATAGCCTGATTGCCACATAGTGTGTGCTGGAATCGTAGTTAGTGGGAGCCATGTAAAGTATGTTGTTTAGTGTGGCATTCATAGGCTGTTCCCCTCCTCCCTCTTATTTACATGTCCTTGAGACATTCATTGGGTTGCAAAAGACCATACATTTCTGTTTCTTACATTAAGTATGATTTATTGTTCAATTCACATTTACGAAACTCTAGTACAAAATTCAGACTCCTTGCTGGCAAGAACACTGGCATTGAAACATGAATGTTGAAACATAAGCATCAAAACATGAACAATGACATTGAGCCTGTGGCTGGAAAAAAAGAGAGCTATTCGAGAAACAAAGCTATTGAAGTCAATTCCATTAAAAGGAACTAGCAACGAGGCTGATAGATGCCTAATTGCCATTTGCCTTTTTACTGTGGATGCCACAGAGACAAATGCTTGTTATACAACTGGAGCTTGTTATCCAGTGACCAAAATTGATTTGCCATGCTCTTTCTTGGCTGAGCAAGACAACTTTCTGAAGCACACCAAATTCTGATATTCACTAAGATAGTGAGGCATAGCTTTAAGCCTGAAGTACAGACCCAAGGAGGTCTTACTATACTGACAGTTGGTCTGGTCATCTGCCTCCATGAACACATAACTTGCACCTTAATTCTTTTGTGTGATATAAACCTCATTAGCTATATTTGGGACTCTTGAGGAAAAAGCCAGAAGTTTACTGCATGCTAGGGTCTGGGAACCTGAAAGTAGGAATGGAGCTGAAAGAGTTTGGAATCAAGGGCATGGGATTACGGAATCCAAAATGCACCATGAAGTTTCCAAAGTATAGTTATACAAGCTTCCAATACATAGGTGCACATTCTATACACTGAACGATTCCAGGGGGCACCATTTTATGTGAACAGACACTCCTACATATATGTGGCCTGGTAATAGGGAAGGATATGAAGCAAATGGCCAGCATCCAAAAAAAAAAAAAAAGTAAAACTGTTGAAAGGAGTTTAGGCAGGGCTTATTGTGTCCAACCCCACTACTAAAGAAAGAACTATCTAAAATTGCTTTGGCCTACACTTAGCACTGTAGAGATGTGGAAACTGAGACCTAGAAAGGGAAATCCTCTCTAGGAAATGAAAGGAAGGTTGTTGCCTGGAGACAAGCAGTCCTTGCAACTTAAGCCTAGCAGCAGCCATGCTTATAAACTCAGCTAAGTGGGCACAAGGGTGCAAACCCAACAACAGGATCGGACGTGAGTGTGGAGTCAGGAAGTAAAGTGGGGAATGTTCCATGAGCAGAGTAAAGGTAAGACGAGCAGATGCCAGCTGTTCCATAATGGGATTTGGAGGGATTATCAGAGCATATTGACCCTTTGCATCTTCACAGTAACCCCAAGAGGTGGATACTCTGTTCCACATGCTCAATGTCAAAGAGTTGAAGTTGAGGCATGCTGTATAACTTGCCCATTTTCCCATAACTGGGGGCAACTTGAATCTAATCATCCTTTATTTGGAAGATGATGCCCTTGCTACTTACTCAAAGTCCTCAAACCAAGCAGCAGCAGCATCCTGAAGCCTGTTAGAAGATACAGATTCCCTGACTTCACCAAAGGCTGCCTGAATCAGAACCTACATCTTAGCACCATCACCAGGTATCTCATGGACAATTCAGGTTCAATGTCATTAAACCCTTTACCAAGCATCCTTCATTGTTTGGTTTCCCACACATTAAATAATTGCTGACTTTTCTCCTAGTAGGTTTAGGCTATGTTATTCTGCCATTCCTAGCTGAGATTAATCTTGAATGAAAAAAGAAAAAAAAGTCAAGGCATTGAAGCTGTTACTTCCTCTTCCAATTTTTTGCAAATGAAAGGGAAGACAACATAGCCATGTGTGACTTCTCTCACAATGGTGACACCGCCAAGATGAGGCTTGTTTTAAGGTGAAACAACTGTTCTGGGCTGGCAACTGTCCCAGAGCTTCATCTGGCTTGATGTGACTTTTCATCACCTCAGCTGTGAGCAGGAAGAAATTCAGTAGATCTTGCTGATGCGGATGCTGAGAAACATGGGAACAAGGCTGAGACCATCTGATTTCACCTCTCTGAGCCTCAAGCTGTCAGGGCAAACCCAGTTTTATCTTCCTCCTCTATGGAAAATTATACAAAAGATATCAAAATGGAATAGTCAACATAACCGGCCATTCAAATGAGTCTCCTCACCTAGATCATAGGATTCTTCTATTCTGCCATTGCTCAGCAGAGCAAAGAGTGAGGGAGAAGAAAGGCATCTTCTGGATTGATACGCCATCTCTTCCCGCTTTTCTTTTCCCTCTGTCTTTCTCATGCCCTTCTTTCTTCCTCAGTTTCTCCCCTTCACTCAAACTGCACCTCTGGAAATAATGAGATAAAGAGATAAGTTGTTGTCTAGTAAAGAGGAATTGTGGTGGATGCTCTGGACACCCAACTCTCCTGCCCTTCAGATTCTGGATGTACCCAAAATGGCTTTCTACAAACATCCACAATGAATGGCCAACATGCAGAGAGCATGGAAAGTGACTAGGAGATAACCCTCTAGAGTCAGACCTGAAAACAGAAGAGGTTTTGATACATAAAATTCTCAGTTCTCATGCCCCTCATGTAAACAATCTTGGAGTCTCTTCCTCTATGCTGAAACAACAGAGTCCCCAAGGGGGTTAGGCCCAGATTGTCTGTCACAGTGACTTACTTGATGAAGCACCCCTATTAGTTTCCTTGCCTTTCTTCCCCAACCAACCCCAGCCATTTTTGTATAGTTCCTGGGATCGTTTCCCAGTAGCCGCTTGCCTGTGACTCCTCATGTCAAGGCCTGCTTCTAGAATCTATCTGTGGAGCTCTTAAAGACATGGAGAGACTCAGAGAAGTCAAGTTCTGTGGAGGCAGAGGGCAGAGGCAGAGAAGATAAGGAAGTTAAAAGTAAAGAGGGCAGAAGGAAATGCCAGGGTGCCAATCACGGCCCCTCTTCTCTAAAGATGGCTCAACCCTGCAGGGCCATATAAGTCCATCCCTATGCCCAAGAATATCTTTTTTTGTATGCAATGTATGTTTTATTTTATTTTTTTTAATTTTATTTTCCAGTTTAAATTTAGATAAGCCTGGAGCCCAAGAATATCTTAGAGAAATCGTTCTTCCTTGAAGAAGACAGACACAAATTTCCAATCTCTATCGCCTAGAAAGCGTAACTGGATCAGCAAGATAAATCAAGGGAAAGGTAGAAGGAAAGGAAGATGATATTGTTAGATGTGTGGTCCAAACTAGCCAGCCCCATATACCTACCACTTTCTTAAGTATTTGGCAGGTGCTGACCCACACACTCCTCTTCAGCCAGGAGGGAGGCTAAGTCACAGTCACTATCAAATCACTAGTGAGAGAAGTGGGTTGTAATGAGGTCAAGAGTAGGGACTTATGTTTCTCGGGCATTAGATTTAGATTCAAATGCAAACAGCTGATCTCCTCAATGCTATTACAAGCTGGTCCATATGACATTTGCTCAGGTCTGCCCTTCTTTTGGAGATCAAGTTTTCATCTTTCCAGAACATATCCAATTGCCAAACATAGGTTGTAGTCTCCAAAGCTTGTGCCTCTGGACCTCGGCTCAAATGGATTCAGTCCCAAGTGATGCTGGAATATCAGGACTTTCTGTGGACTCAGAATGAGGCCTGAGTAAGGTTCCAGTGCTCAGGGCAGAGACCAGGGAGTTAACAGGAGTATGAGGGAGCTATAAAATGAGCAACTATGCAGACATAAGGGAACTGACAGTAGAGTCCGGTGTAGTCTCCACCCCTGGTGAGCACACTGCATTACTCCCATTTCATTTCTGTGAGAAATCAAAGATCAGTGAAATTCAATGTTAGTGCAACCCCCCCCATTCTTTCTGATTTTCAAAATTCAAATTCCTGGATTGGTGCCAGCAAGATTCATATTATCCAAAGTGCTGCAGCATGTGCATAGAAATAGTAACAAGCTTTGTTGTTGGCCATCAGCTCACAAATGACAAGGAGGCTTATTAATACTTATGAAAGTTTGGCCTTAGCTTAGGTTTGATCCACTAACTCTCATGAGTTAAATTAACCTCATTATGTAAGTCCAACTCTTTGTTATCATCTCCTGCACCTCGTTTATCTCTTCCCCCTTCCTCTCTTTGTAATTGGAAGTCCTGCCTATGCCTCCTGCCTGGCTGTTGGCCATTCAGCTTTTAATTACACAATCACAAGAATTGTTTTCGCACCATGTGTACATCCCACAACAGAGATCTTCAGACTATGGTGGTTTGTGAGCAGCCTTCCCATCAACCATGGAAGATGCAAGGAACAGAGCCCAGAACTCTAGACTAACAAACAAAACAAACCAATATTAGAGTGTCTTAGCTTGTTTTCCCTTGCTGTGGATAAACAAAGACCATGACCAGAGGTGTGTTGGAGAAGAGTTTATTTCGTCACCAAGGAAAGTTAAAGCAGGATCTCAAGTAGGAGCAGAGGTAGGAACCATGGAGGAAAACTGTCTAGTGGCTTGCTACCTCAAGCTTGCCCAGCTAGTTTTTAATACAACCTAGGCCCACCTGACTATGATTGTACCACCCACAATGAACTGTGCTCTCCCACATCAATTAGAGACTGAAAATAAGCACCATGGGCCAATCTAATAGAATGAATTCTCCAGCTGAGGTTCCTTCTTCCTAGGTATGTCAACTTGACAACCAAGATTAGTCACCACACAGATATCCTGCTGGAGAGTTCCAGGGTTCCAAAGGACCCAGTATCCCAAGATTTCCCCCAGACACCAACAACCATCAGCCCACATTGTGCTCACTACAGGCCAGGAAATCCCTTTCTAATGCTACGTTAGTAAACTTCACTCAGACCCACCATGAAGTCTCTAAGTCTACCCCATGCATGAGCTTCCTTTGTTTCCTAGAGGGACTGTGTTTATGAAAATAAAGATCCCCAATGGAAAAAGATGCCTGCAAGGGGAGTGAAGAGCTGCAGAGGGAATATGGGTTACTGTTTCAGAATCCTCCCATCATCTGCCCACAAAGTCACACAACCTCAGCAGCTAGATACTATTCATCTAGTGTTCGGAAGAAATGTGGACTTCTTAGGACAAAGGTTCTAATTTTTCTTTTCCTTTAGATTCTAAAGGTCTGTATGAATTCCTTTTTCTTAAACATTTTTTTTTATCCCCAGAGATCCGAGGAGTCAAAACGGAGCCTGAACCAGACAAAGTCCCTGATTAAAAGGTACCCCCAGAGGAGGAGCCGAAAAGAAGCTTTTTAAGAAAATAAAAATAGAAAAAGCAATACCAGTGGCATGGGCTTTTTTATCACTAAGAATAGCTGCAGCCAGCTCCCCGCACTCTGAGCCCATCTTCTGAGGCTCATTGTGGAAGGAGCTAGAATCCATTTTCTGTTTCAATTGACGTTAATTTCATCCCAACATATTTCAGGCCTCTCATCACCAGATGATTCATTGCTGCGTGTAAGCAAGTACAATCAGCTCAAATATTTGTAGTCTTCATACAATTGCTGTAAGAAAACAGGGGACTACATGCCCCGCATCACTCCCCTCCCTCCCAGCCAAGCCCAGCTCAGGACTGAGGTGCTGAGTTAAAGTGACACACATGGCTGCCTCTTCTACCCTGCTGTCTAAGAGTCACACAGAGCGTCCATCCCCGAGCGACTACTAGCTGCTGCCAAGAGGGTATTTCTGCAAAGAGGGTGATGCCCCTGAGAGCCTGGCCAGGAACTCTTCCAAAGAAAGAAATATTGGCAGACCTTGCTCTCCCACACTCTTTTAACCTCTGGGGGAAAAAAAACTCACAGAGCATTTCCCCAGGGGTTGTCTCAGCCTCCAGGAATTGCAAGCAAGGAAGCAGGTGCCCTTACCATCCAGAGATGGTACTAGGAAGGGAACTAGGAAACATAGACTGTACAAGACAACACAGTCATCTAAGCAGGAGAAGGAACTCATGTCTTGTTGTTGACATGCATACTGCTGCTCCTACTCCATGGGCTAAATTCTGAAATGATTTCCTCCTTCATTATCAAGTATATTCACTTTATGTAACACTTGAAATATGGGACAACAACTCTACAATCCCAGTCCTTAAAGATAACCACCACCAAGACCAGTTTCATGGCTATCTCAAAGACCTGGCATTTAGAAGATTCTTGTGCTGTGCACAATGTTGTGCTATCCTCCGAAATATCTTCATTCCTTCTCATATTTTTACTTCACATCAGGCCCTGATTGTTCTAATTACCATTAATAATTTAGGATCGTCTCTGACTATGCAAAATCATGTGTTCACTTGGAAAATGTTTATTAAGCACCTACTGTGTACAGTGCCAGGGTCCTGTAAAAGTTTCACTGGTGGCTGAGGAGGTGGCTCAGTGGGTGAAGCATTTGTTTTACCAATGTTAAGACCCAGTTTGCATTTCAGCACTTGAGTAAAATGTTTGGCATGGCCACGTGTGCATGTAACTCCGGTAGGGGAGTAGAGACTGAAGGCTTGTTGGATACCAGCTTAAGTTTTAGGGTCTGTAAGACTGCCTCAGAGGAACAAGGTAAACTGTGACAGAGCCAGACACTTGATACCCTCTGTTGGTCTCTATGTATGTGTACATAAGCACATGACATGAAAACACATACATATATATTCCATGCACACCACACCACACTCACAATCACAGTGATATCCCTGTGCCCCCGCGAGCAAAATACATAAACACATATACACATTATATATGTTTTATATACATACATATTATATATACACATATATTACATATATTATATACATGTATATTATATTATACATATATTACATATGTGAATATATTTGAAAGGGAGCCTTGGGTGCTTTAGTCCATCAATACAAATGAATGTACTGGAATTGTGATCTAGAAAGATTAAACTCCTTGCCCACAGGGGAAAAGATTGTGTAAAACTCACCTGA
Organism: Mesocricetus auratus; assembly: GCF_017639785.1. Taxonomy (NCBI): domain Eukaryota; kingdom Metazoa; phylum Chordata; class Mammalia; order Rodentia; family Cricetidae; genus Mesocricetus; species Mesocricetus auratus. Next base: position 9,572,576 of record NW_024429270.1, read on the forward strand.
CTCTAAAAATGACCACTATATAAAGGACAGATCAGGCCGAGGGGAAAAACACAGGTGTGGCCCTGTGACATTGGTGGCTGTCTGTTCTACACATCCACATGTGCAAAATGCTCTGATGGTGACAGAGGGCAGAGCCTGAAATGCAGACTGGTGCTTTTACACAGACAGAAGAGACTGGCGAAGAGGACACACCTGTGATTACAGTCACTACAACCTCACAGCAGGAAATAGGCGAAACCCCAGAGCTATGGTCCAAGAACTTCCAGGGAACGCAGTAACTGCTGCTCTGACCTTGCCCTTTCCTGAGTTTTCTGTCATTTTTTGCAGCCAAAGAATGGCAGGGAATTTCTTCCCCTTGGAGACTAAGGACAGCTGCTTTTGAAACCAGTGAAGAGCCATTTCCTCCAAGCAGCAGGCAGAGAATGCAAAAGAAAGAGGGACTATCTCAATTCCTTGGGAGATGCTGAAAATGCACAGGACAGAGCTCCATTGCCTCTAAATGTTATTTCTCCTCAAGAAAAAGAAACACGATGATAGCCTTCCTTTCCCTAGAGCAAAGGCATCTGATGTGGATGTACCACGTTTACATCAATATACCCTACAGGATATTTGAAAGTTCTGATTTCATCTTTAATTTCCCCCAACAAGGTGAGTGTCTGATGATACTACCGAAATAAGAGACCAGCTCTAAAGCCAAGAGTTGTAACTCCATAAGTATTGAGCTGCCTTCCATGGGTTCTGGAAAGGGGGAATGGTTAAAACTGCAATGCCCCTTGGCATTTAGTCCCACTTATCTTTCTGTTAAGCCATTCCAAAGATAAAGCCTGAAGATACAGTGACTTAGAACAACAATGTTTAGCATAAACTAAACTAACTTCCTCCTCTCATACTGTGACCTACAAGCCACTATTGCCCTGCAGTTTTCTTTAGAAACACTGACCCTAACTCAAAGAAGTATTCAATTTTCATAGCTTGGAAGGGACTAGAAAATTCTAGTTTGGCTACTACTGGTCTTGCCCCTTCGAATGCACACTCATTAAGACCAAAGTTACATGCAAAGAGTTAAATCTAGTCACAGGCAGAACAGATGGCTCACACCCACGAAGGGTAGCGGAATTAAGGGTAGATGTACAATCTCATGCCCATATCCAACATCCCACCTTAAGAATACATTGAGATGTCATGCTGCTCTTCTGTATTTTGGCTTTCTCCAAAGTTACAGCTAACTCCAATGGTAGCTGCAACTCAAAGTATAAGGAATTATTGCCTGTGAAGTTCGCATTCCAACCACTGAAGCGTGAACCTGGCTCCACTCTTCGGTGTGACAATTCTGGGCTGTGTTCTGTACAGTTCACTAAGACCTTCAGCAAGGCTGAGATCTGATAGTTAACTAATTCCAAAAAGCATTCTGTTGCTCCTGTCCTTCTTTCCTTGGATGACTTCTCGGTACCCCATCTGTTGCCTGGGATCACCATCCAAGTAAACCACATGCACCCTGGTCATTATGAGAGCTCTGCCTAAAAACAAAAAACTCACATTTAGACATTGCCTCATTCCCCTTCTTAAGGATCCTCAAAATCCCTTTGTTTTCAGGTGAAGCTGACAGTCCTCCATACTATCCAAGGCTCGTGAAATTCAGCTCTTCTTCTTTCTTAATTGAAAACAATTTTTTTCATACAATAGATTCTGATCGGAGTTTCTTCTCCTCTAACTCCTCCCAGATCCTACCCACACCCCACTCACCCAAATCCACACCCTTATCTCTCTTTCTGTCTCTGTCTCTCTCACTGTCTCTCTCGGTGTCTCTGTCTGTCTGTCTGTCTGTCTCTCTCTCTCTCTCTCTCCTCCCTGATTAGAAAAATGGCATCTAAAAAACAACAGCAAATAAACAAACAAACCAGAACAGTACAAAACAAACAGAAAAATGAGACAAAGAAAAAGCACAAGAAATAAATATAGATGCAGAGGCACACACACTCACACATGCAGAGAAAAAGCACAAGAAACAAATATAGATGCAGAGGCACACACACTCACACATGCAGAGAAATTAAACAAAAAAATCTCAAAATCAGAAACCATAACATATAAGCAAAAGATCTTTAAAGTAGAAAAATACCTAAATGAAGCATTATGAGACCATAAAGCTTCCAAAAATACCGCTAAGTTCATTTTGTGTTGGCCATTTACTTCTGGGCATGGGGCCCCTGCCCTTAATTGTGGTTTATAAACCCAGTGAGACTCCATTGAAGAAAATTAATTTTCCTTTGCACATATCCACTCCCCCTCTCAATGCTAAGACCCAATCTGGCTTAGACCTGTCCAGAGCCTGTGAATGCTGCCACAGCCTCTGCGAGTTCATGTGTGTCCATCCTGTTGTATCTAGAAGGCCTTGGTTCCTGAGTGTCTTCCATTCCCATTGGCTGGTAAAATTCTTCCTCCTCCTCTGCCACAGAAAACCCTGAGTTCTGAGGGGAGGGATTTGAGGGCATCATTCCATTGAGGTATGAGTGCTCTAAGGCCTCTCACTCTGCACATTGGCCAGCTGTAGGTCTCTGTATTTGTTTCCACACAGCAGGAGAAAGCATCTGTCAGTATGGTTGAGCAAGACACTCATCTATAAGTATAGCAGAATATTATTGGGAATCATCGTATTGCTACCTTCCTTTAGCAGAAAGAAGGTGATATTTGGATTTCCCCTAGGTCCTTGGCCTGTCTAGTCTCAGGTTCTTGTCCACCCAAGCATAGTCAGGCCTGGCTACTATCTTGTACAGTGGCTTAAATTCAACCAGATATGTAACTCCCACAACTTTCAGGCCACTATCGCACTAGTGTGTCATGCAGGAAGCTCACCATTGTGAACTGAAGGGTTTGTAGCTGGAGAAACCAGCTCTTGACTCTTAGTCTTCAGTTAAACCCAAGTGGCACCTATACTTGAAGTTAGAGCCAAGCCCTCACCGCAGACCTTCAAATCTTCTGGGCTTAGTTATGCCTCGCTATTTCCTTTTGCCTGTTGTTTTCCTACTGGTGCCTTCAGGTTCTGGTTCCATACCACTACCACCTCGAAATACAGGGACATCCCAACTCCACCTCCATGCCATGGCCGATGACCATGTAATCCTATCTTCTGATGTTGCCAGCGTTAGTATGGAGCCTCGCCTCAGTCGTGAAATGTGTGCCCCCTGAAGTCAGGATCAAGTCTGAATTTGTCAGTAAGCAGAGAGCTTTACACTCATACACATTTTAAAGGCCACATGGCCTTGTCCCGAGCTGTGTCTGGTGTCCTCTAAGTGCCATGAGCACCGTTAACATTTTATTGGGGGGGTACGATTTGATTTCTTTAAGTGGCTTAAAGTGGCTCATTTAAACATTTATAGATGTAGTCACCCTGCAAAATCCCCTCTCCTGAAGGAAATAGGTCAAAAATGTAGCTTCAAAGACATCCTCTCAGAAATATACCTTACTTGAGTGGGAAAATGGGATGACTTTGGAAGGACGAAGCTGAGAGAGACAGACATGATGCAGCCCAGTGAAGGACAGAACAGGACTCACCAGCACAGAACAGGGCTGGAAGCTGGGCTTCCAAGTTTCTGGCAAGCATTCTTCCCACTAATTCATGCTACTGCTCACAAAACTCAAAAGGCCAGGGAGAGCAGGAGTGGCTAGACCTTGATCTTTTTAGCAGGTCAAAATGCAATATTCTTTACAAAAAGTAAGTCAGTAACAGGGAAACAGTGTGTTGGGAAAAATAATTGTTCTGTGCACCCCAATTCAAACAGAATCTAGCAAACCTCCCCAGAGGAATCAGGAGGCTATTTGTAGAACAAAGCTTAGGGAAAGAAAAGAGGAGGCAGGAATAACAGCACTGACAGATAGAGTTTCAAAGTATGTGTGGTGTATTCTAAATATTTTTTGCTTGTTTTCCTACTTCCTTGTGTGCAGGGTAAAAGCTTCCCTTCTACACTGTGCATCATATAAAATATATGGTAATGGCCTCGGTGATACGGGAAAGGCCTTGTCAGATTCACTTCCATTTCTCCAGTACTGACTGATTAGCTCCTCTGCCCCTTCCCCCATACTAGAGCTCAATTCTGTATGCTGCCAGATAGATGATCAAGAGGTAGGGTGAATGGGTAGCTGATGGAGAGATTCAGGAGTCTGACAAGTGTGGCTCCCTCCCTGCCCTCCCCTCCAGACTCACTGTCCTTTCCATAGACCTCAGGAACTGTCTTGGGACAGGCTTGCTTTCTTCCCCTATCAGGTAGAATGTCTACCCAACCTGGAAATCTCCCAGACTCCTGGAGATGTGGCTCTTGCTCTGTACACAGGTACTTCCTTCATCATCACCCAGCTGAACCATACTAAGGAACTTCTCAAATGTCGGAAGCAGCCACCCGGATGCGCTGTGAAAAATAGACCTAACTAAGACTCCTGTGAAGTCAGGGGTCCTCCTGGGCCATGTTGAGCCCTGCAGCTCCTGAAACTATTTGCCTCATGCCATCGTCCAGGTGGTTTCCCCAGAAGAAACGGATGCCTCCCTTGCCTAACTCTTCCCACTCATTGTAGCATTTTGCATAATGTGCTTTCCCCAGCCCATCTCCATCATGCTTATTTCAGGAACTCCAGCAGTCACTATTAGCCTGACCTACATATTTTTTTTCATGTCCTAGGTGTTCTCCAATTATCATTAACCCAGTATGTTTTAAAACCAGTCTTAGAAGTAATTATAGCAGGGAGCTGGTTTTGTGTCTTTCCAATCAACAGGAAGAAATAATAAGAAAAGGATTTCAATCACGAGCTATGAAATCTGCTTCTTAAGCAAAAATCCAGGAGGAAAAACAAAAACAGGCCACTTGGGAGAAATGATAGCAAAATCTTCTTTATCCTTTCTTGTACACTTACCCGTAATATGTCACAATCCTCCAAAAATCTTGAAAATAGGTGTCACAACCACCATGTTTACAGTTGGGGGAACTGGGGCTTAGAGAAGTTGGGAGTATTCTCAAAACAAAAAAGTAAGTTGATGGGCTGGCAAAATGGATGCCAAGCCTAACAGTTTGAGTTCAATCCCAGGGACCTACATAATTGAAAGAGAATCAAATCCTTAGAAGAAGTTGTCTTCTGACCCCTACCCACAGGCTGTGGCACACACACACACACACACACACACACACACACCACATACACAATGTGCCAGTGTGCACAGGAAGTAAATAAACCAATATGCAATAGAATTTTTAAACACTGATAAGTGGAGGAAGCTTTGAGCTGTAACCAACAAGCTAGTTCACAGTGTGAAGTGGCCTTCTAATCAGGTTGTATGATTACCATCATCATCTCTGCAGAATAGCATCCTAGAGCTTGAGCTTAGGTAGCCAATGTCATATTGGCCTCGGCCTTAGCCCTGCCTCATCTCCACTGAATGTAGGTATCTGGTCCAAGTATTGATATTCGAGCCATTTCCAATCAATAGATGTCCTTTTCTAGAATTTCTAGAACTAGGAAACAGAGTCAGATCCTATCTTACATTTCTGAGATGAAGTCCAAGAGCAGCAGGAAGCTATTGACAAGGAAAGGAAGAGATGAGACAGGAAGAGAGAGAGATGGGCGTGCCTGACCTCTGGTGTATGGGGGGGTAGTGCTTCATACCCACACACACTCTCTCTCTCTCTCTCCCTCCCTCCCTCCCTCCCTCCCTCCCTCCCTCCCTCCCTCTCTCTCCCTCTCCCCCCGGGATTCCATTGTTCAGTGCTCTTTTGTCCACCATGAGCCAATATACTCATTCTGGCTGTCTGCAGTCAGATGCTGGGTTAGCAGTCAAAATGAAATTCAAACAAACATGAGAGCCCTATGTACAGGCTTTCTAGTCCTTACTTAGAGAGTAAAGCTGAAATCAGACTGGGCAAACATGTCGCTCGATTGTAAAACACAAGGAAAATTCACTTGTAACGATTCCCATTCCCGAGACTCAGTTAAATTAATCTCACTCAGCTGAGCAAATCACCGGTAAGCTAGGGAATGGAGGGATATAGCTCCTCCATGGTCACACACAGTTCATCCCTCAACCTCAGCCCCAACGGCCTTATCTCTAGAATGAGACAGCTGCAGGGACCAGGGTTTCAGTCCCTCACATAACACATTTTAAAAATGGATTCCCTTTGTTATCCTTTATTTGTGAATTATGGATTTGATGTGCCAGCCGCAGTTTCCCAATGCATATTAAAATGCATAACCACTCAAGCAAAGCATGTTTGACTGTATTTCACCCAAATCCACTCGGGTTCCCCACTCAAGAAAATAATGGAGCTGATGATCTCCATGAGGCTGACAAACATGTCAGAGAAGGTCACACTAGGAGGCCAGCCCTTTCTAAACTTGTTCAGCAAGCACTTGTGGTGCCCCTGCTTCAGACAGGCCACTGTGGGAAATGATAGCAACCCATGTAGTTCCGTCTGACAGTCAGTGAGCTTTTATGATGAGCTGGGCACTGGACTAAGAACTTTACAGCTGGTGCCTCATTTTTATCCTCTGGAAATCCCCTGAGTTAGGTATAACTTATTTCTGAATCTCAGAAAAGTAAATTATTCATCAGTGAGCCCCAAAGCCAGTGTATTAGTTTTCTTCTGCTGCCATAACAAATCACCACAGATTTTGTAACTCAAAGCATCACATAGTTCTTATTTTACTCTTCTGTAAGACAGAAATCCAACAGAGGTTTCACTGGGCTAAGAACCAGGTGTCAGCAGGGCCATGATCTCTCCGGATACAACATGGAACAATCTGTTTCCAGCTTCTAGAGGCCCCCAGATTCCCTGGCCCATGGCCCCATCTCTGTCTTTACAGCCAGCAATATGGGCTGTGACCTTCTCCTGCTGCCATCTCCCCAGCTCTTGGAATCCAGGAAAACTGATCTGCTTTTAAGTGCTTGTGACTTGGAACTTCCTGGATAACTAGGGATAATCTGCCCTCAACTCTATTTCCTTAATCATCTCTGAGAAGCTACTTATGCCATGGTAAGGCAGCCTGTTCATAGGTGAATCTTGGTGTTTCACAAATGGACATCACTGCTGCAGTCCCTAAAGTACTGAAGGGCAGAGGTGTGATTCAAGCTTTCATGCCACACATCAACCACGAACCTGGTGAGAAATAGTCAACAAAGGGCTGCAGAAAGTGTGCTCCCATTTACTATCCTGTTCCCTGTGACTCCTCCCACCTAGCCTAGAAACTACACAGGGGAGGGATTCTGTAAGTGTAACTCAGTCTGAGTCTCCAGCACACAGGGTCATACCATCTAACACAGCTGCCACCAAACTTGTAACCATTGTGATCAGGAAGAGCTATCTGTAGAACACACATGTTGGACTTCAAAGACAGGCTAAAACAACACAGAATATCGTAACACAGAAGCCAGAAGAGGGCATCAGATCCTCTGGAACTGGAGTTACAGATGATTGTTAGCTGCTGTGTGGGTGCTGGGGACAGAACCTTGGTCCTCTACAACAGCAAGAAGTGCTCTTAACTGCTGAGCCATCTGTCCATTCTCACTACTAGTAAGGGGCTTATATGGTATAGCATTACCAGTCGAGAATAGTTGATATACCACAGACCCCTGGTAGATAACAAGCCAGTGAGCAGAGGGTGAAGGAAGTGGGTAAAGACAGAGCCTGGTATTTTCAAATATGCAGTCCTACTGGAGAGTTACAGCTCCAGACACAGGAAGGCAGGTAGGGCAGGGTGTTTGCAGCACTTCGATTCAGATGAGGAGCCAATGTTTGCAAGTAGCTCCAATGAGTTAGGTTCGACTGTCATTTTCCTCCTTGCTAAGGTAGAGGCAGTGAAGCACCAAGGCTAGGAAATGGCTTGTCTCTGTTTCTGTTTGAGAACGAACAATCTTCACAACAGGTTGGGCTGGGGCGGGACTTGATCCTCAAGCAAACATGAAGCACGTGAACCACTCCCTCCTGAAGATGCAGTAGTCAGTAAACAGCACGAAGGAGATATTGGGCGGTGGGGAACAGGAGGAGACCTTATATTTCTAGGAACCAAACTTTGTAAGAAACCATTAAATGCAATTAGGTGAAATTGTAAATGAAAAAAATCACATCCCGTGGAGGATGTGTGTTCTGCCTTGTCAGAGCAGTGGAACAAAGATGCCCAAGTCCAAAGCAGGGGGAGGAATCCTAGCAGACCACAGGGAGGAATGTCTCATTGTGGAGATCACAGATAGCTTCAGCAGAGACATTGCAGCTGCCTGGGAGCAGAGTCAGAGCAGCAGGTGGCTGAAAGGCCAGCGCCAAGCTGACCAGAGGGGCAGACACGCTTCTGTGGTGCTCCCAAAGCCACCACCAGCCCTCCCAGCGCTTCTGGGCTCTTTGTTACAGAGTACAGGGCAGCTCGCTTTAGAAGGGAGGCCAACAGGTTCAGAGACCTTCCCTTGCCTGGTCTGCAGCATGCCTTCATTAAATATTTCAGAGAGCAGAGAGCCACTTCAAAAGCAAGAGGTCTTTGCAGCTGCTGTGGCTGGAAGCTGGAGTCGAGTGGCCCATGGCTGCATCACTCTCTATTGAATTCTTTTGTCTTCCCCTCTTCGATGGTCCCAATTAATTTCAAAACAGAAACAGAGCCCACAAATGTTGAATCCATTAAAAGACAAAGAAACTGTGACATAGGTGCCAGGTTGAAGACTGAAGCTGCCCCCTGGGCACTGAGAAAGTACAGCCACAAAGAAAGGGGACATGTGCCAACTTCACCTGTGAAACAGGATCATTCTTACTCTGAAGTTCTAGAAAGCCTGAATCCAAAGTACATTCAAGACACATGTTCACCATAGGCCCCTGCCCCCAGTCATCTTAGAATGATAAGACTTCTGTTCACAGTGGGGCCAAGGAGATAAATTTAATTTTAAAAAGGAGTGTCTCATAGGATAGAAACTGAGAGATGCATTCACATTTACCTTGTCTGCCTCCCAAAGTTCATTGAACTAAGAACAAATGGATTCTAGAATATAAATAAGTAAAGCAGTAAGCATAAAGAGGCTGGGCAAGGAAACTGCAGTCAAGGAACAGTGGCAACAGAGGATAAAGAGGAAGGGACAACATAAACCCTAGGGGATGCATGCTAGGGCTGTGGGAGGTAAGATGCAAGGCCATTTACATGTGGATTACCAAAGGACTCAGCAGCCAGCAGCCAGGGAATCTGGCTGGGGAATTCTCCTGGGCCTGTGAAGTACAGGCTGACTCAGCCCAGTAAACAAGTGAGCAGTGCTTAGCAGGCAGGGGCTGACCCTATGACTCTTGGCCAATGCACTTCTTGTAGCCCCAGACTCCCTGACTCTGCCGAACATTCCAACATGCTCCATTCTCTGTATCTCCCACATACTGGAGTGGAGAAATATGATTCCTTTTTTATTTTCACTACTTTTAAAAACATTTATCCAAGATTTGATTGTTTTTCCTTTCCATAAGTTTGCATTCTAAGTATGAGTCATTGACTCTCCCCCAAACTCTCTGCTAATTATCTAAGTCTCCTCTTTCCCTCTTCAGGCATATCAGGTATTTCATCTTTTTAAATAACTCTATATAAACTGACAGGTTGATTTTTTTTGGATACCATATATAAGAACTCTGAGGACCAATCTAATGAAAATGATGATAGAATCATATAAAGAAGTTAGGGGAGAATAAAGGGTGTGCAAGGTTACAAACAGCTCAACCTCCTCTTTCTCAGTTAAGACAGCATCCAATAATGTTGAAAGCAGAGAAGTTAAGGTATACACTATGGGCAGTTACTATGCACATGGGGTGCCTGCCAAGAGTCCTCTTCAAGTCTGAAAGATGCTCTCTTCTGGGGGGGGGTAGTTGAGGTGCTAGCCCACCTTGCAGAGCTAGCAGACCTACAAAAAGTGGGTGTGACTTTGAAAATAATCACTCTTCCATCCTTCCCAAGTTTACCTTCTCAACTCTGGGACTTATCTATCCTCACTCACCACAGTCCTCAGGGCCATGTCTTACTTGCTGGATCATTTTCCTCGGGTTTTCTATTGAGCCTATTGAAAAACTGAAGGGAAAGTACAATAGAATTCCACACTCTCTTCAGTTGACCACCAATTACTAAAGTTCTCCGTGTTTTCTTTGCACGCACGTATGTATGCACTATATAAAACATTTGAAAGCATGGAATCCTGCATCTCCTAAAAAGATCATTCCCCTGTATAATCACAAATAAAATTCACGAGTTTAGAATTTCAGCTAATTCTGATACTTGACAGTTGCTAGGGGAAGAAGGGGGTTTTGTTTGTTTGTTATGTTATTTGTTTAGGTCTCTTAGGGGTGTAGCCTCTAGTAGGTAACAACACTCCAGTGGATGGCCTCACACCCTTGTATATATTGGGCAGCACTGTTTGAACTCAATGGTGAATTATAATAAATTATAATAAAAAGAAGAAGACATGAGGTTGGGAGATGGAAGTGAGAGGGGATCTTGAAGTTGAGGGTGCATGAGAGGGGATTTTGGAGGAGTTGGGAGGGTAGTAGGTGTGAATATGAATGAAATACATAGAATGGATGTATGAACTTCTCAAGAACTAACTAAAACATTTTAAAATAAAAACTTTTAAAGAATTACTTCTAGCATCTACATAAATATATATATGTGTACACATATACATGCATGGTCACAGAGTATTTACATATATATATATACACATGTACACATATACATGCATGGTCACAGTGCATACACATACATAAACCCACAGTGCATACACCTACTTATGTTTCACATATATGTGCACACATTACACATGTATGTATATATGTATATACTTCTACAGTAGCATATATGTATTTACATAGTGTATGCACTCACATACATCCTTGACACCTGATATACATACCCATGCTCTTTAGTGTCTCTCATGGACCATGGCTTTCCTTTTTGATGAGAAATGCTGGTTTGAAAAGCTGTAGATGTGTGTATTTGTTTCCTTGGTAGATTCAGAGCAAACATTATAGGCAAGAATTCCCTGTATCACAAAGGAAGGCCCATGATGTCATGTTTCCCTCACTTGGTGATACAAAGTCTAATCACTCAGTTAAGGTGAAGACAACCAGATCTCTGATCTACAATAGGCCATCTATCCCTCATAATGTGTAGTTAATCTTGGGAAGCATATGGATATGCTGTTCCTCCGATAGTCTCAGCATCCTTTGTGATCTGGGCTTCAATCCATGACTGCACTGAGGTTGCAAATTATAGTTTCCCCATTCACTCCATATTAATTAATTGGCATTCTTCTGCAAAGAATTCCCCCTGCTCCATCTAGGAGAAAGCATGGGCTAGTGAAAACTGTATTATTGTACTGGATGCTCAAAACTGTTATCTAAATTTGACCTATGAGAGCCTAAGCAAACAGACAGCCATGCACTTCAACCTTCTCTGCATGTCTAGTAGCTGTGTGACTTTAGAAAAGAGAATTTCTCTGTTTCTTCATCTAGACATCAGCTAATACAACAACAAGAGTCAATAGATTCTGTGTGATAAATGAATGAGTGGGGACATGGAAATTATTTAGACAGTGCCCACCACATGCTTGGCCCTCAGGAAGAGGTTCTAACTACCTGTTCTTGTCAGTACCATCACCACTAACTCCATTCAGCACAGAGGAAGAGCTCACAGGCAGAGGACTGAGTGAAAAGAGTCAGGGAGTGTTGGAGAACTTTAAGGAAGAAAAGTAGGGGTGGGGAAGGACTGCCAGTAAAGGACTTTGCAATCGTGAAGACCTGGGTTTGAACCCTCAACACCCATATTAAAAGCAACACCACTGGACCTATAACCTTAACCTTGGGGGAGGAAACCTGATGCTTCCTGTTCAGGCAATTTAGCCATTTGTTGTGCTCCACATTCAAGGAGAAACCCTGCCTCAAAAAATTAAGGTTAACAGGGACTTAGGAAGGGGCCCAACCTTGATCTCAGGCCTCTACACATATGATCACATATGGGTACATATATACAAACATGTATATGCAGAAGCAGAAGTGGAAGAGGAAGAGAAAGAGAAGGAAGAGGACGAGGAGGAGATAGGAAAGCAAGCCCCAACATATGACTGCTTCCTGGCTGACACCTAGTCCCTGACTACATCATCACTCATGGAGAAATAACAGCCCTGAACTAACACCGGGCTGTTAAACCCAAGTCCTGGCTGACAAGACATGTTCTTTCCCATCTGCTTCCTTCTGTACAATGCTGGTCTTATTATTTCCAACAACACAGTTCTCTGCGAATTTGCTTGTTGTGCCAACTCAGCTTTATGTAAGTGCATTTCCTGTTCCATTTTCCTCTGTACACAAGTCACTGATGCAAGGCAGCCAAACCTTAGCTCTGCCAGCTCTCCCTGGAGAATAAATAACCATGGCCTAGCTCTTATGCTTTTGACCCCCAAAAGACACTTTAGTTCTCCCTACAAAGACCCATAAGCAGTCCCCACAAGTTGGGAGTTCAGAGTGGTCAAGGATGAGAACAACAGAAAGTTTGTGAGGTACGTGGGAGTTGGTTGCATGATTCTTCTGAAATGCAGTCTTATAATTGTCCACAGTAAGTTGATACAGAAAGCATTTGAGGTATGGGCATTTGGTATGGGTTTTACAAAATAAATAAGAGTTTCTGATCAAATAAAGAACAGAAATAGATATATCCCAGGAGCAACCCCAAGAGAGGTATACAGCCTGGTAGGCAGTTACTCTGTTGCTACTCTAAGCAGAAATTGCAATTCCATCCAGGCACTGCACACCCAGAGCCAGCCAAAGTCTACAAGATAGGCGCTCCATCCTCCATGATGCTATCCATTCCCCAAATACCAGCCCAAGTAGAGTCCCCAAGCCACCTGTATTTCTAGACAACTGTCAACAAATGTGGGAGTCCCCACGATCCTTTCAGATTTAGCAACTAACTAGAATAGCTCTCAGAACTCTGGTAAGTTCTACAAACAATACTAGCCAAAAAATTGCTCAAGTACACAGTATTCTTAGTACCCACTTCCCCAGAGAATCTGGACTAGTCACCCTTGCCCCCACATATCAGAGTATGCCCAAATGGGAGTTCCATTGAATTTCAGGGTCTAAAGTTGTATATTGTTCCCTGACAGCAACATGACTGACAACCTCCCTCCTCTCCCAGAAGTCAGAATGGCTCCAAGCCCAAGCACTAGAATCACAAGGTTGGTCTTTCTGGGAACCAGGCCCTATTCTGAGTCATTTCATACTCCCTATATGCTTGGGAGTGAACTGGAGAGTTTCGTGAGTAAAGTCATACTGTGTTGCTCAAAAAAAGTGTGAGACTTCCACCTCCTTTGTGTAGGGGACCCAGAACAAAGGCCATACCAATCTTCCCTGCCTTTGTCACCCCAGTAACATGGTGATTCAAGCTATCACCTCACCCATGCTAAGTGGGGACTCTACCATGGAGGTACATCCCCAGTCTTTCTTTTCATTTTTATTTGACACCACATAGCTCAGGCTGGCCTTCAACTCATTTCATAGCCTTAGCAGGCCCTGAACTTTTGATGGCCTTTTCTCAGCTTCCTGAGTAACCGAGATTACAGGTCTGCACCACTATACCTGGCTGAGACAAACATTTTATTGTACAACAAGAATACAAGGAGAGCATAAGGCCAGAGAGAGGTGCTGAGGTCCCCTCCGTAGTACCACTGTGTTCTGTGTACCTCCCCCTGTTCCACACTGTGCATCTTAATCCTAGGACATCACTGTAAGGCATGTGTGCAGGGGAGGCAGAACGGGGTGGGAGGAGAAAAGAGAGAAGAAAGTAGGAAAGAAGGATGAAATGAAAGGACTGAGGATAAGGGGGAGAAGAAAAGGAGATGGAGCAATCCTAACTTCATGTAATAGGAGACTGAGGATTCCAGAAAGAGTGACTATCAGATTCAATATCACTAGGCCAATCAAAGAAGATTAAATGCAGCCTGTGTTTGGGTTAGTCTAGAGCAGAGAGCAAAGCAGGGTTAGGAAAAGCTACATGTAAGACCGAGACTTGGACCAAGAAGCAGCACACTGATAGAACACTAGCTGGGGATGTACAAGGCCCTAGTTCAATTGCCAGGACCAGAAGAAAAATAGGAAACACACCACACACACACACACACACACACACACACACACACACACACACACAGACTCCACAACTCTCCTAAGGCATGCTTCTGTTGAGTCACTCGCATCATTAGAGACTGGTAAACAGGAGACCAGGAAGGCCTGAGCATGCTACTGTGTGTGGACACAGAAAGGAGTGGACACAGGGGAAGGATAGGCTATAGACAAGAGCTGAGCTCAGTACACAAAGACAAACCCTAGACCAGAGAAGCTAGAGAGGAGATGGTGCAGGGGAGGGACCATATGAAGCGTGCACTGCAGCTAGCCAGTTCCCATGCAGAACTATGAGCTCTTTGTCAGTCACTCAAACACATACAGGCCTATGTCATCCAAATCTAGACTGTACCTTCCCTGCCCATGTCTCAAGTGGTTCTGCTTTTATGCAAAGTTGCTTATAATTAATTCATCACTGATGTCCCTGGGGCAGTGAATCCAGCAGGTTGTCCCTGTCCCCTGACAACATGTGTTAGCCATTCCTACAACACAGAGTCTGGCCAGTATTTCTACTTCTTCATACTGCTGTTGGAAATCCACTATGTACCAAAACCAGTGACCTGAAGATTCTCCTTGTTTGTTCTCTGCTGCTAATGCTACCACAGACTGGGTAGATTATAAAGAAAGATGTTTATTTGGACCCATCGTCCCAGGCCAAGGCCAAGAGGCCAAATCTTGATTGGCAGAGTCCAAAAGCAGGGCAAGGATCACACAGCAAGAAACAATACACCTAGCCAAATTGGTTCCTGTTCTGTTACAGAATCACACCTCAGATGACCTTTAACCCATAAATCCTTTAATCCATCGAATGAATGGATTAATCCATTCATGAAGGCTGAGCCCTAATCACCTCTTAAGGGCCTCACTTGGTCTCTTCTCTCAAAATCTCATAATGAGGATTAGACTTCAGCATGAGTTTCAGAGAGGACAGATCATAGTCACACCACAAAAAGGCTTGGCCCAACATCCCAGACAGGTTCAACAGATTATTTAGGGACGACATGGCCCTGCTCTTTTAGAAAGCTGTGCCTCTCCCATGCCACAGAAGCAGTCATCAGAGCCCTAAGGCACCTCATTTCTCTTTGAAGTATCTCTAATTGTACTCTATGAAGGTATAGAGAACTGAAGTAGAGCAATTGTGTAGCTGTTTCTGCCAAACTGAAGCATTCCCTCTCTTGGAAGGAGGCTGAGGAAACTTACAAGGCTCAGAAAGATCAGGAAACAAATTACAAGGATCAGAAAGCTCCCTACAGTTGCAGGGTTCACAGGACTCCTCCCTGTGGTTATATTGATCCACAACAAATAACTTCTGAGAGGAGACTCCAGTAGAGCTTGCTGGATATTGGGTACGAAGCTTCAAGAATGCAGCTCTGGGTGGATGAGATGTCTCAGCAGCTGAAAGTGTTTTCAGCACAAGCCTGGTGACCTAAATTCAATCCCAGAGCCTCAGTAAGGTGGAAGGAGAGAATCTACTGCATAGAGCTGTTCTCTGATCTCTACACAGGCACTACAGCATGCATGCCATGTCCACATACATATCCATCCCATATATAACAACAAGAACAATGAATGAAATGACGTTTAAAAAAATAATGCACTGGGATTTCTGGTGATGCAGCTGCCCCCAAATCAGCCACGCATCTATAAATAATACCAGCAAATTTATTGAGTGACTAGGCAATGCTTAGCTGGAATCATTTATTTGGTCATCACTGGTATCCTATCTAGAATAAACAGGTATTTGTTCATGTCTCCTGAAGAAAAATCATAACAAAAATAAAGAATGATTAGGTCCTAGGGGCAACAAAGAGGAGGAGGAAAAGAGAGAGAAATAGAAACAGAGAAGGCCCTGCCTGGCTCAACCTCTATCTTCCAAGTCACATAAATCAGTTATTCTTTCTTTCAAGATGATTGCAAGCAAGTTTCCCTCACCTGCTAATCCAGCCCCTGCTTTGAATCCAGTGCTGTTTTGAGTTCATTATTGCTGTTGCTATAATTATCAGAAGCCTGTGGAGTCATAAGGAAGAACCACTGGACTCTGGTGACAAGCAGTGTGTCTTTTGTCATTTTATCCAATGCTTGTCAGGCCAGAAGCTGACCACTGTTCTATAGGTAAGGATGCTGACCTATACAAGGTTACATGACTGGCCCATGGATTCTCGACTTCTCAGCATACAAGCCGTAAAGTCTATGCAGATGGGAAGACTAAAGACAAGACAAAGGAAGTAATTCATTCAGTGTTGTTTTTTTTTCTCTTTGAGGGCCCACTACCCAGTTCCCAGATAAATATATAGAGACTTCTCACAAATGCCCCAGCTTTTGCTTGACTTATTTCTAGCCATCTTTTCTTAACTTAAAATCTCCCTCTCTCTTTAACTGTATTTTGCCTTTGGACTTTTTACCTTTCTTTATTCTGTCTTTCTTTCCTTACTCTGTGGCTGGCTATGAGGCTGGGTGGCTGGCACCTGGCATTTTCCTCTCCTCCTTTCCTTGATCTCTTCCCTAGATTTCTCTTCCTATTTGTCCTCTCTGCCTGGCAGCCCTGCCTATCCCTCTCCTGCCTATATATTGACCAATCAGGTGTTTTAGGTAGACAAAGTAACACAGATTTACAGAGTTAAACAAATGCAATATGGAAGAATGCAACACATCTTTACATCATTAAACAAATGTTCCACAGCACAAAGAAATGCAGTACGTCTTAAACTAATGTTCCACAACACAGTGTCACAGAGCTAGTCAAACCAGTAGCAAAGTTCAAATCCCAAACTCTGGGTTCTTGATCTAGTGCTATTTCTTAGTCAATTTAGAACTATTTTAGTAGTTCCAGAGGATTGCTGTCCAGGGAACAATGTGTACAAACTAGCTTGACTGCTACTCTGCATTCTTGGATCTCCCCATGAAAGTTTTGGTCAATATCAATGGACATGAAGGAACATATTCAGGATGGGTGGACCACAGGCTGCTAACTGATAATCCACAGTGGTTTTGTTTTGCCTGTAGACTGTTATAAAAATAGATTCAAACTCAATAGATTCAAATTCAGTTAATTTTCTTTATTCTGTGATAAAATATTCTTTTTAAAAAGCAGCTTGAGGAGAAAGGTTTTATTCTGGCTCACAGTTCAAGTGGAAGTCATGGTAGGAGAGTTATGGTAGGAAAATCATAGTGGGGTAGTCAAGGTGGGGGGTCATGGTGGGGTAGTCAAGGTGGGGGAGTCATGGTGGGGTAGTCAAGGTGGGGGAGTCATGGTGGGGTAGTCAAGGTGGGGGAGTCATGGTGAGGAAGTCATAGTGAAGTCATGGTGAGGAGGTCATGGTGGCAGGTCATGGTGGCAGGTCATGGTAGCAGGGGACTGAAGCAGCTGATCATATTGCATCCATGATCAGGGAGCAGAGAGGGATGAACTCACACTGCTTAGCTCCTTTTCACTACTTATCCAGTCCAGGATCTCAGCCGGAGAATGTTGCTACCCACAGTGGTGTGGCTTCCCACCTCAACTAACACGATCAAGATAAGCTCCCAAAGGGAGGTCTAGGCTCTGTCAAGTTAATAGTTAACACTACTCACCACAATGCCTTAAAATGAACAAATTGTACACACAGATCCAAGCTAGTGTTGACAGTAGATTTCACTGACCTTAGCAATGGCTTGAACATGGGAGTCTATACCTAGATGAAGATGAGCAGACACACCAAACACTGTGATTCTACCTGAGTTTGCCCTTCCTATCTCCATTATTTCCTTTCAACACATTTACTTTTGGTATTCTTTCTTTGTTCCTGTCAAGGATCCTTGTCTAATGGATCAAGAAAACAAAACAATGTGGCCCCATCATCCAGTCTATCCGCATGTCAGTCAGATGTGTTACCAAAATACTGCTGTGTAAGAAACAGCTCCAGAAGCCGGGTGTTGGTGGCGCACGCCTTTAATCCCAGCACTCGGGAGGCAGAGGCAGGCGGATCTCTGTGAGTTCGAGGCCAGGCTGGACCGACAGCCTCCAAAACAGAGAAACCCTGTCTCATAAAAACAAAAACAAAACAAAAAAAAAAAAAACAAAAAAAAAACAGCTCCAGAGGCTCAGTGGTACAACAACATGTATTATTCTTCTGTGACATGTGACATTATGTATGGCCCTTAAATCAACACATTTATTAGGGAGTCTGCTTCTAACTTTGGGGGAAGAGACAGGTAAGTTTGTGTCTGCTCCTTCATTTACATCTCTCTCCAGGATGAGTAGCTCCTCTTTGTTGACTTTGTTCAAAACAAACAGACCTGGCAATTCTGACCAAGCCAGACAAGTACAACTAAAGACAGCTTTGTCACAACTGTTTACATGCTATATGGTTAATGTCCAGGTCATGTCAAAATCCACTGAGGCGGAGAAAAGCATTTCTCCTTCCCTAAAGAAAGACACTGCCAAGTCATATGAAGAGGGATATGGATTCCCAATCCTGTCACAAGGAGGGAACAAAGACTTGTGAATACTCTATCTACTCCACTCATAATGAATTTGTCTTTTAAGACATTGATTTGCCATCCTGCTGTGGCCTTTGGAAAGAAGGGTGGAAAGGAGCCTGTCTCTACACTAAGCTGGGAGACACTGCAGGTGGTCGGCAGAAATGGGAAGTAGCTGTGGAAAGCATGACCTGGGAAGTAGAGCCAACTGACTTTTAGAATACCAACAATTGTAGTCTTGGGACCTGTGCTGGAAGCCACTGTCAGAGCATTGAAGACTCAGAACTTCTCTCTACCAGAAGCCAAGTCAGGCTGTCGAGGAGGAAACCCAGGAGGACTCTAGTGGGCAGAGAGAAGCTCCACCAGTGGCACTTCTCACTAGTTAGCCTGCTTTGGGTGACGACTCAGCAAACAGGATGCCCCATCCCAAGCCAGGTGGCACAGCCCAAGATCAAGACCTGGGAGGTGTGCTGAGCACTGGATAGCCAGCCTGGCCAGATTCTGCTGGTGTGACTGCCTCAAGCTTTGTTTGGGAAAAGATGCGCAATTGGGAAGAGGGAAAAGAACAATAGTGACTAGACAGGAATTTTCACAAATTCACAAACTATTCCTTTAAAGAGGCTGGTATCCTTGCTGAACACAGGTCTCCTTGTCTGGGCAGAGGAACCACCCTCCTCTTTACCTTTGCTTTGACTCTTTAGAACTTCTTGAAAGATGAATTCAGAGCAGCACCTTGGCCTCCACGGTGACACCAACCAAGAAGTAATTTCTTTTCCCTCAGCATCCCAAAACAAACCCAGATGGCTCTCACATGGTGACAAGCCTAGGGTGAACAAAAGATGCTTCTCTCCACCAGACTGGCCCATGCAGCCAGCGAACCCAGATTCCAGCTGCAGGAGTCATATCAGCTCAAGCAAAAGCTCTGGGTGTATGGACATGAACAGCAGACCGCAAGTCTGAGCTCAGACACTGGGGCATGGCTCAGTTGATAAAGTGCTTGCCAGTAAAGAACTCGAACCTTAGCATCCAATAAAAAACTGGCTATGGTGGTGCATGTTTGCAATCCCAGCCCTGGGGGGTGGGGGTGGAGACAGTATGATCCATGGAGTTTATTGACCAGCCAGCCCAGTCTAATTGGCAAGAAGGCCCTGTGAGAGATCCTTGTCTTAAAAAAAAAAAAAAACAAGGTAGATCACTCCTGAGGATTAACACCCAAGGTTGAACTCAGGAGTGAGTTTTACCACTGTTGTAACCATACACTCACGAACTCACAGAATATGAATATTTCTTTTAGCTCACAGTACCAGTCTGTGATGGTAGGGTGGGCACAATGAAGCAGGAAGCTCGTGGCATCTTACCCAGGAAGCAGAGAGAAGCTGTGTCTCTTGGTTTCCTCTTTTCTCCCTTTGCATTCCATTAAGTTCCTCATCTATGGAGTCTGCAGTTTATGGAATGGTGCCACCCACTTTCAGGACTGGCCTCTGGAAAGGCCAGCATAGTGATACCGAGAAACATGCTTTCCTAAACTCCTAGGCATTTCTCCTCCAATCCAGTCCATAGCCAAGATCATCCATCACATAAATCATCTGAGCACAAAAGAACAGCAGAGACAAATCAGCTCACTTTCAAAACTTCACAGTTATGGAAACTGAGGCTTTAAATTCAAGCAGATCCCCCAATATTACCTTTCCTCATCATAAGGAAAGTAAGTAAAACAAGAACCTTTGGGTCAGTCACTATGCTACGACCAGGTAGCTGATGGGCACTACTATGCACACACACCTTTAATCCCAGCATTCGGTAGGCAGAGGCAGGTGGATCTATGTGAGTTCGAGACCAGCCTGATCTACAAGAGCTAGTTCCAGGACAGGTGCCAAAGCCACAGAGAAACCCTGTCTCAAAAGCCCTGCCTCCCCCCCCCAAAAAAAAGAGTACACAGAAGAGAATGGTCCCAGGGGAGAACATGTGGTGGGACAAGTAGAAGTTAGGCCAAAATTCAGCCTCCAGTGCAGTATGAGAGGAACACAACTCCATGGAGACCCACTCAGCACTGTCATTGCTCAGTGGACACAACCTGCAGGATCAACCAACAGAGGAGGAGGTAAGGACAGGGAAGACAGTTGCTTGGTTCCATGAGACCTGAGAATATAAGTTGCTAAGAGCTGATGGGATGCAGCTACCACAATGGGAGATACTAGTTATTCACTCAGGAGTATGAGCTCCTGGGAAAGCAGATCTGGGGAATATTCTATCATTTCACATCCCCTAGGGCCAGAAGCACTTTTCCCAATGTCTTACCCAGAGTCAGAGGCTGCCCCAACTTTGGAACCCAGGTCCTGACATTTGGACTGTAGTCCTCCTGTTTACCTAGTCAAGTCTGTGTGACCCCAAGCACCATGCCAAGTCAAGAGGCCTGCAAGCAGAACAATGAACAGAAAGGAGGCCTGAGGCCTTCCCCTCAGAAGCTCAAGACAAGACTCAGGAAGACACATGACCAATCATGGCCACAGTCAACTCACTGCACTACTGTTCCCAGGAGTGAAAAGAACTCTCCAACCCCATAGCCACATCCTGGGTCTCATGCCTAAGAGCCTACACACAATTCTGTATAACAATGGCCTCATATGGCCAGATAGGGAAAAAACAGTCCCCAGCCTGAAGAAACATGATTCCTATCCTCCTCTGATACCCAGAGCAAGCCTAAGGTCTCAGGAGAAACCACACAGCTTACAGGTGTTCACACCTCTGAAATTCAGACTTCCGGTGTTCACATCCCTAAGCTTCTGTCACATCCCTACCTTTGTCTTCACATGCTCACCCTTAATTAGGCCACACTTGTCTAGATTCCAGAGATCCCTAAGACTCAGCCTCAGGCTTGCTTCCTCTGGGATGTCCATTCTAGTATGCCCCCCTTGTGTTCTCAATACACAACCCACTAGACTCTTTACAGCCACCTAAAATAGTCTCCTTTCTCATTCATTGGATGAATTAGTGATTCTGTTTATTTCCCATAAATCTATGAAAGGTAAGGGTTTTCTAGGAACAATAAAGTTCTTGTACATTTCAACTGGTATAGAAGGGACTCAATAAACATTGTTAAGGAATGTATGTATGTATATATGGATGGATGATGGATGGATGGATGGATGGATGGATGGATGGATGGATGGATGGGATAATGAAAGAGCAATGCTTATTAAATACACAATGAAGATTTAGCTCATTCACTACCAACAATAGTTACAGCCAACATTGGGTGCTTAATAAAACTTAGTTTAAGTATGACTAAAAGGCCAGCTGGCCACCCACAGATGGTCAAGAACATCCTGATGGCCCCTCCAACCATCTGGACTTGAAATGTATTAAATATATGAATCAGTGCAGCCACATGCCTTGGCCTCAGCCTGAAGGAATTCATTATCCACAGCTTATGGCTCAGCAGGCCAATGAAGACAGGACAGTAGTAAAGAAAGGACAGTAGCCCTCAGGCCACTTACCAGGGACACAGGAGCCCCCAGAATCTCAGACATGGCAGGAGTGAAGTGCCTGCAGGAGTCAGGAGCTCTAGTCTGTAATTGGTGACACATGAAATCCGAGGTTAGAAGGAGCTGGTTTCCCCTAACACAACCGGATTCACAACCAGAGGGACACTCGGAGAAACTACCTCCTTCTGAGTACAAAATAGTAAGCCATCAGTCAAATTCAAGTTTCCTCTGATTGGGAATCCCTCACTGAGGATAAAGGACTGTGGTTCTCTATCATCCACAGTGAGAGTGTTGTTGGGAGGTGCTCAGGAAGGACCCCAGAAGATACAGGCTATGGAGACAGAGGTCGTGGGGAGGATGCACTGCCAAATTATCAGGGTCCTCTCCCCTGGCCCCCTCTACAGACAAAGGTAGTGAAATTGGAGACAGCTCCGGATGTCTTCTGGTCATGGGAGGCTAACTTGGATCTCCATGATACAAACTACTGCATATTCTGTTCCCCACATCTATTAATTATTTAACTTTTATTTCTTTTTATTGATAAGCATGTGTGTGCTTTCTTGTCTATATGTGCACCCATGTGCATGCAGCCAGAGAAGAGCATCAGAATCCCTGGAACTAATGTTACAGACAGTTGTGAGCCACCCACTGTGTCTGCTGGGAATGAACCCAGGTTCTCCGCAAGAACAAATGCTCTAACTGCTTAGCCATCACTATCCCCCAACCTGCCAAGACTTTTGGACTCTGATCCTCATCTTCACTGAAGTACAGGGCAGCTAAAAACTTTCCTCTATTCTCATATCCGGGAAATTCCGAGGAACAGGCTTTGGACCCATGAATTACTTTCTTTGCCCTGCCTTACACCAGTTCCTTGTGCTGACTAATGTTTTGGCCTTAATGGTAGAGGCTGCACAATTCCAGTTCAAAACGAGGGTGAACCTCCAATTTACGAAACACATTGTTCCTTCCCTTCCTGTTACTTCATGGTTCCATCATTCAGTCAACATGTATTTATTGTCCCTATAATAGCCCACCTGCCATGCTGGGAACACAAAGTAGAAGAAAAACAATGACGTCATTCAAAACATAATTCCAGATTTGTGTGCCCATGCATATGTGTATGCATACATCCGTGTGTGTGTGTGTGTGTGTGTGTGTGTCTGTGTGTGTGTGAGTATGCACATATGCACTTGGGTAGATGTGTGTGGGGGCCAGAGGTTGACTTCAGTGTCTTCCTTGATCATTCTGCACCTTATTTTTTGAGACAGGGTCTCTTCAATGAACCCGGGAGATCCTCTAAACCAGCTGGCCAATGAGATCCAGGGATTTCCCCAGTCTCTGGCCCCACCAGTGCTGAGGTCACACATGCACCACCACATCTTGCTTTTACATGAGTCCCACACAGGTTCTCATACTAGTGTGGCAGGTATCTGACTGAATGAATCATCTCTCCAGACCAACTTCAATCATTTTTAGGTACTCAGGAGTCATCAATCCACCCACCTCCTGAGTCTTGGAGCCATTCTGCGAAGTGAAAATAGTATAGCCAGTGTACTGATCAAGAATCAGGCATGGAGGAGAGGAGCAACTGTGTGTTTTCTGTATGCCTGTACCAGCAAGGAACTCAGCATCCAGTTGGATAGCTGTAGAGCTGATCCTGAAGGTAAAGCAGCCAATGGTCAGGCACTAACTATGCAGCCAAGTTCCAAAGCCACTTTTCCTGCCTCCTGCACTGTCAGCCAAATGCAGATTGTTTTTTCTTTGCAAAATTGTCTCACCACATAGCCCCGGCTCATCTTGAACTCCTGGGCTATGTGGTCCTCCTGATTCTGTCTTCCAAGTAGCTGGGACTACAGGCATGCTGCCATTGAAAATGGCTTCAAATAGGGGGTTTTTCGTTGTTGCTGTGTCTCCTTCAAATCCTATTATCCAATGTGACCGTATTTAGAGGTAAGGTCTTCAAGGAGGCAATTAAGGTTAAACAGACTGTGGGGATGAGGCCCCCTACCTAATAGCACATAGGACTGTAAACACCAGACTCCTCTCTCTCCCTCCTCCCCTCCCTCTCCCTTTCCCCTCTTTCCTTTGCTCCATCATTCCCTCTCTCTCATTTTCCCTATAAACAGATGAAAATCATATAAATCCAAGGAGACAAAGTGACCACCCATAAGCCCAAAAGACAGACTTTATCAGAAACCAACCAGCTTCCAGAACTAGGAGTAGATGAGTTTCCATTGAGTGAGGGACCTGGCCTGTGATGTGTAGTTTTGGTGTCATGGATGGTAAGGTCATATGCTTCCAAGGATGGATCTTCTTCTGGCACTAGGAGTCTTTCATCGCCCTTACAGTCCTCTGTTTCATCAGGAGAGGGTCAGCTTGTTCCTCTTGCTCCGTTTGTTGATGAGGCTTTAACTAGCATCTAGCTGTGCCTACAGCAGGTTTCCTCATTTCTTGAGCTGAAGAAACGCCTGAGAACTTTCTCCGATGTTGCTCCTTACTGGGTCAGAAACCCCTCGTGAAGAGCATGAATGTTGACCATGACCAAGATTTCTCAGAACTAGGGTGGTCGAAAAAAAAGGCAGTCCCAGACTGTAGTACCATCATCACTAGTACCAAACAATCTGCCACTGAAAGAATCAGAAGCCCCAAATATCAGAATCGTGGGCCTCCTGTCACCTCCCCCGTGCCATTACCTAGCAGAAACAGTTTGGATTTGAGAGTCTGCCCTCAGTGAAGTCTGGCTCTGCCATGCTCACAGACCCAAACTCAAGAAACTTATTCTGTACCAGTCCAGCACTCTCCCTCCAGGAATGCCTATCTTCCTGCCTCCTGAAAGTTGAGTGTGGTGGTGGGATTTCCTTCAGAGCTAGTCAGGTGAGAGCTTTGAAAAGCAATGCTTGTTTTGCCATATTTTCTTCTCTGTTTGCCCAGAAAGAGTCAAATTTCCAGCTAGGGGCTGCTCTGCCATCCTGGGGTGCTGAGTGATGAAAATCTGTTGCAGAATCCATGGCTGTCCAACAGTCATGTATGGGGCAAGCAGGTGTGTGTTACAGAAACATAACCCACTCATCTCGACCAGTATAGAGACATCAAAGAACCATACCCCCCTCAAGATTTAATTCCTGTACCTGTGAAATGGGGGCGCCACCATCACCTCACAACATTTTGGGACACAGCACGTTTGACACATTGAAGTTCTTCAACATGTGTGTGTCCTTCTCTTCTCTAAACTATTTTCCAGAAGTTCTTTTCATAAAAAGAGTCGACATTTCCAACAGTTGAGACAGTTATTCTTGAAGAGCTGTTCAGTCATACTTATCTCCATATCTGCTATGGTTTGGTCCTTATATTTGTCTATTTTTCATTCATATAACAAAATATCCAGATTTGAGTAAAATTTTAGAAAGAGTTCATTTAGTTCATAGCTCTAGAGGGTGAAAATCTAAACAACATGGTGCCTGTCTAATGACAGTTAACTTCACGGTGGTTGAAAAGTATATGAAAATAAGTCACACGGCTAGGTAGAAAATGCACATGCATGAGTATGTGTGTGAGTGTGTGTGCATGCATGTGAATGTATGTGAGAGGGTGTATGAGTGGGTTAGTGTGCATGTGTATATAATATACGTGCATGTCAATGTGTGTGTTCATGATTGTGTATATGTATACATGTGTGCATGTGTGTGCATGTACATGTGTTTGTGTGCATATGCATGTGATATGTGCACGTGCATACATGTGTGAATGTGTATGAGTGTGTGTGCATGTGTGTGAGTGTGTGTGCATGTGTGTGAGTGTGTGTATGTGTCTTCGGATTTTTCTCCAACTTCTCACAAAGGTAACTAACATTCAATCACAATAAATGTATCTACTCACAAAGGCCCAATTCTAAACAACATTCGAGTGAGTTTCACCCTCTTAATACCTATAATAAGAATATTTCAATCCATGAACCATTATGGGACACATTAAGGTCATCTTCAAAATATAACTGCCCCAAAGGTTGGGGTGCTGGAATTTTGTTTCCCAGTATCAGCAGTATTGTGGTGATGGGTTCTTTAAGAGGTAGAACCTAGTGTAAGGACGTTAGGTCTCACAGTCTCCACCCTAGGGACTAAATTAGATCTTGTGAGAATAGATCATTATAATGTGAGCCAGGAACACTCCCCTCCTCTCTTTAAACCCTCCCACTCCCCTTTCCATTCCTCCTGATATATCCAGGAGCCAGGTCCCAGAACCATGCTGCTTAGGCACTCCAGCCACTAGCATTTATTAAGTAAAATAAACCTCTTTTCTTTTTACATTACTCTGCAGTATGCATCACAGTACAGTAAGTATAAATATGTACAATGTGCAATAATTAAACACTGGGACTTTGTGCTAAGCACTAGGAACCAAGGCCTCTGAAGATCTCTCACTCTGCCTCTCATTGTATTTTTACTTCCTTTCCCAGACAAAAAGCAATGCAATCCTTGACTCTCCTGTGCAAAGTCTTTCTTTTCTCCCTGTTGGGGGATCCTATAGCAACATCCTGCTGATCGACCTCTCAGTCTGCCACAACACTTTCAGCATTCATTACTTTTCTGCCTACAAAATGTTCATCTGTGCTTAGAATGGAAAGACAGGGGCCTGTCCATTAACCCTTTGTAGGCTGTTCCTCTCACCCCGTCATGCATGTGGGAAGTGAGGGTTCAGAAAAGTGGAGTATTTCCCACTCACACAGGCTGTGACTTATCACTGCTCTGTAGCCAAGATCAAGTATTCCTAATGACTCCAAATCTCTCTGAAATCCCAACTTTAGGATTTCCAGCTTAGTTCTGGGACCTTCACAATGCAAGCAGCCCTTCAGCCTTGTTAGAACATAAATTGCAACAAATGATTTCCAATAGCACAGACCTTGCCAGCAAAGGAAATGTCCGTACTGCAGGGCAGGCATAGTGCAGGTTAATCTTTCAGCAGGCATTAGCTGTGTAAATGTTTTGAGTGCTGTGAGTTTCCAGTCATGAGCAGGGTCATACTGCAGAAACAATAGCATGCTGAAGGGAAGAGGGTATTTTTAGACACTTGGACCCAACTTGACACTATCCGTAAGTACTTTGTGTTAGTGGGCACAGCACACAGTCCTGCTACTTATTTGCCAGCCAGGAAAATAATATGTTGGGTTCAGACAGATGCTCCTACGCCCTCAATGGAAGCTGATGACTTCAAGATGGGCCGGCTGCTCTGTGGCTTCTTTGGAGACAGCTGAAATTAAGATGGGATCTGGGGCGTGACAAAGCACCAAATCTTCCAAAGATGTGCCTAAATAAGTCAGGAGCAGGGTTGGGTCAGACCAGCCACATGATGAAATCAAAGGCATGTGCAGGAAAGTAGAACATTCCTTTGTCCTTTAGAAGAAGCACGAGATTGAAGGCAAGCCTCAGAGAAAGATGAGAGTGCTGATGGCAAATATGGTTGAAATTAATGTGGGTTTGGAGCACAAAGAACTGCTGATATCGGATCACTGTTGATCAAAACTGTGGCCCTTTGATATGGTCCGTTCCCTCTTCCATCCACATAACTCCACATCTCAGTCAGCACCCACATAGGGGGATGGAGAAGCAGACTTACAGCTGCCTGCAGTGCAAGAATACAGTCTACAGTAGAACACCAGCCATGGAAACTTTGAAAAAGATGTGAGGGCTTAAATCCAAGCCTTGAAAATAAAACAATAGTTAGGGTGCAAGGAATCAAGGCCCCAACCCAGCTGTCATGTGTCCACAGCGCACTTGATGCTGGTTTTATTCAGTGGGTTGGATGCTGTCCCCATTCCTTACAAGCTCCAGTGGATTGGATGCTGTCCTCCCCACAAAACAGTTATATCCATGTCCTAATTCCCCAGTCTTTTGACACTACCTTACATGGAAAGTGAGTTGATGTTGTGTCTTCTATGAGAAAACTGGTTAAGTTAAAGATCTTGGATAAAAAGGACCTTATTATGGGTTACCCACTGATGTACTATTGTAAGAGACAAATAAAGACACTTGTGATAATTAATAGTGTCAACTTGCCAGGTGCCAGAAACACCTGGGAGACAAAACTCCCAGGATTCTTCAAGAAGAGAGTTTCCAGATAGAAACTGAGGTGAGAAGACTCACCATAAACATAGGCTGTACCATTTCTGTAGACTGGGATCCCAGATTGTATTAAAAAACGAGACCATGAACAGAGCAGCAGTAGCCGTGTCTGTTTTTTGGTTGTGACTGTGTGGCCAGTCCCTTCAAGCTCCTACTTCCCAGCTAGGCTGCACTGTGCCCTCCACTTGTAGGCCAAAATAAATCCTGTGGTCCTTAAGATGCTTTCATGAGATATTTTGTTTCAACAATGAAAAAAGTAACTGATGGAACACCAGAGATGAAAAGCAGAAGCCCATGTTACCATGGGAGCAGAGTTGAGATGCTGCAGCCACAAGCCAAGGACTGCCTGGGGTCACCAGAAGCTATGCTCTAAAAGGCCAGGAGTAGATCAACTCATTACTCCCTGGTGCCTTCCAGCGTATAGCCTTAATGATATCTGAATGTCATCCTTCTGGCTTCCAGAGTTGGGAAAGAACAAACCACTGTAGTTTTAAGTCACCAAGTTTTTGTAATAATTTGGTGTCAGTAGCCCCAGGAAATGATAAATCCTTGGATGACTCAGTGTCTTGATCCATAAAGTGGAGTGGAAGTTAAATAATTTTGTGAGGCAACATCCATGAAGTACCCAGGAAATGACACGTACAACAAGCAGAGTGCCACAGAGACAGTGCCACACCAGACCTGGGATGTATGTATTAGAAGCCGAACAGACTGGAGGACTGAGACACTGTTGTGAGGCTCATCTCCCTCCCTCAATGGTGGCCCCTTAAGCCATCACTAGGAGGTAAGAGTCATTGTCAGGTAATTTTCATACAACTTTCAGAAAAACCCACTTTGACTTTTATATCCGTGTGTGTGTGTGTGTGTGTGTGTGTGTGTGTGTGTGTGTGTGTGTATAAAATTATTCTGGAAGAGTCCATTTTCCTTGCAGGATTACATATTTGCCACAATTTAAGCAATTGAGAACCTGGCATTTTGAGATTGTTCAACCATTGGAGAAAGTATCTTTCAAAAAGATAGTTTTGGAAAAAAATAGGACACAAGGGAAGAAAATGGTTATTAAAAATGCTTAAGAGCCTTCCTGAACTTCAAATGGGCTCTTCACAACAATAATACTGATGATTTAAGGGAAAAATGAATCAAGACTCTATTGATTAAATGTTCCTTAAATTATATGTGGGTTTTAAAAATGTGTGGTGGTATGCAAAGCACGTTGAAGGTAAAACGTTTGAAAAAAAATCACCCAAGACATTTCAAGAATTTGAAATGTAGCTGCAGCTACAGCCCCAGGCTCCTAAGCAAAAGAAACCCTTCTAGCACAGCCACATACAACTTCTGATAGTAAGGAGTGACATCGGTCTCTTGCTGTCTTGGTACTGGTCTCCTCCATCCATCGCTACCTGGCTATACACCCAGACCCTCAGTATAGAGTTTATTCCAGAAACACAGATTAAAGAACCACATCAGAGACTCACATTAGACTGTCTCAAAACCATACAGCATCAGCAGGCAAAATTTTATTCTACAAAGCAGGCCTCTGGTTGCACAACCCTAAATCCCACTCTCCAGCCTTGGGCCTCATTTCCAGCGCCCCATTCCACTGCTGGCTCTCTTGGTGTCATTGCCTTGTGCCCTGTCAATCAGAGCACACAGCAAAGTATAGAGGGAAAACGAGAAAGAGGGAAAAATTGTCAGCCTTTCAGAACTGAGCTTCAACTATTCAAAAACTACAAATTTGGTTCTGAGATATTGCACCACCCCCTTCCCTTTCCACAAAGTGGTGCATGGCCCATTTATATATTTAATTAGAATGGATTAAAATTAATAACATCTTGAGTGGTTCCTGACCCTTCTTGAGATAATTGGAGACACCCTGGGGTGATAAGAAACCAGGAGGAAGAATTGCTGATCTAACTAACCGAGGCTGAACTTTTCCACGTGTCTGTAATCAGCGTAACCCCTAATCACCCTCTGTATATTCCTTAACAAAGACAGGTATCCTTGTGATTTGGAATCACATCTCATCCTCTGGGCTGTGGAGCTGAAGGCATGCCCCAGGCAGGCAGACAGGCTGAAACTTGTTCTGGATGCTTTCAACAACCAGTGCGCAGCTTACACAGATGCTTTAACAGATTCTATTATTCTGTGACTATAGGTGCAGATGTGTAGATACAAAAAGTATTGATCAAATACAATACAATCAAGCACATTCACATGCCTTACCCAGTTCATTCTTCATAACATTACTCTGGGTGCAGGGATGAGATTGTATGATCCAGTGAAGGGAACAGAGGTCAAAGACTGAAAAGTAGCTAGATTTAGTCTGGAAACTCAGTCCTTGGGAATATTGACCACCAACATACCATGATAAGGAGCACTTTCTCCCCTTTTCTTAAATTAGCAAATCTTAATTGTATAAAATAATGAAAGAGAATATGACTAAAGTATGTCATATGCATGTATGCAAGTGTCATAATGCTGTATAGCCAGCACCTTCATGCCACCTTCTAATAAAACTCACACAATCACACCTTAGAATCAGACATTCAAAACCAGAACCTATAGTTACTAAACCCAGGTGCTAAAGTGACCTCCTTTCACTGAACAACCCACATTTGCAGACCAAGCAAATAAATGAGGAAGAGCTAAAGAACATGCTTAAGACTACCCTTAAAAAGAAAAAGAAGTCACAGTAATGAATAGAACCTCTTGGACCCCTGATTTCTGCACTATAATTTATGTGCCTAGTACAGGAGAGAACCAGGGCTGGATTCAAACCCTGGCCTTCCATTTCCTGTGAACAGTAGATAGAATATGTATGGTAGTTTGAATAGGTATGGCCCCCTGTAGACTTAAGAGTTTGAATGTCCACAGGGAGTGGCACTATTAGGAGGTGTGGCCTTGTTGGAGTAGGTGTGGCCTTGTTGGAGGAAATATGTCACGGTGGAGGCAGGCTTTGAGGTCTTATATGCTCAAACTAAGCTATGCTCCATGTGGGACACAGTTCACTTCTTGTTACCTGTGGATCAAGATGTAGAACTCTCAGTTTCTTCTCCAGCACCATGTCTGCCTTCATACTGCCATGCTTCTTGCTATGACAATAATGGACTAATCTCTGAAACTGTAAGCTTGCCCCAATTAAATGTTTCTCTTTATAAGAGTTGCAGCAGTCATGGTGTCTCTTCACAGCAATAGAAACCCTAACTAAGATTTTATGTAACCTTGGAAAAGCCACCTAAGGCCACCCAGTGACTCCCTTCTACTTCTGTAAAATAAGATTAGTACATGCCAATCTGAACATGTCAAACTGGGTCAAGCTTGATCAGTAGCATCAGTACTGCTATGGAGTTCCATAATTAAGTTGCTAATGACATTAACAACACAGTCATCATTGGGTGAGCACCTGACATGAGGAGTTACATGATCACACAGAGAAAGCCAACTGTTTCCATGATTCTTTCTGCCTTCTCATGACTCAAAGACAACAGATCTCCAAGTCCAAAGTGAGACAATGAGCCTTAGTCATTGAGAAAGGGGAGCATTTGTTACCTTTCTCGGAGTAACCCCAAACATCAGAGGCTGTCACCCATTCCCGCTCCTCCCAACCCTGGAGTGGTCTTCTTCACTCCCATCTCTGCAAAATGCCCCACATTATCTGAAAGTCCCCACACTCCCCCATCCCTCAGAGGACTGGTGCAAGTACACCTTTTTCAGCAAATGTGTACCATACTCTTGAGCAGGAAAGCATTTCTGGGTCAAACTGGGTCAAGCCAGATCAGCAGCATCAGAGCTACTATGGAATTCTGTAATCTAGTCAAAGCTGGTTCAGCCCACAGCCATTTAATTTGGGGGAGACAAGATTTAGCTGAGTTGAAAGAAGGGGGAAGCAAGCTTGCAGAAAAAGATTGATTTCAGTGAAACACAAATTCATACTCACTAAATGCTTTAACACTTCAGAATCAATTAAAATGAGATGGAGGAAAAGGCACAAACAGGATGGCAGCAGGCCCAAATGTTAAAAAATCCGGAGGGAGCAGGAAGCAGGGAGTCTTACAGGGGCAAAGGGGGGGCACAGCAGAAAGATCACAATCCAGAGGCATTCCCTCAGGAAAGAGGAGGTGCTGGGGCTCTGAAAGATATGCTTTTGCAGGCCTAAGGGGAAGGTGAGCAGCATATTCTCGATACGGGTCAGGAGTTCTCAAAACTGAGTGAATACCAAAGTCAGTTTCTCCGAGAGAGGCATGGAGTTAAACATAGATTGTGAGGTGGAATTTCTAGGACTGTACTTTGCTGGCTCTGGGTAACCAAGGAATTTGTCCATTTATCCATCCCCAGGTCTGGGGACCACACTTGAGAACCAAGGTGTATACCAAAGATTTTAAGTTATGGCTTCTCCCTGTTGCATCCTGGGAGTGGAAATGGCCACAGCATCCTGCATCCTTAGGCTTGCTGCAGGAATCTTGGAGACAGAGAACAAAAAGAATATGCATTCACCTCTCTAAAGAAGATGAGGCCTTCAGGGGTCACGTATAGGAGGAAGAATCAATACAACACAGGTACTCTGAATACACAGGGAGAAAATGGAAATCTATAAGCCTCCTGATTTAGACAGCCCATTTCCCATGGGGACAAGGAACAGCTCAAAGTGGAGCTGGACCTCTTTGGCTTACAATTTGAGAATTCCTTATAAAACTAAATGAAATCTCATCATATGATCTGGTCTTCATGTTCCCTGGTATTTATCCAAAGAAGTTGAAAATGTACACTCACACAAAACCTGCACACAGGTGTCTATGACAACTGTATTCACATTTGCCCAAGATGCCCTTTCATAGGTGAATGGACAAATGAACCATATTGCATCAAGACAAGGAATTTTATTCAACAGGGAAACAAATGAGTTATCAAGCCATGGAAAGACAGAGGAAAATTAAATACATTGTACTAAGTGAAAGAAGTCAATCTGAGAAGACCATATACCTTATAATTCAGCTTTATAATATGCTAGGAAAGACAGATGAAGAAGCCAGTAAAAAGGTTAATAGTTTTCAGGTTTTGGGAGGAGAAGTGAACATTTGGAGCAAGACAGCATTTTAGAGCAGTGATTACCCTGTAGGCTATTGTAATGGTATGTGTATCTCATTGTGCATTTACCCAAATCCCCAGAACATACAATGCCAAGGGAAACCATAATGTAAATTATGGTTTGGGGTATAAAGATGTGTCATTGTAGGCTTATTGATTACACATGTGCCACTCTGGTGTAGGATGCAAGGCTGTGCATATGAGTAGAAGCCATATACAGGCACTGTACTTTCCACTCAGTTTTGATGTGAGCCAAAATTATCTCTAGATATTGAAGTTCATTCATGAAAGTGGCTGGAGACTGCTTCTTGTCTCATGAAGTATGGGTTGTGCTATCAGGGTTGAATGTTGAGATGTGGCTTGTGGGATACAGCAGGAGTATATCTACTAGCCAAACACTAATTTCTTAATGGGTTCATGAAGAAAGGCAAGAGTGAAGGGGCTGAAAAAAAAAAACAAAAGAAGTGGTCCAGGCTCTCTTTCTCATCACCCTTACATAAAACAGAAGGCAGGTCTCAATATGGTGGCTACCTGTCTGTGCTGTTTGAAATTTTCATAGAACCCTTCATCCTCACAAAGAAACCAGTTCAAGCAGGTGTATAAACCAGCAAGTCAAGCCTCCGTGTCACTATTCCCTGGGTGAGGCCTCCTAATACTCCTTAATACAGGATCTCCAAGCCTGCCCCTAATAAGGGGCTTCTCTCCTGAATGAGAGTCATATAAAATGCATAAATATTCCTCAAGGAACCGAAAGAACTCCTAACAGTCTTTAATAGGCATCATAAAATGAAGGATAAAACGTGTGAAAGGAGATTGGTCAAGATAATAGTACGAGATAGGAGAGCAGGGAATTTCCTAACCCCTCCCTGGCTATGTTTTATAGCAGAAATATTCTGCCTAAAGTTAGGAGCTTTCCTATAAGAAGAAAACTGAGAAGGGAGATTCTGGTCTATGCTCAAAGATTCCTGGACAGTTGAACTAGGAGGTCTCAGGGTCACAGACAGAAAGTCTGCTAAAGGTCTTATAACAACTGGCACACCTGACTGTGATTTCATGACCCAAATGGGGAAATTCACTGCTCTTTGATTGCCTGGGTAATGAAGATACAAACCAGGATATACTAACCAACAATGTGAATGAAATAAATTTGGCCCTGGAAACAAAGAGCACCAGAACCCACACACCCTGTGTATCCAAAAGCTATCTTGATCTTGTTGATGGAAACCACACCTGGGCTTTGTCTACAAAACTGGAAAGGAACTCTAAAACATGCTTACATGCAAGTGTCACAGCCAGTGTGCAGGGCTAAACATCCACAGACCAGGAAACAAGGCAGGCTCCAAAAGTTGTTTCCAGAATGGGTGCTGTGATAGGTTAGCATGGAGCACCTGAAGGCCATAGAGCACAGGGGGTTGACTGAGTTGGCAGAATATCCCATAGCTAACAGACCACAAAGCCCTTAGCTCATGTTCTGGCATGCAAGAGGAGCATAATAAGCAGCAATTACTGGCAGTGACAGCACTGAATACATACAGAGGAGCTATAGCTGCCAAGAGCTGCTGCGTATTAAGCTCCTGTTGCATGCTAGGACAAGAGCAAGGTGCTTTTCATACATAACCAGTTTGTTCCCTCAGTGCTAAACTTGCGTCTGACCACTCTGACCCATAGACACATGCATATCCTTAGGATGAAGGAATAGCATTCAGAAAACATAACTTGGATCTCAGGCACTTATTTCTGGCATATTACCAATATCCAGTGCCTCTGAGTATCCTAATACTTGGGGTTCTGCCATGATCTATACTTTGGGATCTCAGAACTTAAGACTTCTTAGGTTCATCCCACTAATTGATTCCCAGATATCCTCAGGACTCCCTGGGATCCCAGCATAGTTCATCCTACTCATTATGAGATCCACCGCCTTCTATCTGTCGGGGCTGCATAAGCAAACCAATGAGAGGCTTCATAGGTGCACAGCAACTGGCCAACTTCAACATAGGTCTTCACACGCAAGTCAAACATAGGAAGCTGGGAAGGTTCCAGTAGCTGCTTTCCAGATTGGTGCTACGACAGACTCACAGATAGCATCCTCAGGGCCACAGAACATGGGAGGATGACTCTGGGGTAAGCAGAGATGAGGAGAAATTTTCTTGTAAAAATGGTGAGATGGCAGGTGACTAAAATGTTTTCTGCAGATAACCTAAGATTCTGGTGTGGTCCAATGTTGTCCCAAAGGTGCAGTAGCAACATAAGACATGAGAAAGAAATGAAATACAGAAGAACAAGACCAGAAGACTAGGGGATGAGTGAGCAGAAGCAACCTTGGAAGAAATGCTACATGGAAAACCTGAAACAATCGGTAGGTATTGGAACAGAAAAGTTTGCAAAATTATTCAACATGAAAACAAGATGAAAAATTGGTCATATATTTCTTGCCACGAAATAGGTATGAGTGAGGTTTTTTTATCATAGCAATGAAACAAACAAGGGAGTAGAAGAATCCAAAAATGAAGCTTGAATTGCTCACAGAAGATTTTAGAAAGATTTATTGAAACACGTGAGTAGCTACATCTAGTTCATGGGTAGGAAGAGAAAATACCATAAAGACATCACTTTGAGGAGAATTGATCTGTATATTCCATGATATTTTAATAAAAATCCTCAACAAGGTAATCGTGGAGCTTTTACAACTTTTCTAAGTTGTCTTAGAAATTAGTAATTAACGTATTAGTGGGCATGTGCACACACATACATAAAATGTGTGATTTATTCAAACTAAGACAAACTAAATTAAAACTACGCTTAGATTCTAATTCAAAATGCATCCAAAAATACACGGGGAAACAGTGCTTTCAAAATGGTATCAATGTCATAGAGGAAAAATCTTACCGAAGACTGATGAGGTTAAATAAAGCCATGTAATCCCAAGGTTGAATTGGAAGTTTAAGAGCTCATGATGTATTGTGTGTACATGTGCCTGTGCACAGAATATATAGAAGTCCAAGGTATTTTTCTAACTCCATTCATTAAATTCCAGAAATAATGACAAAGTCAATAGCAATAAGAATTCCTAATGTCCAGATTATAGTTTTTCTGAAAAACATTAACAGGAACCAAGAATGTTTAAACAAATCTGGGAAAATGAATTTCCAAACTCAAACTGGAATATCTTGTAATTTCATGTTTCAGAGATGCTGAAAAGCCTGTGGAGCCAGGCAAAAAAAATTCAGGAGCTAGCTCAAGAAATTCTCATGGACCATAAATAGGAATCTTTGAACATCGATTAGGATGGTGACCACAGATGGTTAAAACATAACTGACAAATTTAACCCTTAAATGTATAATGTGTTTGTGTGCATGTGTGCGTGCCTGCGTGCATGTATGTGTGTGTGTGTGTGTGTGCGTGTGTGTTAGAGAAAATAATCCTTTATGAAATAATTCTAGCTAAAACCTAAGAAGGAATAGTACAATAGACATCACTGGGAGTAATTCCTATCCAGTCAGTCAATCAAGGCCTTGATGCTCCACAGGTAGTTGTCATACTTTGAATGTAACTGGCCCCATAAATTCATAGGAGTGGCACTATGGTTTTGTTGCAATAGGTATGGCCTTGCTGGAGGAAGTCACCATGTGGATAGTCTTTGAGGCCTTATATATGTTCAAGCCATGCCCAGTGTCTCAGACGACTTCCTATTGTACAAAGTGACTTCTGCGGGGTCAAGATGTAGGACTCTTAGCTTCTTCTCCAGTACCATGTCTACCCACACACTACCATTTCACACCATTATGATAATGGACTAAACCTCTGAAAATGTAAGCCACCCCAGTTAAATGTTCTTCCTTTATAATAAGAATTGCCATGCTCATGGTGTCTCTTCACAACAATAGACAAGAGCTATACACAGCATGGCTTCTGGTGGTTTTTCATACCAATGTCTGTGATGATTTGTCTCTCCTCATCTCCAGAATGAACTTCAGTTTCACCAAGTCAGAAACTATTTAAAGAAATGCAGTAAACCTAGGAGCATGTTAAATGATACTGTAGTGATATGATAGGAAAATCTAGATGTTATAATATTTCAAGTTTGAAACCTCCCCAACAAGTTCTTGCTGTGAACACTTGGCCCCATATGGTGGAACTATTTAGGTATGTCCTGTCATCTTTCAAAGGTGGAGAATAGCTAGAGTGAATAGATCAGAGGTGTGAGCCTTAGTTTCTCCCACAACCCCTGCTTCTTGGCTTACCACAATAGGAACTGCCAGGGTCCTGAGCTGAACTGCACCACCAGCCCTCCCCTATCACAATGGACAGAGACCGTGAGCTAAAATAAATATTTCTTTTCTTGTTTCTGTCTTTCTTATTTGTGTCTCATCAACACAAAATTAACTAGTACAGTAGAACTTGAAAAATAAGTGATAAAGCATAACTGAATTTTGATCCAATTAAAGTTTCTACTGTAAGCATTTAAGAAATTTTCCTGGTTAGTTGTAGGTATGGCATTATTCCACTTTAGATGTGACAATCGCACTGAGCACACTTAAAGGAACAAAAATGATCAAAATAGCATAGAAGACAATGGTGGGAAAACCTGCCCCACTGAGCATCAGGAATTATTGGAGAGCTATTGTCACCATGGAAGGGTGTGTGACAACTATGCAGAAAGAGACCCATTGACTAATGGAACTCAGCAGAGAACTGAGAAATAGATCCATTATGTGTATACACATAGTTTTTGACAGAGCTAATTTTTCAGGTGAGTAGGAGACAGTAAGACTAATCAATATTTGGTGCTGAGACAATTAAATTGATTATCCACATGGAAAAAGAAACCACTCAACAAGAGAAGATCAATAAATTAGACTGCACTAAAATTAAGAATCTCTGTTTATTAAGACAACTGGGAAGGGGCTGGAAAGATGGCTCAGTGGTTAAGAGTACTTGCTGCTTTTTCTGAAGACCAGAGTTCAGTTCTCAGCACTCATATCAGGTGGCTCACAAACCACTTGTAACTAAGCTCAAGAGATTTGACATTGTCTTCTGACCTCTACAGGCACCTGCACAAAGGCAGTACATGCATATAGACACATAAATAAAAATAAAATACAATATTTTTTAAATAGCCGAGAATAAATAAGGAAATAGTTAAAACTTGGAATGATACCTTAACGCGGTGTGCATGCGTGCATGCATGTGTGCGTGCGTGTGTGTTGATTAATTTTGATTACCAACTTGATGGGATTTAGAGATGCATAGGGCAATAATAATAACAACTCCTTTGAGTATGGCTGTGAGGACATCTCCAGAGAGGATTAACTGATGGAGACGGAGCCACTCTAAATGCTGATCTGGGGTTCTGAACTGAATAGAAAAGAGAAATGGAGAAAACCAGCTGGGCACCAACATTCATCTCCATATGCTTACCCATCTGCCCAGATGTGAGCCAATAGCCTCACGTTCCTCTTGCCATGACTTCGCCACTATGATGGGTAGCTTTTTCAAACTGTAAGTGGAAGTAAACCCTTCATTCCTTAAATTGCTGCTTATCAGATATTTGGTTCCTATGGTGAGAAAAGCAGCTAATGTAATATGATATTCAATTATTAGAATCCAGAATATATATTTAACTCCTAAAGCCCAATGAAACACAATCCAAACTAAACTAAAATATGAAAAGTTCCTGAATAGATATTCTTTCTCAGGTTTAAAAAAATTGTGTATGTTTGTGTGTGTGCATACCCTATTCCATGTGCTTGCAGTGCCCCAAAGGTCAGCAAGATTCCTGGAAGCCAGAGTTACAGGCAGTTGTGAGCAACCCGACACTAGTTCTGGGACCCAAACTGTGTCCTTTGCAACTGAGCCA
Organism: Mesocricetus auratus; assembly: GCF_017639785.1. Taxonomy (NCBI): domain Eukaryota; kingdom Metazoa; phylum Chordata; class Mammalia; order Rodentia; family Cricetidae; genus Mesocricetus; species Mesocricetus auratus. The sequence continues at coordinate 9,611,737 of NW_024429270.1, forward strand.
TCTCTCCAACTCCCTGAATAGATAGATATTCATAGGGCAGAAAATAGCTAATAACCTAAATCTCTTCACTGTGATGAAGAAATGCTTACTTGGAGATAATATAGGGTATATTATACACTAAAGCTGTATCTGGCAGGCTCAAAGAATATTGCAATACAACATACTAGTGGAGATGTACACTAATGGTAAACCCTACCAAGTTCCAAGGGGAAAGCTAACTCATTCCATTTGCAAAGAAAGTAAACATTCCTTTGCTTCAAGTGTTACTTATAGCTTGGTAGGTCTACTCCTAAACAATGTCACATTTGCTTCCAGATATGTTCAGAGTCCCATTTATAGCATTTTTTCTAAAAATTACTGGAAACAATCCAAACATTCATTAACACAGAAATGCGTGTGGTGTAGTCACACAAGGGCATAGTATGTCATAGTGAAAAATATATGAAGGACAGTAAATTGATCATCATGAATGACCTATACAAGCCCCATAAAAGAAGAAAATTGCATAAGAATACTTATAACACATTACAATTTTATGAAGTAAAAGATATTTGAGCAACATACGGTTGATCAGTATAGAGTATGTTCTAGAGAACCACAGGTTCATATGGACCATGAATAGAAATATAGGAGGAAGAGCTTCATTAGTCTTGGCCTCAGAATGTTTTATACTAAATTTGATGTTGTGAGTGTTTATTATTATTGCATTTAACCACTTGTGCATTTTACATATCTGTTCCTGAAAGTAACTTTAAATGGCAGAGCTTACTCCCTTAGGCTTTGGGTGTGTCTGGTTTCCTATAGTAGAGTGTCATAGACTAAGAGGAGATGGAGGTACCAAGCCCAAGACCCACAGCACAGCCTCAAGGATCAGCATTCAAGAAGATTCTTGCTGACAATGCAAACACATTCCCAAGCATATGAGGTTACAGACAAAGTTCTCCCAGTCTGGTAGCAATATCTAAGGCTAAATTTCCATTTGTCCATAAAACACAAGGCTGCCTTTGCAAGCAAAACCACAAAGTCACTGCTCCCAGCCAAGCTAGATGATCTAATTCAGATGCTGGAGCTATCCTAGCTTATATAGACCCTCCACCCTGCTGCCTCCAGTTCAGTCTGCAGAAGAATGTCTGAGATGCTTCTTATCATCCAATTACACATATACGTTTAACATCTAACTCATACCCAGTACTTCTCTGGGTACTGGGAGTGTAGAAATTAGTAAGACAATGTCTTTGTCCTTTGTAATACCAAATAAGAAAAGGAGAAAGAAGAGAAGGAACACAAAGTAAATGTGGCGTACACTCCCTCTAGCAACATTCTTGCCACCGGACCAGACACCACAATGAGGCAAAAAAGCATGGCTCATAGAAACCATGTACTGACAGTCGCTGTATCTCTGTATGAGGCAATTTTAGAATCTCAAAATCAAGTGACAACCAGAGGATTTTCTCTCTATTTCCTCCTACTTTTCTTACAGGTTTTTAATATACATACATGAAAGAAACACACACACACACACACACACACACACACACGTATATATAATTTCTTTCATATATATATATTGAAATATTTATAATGATAGGTTATTTTGGGTAGCTTCAGCTGTCTACTTGACACAACCTAGACTAACCTAAGGGTATGCCAGTTGAGGGATTGAAATTAGCCTGTGACCCTGAATTTTCTTGTCCAATGTGGACAGCACCATTGCTAGGCAGGTAGTCCTGGGATGTATAAGAAAGCCAACAGAGGATGAGTCAGAGAGTAAGTAAACCATGAGTCAGTACTCCTCCACAGTTGTTGCTTCAGTTCTTGCCCTGACTTACCCCAGAGATGGGCCATTGCCTGAAGGTGTGAGCTAAATAAACTTTTTCCCACTCCAAGTTGTTTTTGGCCACAGTATTTACCACACCAAAAGAAAAGCAAACTAGAAGGTTGGAGAGAATAATAGGAGAAAGAAAGAAAGAAAGAAAGAAAGAAAGAAAGAAAGAAAGAAAAAAAGAAAGAAAGAAAGAAAGAAAGAAGAGAGAGAAGGAAAGAAAGAAGGAAAGAAGAAAGGATGAACAGAGGAAGGGATAGAAGGAAGGAAAAAAGAAAGGAGGGAGGGAGAGAGGGAGGGAGGGAGGGAGGGGGTCAGAAGATGGGCTAAGACATGTTAAGAGGTGGAGAACCCAGGAGCTTGGTGTCCTAGAGTTCCTACCACTTGATATTCTTCATTGAATTTATTTTGTACACCCACAGCCAGACAGATGAAGTCAGCAGGAAGTACATACAATTCATCATGCTGAAATTCATTTCTTTTTCAAGGATAGTTGGCAGCACCACATTTGGATGGGGAAGTGTTAGAAAAGAGGGAGACATGAAGCTGATGAACTTCAAGGGACCTAGGTGCCTGGAACAAGGAGGCAGGTTACTGCCACCATAGCCAAAGCTAAGTGGCCAAGAGTTCTAGAGACAGAACTTTTTCCACGGGAGTTTGAGTAGGCACATTTTGACCCTGCATGGGATAGAGAGTTGGTCACTGTGAAGACAGAGAGTGGAGATAATGAAAACAGGACCATTAACTGAAAATACATAAAGATTATAGGACCCCAGATCATCGCTCCCCCATGCAGTTTAGCAATAATAGCCCTTTCTCCAGTCTGGCAGTACACTCAGTTATCATTGCTCTCTAGGGACAGAGAAAATGAAGGGACTAAGAACTCAACCAACAGAAATAGCATAGGGCTGTGATGTCATAACATACTAAAACCTAACTAAAGTTCACAACTAAACAATGATACCATCTCTACTCAACCACACAGGAAACGATGATCATCAGTTGGACATTTGACCCGAACATAGGAGAGGACCCCCAAGAATCACCAAGCATTGAGCAAATATCTACCAGAGTAGACAGAAATCACCAAAGAACCAAGACACAGATACCAGGAAGAAAAGGGAATGCATGCAATACCTTTAGAGGGAAAAAATCCCACATGAACAACAGAACATGTCTTTTTCTAATAAATTTATAAAGTAGAGCAGAAGGATGGGAAAGGGAAAATAAAGATTAGAGAAACTTGCAGTGGAGAATATGTGAATGTTAGATGTAGAAATAGGGAAAGCAGACAAGATAAAGTTACAAAAGAAATAAAAATTCCCTCAAGTGACACATACTTACAGACTGAAAGAGTTGGTTGAAAGCTGAGCTTGAGATAGATAGGGAAAAATCAATATGAATGCCACATTGGTATGAAATACCACATTACCAGGGACAAGCGTTATTTTTAAAAGTATCATCTATGGATCTTTAGAGAGAGAGGGAAATCTATTAAAAATAAACAAGTAAATAGAATATTCTGTATAGTCCATAAAACAGACTGGACGTTCCTTCTGGGCAGGTGGTAAAGGAAGCCTCGGGGTGAGAACTGTGATGGTTAAGCATACTTGTCAACTTGGTTGGCTTCAGAATTAACTAAGATACATGGCTCTGATGTGACTGTAAGGATATTTCCTAGAAGAGTTGGATGTAGGGGGAAGACCCTGTCCAGACTAGGCATCTCCTTCTTATGGTGTCCTATATGTAAAGAGGCCTGAGGGAAAAGCAATTTTACTTGCCTGTCTGAACTTGTCCCTTGTTGGTCATTATGTCTGTTCTTCTGTTTTAACTTCGACTACTGTCTCTCACAGAATGCAGCTTCTTCAGGCTTCCACAGTGGATTGAAGACCAGAGCTCTCCAGAAATCCTCAAGGTCTTGAGTGCCAGATTGAGAATACTGAAGCATCCGATCTAGTGGACTGAAGATCCATCAGATTCAGACTTGCAGACTCTCCGCAGGTAGTCATTGTTGCAATAACCAGCCTGTGACCTGTACAGCAATGCAGTTAATCTACATTGCAATACACACTCATTTCTGTTGCTCTAGAGAAGCTTAACATGCCTTATATGATAACATTTTTAAACTTATTGAGTCTAATCTTATGTCCTAATATAGTTATCACAGAAATGGTCTGTGTGGGGCCAACAACATGGATTGATGGCTTAATGGCACTTGCCACCAAACTGATGGCCTGGGTAGCTCAATCTCTGGGATCCACATAGAGGAAGGAGAAGAGTAACTTCCACAGTTTGCCTTCTGATCTCAATAGCTACTCATACATGCTGTGACATGCATGTATCCATGCACATTAACTAATTGTAATACATACTCCAAGTACAGTAAAGTGTGTATAGTGTTTTATGTACATGTTATGTGTAGATGGCACGTGATTCTGCTCAAGTCATTTATATTAATACAAGCTAAAAGCTATGTGTTCTTCCCATTTTTTGTAGAGCTACTTAGCTTTGTTCTTTTATGGTAGTGACCAGATTGGAACCTGGGTCATAACATAATATGGATGTTCTCCAGGCTTTGGCATAATGTGTGGATTAGACCCATGCATGCAACTCTTAGGGGAGATCCCAAAAGCTCATATACAACTTGATAGAATCTCTGCTTGATATATCTCCTCTCTATGGCTTTCCTGGGGTTTTCAAGCTCCTAGGGTTCTTCTGCTAGAAAAGATGGAGTTGTACCTTTTGATAGTACATTTCATATTTTATGGCATTGCTGGTATCTTGAGAGCAAGTCTAGAGGAGAGGAGAGGAGAAGAGAGAAGAGAGGAGAGAGGAGAGGAGAGAGAAGGGAAGGGAAGGGAATGGAAAAGAAGAGAGGAGAGGAAAGGAGAGGAGAGGAGAAGAGATGAGATGAGGAGAGGAGAGGAGAGGAGAGGAGAGGAGAGGAGAGGAGAGGAGAGGAGAGGAGAGAAAAGAGGGAATTCAAGGGGTCCCCCCCACAGACTTGGTACTGTAGCCAGTCAGAAAGCAAGCTACCTAGCCTTGGAGGTTGCTCTCCTGCCTATTAGCCTGCTGTCATCATTCATCACTATCATGGGTACCATGGTATTTTCTGAAGACTGAGCTGGGAGAGATTAGTAAAAATAAATAAATGAAGAAACACCCCTGAAACACCCCTCACAACGTATGTCAGATTCTTAAGAAATCTGATTCTTGATTCTTGGTCTAGTATGTTAGTCATCTCAGGTTCCCCTATTGAAATGTCACAGACTGAGTGTCATAAACAATGGTCATTCATTTTTCAAAGCCATAGAGGCTACATGTCCATGATCAGTGTGCCAACAAGTTAGATTTCTAATGAGGTCTCTCTCAAAAGGGACACCCATTCATTATTTCCTGCCATATATTGAGAAAGGGGTAGAACCCATTGCTTTCTGGTATATTCTAGTAAAGACACGAAGACTGTTGGATTATGGCCTGACCTTCTGACCCTATTTAAACGTAATAACTTCCTTAGAGTTCCTCTCCAAACACAGACACATTTGATGTTTAGGCCTTTATGGTTTCCATAGGGAATGACCTCTTCAGGTCTTGTGTTGGAGGCTTGCCTAAGAAAGCACGTCACTGTGTTTTCAAAAGTGTTTTAAGGTTTCAGAAGGTACTTGCATTTCCAGTATGCTCTTTATTTCCTGTTTGCTGTTTGAGACATGAGCTGTCAGCTGCTGCCTTCATTAAGCCATCATGGACTATAATCTTTGGACACCTCAAGCCCAAAAGAAACTCTTCTACAAGTTGGCCTTAGTCATGGTGTTTTATGACATCAATAGAAAAGTAAATAACACAACCACTTATTTTTAGGGGAAAGTCAGGATTATTGAAAAACTAAATACAATGTGTGCATGAAACTCAGTCATAACAGCTAAGTCATTTTTAAGAACATTAACATAAGCTTCATTTTTAATACGTAACTGAAAAGAACACGAATACTATCATGAGAATAAACTAATTTGGGCAATACCCTGAATACTAAAGAAAATATTAGTACACTCAAAAACACAGTCTAGTCATAGTAACCATGCTTGGTCAACAAGTCTTTGTGCATCTGCAGAAGTTGTCAAGTTTTGTACTTTTGTATGTAGTTCTATAAATAGTAAGGGTTATGCTGCCAGTCAAGGGTTCTAGTAAGCATCCCTGAGCCTGAGCCAGCCTGGAGAGCAGTAAGTGATCCACACACCCTAATCTAATGCCCCCCAGCCCCCACTTGCACAGCATCACCACTGTGCGTAGATGAGCGGCAAAGTTTGAGAACTATAGGGGCAATGGTGGTTCCACTGTCCTTTTCCTTCCGTCTAGCAGCACAGGCTCGAGGTGCGGGCACGCGTCCTTGCGTGAGCTTGCCCTGTAGGTAGTTCTCTCCATTCAGTGGCGCCGCAGGTCTCACCGACAACGCTGATGTGCTGGGAGTGAAGTTGGTGAATGATGAGCTGCAGTCTCCTGAGCCCATTCCTTTGCTGAGAGCAAACCCCAAAGTGGGTGTGGCAATGGAGGAAGCACATGGGCGCTTCCCATAGGCCAGTGCAGTGCCTTGAGGCTTGCCAAGGCCAGCAGGTAATGTTGAGCCTGCAAGTCCTAGTTGGGTTGTGCTACCTCTGGCAGGTTGGAAGGCTCGTGAGGTTAGGTCAATTGCTAGCGTCGAAGCGGATGGATTCCTCCTGAAGACATAGTCATCAGGCTGAGGCCTACTAAGCAATGCACAGGTGGGTGGAGAGGTGCATCTAGGACGGTTGTAAGCCTTAGTAGGCTCCCAAACTGATTGAGGAAGCAAACTCCTAGAGACGTGGTCAGCAGCATGGGAGGAGTACAAGATGACAGCTTTAGATGGAGGGGTGGTATCCATGAGCTCAAAGTCAGAGGCAGGATGAGAAGGGGTTATTGCTACCATGGGAGGAAGAGCCGGGACCAGCCCAGGTTGAATCCAAACACCAGGATCACCAGAGGGAGACACTTCCTGCTTCCACCCATTGGTAGGCCTAGGAGTGTACAGACTGTTCCCCATTGGGGTGTGACAGGGGACCCTGAGTGCAAGTGGGCCAGTGGACACTGTAGCATTTGCAGCCAGCCACCTCTGTTGCATACTGCTGTGGGTAGGAATAACTGGCAAAGAGCTACCAGTGCTGACTATGGGTGAGCTCAGAATATCTGCCTCAGAAGGGGGTGTGGTGTCCATGTCCATCACAGCAGACCCTGAAGATGGCTCCCAGCTCATGTCTTCACAGGCATGGGATGCTGGGGTAGAAAACACTGTAGGGGGGTCCCTGAGGGAAGGGAAAGGGAGGGAAGGATGACAATCTATGCTCACTGGTGTTGGGGACTCCATCCTGTAGGAAGAGGAACTGAAAGACAAAGGTTCAGGACCAGGCCTGGGGAGGTGAGAAATAGCAGGAGCCAAAGCTGTGACCAAATTAGCAGGGCCTTTCTTTGTATCTGGTGGAGTCTCCACACTGGGCCTGGCCCTACAGGGAGGAGGAGGACCAGAAGGGAAAGATGAAGGAGAAATGGAGATTATTGGTATATTTGGTGTGAGGGAAAGAGAAGGGACAGATGGGATTGGGGGCCAAGCAGCCAGGTATAACAAGGGAGTGGAGGCCGGGGGACCAGGGCTGGAGACCCCATCATTGTTCAGAGACAGATAACCTGCAGGCCCTGAAGCAGGTGGGGTACTGGGCAGGACAGGGTTCTTAGGCTGTAAGGCATCCACTATATCATCTGAGATCTGGGTGGTTTGACCCTTCGTGTTCTTCATGGTGTCTGATTCTTTCTCTGTGTCAATGCGTGGAATCTTGGGAGGTGGGGGCAGGTCACCTTGATCCCAGGGTAGTTGTAGGAGCCCCGAGGGTGACAGCTGCAATTCTGGTGTGGCTGCCTTTCTCTTGCAGGGTCTTTTTAATGCAGACACAGGCGTAGTAGGACTCCCTGGTGCACTAACCTGAGGTTGGGAGTCTGTAGAGCCTGTAAGACTGTTTAGTTCCAGTTCTTTCTTGGGAAAGGCCTCCTGAAGTGAGGAGCAGCTGGTTGAGGCTCCCGTGAGGCACCCCAAAGCATCCTCACCAGAACACGGATGAGCAGGGGCCACTCCAGCGAAGCTATGTGAGCTGGGGGAGCTAAGACCACAAGAGAACTCCCTGGAAGATACCAGGGCCGTCGCCTCCACAGATGTTCCATGGGGGTACTGATTGCCAACTTGAGGTTCATAAGGTAGCACAATAGAAACCATGGATGACTTGGCCACTAAGGTCATAGATGTAGCTCCTTGCACAAGGCTGTTGGATGAACTCCTTTCCTTGCCATCCTGGCCTTCTGCCTCTTCCAGGAGCCACCAGCCATTATCCTCCTCTTCCCTGTCCTCTCCCTCCTCCTCTCCTGCCTCCTCTTCCTTTAGCTCTTTCTTCTCCATCTGTTCCCCCTTCCGCTGTATCTCTTCCTTTTCCTGCTCCTCCTCTTCCTTTTCCTGCTGCTCCTCCCTCTCTTCCTCTTCCTCCTTCTCTTCCTTCTCCTCCTTCTCTTCCTTCACCTTCACCTTCTCCTCTCTTCTGTTTTTCATTTCTTCTTTGGCTCTTGACTCAGTTTCCTCTGGACAAGGAAGAGGCAGGTCGTCCAATGTCAGGGCCTCTTCAGCTTGGATCACCCACGCCGGCCAAGTAGTGGAGAAAGAATTTTGCTCCAGAGGAGGGATTTTCATGGTTCTGGAGGGCTGGAACATCTCGAAGCCGCACTGCCTCCTGGGAGCACAGTAGAAGCCAGTGCTCCGGGGCAAAGGCTGAAGGTAGGCTTCAGGCAGACTTGCCTTGGCTGCAGCAACCTAAAGACGCAGGTCCGGCAGGGGTAGCTGCCAGGCTACAGGACGTGGAGGGTGATAATCTGGAGTGGCTGGATGCAAGGTGGGCAGCTGAGCTGCGAGGAAATCTTCCTCATTTAGGGCAGTTACTGCGCTACCTAGTCATCTGCACAACAGCCAAACAAAGAGTGAGCAGGTTCCAGCTCCTCAGAATGCAGGCTAACTCCGGTCCTTATGACGTCAGGCCAGAACATGTGACGAAGCACACGCAGGTTCGCAGGTTCGGTGCGGTCCAAAAGGAGCGGAGGAATCAGCAAGTGTCGAGAGGGTCCACAGCTCTAAGGGTGAAGACAGGTTGACTTGCTAGCCCCTGCACTTCCTGATGCTCTTCCGCGCGTTGGCATACAAGATGCCGCGCAGTTTGGGGTTTGCGGGGACTGTGGTGCGTTCCATTAGAGATCTGGCACCTCGGGCAGAAAAGGACTGAAACCTCAGATGGGCAAGTGACTCATAGCCCGCCAGACCCCCTAGGGCCTCTGCAGTGTCTCTGAGTAGCATTGTACCACAACCACCTTCTCAGAAGCCTCCTTGGTGACTGGCTGCCTCAAGTTTCTAGTGTCCATGCATCCATCATGAGGCCCCGAGCTGCAATCTAGCATCCCTCTAGCATGAGGCTTCTTTTCACTTCTTTTTATTCATCTGATAAAGCCCCATTGAAGAACAACATGCTTCCTCAGGTCACACAGAGGGCAAGGTGACTCCCTGGGCCTCCTTGTCTCATCTGCACCCTGTGTTACCATCGTCTCTTAGGTTGTACTTTGCTCTGAGGCCTGGCCCTGCCTAGGAGGAGTCAATACCTATATTGATGGAGGTCCAGACTAGAGCCTCCTGAGATGATGTGGGGTAGCAGTAGTCAGCAGACAGCCTCTTCTGTCCTGTCTTTCTCTTAGAAGTGAGCCTGGGAGCCTGGACATCCACTGGAGACAGAAAACCAAGCTGTCTTCTCTCAAGGCTCCCACCTAGTCACTGTTACTCCCTCAACATTTTGAAGCAGGGTGGGTGGCCTTTGATGCCTGGTTTTGTTCTCTTGCCAGGAACATCTTCCTGTTGTTTCTTTTCCTCTTTTAAGTTGCTCTGTTTCTCTTTGGCGTTCTAATGTTTCACCAGAAAAACGTATCGGTCAAGGTCATTTTCGAGCAAATGCACTCCGTGTGTGGTGGGACCCTCTCCATATCGTATTAGGTACTCAGAACTGTTGAGAGTTCAAGAGCTTAAGGGCTGCGTCATAAGTCAGCGCTCCATCTTGCTCTTCTTCCTTCCTCTGGATCTTTTCACTCCTTTCAGAGATATTCCCTGAGCCTTGGAAAGGGTGACACAGATGTCTCCTTCATAGCTGGGCATTAAACTATCACTCATTCAAAGAACTTTGATTGGTTATGCAGTCTCAAATGTTAATATCACCTTGTAAAGTTCTGTAGAAAGTTCCCTGCTCACTTGCAATGCCATTTGTAGATTCAGAACTCAATTCTGAATTGAACTGCCGTCTCTATAGTAATAATTTCACACCTGGGAATACAGCATATTTCTCAATTCATTTAGGTTTTCCTTTGATATCCATTAGCCAGACTTTATAATTTTGCCATGAAGTTTGTCTTCCAGTAGGCTTATTCTTAGACACCTGGTAGTCTCCCCCATTGTTCTAAGGTCACATTTTCTCACTGATCTCTGCTGCCATGGGGATCACGGGTGTTTGGTCTCTGGGAAGCTTAATAACTCACTCAGTTCTATTGTAGTTGCAGAGTCTTCTGTGTTTTCTGTAAGGAGGTTCAAGTTACATAGGAGTAATCCTTGTTTCCCCCATCCCAATCTGTACACGCCTGGAGTTTTTGTCACATTTTACTCATATTTCAGCTTAAAAGAATCAAGTATCAGCAGGGTTTCTAAACAAAAGCTTCACCAAGAATTGCAATGTTTGTTGAAGATCTGGGTAGATACTTAGATGTGTCCTTTGTCTAGTTTGTTAAAGAGTTTTCCAAAAGTAATTATTGATCATTACCAAGTAGTTTTTCTGTAGTTTATGATACATCCCTCCCATAATCACAGTATAGCTAGTATATTGATGGAATTTCAAGGGAGCCCATGTTTCACTCCTTGGCATGCCACTTCCCTGTGATGTGTTGCTTTCTTACATATTGTTTAATTCAGTATAGCTACAGTGTTTGAGAAGAGAAATGCTCCCCACCCCCATAGGCTCAGGCATTGGAACACTTGCTATCCTGTTGGTGGCGCTATTTGGGGAAGTGTAGGAGGTTTGACCTCGATGGAGGAGGTGCATCACTGGGAGAGGGCTTTGAGAGTTTAAGCCTTCCTGTCACTTCCAGTTCATTCTCTGCTTTGTGCTTGTGTTTGAAGATGTGATGTCAGCTTCCTGCTCCTACCACTCACTGCCATACCAACTCAACATAATGGACTCTTATCTGAAACCATAAGCCAAAAGAAACTATTCCATGAGCTGCTTTGGTCACAGTGTTTATCACAGCAACAGAAAAGTAACACACAATAGCACAAAGGTTTTATATTTTCCCTTGTGATTTTAAAAAGCTATGTTTGATCTTGGCACTATTTTTCTTTGTTGTGTATATGATATATGCTGTGATAGAGAGAGGGGGCGGGCAGAGAGATCCCCAATCTTCCTATATTCACTTTCTAAATGCTAGAATCACAGACTGTCACACACATTCCATGCCTGACCCTACTGTGGTTGTAGATTCATCACTCTGCATTCCAGTTTCTAATTGGTTGATGTTTATGTTTGAAGTTACAATGTGAGAGGGACAAAAGTCAACCTACCTTTTGTTCACCAGAGTGTAGCAATTAAGAACATAAGCTCAAGAGAGGAAGATGCAGGAGGGGGAATCCCTGAGACTTGCTGGCCAGCCAGCCAGCCAAGCCTATTTGGCAAGCTCCAGGCCAGTGAGGGACCAAGTCTTACTGGTTGAATAGCATTCCTGAGAATTTGTCTCCAGCTGCATGCACACACATGTGTACCTGTATATGCACAAGCATGTACACGGAGAAACAAAACAGGGTAACCTATGTATTTGTGCACGAATTCTGAGAAGTGGGTGTGGCTGGAGAAAGAATGCTGTCTCCTGGTAGTGAACAGGGAGAACTCAGGAAGACCTGCTGTTGAGCTTGCACTCCATCAACCATGTCTTCAGAAAAGCGCACTCCTTCCCCCTTGGCATAGACTTGGTACATCTCATGCAAGGGTCTTTTTTTTTATTTTTAGCACACAGATTTTATTCAAAAGACTCTCTTTTTTACATATTATACCTTTTTCATTAGGAATGAATACAATGTGTGATACCCTAGTCTCTCTTATATTCTGAAATACAGACTTTGTAATTTGACTGTAATTATTTTACTTGTATATTTGTTTGTTTATGGATCTATTTTACATCCTGACCACAGTTTCCATTCCCTCCTCCCCTACCACCCTTCTGCCCCATCCACCCCTCCTCCATTTCTATTCACAAAAGGGCAGGCCTCCCATGGATATCAATCAAAATGACATACCCTTGTATTAAGGTTGGACAAGGCAACCCAGTATAAGGAATAGGGTCTCAAAAGCCAGCAAAGGAGTCAGAGACAGCCACTGCTCCCACTGTTACGAGTCACACAACATGACCAAGTGGTACAAGTGTAACATATACAGAGGACCTAGGTCAGTCCATGCAGATTTGCAAGGGTCTTTTTTAAGGGAGAGAAATTTCAGAGAATGCTTTCTAGGCTTTCTGGCTTTTATCAGCCAGGAGTGGCAGGAGAAAGGCAAAGAGGCCTTCTCATGGCTCTTTTGTCTCCTCGAAGTGCAGGGTGCTGTGCCCTGTGAGTCCTGAAGCCCTATGGCTGGCATGCTAGAGCGCATGGAGACGGGGCAGGAGACAGAAAGAGAGCTGCTGGGTGCTGAGGAGAAACCGCTCACCCTGAATGTGGTGAAGCACTCAGGAATGGGTCCCGTGGAAAATCAGAGGGATGAGTTTCTGGAAAAGTCGACAATGAAGTCACAGGCCTGTGGAGAAAGAAGCAGAAGCTTGGTGAGGTTCGAGATGAGCAGTCTTGGGGTATGTAGGCCAGTGATGTATCCAGACAATGCTTGAATGTTTTTGATGCTCTGGTTTCAGTATGTCATCGGGGCCAGTAAGCGAGGCCTCAATCTCACCACTGCCGTTTCTAAATGTTTCCTCTTTATATCAGAAGGGTATAGACCATAAAATCCAGCATTCCTTTTAATACAGAGCATCAGTCTCACCCAAGTGGAGTGTATAAAATCTGGTAATGAGGTACGATAAATCTACTTTCTGTGAAGATCTGGGGTCCATAATCCCACATTTAATTAACACGCCTGAGACATCACAGAGCCACTTGGTTTCAGCCCAGTTCTCTCTGGGGTGCACACCATCGCTCACCTGCTCCCTCACTGGGGGCTGTCAGAGAGCACATGCCAGGACAGCACTGGCTCAAACAGATCCCCGAGACTGGGAACAGCGTGCTTCTCTCTGCGCTCAGCCTTGAGTAGCTGACATGTTAGGATCTCTCAGCCTCCAGACTGGGCAGCTGGAAATTAGGAGAGATGTTTACAATCTGCATGAACCCAAACCAGGGCCCGGGGTGATTTCATGGGTCTCTCAATGCCCAACCCAGCACCTCCCAGCGATAAAGATGGAGTTCTAGGAAGGAAAATGAAAACCTTCCCTGGTAACTGAACACCACCACTGAGCTTTCCTGACTTCTCGCTCTTGTTGTCACTCTCTCTCTTTTCAGAGATCGTTTCCCCCTAAGGATGCCCCATAGTAGATGGATATCTCTAGTGCCCACTGCATATAGCTGGGAGGGTAAGATGGGCGGCAGTTGTCAGCCAAGAGAGCAGACCTACTAAAGCTGGCTATGCAGGGAGGTGGAGGAGTGCTGAAAGGCAGGCGAGCTTGCAAGGCACAGCAGAACCCGCAAGCCATCCTGTGCACCCCTTCCAGGACAGTGGCAAGCCCCACCAGCTCTGTGCACTAGAAGGAGAAGAGGTTTGGGTTTGGATGTTTATTATTCTGTGTTAACCTGAATACCATTTGGTTTTGTTTTCTTACTACTCTGATTCGTTTTTTTTTTTTTTTTTTTTTTTTTTTTGGTCAAGAAAGTGTGCCTCCCCACAGCAAAATACTGAGCCATACTCCTGGAATCCAGTTGTGGAGAGGAAGGAGGGATAAATAAAGGAGCCAAGATGGTGCTGGAGAAACCCGCAGAAACAGTTGACCCGACCTAGTGAGAGCACAGAGACCCCAGTCGTAAAGCTGGGAAACCAGCATTGGACCAAACCAAATCCTGTGAATGTGGCTGCCAGCTAGGAGATCAAGGCAGTCTATGGGACCTCTTAACAGTGGAGCCAGTGTTTATCCCTAGATCACAAAGGACTTTGGGAGTTCATTCCCTATGGAGGGATACTATTGCAGCCCAGATATGGGAAGGAGAGCCTGGACTCTCCACCAAATGATGTGATGGACTTTGATGATCCCCCATGGAGGGCCTCACTATCCCTGGGGTGTGGGTGGGGGGTAGGTTGGGGGGTTGGTGGGAAGCATGGGAGGATGGGAGGGTGAGGGAATGGAGGGATGGATATGTAAATAAGAGTGCTTCTAAAATAATTATTTTAAAATGAAGAGAAAGAGAGAGAGAGAGAGAGAGAGAGAGAGAGAGAGAGAGAGAGAGAGAGAGAGAGAGAGAGAGAGAGAGAGAGAGAGAGAGAGAGAGAGAGAGAGAGAGAGAGTACCTCAGTCCCTGCTGTGATTTTGATCTGGACTTCTCTATATTTTCCCTCACATCTTAGAGCACACAAATGGTTGTTGATAATTGTCTGTTAACAAGGATGGAAAGAGTAATTCATCCTTAGGGTTCCATCTTCACTGAGAGGAGCATACAGAGGTACCTGCAATGTGACAAGCAAGGAGGCCAGGAGCCTACCCCCCAGCACCAGTGCAGAGACTGGGCCCAGCTGATCAGCTAAGGTCTGACCATCTAAATGGACATGTTGAGATCCCAAACTCAAGATGACAATGTTAGAGTGCCACTGGGTCCTGAAAGCAGAAACCTCATGAATGACAGTAGAGCTTGAAATAGTCTTGACTGTCAACCTGGCAGAGTTGAGAGCCACCTAAGTGACAAACCTCTAGGCATGTGTAAGAGTGTTTCCAGAGAGGTTTAACTGGGATGTGAAGACCTCCCTCGGAAGTGAATGATGCCATTTCACTGGTCCAGGGTTGAGTAAGGAGAAAGTGATTGAAGCTCCAGCATTCTTTGCTCTCTGCTTCCTGACCATGGACACAATGTGATCAGCCACTTCTAGCTCCTGTTGCCATAATCTTCCCCACCACCACCATGGTGGACTGGACCCTTAACTGTGAGCCAAAAAAATTCCTTCCTTCCTAAGTAGTTTCTGCCAGGTGTTTTGTCACAGCAGGGAGAAAAGTGACTAATACAAAGCCCTTGGGAAAGCAGCCCTGAGACATCCCTTGTTGTTTCTACTGTGTCTGAACCATTTCAGGACTCTGAACCAGGAAGCCATCCTCAGCCTACCCAGCCATGCCAGAAGTCTCATCATGAACCTCCGGACTCAGCATTGAGGGCTGAGCCTACCATAGCCAAGAACAAGGCCACCATTCATTCACCTCTTAGGAGAAACAAAGGCCTTGGAGCCCCACTGCCAAAGCCCCCTAATTCCTCTAGGCCTCTGCTTCTCCTTCTCGCTATGTACTGTATTTTTAACAGAACACTATAACCCAGAACAGCAGCTCAGAACTGGCCATGTGACTTGGCCAGTTTACAGCCCCTCCTGATGTCTATGCTTTCGAACATCTTGCATTGGTAAATCTCTGTCCTATGCAGACAGTCTAGTTTTGTAAACAAGCCAGTAAGGACCCAAACTGTTGATGGATTGGGTAGTTTCTAGGCTTGGTTCTGATATCCTGGACATCAGTTTCCTGATCTTTGAAGAGGGTTCATCACTTTGAAAGTCACCTCCATCTGAAATGGCAGCTCTGTCTCTTACCAGGGAAGGTTTAAGGGAGGCAGCAACCCACGCATCATCACATGAGTATTAAAACTGGCTCTGAGGTGCTGTAGAAATGAAAGCCACTCTGTACACACCATCATGGTTAATCTTGACTGTCAGCTTGACCTGGAAATAAATCTCTGGGTGTGTCTGAGAAGTGGTTTCTAGGCTGGGTTAAAAAGGGTGAGTAGCCCCATTCCATGGACAAAGGTAGCTAAGCAACAGCATTTACCCCCTCTCTACTTCCTGACTGGGGATACAATTCACATAGCTGTCACAAGCTCCTGTCATCGTGACTTCCCACCATGATGAACTGTACCCCAGGACTGCGAGCCTAACTAATCTCTTCCTCCATTAAGTTGCTTTTGTCAAATATTCTGTCACAGTGAAAAGGTAAGTCATTAATACACCCAAACATGAAAGTATCAAATACCATGAAGGCACCTGAAGCAGCCAGGACTTCCCGGATGACTCTGAGAAGCAGCAAGAATGTGTCCATAGGACAGTTAGGTTCCTTCATAACCAGAAACTTCACTTGACAGGAACAGCCCAGGCCAGGAGTTGTCTTGTTTTACATTCATGCATTCAGGAACCGACTTAGTTCCTTAGCCAGTGAGAATATGGTCACAAAAGCCAGGAGGACTGAGCTTCCTACCCTGCTCCATTTCCTCCAAAGGGACACACTCTGATCAGGGTCTAACCCTTTGGTCCCAATTTCAAACAACTAGGGATGTTTCTGTGGCCTCCTCACAAACAGCTTGCAGTCTCAAATCAGAACGGATGCTCTGAGGCATGCTGGGAGTTCTGCCAGTTTGGAGGAGGGGTAGATAATTAAGGAAATCATGGTGAATTAAGCTTTCTGCAATGAAGCGCAAACATCTTTTCACAAACAGCAGCACCCTGTTAGCTTATGTTTTGCCAGAGAGAGAGGCAGGGTCTATCTGTCGGGTTTTCAGCCTGGTAAAACACATCTGGCTAGGGAGCCAAATATTTAAGGGTCATTAAAATCCCAGACTCCTTTTGCCAAGAACTTTTCTCCTTTGTTATTCAAGTGCAGAGCAGTTCTGGAAAATGCATTCCATATGGTCTGTGAGGCATTCCTATTTACTTCATCAAACCACAGCTTTGAAAGAGCTTTTTGATGTCAAAGATGTGTTCAGATTTTATAGACTACCCCAATGCAGCTTTTAAAGCATCTCCCTTTGAACCCCAAACATTTGCCAAGAGTAAACAGAACCAAAACCATGAGGGGTCAAGGGCTTTGTTGCAAACAAAGACCTCAGCTTGATCTAGGGCTTCCAGAGGTTTGAGGCTCCACCTCAAGCTCCACAAAAGATCATGTTTCCCACTTAAGTTACATGAAAATAAATACTTTAATGTATTCATATTTTATTAATAATGTAACACCCTCACCCACCACCTCCCACCAAGAAGCAGGGACAGAAGATAGTCACGCACTTAAACTATTAACAGAACCTGGCAAAGTTGGAGAAAAATGTGTCTTTAAGTCAAAAAGCAAAGTTTATAAATTCCTTGCAGGGAGAGTTTTTCAGCTGTAACAGACAAAGCAAGCAGGCACAGACCTAGGAAGAGCTTGGCAGTCCTGGAGCCCACAGACCCTGCGGGGCTTTCAGGGCAGGGAGGGCATTTGAGAAGAGCTCTTTTGACAGGTGGGGAAACTGAGGGCCAAATCTCAGCACTGACTGACAGACAGCAGGACGTGAAGCTCCCAACTAGTCCTCTTTATTCCCTTCCTCTGCACCCTTTCCCTCCTTCTCCGGCTCTGTCTCTCTTCCTTGACCTTGGAGGCATCTTCCACCGAATGTCTCTTCTGTCCCTTAAGTTATTTCTCTACTCAGAGAGGTAATGCCCTCTCTAAAGCTTAGGTTGGATCACATCAGAGACGTGCATCTCTCCAGGATCCCCTGAGTGTCCAAGTCTCCTACCACAGCGCCACCGCCCTCCCAAAGCTAGCCATCTTTCTCCAACGCCAATGTCTCCCAGCTCACTCTATCCACCCACTCTACTGTCCAGCCCCCGAGGTCACATAGCTCATTGTCAAGCCTGGAACTTTGTTTGCATTGGAAGCCTTGGCTTCTCTACACAGTTCTTAGCCCAAGTAGTATATCTCCAAGGACTCCCTTGGCTACTGACTGGATGTAAAGGATGTCTGCAAGGTCATCGGGGACTCCTGTGTGCAGTTTCTGGCTGCACACACCCTAGGCACACAATCTGGGCAGCGGGCTTCAGGAAGTCAAGCAAAGGGATCAACCATCATTTCCTGTTGCAAACCAGAGAGTGCAACGTAGTGTTGAGCTGGAGGGAGGAAAGGGGAGAGGTGGAAAGGAGGGGGAGCAGGGAAAAAGAAAGAGGTGGGGAGAGAAAAGGCTCACTTTGTTTGGAACTCAAATAGACCATGCTTTTTCTGCCTCTTCCTAGAGCAGCTTTCCTTTACCTGCTGAGGTGCTGCCTTCCTCCAACTCCTTCTGCTCCCTTGCCAGCCTGTTCTCGGGTCTCCTGTTCTCAGGTCTCCTGGCTACTCTTGACATTCCAGAGGAAGTGTGGAAATTTAATTAGGACCCTAAAACCTCAACTTACAAGTAGCAAAAAGCTTTAATGGTGGGAACTGAGGCAGCTATCTGGCATGAGAGGGGCCCAGGAAGGGGTGGAATCTGCAAGCCTTTCTAGAGATTCCAAGCTGCCCCGTTTCTCTCGAAACTACAGTGATAGGCTTGGTTTCTGAATGCGCATGCGCCACAGCTTTGGGGTCTGAAAGCTCTGGCGCTGTCTTCTTGTGGCTTGACTTGGCTCCTTCAGAACTCAGGGGTCTCCCTTGAAAGCTCACGTCTGTACTTTTCAGTTGTATTTTTATGAGTGAAAGGAAGCCCCTGCAGATTAACCTGGGGCCCATAGGGATGACAAGGTCAGCCACGTCCTTCTGTGGAGGCCCTGTTGGAGGCAGAGCGATCTTAGTCGAGATCCTGAAGAAGTGAGGAAAGCTACAGATAGTGTTTCTTCCTATCATTGTTCTACAGACACGTGTGAGAAGCTCGTGTGTTCCAGGACCTTTTCTGGGATCCGGCAGAAATGAAGAGCAGTGTGACTCCCAGGGGAAAGGAAGGCAGTAAGCAAATTACTGCAGAACATTTACTTAGGGGTTAGCTGCTGTCTAGAGAAGGTCATATGCTAGCCTACCGGACACTTTTTCAAGCAAGACGCTGGAAAAGGCTTCCCTGGGCGCCACTGGAAGTGGAGCTGGCTGGGAGATAAGCTGGGTGGTGTTTTCCATATATTTTTGTTTTGTTTGATTTTGAGCAGGCTGGCCTCCAGTTCCCCATGTAGCTGAGGGTGATCTTTAATTTCTGATGCTCCTGCCTCCACCTACCTCATGCTGCTGGAATTAATGGCATGTGTCACCACAGCTGATTTATGTGGTGCTAGTTACAGAAACCAGAACCTCAGCCCTGTTAGGCAAGCACCCTACTGACTGAGCTGTATTTCTAGATCCTAATTGGTATATATAAGGAGGGGTAGGTCTCTGAGCCTAGCTCGGGTACCTTTGAATTGGGTGGTTCTATGCTCATCCCTCTTCTCTTCCCCCACCCCCCATCACTTTGGTGTGCCTCACTAATTTTCTAAATCCTTCCACCACTCCTCCAAGTTAGTTGCCTTGCTTGGCCTAGAATTGGTATGCCAGCCATCCACCCAGGGTTCCCAGCTGAGTTCAGTTATCTGTGTCCAACCAGCTGCCCAAAGCAGCTCCAGACATCTGGGTAGCAGAAGGCACTGTAAAATGAATGCATCACCAGAAGACAGACTTTACAGAGAACTTCAGCCTGGACCGTGATGATCAGATGCAAAGGGAGAGATGGGACAAGAAGAAGAAAATGGGAAGACATGGGAGGTGTAGGGGTGAAGCTGACGTAGAATGTGGAGGGGTGAGCACGCGCAGTTACTGGACTCTGTGACTAGAAGTGGGTACCTCGGGTGAGCACATGCAGTTACTGGCCTCTGTGACTGTTCTTAGAAATGGGTACCCCCCTCTCCGGGAGCCTCTAGAACCACAGCTGAGTTCAAATCAAGGCAACAGAAAAATGTACTCATGGGGAGCACCAGCTCAACTGTTCCCTTAGGGATAATGTTGGCAACGAATCTATACTGAATCCAAGTGTGCTGGGGACAAAATCGAAAGAGAAAGAGGAGGGTAGTAACTCCCAAAGGAGTTCTGATCCCAGGCCTTAGAAACAGTCTGTCAGCCTTTGAGTGTGTGTGTGTGTGTGTGTGTGTGTGTGTGTGTGTGTAGAGAGAGAGAGAGAGAGAGAGAGAGAGAGAGAGAGAGAGAGAGAGAGAGAGATGGAGAGAGGGGGCAGAGAAAGGAGTTTGTGAATTTAATACTGCCAAGTGGTAGAGTCTAAAGGGCAAACAAGCCTGCTGAGAGGAGGGAGGGCTGTAGAGGCTCCAAGAAAAAGAGGCCTCTGAGTAGAGAGCGCTCCAGAGCAGGGGCCCGACCCGAGATGCTGGAACCTCAGCAGATGCTCATGGGTCTGTTGGGTGAATCTTATGTATAAGAAAAAATACATATATCACTTAATGTCGAAAGTGAAAACTCATGCCATTCATCAGCACCCAACTATCCCCACACACAGTTTCCCGCCTTCTGGTTCCTCCCTCCCTGCCAGTCCTCCACAGGTAAGGAGATAACACCCCAGACCATGTGCTTCTACACGCAGAGGTTAGGAAGCATATGCTATTAGTCATTAGTGACAGACACCCAAGAGTCAAAAGGAGGATGTAAGAATGGTGAGAAATCAGATGTAAGGGGAGACTGGCTGACATATTTGTCACCCCATTGATTGCTAGGGTTGACTCAGCTAATCTGGCTGGCTAGGCCTGTGTCCACTTCCTCCCTCACCACTCCATGTGTGTCCCTCCCAAAGCTGTGTGCCTGGACGGAAGATGACCTTCCTTGAATAGATGAGGACAGGTCTTCAGTCAAGGGTATTCAATAGCTGTGCTCCTCTGCTAGGGCCTCCAAATAAGCTCTCAAGAATGGTGAGAAAATTCTGAAAGTACTACTCCAGAGTGGGCTTTTCTACACCTTGGTTTCTTGTGTGTGTGTGCACATGTGAGTATGTGGGAGTGCACATGTGAGTAAGTGTGTACACATGTGTGTGTTCACAAGTGAGTGTGTGCACATGAGTGTGGGTGCACATGTGTGTACATGTCTGTGCAGTGTGTGTACATGTGAGTGTGCACACATTAGTGTATGCACATGTGTGTTTGCACATGTGTGCACATGTGAGTCTGTGTGCACATGTGTGTGCACATGTGTGTGCATGTGTGTGTGAGTGCCTGCGTGCCTGCGCATGTTTGGAGGTGTTGGATGGGTGTCTTCTTCAATACCCTCTACCTTATATTCTGAAGATTTATGCTTTGTATATGCATGAGAGTTGGCAGGGGGAGAATGTAGTTGCATACAGAAGCCAGAGGTATTTGATCCCCTCAAGCTGGACTTACAGGTGGTTATGAACAACACAACGTGGATGCTAGGAATTGCACTGGGGTCCTCTGCAAGAGTAGTACATGCTCTTAATCACTGAGCTATCTCTCCAACTCTTCACTTATTCCCTAGCTATCTCTCTAACTCTTTGTCTTATTTCCTGAGATAGGATCTCTCACCAAACTTACTAGTTTCAGTTAGACTGTCTGACCAGGGAGTTCCATTGATCCCTAACTTTCTAAATGGATGCTGGAAATCCAAACTCAGGTCCTCATGTCTACAGAGCAAATACCTTACTTACTGGAGCATCTCCTTAGGTTCTCCTGAGGCAGAAAAAGAAGAAACCTTCTCTCTCCAGTAAAGAGATAGAGTACCTAGGGAAGAAACCACCTGGTTGATTTGGGCCATGTACACACACGCACACACACACACACACACACACACACACACACCATTGAAATAAATCTTATGATCAAAGGAGAAACATTCTGATTAACTAGGCTGAATCAGAGGAAAATCCCTGTTGTCAGAGTTGTTGATTCTGCAACCGGCAACGATGCTCCTCCAAAGCAGAAATCTGCTATAATTTTCATTACTAAAGAGGAACAGGCAAAAGAGGAAGGAAGGAAGAAAGGCATGCTTGATAAATAAAAACCAACCCACATATGCCCTCCACCCTTACTACTGCAACAGACACATGAGCTCCAAAGTCTTGGTTATATACCTCTACTGATCTTCCACCAGCCAGGACCACAAATGCCACAGCAAAGAAAATAGAAGCTGTGATGTCGGACAAATTCAAGTTCAAATATCAGCCGTACGACCCACTAGCTGTATAATCTTGAGCACGTTGGTTAAATTTCATGAGCTCCGTTTCTTCATTTACAAAGTGAGCAGCAAAATCCTGGTGCCTCTGTGTACCGAGGATTAAATGAGAAATATATGGAAAAGACTTAGCATACATTGTCTGACACAGAGACATCACTAAACATTTGCTCAGTGAGTGAATTAATTAATTTGAACTTCTCGGGTCAGAAAGGACGTGGCTCCACTGTCCTAGTTCCACCATTGGGCAGCAGAATGACTTTGCCTTTCTAGTAAAACTGGATGCTGGCACAGTGCCAGTTCTAAGACACAGCAATCGAAGTGGTGGAAAATGGGCTATGGGCTGAGCAGAGCCAGGCAAGGGGTTCAAGTGCACATGGCCATGACTGGATGCCACACCAGTCCTGGTCACAGCAGGAACCTGACACTGATTTAAGAACTAAACACTCAGTTTCCATGTCAACTGTACAGGTTCTCAGACACTATAGCTGACTCTCCAGTATATCACTCAGAAGGCAAAACTGCCTGTCTCATGAAGGGCCACGCCTCCTCCAGATCTCCCTGAGCTGAGGTGGGGAGCGGGGGTTGGTGAGGCTCCAGGAGCTGCCATAGTACATGAGGAACTCTAAGCTGATCATGTTGTAGTGACCCAATGACAGCCACAGGAACTGATAGGGCTGTGGTCCTATCTTTTTATTGTACATAGGTTGAAACAGTCAGGAAGAGGAGGAGGAAGAGGAAACCGTGTCATTTCTAGGAAAATAAGTAGAACTAGAGATCACATCATTATTAAGCAAAATAAAACAGAAAGCCACGTCGCACATTTTCTTTCGTATGAGGACTAGAAGACAGAAAGGTGGGCAAGTAGAAGGGAGCCATTTGAGAGGAGGGAGGACAACCTTGTGTTACTATAAAGGCATCTTTCACGAGTAGTGTCCACATTTCCAGGTCTGAAAGCTTTGGACCACTCTTTACAAAAGATATGTCTATGACATCACCTCCTATACCTTACAGGAGATTTGAATTTTCTCTGTATAAATCAAGAGTGGTCATATGTTTGCGGGTGTGTTCAGGTGGGTTTGTTTCATGTGCGTTCACATGAATGTGCACATGTATACATGTGTTGTTCCTCTGGTGACACCACCTCCTATTTTTCCTCAGACACGGCCTCTCTCTGGCCTGGAGTTCACGGAGCAGGCAAGGCTGTTTGGGGAGTGAACCCCAGGGATTCACATCGCCACCTTCCCACTGCTGGGATTACAAGTACATATTAAGATCCCTGGTGATTTGTTGTCCTTGCTGTTGTTATTTAATACGGGTTCTGGAGCTCAAACTCCGGTCCTTAGGTTCCCATAGCAAACCCTCTACCAACTAAGATATCTCCCCATTTCTGAGTGATCATATAATTCATTATCCCTGTTGGAATGTGTTTTCCATTTGTGTCTGTGCATGTATATGTGGTTTGTGCATGTATATACACATATGTGAGTTTGTTTGCCCATGTGGACATGTGTTGAGGCCAGAAGTTGACGATGGGATGGCTTCTCCGATCATTTCTCAGGATGGAACACTTTGAACAGTAAGAGGGATGTTGCTAATCATTGTAACGTGAGCACAGGTATAAACCAAGACAGTTGCCCTAGTTAGAGGAACAATTAATTAAGCATCATTCGTTCACACTGAGCTACATCAAATATTTGATGTCTTGCTAAAAACATCTTTGCTCCTCATCAGTCTTTTTTGACCTCAATTTTTCATGGGATTTCTTGACAGAAATTGTTCAGGGGAAGGAGCAGGCAAATATATATTCCTAGTGACGCTTTTCCATGGTTGCTAATTTAGTTAAAGTGGCTTTTAAGCATTGTCTCTGGGTAATCTAAGTTGGCTACAGAACAACAGAACAGCAGGGGTCTAATCGAGATTTAGCAACCTGAGGCTAATTGTAATTTTTTCTCCCTTCCTTTCTGAATCATTTTCTTTTCTTGTCTTGTCTTTGAGTCTCTGTCTCTGTGTCAGGTTTAACTAAGCTACTCGGATGACTCACTGGCCTGTCTTCCTCTGAGGCATGAAGGGCCCCAGTGGACAGCAGAGGAAGACTTATAAAAAGCTATGGAGACTTTTAGAGATTTTAGTATTTTTTGATTTTATTATTTTTTAATCATGTGTTATGTAGTGTGGTGGAAGAGTGGATGGGTAATATGCCCACAAGTACAGGTGACCAGAGAGGCAAGAAGCTGGAGTTAGAGTCTGTTGTGAGCCACCCAAAGTGGATCCTGGGAAGCAAACTCAGGTCCTCTGCAAGAACAGCAAGTGCTTTTAACTGCTGAGCTATGTCTCCAGTCCGTTTTGGAATTTTTGCTTTACTTTTTTTTTTTTTTTTTTGAGACAGAGTCTCATGTATCCCAAGCAGGCTTCAAAGTCCCACTATGGCAGAGAAGGATCTTGATAGCCTCCTGCCTCCCCCTCCTGAGTGCTTGGATTACAGGTACCAGCATCCACTACCATGCCCAATTGTATATGGTGCTAAGAATTAAACTCAAGGCTTATGCACGCTAGTCAGGCTCTCTACCAGCCAAGCTTTGTCCCCAAGCCCAAGAAAGAGGATTAGGATATAACACATGCTGAGAAAGCTGTCACCCACCCAGACAGGAGAAAGCACCTGGTGATGGAATCCCAAATGTGGTGAAGATCTAGGATAGCCTTGGCTTTCTAACCTTTCCCTAGTGATTGCTTGCTTGAAACTTCTATCTGCAACCCATTCTAGTCCCAAATTCCCACTGATGGAACTCCTTCTCCCAAGCTTCTTTACCGTGCAATGCTTTTGTTAATACACTGATAAGGAAAAGGAATCCCAGGAGGTACTGTTTACTCTGATCAGCGTTGCTGACAGGGGCACAAATTTCAGGATGTGCAATGTATGCCCCAGATATGGGGCGGAATAAATCCAGTTCTTCCAGAAAGGGTGCGGCTAGAACCTCACTGACGCTAGCTAGCAGGAATTTTGAACTTCCTGAATTCTTGGAGGGTAAGCAAGAATGACTACTTGGAATGGGATAGCTAAAAAGTGGGAACAGGATTTTTCTGGGATCGGTAATCTTTCCTCGGTTTCCTATCAAAGGAGTTATATGAACCCCAAAAGTAGATGTTTGGGATGGAGCTATTCA
Organism: Mesocricetus auratus; assembly: GCF_017639785.1. Taxonomy (NCBI): domain Eukaryota; kingdom Metazoa; phylum Chordata; class Mammalia; order Rodentia; family Cricetidae; genus Mesocricetus; species Mesocricetus auratus. The sequence continues at coordinate 9,636,982 of NW_024429270.1, forward strand.
GTGTAAGTAGGGGACTAAGAGCTAAGAATGAAGATTGAAAGGATGAAAAATAAGGAAATAAGGCAAAGAGATGAGTGTAAGAAAAGAAATGTATGGAAAGTCACTGCCACTCAGGAGCATAAACGATTTGGAGGATGACTGAAATACCAAATAAACCACAGACGGAGGAACTGGAAATTCATAGGCCATGATTTGAATCTGAAAAGTCAGAAGCCCACAAGCTCGTGGATCAAATCTAGGTCCCCAGGTGGTGGTGTAACTAAGGGGAAGTCCTGGAAACTTTGAGAGGTGGGGCCTCACTGGTAGAAGCATCTGGAGATCCACAAAAGAACATTCACACATGCAGGTACCTGTGCACATGCATGTGTGAATGCGTGTATGCCGAGGCCAGAGGGCAATCTCAGGTGATGCTCCTTGGGTCACTGAGCACTTGTCTTCTGTCTGGTTTTTTTTTTTTTTTGGTTTGTTTGTTGTTTTTTTTTTCATTTATTTTACATACCAACCACAGTTCTCCCTCCCTCTTCTCTTCTTGTTCCCTCCCAGCATCTCCTGCTTACCCGCCTCCATCCACTCCTCCTTCATTTAGAAAGGGGCAGGAGTCAACAAAGTATGGCATACCAAGTTGAGGCAGGACCAAGCTCCCCCATCCCCTGCACCAAGGCTGTTTTTAGGCTCCTTGTGAGAAAGGGTCTCTCCTTGGCCTACAGCCTGCTTGACTAAGCAGAGATCACTTGTCTCTACCTCCCCAGTGCTGCTGAGATTACAAGCATGTTCCACCACAGCTGCTCTTTGAATAGGGTTCTGGGATCAAACTCAGGTTATCGTTCTTGCATGGCCAACGCCTTACAGACTGAACTATCTCCCCAGCCCTACACTTGCAAAATGTTAAAAGTCAAGGAAGAAGAGTGCTTCCAGACAAAGCACAGGACAGTACGGGTGAGCCAGAGGAGCCCACTAAGTCTCACACAGCTGCAAGATAGAGATCAAGCATGGTTTTTTATTTTCCCAGAAACAAGCCCAAAGGGAAAACCTATGTCCACATGATTGAAGCAATGTGACTTATTTCAGTACAGACACAATTATTCTCATTCCGATACCAAAAAAAAAAGAAAGGTCTGTTCTCCCAAGAGTCTGTGTAAGAATGTGCTATGCTGTGAGTGAACATGATCCTCAGCTATATTTTAGAGTAAATTCTCTAAAAATTCTCCCCAGGCTCATCCTTATTTATTCAATGTGTTCCTCAATCGTTTATTTAGCATCTAACAAGTAACTGCTGAGGGCTTATTGTGAGGCAGGCATTGTTCTAAGCCTGAGGGACACGTTGATGAACAAGACTGGCATCGACCCTGCTCCCATGAGCTGATACAGTCAGATGGCATCCGAGCAAGGACCTAGTCAAGGGGCTCAAAGGGGGGCTAGGAAGGAGTGCAAATGTCACTTCCCAGGTGGACAGCTCTTCAAGAGAGCTAATGGCATTCATTGTGAGATGCCAGGAAGATGACACTGAGCTTGAGCTTGGCTTGCAGGCTCAACTGAAGCAGTCAGGACATAGGCAAGTGTGTGTCTGCACGTAGGTGCACATATGTGCACAAACACACGGAGAGCATATGTGTATATTTAAAGTGTGCTCTCTTGATTCGCATCAAACATCCGTACACAGGTTAGACCTGCTGGCCACTTTGTGAGTTTGAGGGCTGACTTAGAGGATGGATCAATAGATGGGCCGTGTCCACCAAGCCACTCCCAGGAAATGCTATACATGCTTGAACCTTGTTTGAACATCTTTTAAACAATTCCTCCTGACCAGATCTGTAACAAGAGTCCAGCAAACATCACATTCAGGGTCCTCACCCCAATATGAGATTTCTCCAAGTGGGAAAAGGAGGCATTTGGGAGAATTTTGAGGTAAAATTTTAAAATGTAGAGGATTTGTTCTCGGTAACCTCTCTTTACATCTCAGATCTTGGCTTTCTCTTGTTCTCAGGGAGATCCCAGCATACCAACCCCAGAGATGCCACAACTGTCTGCACCACTCAGGAGCGGCCAGAACAGCACTCTGAAGGCTCCAGGCTTCTCTTTTGCTGTCTGTGGATTCCTAACTTGAAAAAAGAGGAAGGGAGAAGCTGAAAACTGAGAACCTATAGAAGAGATAAAAAGCTCAAGTGATCCCAGGAAAAGAGACTGGACAGTCAGCCAGGAAATGCAAGAGAGAAGGAAAAGGACAAAACACAAAGGACGAGAGCTTCCCCATGTAGGGGGCAAAGTGGGGCCTCTTGCATCTGTTTGAAGTACTAGAAGCTTTTATAAAAGGTATGCTGGGATATAAATGGCCATTTCTAAAGCTCCAAATGCTTTTGGTCTGGAATTCTGGGTGTTAGAATTCTCTGCTCTAATAGCACTTAAGACAGAAACATTCTTCTCACCACACCCAATGAAATATTTATCACAAAGAAAAGGAAAGGTGGAGAGGTCCCCAGTGGGAAAAAAAATCCCCCTGCTTCTGACTAAGTGGGAGTCCAGAGTAAGTACTGTCCCTGGAAAGGAGCAAGAGTCAGGCTGATGCACGAGGCAACATCCCCCAGGGATGGGAGGGGGAAACTGCTGCTACCATCAGGGTTGTATCAGATACCACTTGTATGACTTATCTAGTGTTAATAGCAAATTGCCCCCAAACCCAGCAGCTCAGTAACATTTATTTCCCACAATCCCCGGAGGCTGGGAAAGCAGCCATGACTTGGTTCGAGGTGTCTCACAAGGCTGAAATCCGGTATTGGCAAGGCCTGCTGTCATTGCGAGGCTGGACGGGTCAGATCTGCTTCCAAGTTCACTCTAACAGCTTCTGGCAGGCTTCCAGTCTTCTCAGATTTCTGGCTGGAGACATCCTTCTTGCCACATGGGCCTCATCATGGAACAGTTTAAAATAAGGCATCTGTCTTCCTCAGAGTGAGAAAGCGAAGACACCAAGACAGAAGCCACAATCTTCTTGTAGTCCAGTCCTGGAGATGACCCCCCCATCATGTTTGCCATAACCTACTTGTTAGAGGCAAATCACTGGGCCCAGGCCACATACTCAAGAAAAGGAGCTCACAGAGCAAAGCCCTTGCTCAGCAGTTGAGGGCAACCTTTATTCTCCCCTGGAGCTCTGAGAAGTTGTTTTGGATTTAATGAATAAAATAGGAAGTCCAGAGGCCTGGAGAATGACTCATCAGTTAAGAGTGTACACTGTTCTGGCTAAGAATCTGAGTTCAGTCCCCAGCACCCACAACAATTATCTCTCAGCCATCTGCAACTCCAGCTCCAGAGGGACCCAACACCCTCTTCTGGACTCCATGGTCACCTGAACTCATGTGCACAAGTTCACACACCACACCAACACATGCACACGCACATAATTTAAAAATAATAAAAAATGAATCTAAAAATACACAAACTAGGAAGTGTAACAAAATCTGCAGGTGCAGTGCTTTAGGGTGGGGAAATCATCGCCCACAACTCAGAAGTGTTCTGTCAATCACTTCTCCAGTCCAACCCTCCCTCTTCTCATCTGAAGGGTGTGATAATGATTACTCCTCCATTATTTCTACAATAGCAATGAATTATAAATTCCAGTGAGATTGCTGGACTTGTACTAGTTATTACCAATTAACAAGTACTAGCTGCTGTTTAGCCTGAAGCATTGTTAGATATCAAGTTATCATTAGACTTATCTTCTAGAAAATGAGGGAAAGCAAGAACTAAATAACAAATAAGACTGATAGTGTGAAAGACAGAAGTCATGAAGAGAATGTTAGCCCAACAAGTGACTTACAGGCATTAGGAATGCCTTTACTAAATATTAGTATATGTAGAAATCCTAAGAAGTCTACAAACAAGCAAGTGGCCCATGGTGCAGTGAAAGTGGTGTCACATTACACAGACCTAAGTATAAAAGCTACAGCTATGAAGCTGCTCAGAACAAAACCATGAGGCTGTTTCTCTGTAGTTGGGCTGCATAAGATTTCTTAGGAAAGCCAGGCCTATGGCTCATGTCTACATGCTTGGGTAGCTAGGACAGAGGGATTGTCATGAGCCTGGGGACAGCCTAGGCAGCAGAATAAGACTTTATATCAGAAAAAAAGGGTGAGCTATAGAATCCTCAACCATAAAAAAACTGAAGTTGAGAACATTCCTAGGTATATGTTCCAAATAATCCAAGTCATGTTACTACAGAGACATATGCATACCTATGTGTATTGTGGTGACACTCACAATGGCCCAGTTATTCAGCCTGCCTGGGGCCTCATCAGTGAATAAACAGACAAAGAAAACTTGGTATATATTCACAGTGGAGTTTTAATCAGCCACAAAAACATGTCATTTGTGGGAAAAAGGGTCGGACTCTAGAGATCACCATGTTAAATGAATCAAGCCAGTCTTACAAAGACAAACATTCTAAGTTTTTTCTAACATGTGTAATCTAGGGTAGAGGAAGAAATGAAAATAAAGTGGAAACTATTAGGGGTGTGGGAGGGGAAATAGGAAGAGTTGGGATTAGAAAAGAAGTGCAACAGAGCAGAGAGGTAACCATGACTGCCAGCTCGTTTTCATTGTCAACTTGATTGGATTAAGAAAAATCCTGGCGATAAATGAAGCAAACTCCTGTGATGACACTTCCAGGTCTGGTTAGACCATGAGAACCCTGCTCTAATGAATCCCTTTGTGGATTCATCATGTGAAAATATTGGGAGGCGCCAAAGGGGCATGGGTTCTAGACTAGTTGGAAGAAATAGGCATTTTTTAAAACTCTGCAAAGTGTTTTGACAGTTTCACAGCTTACCCAGAGTTCAAGTCACCAATACAACTAGTATGCATTCGCCTGTAGGAAATGAAAGCATGCACACACACAAAAATAAAGCTACCTATAGTGACTTTATTCATAACTGCCAGAAACTAGGAACAGGCTAGGTGCCCCATGAAGAAAAAGAAATACAAACTGAGATCTTTTTTTCATAAAAAAATGGATTGATACTGTTACAAAAATGAACAAACCACTGATAGACAGATGTGGAGAGAGAGCCTTTCTCAGAAGGCCTCACACTGTTTGGTTCCATTTTACAGGGATTTTGGGAACAGATGAAACTAATCTTCAGGGATAGGAATCATAACAGTGCTTATTTCTGTGGCGTTAGGGATGACTCAGGAAGAGATACAATGAAGCTCTCAGGAGTTATTGAAATGCCTCAACAGCAGTGTGCTTTACATGGTGATAGCTGTTAAAGTTGATTGAAATACGCCTTGAAGATCCACGCATGTCACTGGGTTTAAGTTAAACCTCGACTTTTTAAAAACCCAATCTTAGATTTTGTTTAAGAAATAGGTAAGATGGTTTTTCAATGAAATGAAAATTCAGAGGACCTGGAAAATACAAAACATCTTGAAAAAGGAATCAGATAATATGGGCTTTTACTGCCAAATTCCAAAACTTAACATAGATTTATGATATAAAAACAATAGCACTCTTAATGAAAGACACAGAGATCAGTAGGAGTCGGAGAAGGGCCATACTTAAGGTAATCAATCTTCAGTGAGGGGCCTGTGTTGTCTAGCTTTTAGTGTTTTGCTTTTGTTGTTTGTTTTAAACAGATTTTTCTCTCCTACAATACATTCACAGTTTCCCCTCCCTCCACTCCTCCCAGTTCCCCTCCACCTCCTCTGTCCCACAGATGCATTCCGTTTCCTCTTCAGAAAAAACAAAAACAAAAAAACAAAACAAAAAAAACAGGCCTCCAAGAGACAACAGCCAAACAAGACCAAGCAAGATACAATAAGACAAGGCAAAATTCCTTATATCAAGGCTATGTAAGGCAACCCAGTAGGAGGAAAAGAGTCCCAAGAACAGGCGAAAGAGTCAGAAATGCACACACTCCCACACTTGTGAGTTCCACAAAATTAAACAAAAAACAAAACCATAAAATATTCACAGAGGACCCGGTGCATTCCAATGCAGGCCATGTGCTTGTCTCTGTGAGCACATATGGGCCCCGCTTAGTTGATTAGGTGGGCCACGCCGTCCTGGTGCTCTCCATGCCCTTTGACCCCTGCAGCCTTTCCTCACTCTTTTCCTCTGGTTTTCCCAGTCCCCAAGGAGAGGGACCTGATAGAGACCTCCAATTTCGACTCTTTCCTCCACATAATGTCCGGCTGTGGGTCTCCGCTGCCACTGTCATTTGCTGCAGGAGGAAGCCTCATTGATGAAGACTGGGCCAGGCACTGATCTACAAGTATAGCAGAATATCATCAGGAATCATTTCTTTGATTTTGGGGTTTTTTGTTTGTTGTTTGTTTGTTCTTTTGTTTTTTAACACCAACTTGACACAAGCTAGAGAAGAGGAAATCACACTTAAGAAATGCCACCATAAAATCCGGCTGCAAGCAAGCCTGCAGGGCATTCTCTTAATTACTGATGGATGTTGGAGGGGGCATTGGGAGTGGTGCCATCCCTGGGTTGGTGGCCCTGGGTTCTATAAGAAAGCCAGATGAGCAAGCTATAAGGAGCAAACCAGTACGCAGCATCAGCCCTGCCTCCAGGTTTCTGCCATGAGTTCCTACCCTGACTTCATTCACCCACGAACTGTGATATGGCAGTGAACGCAAAATAAACTCTTTCCTCCCTAATTTGCTTTTGACCATGGTGTTTCACCACAGCAATACAAAGAGCCCCTAACTAAGCCAGAACTTAAGCAACGCAGTTAAGGAAAAGAATAATTTAGTTTTTGTTTTCTTTTCTTTCTTTTTCTTTCTTCCCTTCTTTCTTTCTTTCTTTTTTTGGTAAACGAGACTGGAACAGATAAATATCTACAATGTAGGAAAATGTGAACAACTCATGCCTCACATCATACACAAAAAAATTAATTCAGTATGAATCACATATTAGCATAAACCACCAATAAAACTGCCAGAGTAAATCACAGGAGAATATCTTTGCAACCTTGAGGTAGACATAGATTTCTTCAGAATGAGAAAAACATTAATTACAGGGGAAATTCTGATACATTAGACTTTACCAAAATTTAAAATATAAATAGTATGATTTATAGTTTCCTCTAATAAATAGTATGATTTATAGTTTCATAAAGCAAGGAAACCATGCCTCCTGTTGAGTACCAGCCAATGACCCCACCAGCCACCGGGCTCCAGTGGATACTTCCAGTCCTGTGGTCACACAGACAACCCTAGTTAAACTAAACTGATAAAAAAACAAAACCAAAAAAATCACTAACATGGGGAAACTAATGGGGTGGGGAGAGAGTAATGGAGAATACGAGAGATAGGGAAAGAGGGGTCAGAATATATTATACACATGTACGACAATGTCAACAAAAAGATATTATATTTACAGATATATATATGTGTTATGTATGTATGAATCATTCTAAGTGGGACATCTAACTAAGTAAAAATATTCACAAAACATACACCTGTCAAGTCCTTGGATCTAAAAAAGTAAAGAACTTCTCAACCCTCAACCACAGAAAGGGCTCTAATTTTTTTCTTTTCAGACTGGATCTTAGCCTGTGGAGAAAAATTTGCCTCCATTTCTGAAGTGTTGGTATTTCTGGTGTGCACCACTATACCTGGGTGTCCCTAAGTTTTAAAAAGAGTACCAAGATAAACAGCAGTTGAATATCTAGGAATGGCTAATATCACATGAGAAGGAGGGAGCAGTAGCACTAATCATGAATGCAATATCAAAATAAAACTGCTATATGATCACACACACACACACACACACACACACAATGCTTGGCATTTAAACAGACCAATGATAGGAACTTCTGGGACTTGGAACAGTGATGGCTGTCATAGATTAATGACTGGAGTACAGAATGGCAAAGTCACTGTAGAACTCTAACATTATCCCATAAGCTAGACTTTTGTATGCAGTGTGACTCAGCAATTCTACTCTGCATTTACCCAAGAGATGAAAGCCTATGTGCTCAATCTGTGCACTCAGTCAGATTTGAGCAAGAGCATTCATAACAGCTTTACTTAAGGTATAGAAAGAGGGGAAAGCCCAACAAGTGAACAGATACATAATGGAGTTAGCATCGTAGAAGAGAATGTTACTCATCAATAAAGAAAAATCAATTATGGATGCAATGCATGCAACAATAACCATGAGCGTTAGTGACACCTTGCTGAAAAAAAGCCAGATACAAAGGCACTCCATGCCATTCAATTGCGTAAAGTGCTAGAACAAGCTAAATTCGTTTCTGTTAAAAGAAACCAGAGCAGTGTTTTCTTGAGGATCTAGGAGAATAGGGTCAGGAGGGATGAGAAGGAACAAGAGGAGCATTTGGGCATGGGGTGGAAAGTCTCTGTCTTGTTAGGGATGTGAGTTACGTGACTGTACACATTTGTGAAAACTCATTAAGTGTGGCTCTTGAAAAATCTATGTACTTCTCTATATAATAATTACCTGTCAATTTAATAACAAAGATATAACATTTTTATAGGAGAGATAGGGGTGAAATCCTATGCATAAGGGTGAGAAAATATGATTATTTGGTTAAGTCATAAGTAACAGCAGACGGGCATCAACAAAAGATGCCCAACTATCTTCAACTATTTGTTTCTTTAAAATTTGTGGGGTTTTTTTTAAATGGTTTGTTTTTTAATACTATCTGTGATTGTGTCAAGTAACTCCTGTTTTTAAAGCAGGCTTCTTGGAAGAAACTAATTTTCTAGCAAGTTCACAGCACTGTCCTTGAATGTGGACATTTGGTTGGTCGGATCATAAGGCTGTTGTAACCTGGTCTTTATACTCTCCGGCTGACACCATCACCTTCACAAAGCCCAAGTACCCAAGAATAAATGAGTGACTCCCTCGACACTGAGCTGGAATGTGTGATACGAGACAACAAACAGGACTGCTCCTCAGATAGTCTCAGTTCACTGCCAGCCCTTTCAGATTTGGCTCAGTGGGACTTTGGACTGCCCCAGCCTCTCGTTTTCCCCAGAGCTTTTTCAGATACTGTATATACTGTATGTAGATACAACATATCAAGAGACAATAAAGAAACTTTCATACTTGGTAGAGAAAAAACTTAATCTAATTGTAGATCAGACATTCACACACACACACACACACACACACACAAGCAGAACGTTACATAGAGGGAATGCGGGGTAATCTACTCAGTGCAAAGGCGGGTAGTCTAAGAGGGCGCAAGTCAAAGATGAGATACAGCCTTTTGAGAAGAGCCTTCACTGGCAGGGAGGGCAGTTGCCTGGTCTCTAAGATGCTCCATTCATGAGGTATGATGGCCCGCTCCTCATTCTTCTCCTACTCAGAATGATAATCATTGTGCAGTGAAGGCCACAGTTGACTGTAAGTGGCTGCATCCCACAGTAACAGGTGAAAGATTTCCTGCACTTAAGAAGAGAGAAAAAGGTGAGTGCTCAAGCCTAGGTTTTCTCTTAGCCACTCCAAAGTGTTAGTTGTATGAGTTTGCCTTGGAATACCTGCAACTGTTATGACGTTGGCACGTGCAATGTAGAGCAGGTCATCCACACCTGTTATTCTCATTGCCATCCTGCCAGAGGATGTAGACCCATTCTGTAGGGACTGAGGAGGCCCTGGGTGAGTGATGTCCTGAGTGAATGTGTATTTTGAAAAGGGCACCACCATGTCAAGGACTCCAAGACCTTAAACCCTTGGGATAATTTACAGCTGTTACCCACTTGACCCAGGTTCAAGAAAAATGGCAAACTGTTTCTACAGGGATCTAGTATGAGGGTTTTTGAGTGATTGGTCAGTGTGCACAGACCAGTAACTGTGCCTTTCTCCTCCCAGATGTTTACAGCCAGAGACTGCCAACCTATAAGGACCTCCTACCGAGACCAGCCTCCACCTGTACTGTACATAATAAGCATGATGAGGGTCCAGGTTACAGTGATACTGTGGTGGCAGAATCCCATCTGATCCCAACTTCTGTGTACATGTGTCTGGTTCTATTCCCTCACTGAACCTAATCAGGGTTCCAGGAGCCAACCTGCTCCTGTGCAGACATTTCCTTCAAACTGAAACACGATAAGTAGTCACTGCCACTTAAGTGAAGAAGAATATGGACCCAGAGAAGGGAAGTGACTTAGCCAAGGTCACACAGCTGGTAAATACCAGATTATCCAAACTCTGACCCACTCCATACTGCTAAAGAGTAGGATCACCTTATGGGGAGTGCAGGGAGAAATGGAGGGTACATTCTACACTTTTCTGGGATCAGTTTGAATATCCAGCCAAAAATTTCTACTCTGGTTTAATAATAAGCTTTTAACATGCTCATTTTCAGCTATAGAGGATGCAAGATTGGGGTTATACTGATTTTAAAGGCCTACACAAAGGATTTAAAGGCATTCCCGCACTAGACTGCTTGCCTAGTTTTCCCATAGAAGGTTAAATAACCTGAACATATACTAAGCTATGCCTACTATGCCTACATTTATTTCCCCTCATTGGGGTCCTTGAACTCATAACACTATAATAGGAAATGACTTGTTCTACAATTCTGAAAGCATTAGTTTTGTATTAATAGTTTAGTATTGACTATAAACAAACAAAAACCAAACTACAATTTATAGCCACCATCACTATCTTAGTTAGGGTTTCTATTGCTGTGAAAAGACACCATGACCATGACAACTCTTTTTTTCTTTGTTTGTTTGTTTGTTTGCTTATTTTTTTGTTTTGCTTTTGGTTTTTTGAGACAGGGTTTCTCTATAACAGCCATGGTTGTCCTGAAACTCTATTTGTAGACAAGGTTGGTTTCAAATTCACTGAGATACTCCTGCCTCTGCCTCCCAAGTTGAATACCTTAATAAGCTGAATTCTCTGTGATCATCTCCAGTGCTGAATTTTGATAGCAGAGTTAGATAGGAACCAGTATAGCTTTTGGCACCATGAAGAAAACTCTTAGGATGTGTGTTACCTAAAAATCTACCCCTTATTATTATATAGGAAAGTTTTTAATGCTACACTTCCTTTCTGTGTTGCTTCAGTAAATGTTCCCTAGAGATGGTGTGTGCCATCACCACTGCCCAGTGACCATGGCCAACTCTTACAAAGGAGTGGCATATAGTTCAGAGATTTAGTTCATTATCAAGATGGTGAGACATTACAGCATGCAAGCAGACATGATACAGGAGAAATAGCTCAGAGTCCTACATCTTGCAGGCAATGGGACATGAACTATATCACTGAATTTAGCTTCAGCAAAGGAGAACTCAAAGCCCAATTACACAGTGACACACTTCCTCCAACAGGCCACACCTCTTAATAGTGTCACTCCCTTTGGGGCCTATTTTCTTTCAAACCACCACAATCACTGTTTCAACATGATCACCACAATTTTCATCTCTTCTCACTGAGAAATTAGTGGAACCCTCAGGCACATGTTACTTAGGAAAGTGATTGGTGTATACCAAGATGTCCACATCTCTGATTACTCTATGTCATCTAGCGGCATATGGTAGACCAACTACTGCCTGTGAGAAACTCTGCTCATCATGGTAAATGAGCTTGTTAGACTCCATTGTGTAGGATTTACAGAAAGTCGAATAGCTTTGTAAGATGAATTCTCTGTGATCCTCTCCGGTGCTGAGTTTTGATAGCAGTTAGATAGAGGCCAGGATAGCTTTTGGCACCATGAAGAAAGCTCTTAGGATGTGTCCTACCTAAAAATCTACCCCTTATTAGTATGTGGGAAAGTTTTTTGTGCCATACTTCCTTCCTGTGTTACTTTAGTCAGTGTTCCCTACAGAGAGAGAGAGAGAAAATCTTGATGGTGGTAGGCCAGGCTGGCCTTGACCTTGTGACCTTCCGGCTTTGCTCAGCTAAACTAAGATTTGTAGAGCAATGGCAGCCACTGTAAAGATTCAGTGTGATACTGAATACGAGATACCAAGGACACTGATTGGCACCACTATTTACCTAACAAATTATAGTCACCCCCCTGACATCAGGGCCCCTCTTCCGCTTCCTGCCGAGACAAAGTGAACACCTAAACCCCAGTTCCACTTCCATGGCAATGATGTCAGCAAAGCGCACTGGAGCCATTCATTAGAGGAGAAAATGATTGCAGAGGGAGCAGTCACCAGCCAGAAAGAGAGGGGACAGTGACACAAAAAGATTTCATTTTAATGCAGGACAAAAGGTCAGAAGAATGAAAAACTAAAAAGTCGGACTTTGTAAAATCTGATCCCCTGACAATTTTAAAAAGGATTATTGCCAGTGCTTCTGCTGCTAAATGAACTTTCTACTCAGAACAACTCAGGGTTAGAGGAGGTAGACAGAGACTTCACTTAGCTTATTATCTGTATTTAAATAGAAAGAGCAAGCCTGAAGTCAAAGGACAAGAAAGTTTAGCTAATGGACATTAGGGAATTTTCTTGGGAGAAAAGATAACCACAGTTCTCAAGTCTTATGTCCTCTCTCTGTGTCTCTTAGGAGATATAAAAAATACAGCACTCACATGGGACAGCAACTTCATCACTCTGTATAATCTCTACAGGAAATGCTGCAACGTAGATACCCATATTTCTGTCCACTGTGTCTTCACTAAGCACCACTGTGTGCCCTGCCCCGTGCTGAGAATAATCTCATTCCAGAACTGAGAAGATGGCTTTGTGGCTAGTGTTTTCTGAGAGAATGTGAGAGCCAGGGTTTAGGTCACAACATCCACATAAACACCAGGAAGGAATGGCAGCTGCCTAGAACCCTAGTGCCCAAGAGGCAGAGACAGCAGAGATCCGTGGAACACACTGGTTAGCTAAACTAGCAAAGCAGTGATCTCTGTGAGAAATCCTGTCTCAGTGAAGAAGATGGAAAGCCATCCAGGGAGGCACCCATATCTATCCTCCATGGGTGCACATGTGTAGAAGTGTGTACACACATCTGAACACATACACATGTACACACACACACACACACACACACACACACACACACGGAAATAAATGAATGCCCTGATTTCTTAATTGGTGCAGAGAGACTAAATAACCTATCTAAGAAGAGTAGATCAATCATAGACCTGGGGCTATGTCTGAAGTCTAACTACAAGCAATGATTATGAGAGATTTTCCAGCATCTAGGAATTGAGATATGTAATTCCCTCCACCAAAGCTCTGTCTCATACTCTTCCTCTTCTCCTACCCCAGTGAGCCCTCGCCTGCCTCACTTCGATTGAACTTCAAATGCCAGCTTGCAGATCTACTTCTACAAACTTTCCTTGATTCCATATAAGCTAGATCTCTATGTGTGACCTCCAGAAGCTTGTGCAGGCATCTGTTCTAACAAAATATCACTGTGTTATAAATATTGACTTGTCTATCTGTAGTCTACACTGGACCATGTGGTTCCCAAAGTCAAGGATTAACTATGATTCATATTTCTATCCATAGGACCTGACGTAAACGCCTATTGAGCAATAGGTATGGGAAAAGGCAAATGAGGGAATTAGGAAGAGAAGGGGGAGAAGGAAGGATGGGAAAATGGTAAGGTTAAATACCTGCTTTCTCTGCTAGCAAAGCAGTGTAAGGACAATAACAAAGAAATGAATAGAGGCCATGATGTACAAAGTCCATCAGGACTATGCTACCTAGCTTGGAGGCAAGGTTCAGACTATGTCTTACAGAGCTGCCAAGCACTGGGCCTGAGGTTGGAATCACCTGAGTACCTACTGTGAGCTAGGTTTCTGCTTAGCAGAGTGAATGAGATCAGCATCAGCCCTTGTCAGAGCACTGACAGTCCCACTGACTAAACCCGCTCTGAGAGACAGAAAGGAATTAGTTAAGGTCCTCACCAAGGGAGTGATACAATTTAAGTGGCATTTGAGGGCTATTTATCTTGCTCAGAGCTGAAGGATGATCTGGGATGAGGGAGAGAAGGTTGAAAGAGGAAAGAGGAGAGAGAAGTATAGAAAATACTGAGACTAGCCAGGAGTGATGGTATATGCCTGTAATCCCAAGACTTTCCAGTCTGATGCAGGAGGATCATGAGTTGAAGGTCAGCCTTAGCTACATAATTAAGGCTGTCTCAGAGGATGAAAAAAAGAAAATGGGGGGAGGGAGGGAAAGAATGATAAGAAAAGCATATACTCATACTGAATCATTCAAATCCTGTACAACTAGAGCTGAGAGAGGTAAGTAACCATTTGCCTTGCATGCATGATGCCCCAGGTTCAATCTCCAGTATTGCAAATAAGTAAAAAAGAAAAAATACTGTGTGCATACTGTTCAAAAGATATGCCCAACACCCAAATGGAGGACCAGTCCATATAAGCAAAAGGATGGGAAAACATGGGGTGGACTGGTGTGGGGTGGGGTGGGCATGAAGTTAACTGAAAGAGGGCCACAGAGGACTGGGTAGTGTGGCTGTAGTGTCCATTTACTGTGGGTGTTGTTATTTTGCTTCAGTTACCGGTAATGAAACACGAACCTCGAGTCAACAGTCCCACCTGGAGTTTACTGGCAGAGAAGAGAAGAAGGGGTTTAGTTGGAAGGGACCAACTGGAGCAGAGAGAGAGAGAGAGAGAGAGAGAGAGAGAGAGAGAGAGAGAGAGAGAGAGAGAGAGAGAGAGAGAGAGAGAGAGAGAGAGCACCAGCCGTTGTTTATTACAGCAGTGAGTGAGCGAGAGGGGGGGACAGACACGAGAGACGAAAGGGGTAAGAGCAGAGCAGAAGGAGAGAGGGAGAGAAAGGTAAACATGTAAGCGAGGTAAGAGGGGTAAGAAGTGGGGAGAGAAGAAGTGTGAGACAGTAAATGTGGGCTCTGCCATTCACCAGTCAAATAATCAGATACTCGAGTACCTTCCCCTGTTCTTTGTTTCCTGTCTATTGATGTGGTGAGATTCCAGACCATTTCAGTGGTTTGTATGGTCACATTAAAGTAGGATGGTCTTCTGGTTTTGGACAATGTTGGGTTAAGTAAACGTAAGCAGCTTTCAGAGGTCTCCAAACACGCCAGGGTCTATTTAGAAGCCCTGGAAGGAAGTGTACGGCACAGTTCCTCACAGTGCTGCAGGACTCCAACCTTTCTCCTCATTTTTGTCCTTCACATATTCTTACAGAACTAATTCCAGCCAGGATTGAAACTGACAAACTACTATCCAGATGGCTTTCAGAGCCACACCGGTTCGAACAATCCATGACGTCATTCCAGCCTGCCAAGACAAGGATGGCAGTGTGGGTTGAGGATTCGTGAATGGCCTGGCATGGGGGTGTGGGAAAAACAGGAGGCTCCTGTGTGCTAGATGAAAAAGTGGTAAAACAGACTCAAAGCAGAGAGAAGCAGCCCTGACTCTGCCATGCAAGATGAAACTTGAAAGTTCACTCAAAAAAAAAAAAAAAAAAAGGCAAGGCATTCCTAGCGTGAGGCATTGGTATTCTGGCATGGTTTTTAATTTCCCATCCCTGGGATTAGGTATGTCAGCAAGGACTCCTTTGGCCGCCTTCTCTCAATACATCCCAGGGCTTTTATTGTGTTACCCATTTCCCTACATTGTGCGCTTTCTTTGAGAATCGCAACCGTGCGAATATTTGACAATTGAACGTTACAAGCATCTCGAAACATACAGTTCTCCCCAGAGCTGCATTTCACACTATAATCCGAGGTGATCTCAGTTGCCAGAAACACTCAGGTCGTTAATGGATTTTGGAGGAAAGACACTGGTAATGAGATTTTTTTTTCAAATGTGAATTGTTTTGCTTTCAAAATGCAGGGTGAAATCCAACGGAATATTACCTTCGACACGCTGGTGTAGTATGTCCAGCCGATCAGAAGAATGCTTGGGTGTGTGCTGCACCAGCCTCTTCAGTTTCAAACAAAAGCAACAAGGGAACAGATCTTATTCTTTGGCCCTGGAGGAGAGTCATTCATCTGTTCTGGAATAATAAATTCATTCTGGATACATTTATTTTTGAGGGTGTACTGTGTACCAAGAACTGTTTTGTGAACTGAGTGGTATAGGAATGGAAAGAATAGTAAAAATGCTGTTGTCGTGGGGCTGGTGTGACACATAAACTTAAATAAACGCAGGCATTTGATGGCCTAGTGACAATGGCTTTGGAAAACGATGAGGCAAGATAGAGCTACAAACTGATATACTGGGGTCCAACTTCAGTCAGGATGTCAGGGAACGCCTCTCTCTGGAGGCTGATTTTGAGCAGAGATGTAGAAAGAAGGAGAAACTGGAGGCCAGAGATGCTCGGTGTCCTCAAGCTGCTTTAAATGATAGAGCCAAAGCATATCGGGTTCCTAGTAGATTGGTCCTCTACAGCATCCATCACCTGTCTTGGCTGAGAGCCACAGAAAAAAGCACTGCCAGGATCTGGAATATGCAACACGGAGAAGCAGGAAGATCATGAGTTTGAGGCCAACCAGGACTGTACTGTAAGACTTTACCTAAAAAGGCAAGGGATGGACACCTAGCTCAGTGGTAGAGTGCTTACCTAGCATGTTTAAGGCTCTGAGTTTGATAGGCAGCACTGCAAGATACAATAGGAAAGAAAGAAACAAGGGAGGGAGAGAGAGGAGAACAGAGTAAAATCAGTCAGGGTTCCAGGGCACACAGCAGATAGGCAACTAGCCAGCCAGGCCTGCCGCTCCCTCAAATAAAAGCTGGCTTCCCCTTGTTCTGGAACTGGTTCCTCTGCATGTCTTTCCCAGCTCTGGAGACATCTATCTCAAGAGGCCTGTCCATCCAAATAGGGGTAGCTCTCCTTGCTTCTCCCCATTCTTGACTTGTCATACCCCCAAAGACTTGTAAGATAAACGTGAATGTAGCCCACCAAGTCCTGCTTCTTAGTTGCCCTCTGTCTTTGGTAAGCCACAAGTGTGTTGTCTGTTTGGCTGCTAGAGAACATTTGCCAGAAAACACATAATAGTATGGGTGTGGACAGACAACCTCTCCCCATCCTCTCCCTGTATACACTATCCATCCTACACAAGATGGGACAACAGAGCCCTTCTAGAAGGATCCTCTCTAGGACTGTTTTCTACGTGAGTGTGGAGATGACAAAGGACCCTGGGTCCTGATCTCAGCTAGTTTGGTTCCCACCCCACAGGAGAGGGGGTTGTGAGTCTAGGGACTTTGTGATTATATTATCCATGCCTCTGACCTCTGACCTCTGACAGTGAGCTTCCCAGAAGACAAAAATGTGAAATCCTACCACTGTTACCTCCAACTCTCCAACTGGCACACTTAGGTTCTCAGGTGTGTGTGAAATGTATGCAAGGCAGAAGGAAGAAAATAATCTTTCAAATTCAAGATCTGCAATAGAAGCTTTCAAAGCACTGTGCCCACGTCTCCTCTGTCTTCTGATTTTAGGTGAGTGGAAAATTCATCCAAAGGATAACTTTTCCTCCTACAAGTAGGCTTTGTGGGAGGTTACAGGGTAACCTTAGAATCAAAGAGTCTGTGCCACCAAGGATGTTCAGCCTCCCTATTTTCTGGGGAGAAAGAGCAATGTGTTTTCTGCATTGTTCTTGTGGGAGGATGAGGGGACGCTCTCCTGTGGGGACACATGTGGAGGCCAGAGGTTGATTTCAGAATATCTTTCCTTGAGTGCTTCTCTACTTATCATTTTGAGATAGGCAGGATGTCTCGCTGATCCTGACGCTCCCCATTTTGACCATACTGCCCCCTCAGTGAGGTCTAGGGACTGCTTGGCTCCTCCCACCAGCTCCAATGCTGGGGTTTCAGGGGCACACAGCCAAGCCCAGCTTCCTAGTGGCTTCTGAGGATCAGGATTCAGATCTTCATGCTTCCTCAGCAAGCACTTCACCCCGGAGCAGGCTCAGTAGCTCTGCATTGTTCTTTATCAGATCCTCCATGGAGTCGGGCGGTGGTGGTGCACGCCTTCAATCCCAATACTCGGGAGGCAGAGGCAGGAAGATCTCTCTGAGTTCAAGACCAGCCTGGTCTATAAGAGCTAGTTCCAGGACAGCTTTCAAAGCCTGGAAACGCCCCCCCCCTCCACCCACACACACAAATCCTTCATGGACCTGAGAGCCTCACCCAGTGCATGCCACGCCCAGTGCATGGCCACGCCCAGTGCATAGACAAGTCACTGAGGCACTTCTATGGGGTTTCTTCCCTTCCCTGTCTCATTTTCTAAGCTCCTCGCTGTGGTTTCTATGAACACCTTCCAAGTAAACCAGCTGTGCCAAGATCCTCGTCTCCAGCTCTCACTTGGAAGAAACCCAAGTCAAGTCTAATAAGAACACTATTAATTCTGATTAACCCTCTTGTGCCCAGGTTTGTCGGGTTTGTTTATTTTCTGGTTTGTGAACCAAGCTCTGGAAACTGCCAGCCTCCAGCCTGCCTCCAGTGGTCAGCAAACAAGGCCTGTGAGCGTTTCTCCTCCATAGCCATTTGTCTTTTCTTCTGATCGTGTTTTCTTTGCAGGTGAGGAAAGTAAATGAACTTAATACTGTTCATAAGGGTTCAGGGGGTTACTTCTCCAGTCCTCCATTCTGAACATTTAGAAGGCCACATCAAAACTCACCGAAACTTCCAGAAAGCACAGCCTTCTTTGCAAGATTACATCACAGTGTCTCTTAAAGAGACCAGCAGGGCAGAGTCCAGAAGGGGCAGAAGAGCCCAGAAGGATGCCACTTTCAATTCCGATTTTTTGAGAAACAAAACCTGACACTCCAGAAATACCACTCCACCCGCTGCTGGGCTAGCTGATTAGCCTGGGGTTCTCTGAAGCACCAGACTCGGAGATCTGTGAGCTACAGCCTTTTCAAAAAAAGAGAGCTTGGCCGAGGAATCCTTCCATTCTGCTTTCTGCATGATCTTCCCTTTCATCCCGGAGAAAGGTGAGGATGCAAGCGGCAGCAATGAAGAGCTCCATCTAAAGCAGATGCTGGGTGGAAATGAAGCCAAGATCTCTGGGAGAGGAGCCTGGCACAGGGAAGGAAGGAGCTTTGTATCTGGACGGACTTGGTGTGGAACATGCTGGAACAGGACAAGTGGAGGCCTGCGGAGCAAGGGGCTTGGTGCAGATGATACCCCTGGTACCACCCTCATTCAGAGGTGTCACTTAGCAACATCCCTTGCATGCCAACAACTCCTTTGTCTGTGTGTCTGAGAAATTCACCAGCTGCTGGAGTCAACTTAGCTCACATAGCAGACAGGTCAGGGTAGAGGAAAGGTGAGTTCTTAAAGGAGACCCCCCCCCCCCGCCCAGGCAATGAGGGGTGAGGGCATGTGGGTTAGTGCCTGTTTTCATCAGCCTTTGATGCAATAATCCCAAACACGTTGCATATCCTCCTCAGAAGAGCCCAACAAGAGTGTTCCACAGCAGTCAGTATGTCATTAGCCTTGGCCATTAGTTCTGTCCTCTCCGTCTTTTTCTCACAGGGCATATTCAGGATTTTTCTGCTTTCAGAGAGAACCAAAAGGCAACTGAGAAACTGGTCCATGGGGAAAGAAGCTCTCAGTAGCTCAGGCTCTTCACATGGGCTTGTTTCTGGCAAGAGTAGGAATCCAGGAGGAGCCAGCTCCAGCAATATCAGGGAAAGTAGGTTAGAGGCCTCTGATAAAATGCCTTTAATCTGAGCACTCAGGAGGCAGAGGCAGGTGGATCTCTGTGAGTTCAAGGTCAGCAGGGCTAGTTCTAGGACAGCTAGGGCTACACAGAGAAACCCTATCTTTTTTTCTTTTTCTTTTTTTTCTTTTTTCTTTTTTCTTTTTTTTTTTTTTTTTTTTGGTTTTTACGAGACAGGGTTTCTCTGTATTGTTTTTGAGTCTGTCGGTCCAGCCCAGCCTCAAATTCACAGAGATCCGCCTGCCTCTGCCTCCCGAGTGCTGGGATTAAAGGCATGCACCACCACCGCCTGGCTCGAGAAACCCTATCTTAAAAAAAAAAAGGAACTAAGTGACCTCTATAGAGGTGACCTTGCAGGGTGCCTCTAACAGCAGGATGGTTTGGATACATAGATGATTCCAAAGAGATAGACATTCAAATGCCTCAAATTAGTTTGTGAGGGTTGCCACAACAACCACCATAGAATGGATGCCTTTTAACAATGAAAAGTCAGTTTTTATGGTCCTAAAGGCCAGAAGGATGAGGTCAACATGCTGACTCCATTCTTGCCCAGAGATGGCTGGCCGGTCACATATTCTCCCTCCTGTCTGTTCTCATCACTTATAAGAACACCATTCCGGTCAGATTTCATTAGAACCTGTATGTTCAAACTTGTTTTATCTTTATTCCTTCTTACAGTCCTATCTCCAAATGGAGTTCCATTCTGAGGTAGTGGGGAATCAGGATTTGAAAGTACAAATTTGAGGGAGTTTGGTGTGATTTGAACTATAACAGACCCAAGAGATGACCACCTCCAAGTTGAAAAATAAAGGACTGTAATTCCAGCATTTGCAAGATCCTTAGTATGGTAGCCCTTAGCAGGGAACAAAGAGTGGGTCAAAGAAGATGACAGATAATGAGGCCTGAAATGAGCGTGTCAGAAATAAGGAGGTGGCAGGAGGCGAGGGCGTAAACTCTAAGCCACAACAACTCTTTTACCTGCCAGTGGGTCTGCTCTTATTTCTATGGAAATGAGAACAGTGTAGTTAAATCTTTTTCCAGCTCGTGGCTGATTCATGAAGTGGTTTCGAATGTTGATAATCACTTCATGAATCACTGACAAACATGGGAGCCAAATACCTGGCACTTGTGATCACTGCCTCCCTTGATGAGCATTCTTGCCATGATCTAGGGTGTCCCTCTCTCAGGAACCAGGTGTGCCGATTAGACAAGTCTCATTTTTATGCCAGAGCCTCCTGCTTCAGTGATTCCACACTCACCATTTTGTGCAAGTATTGGATATGCCCCCAAACAATTTAATGAACATTAATGAGTGAATCCTGAAAGGTGGCTTTGAAACCTTCATAACAATAGCTGTGACATGATCATCCATCCATTCTAATGGATGGTTTCTAGAGGGCATTAAGTTATGTTGCTCAGAGGATGCCACGTGTATGTATGTATGTGTGTATATATGTATGTATGTCGTCACAGCCATGTGCCTGCTCAAAGGGGAAGCTCTCTGACCACAGATAGTGGCCAGTGTTTTAAGTGATTAAAGAGCACTTAACACTCAGATAGACTAGCATCCTTAATGGCAATAGAAACCAGCCAGGAGAGGTAGCATGCCCCTGTAATCCTGGCACTTGGGTAGTTGAGGTAGGAGGGTCCAGAGTTGAAAGCCATCCTAGACTATACAATTATATGCTGTCTCAAAAGAAAAAAGAAAAAAAGATGAAAAGAAAGGAAACTAAAAGATCATTGTGAAAATATCCAGAGCTACCACATCTCGTGTGGACATTAGAAAGCAAGTATTAGACACGACAGACAGAGTCCTCAAAAGCAGCCTCCTGGACACTTGAGAAGCAGCTGCCCCTTAAATGGGACCTCTGGCTTGCCCCTAGCAACAGGGATGGAGCATGCAGCCTCTGTGAGACTCTTTTATTTGGCCAGAGGGCATTGATCACTTACCATGCGTCTTTTCTCAAGTGCGCCAAGATTGCTGGCTGTCACATGCCAGGCGTGGTGACATCTGAAGACACAACAGTGAAATGAAGATCAGCAGCTGCAATAGCTCCCCTGCCTGTGGTCCTCACAGTGATCCCCATGGGCAGAAATTCGATAGGCAGCTCTCAAGTCTGCTTTCTGTGGCTCCTGCTGAAGCAAGGCACAAACTCAGTCAGTTTGATGCAAGGAAACAACATCTAGGTTGCTACCTGAAGAAGAGATAGATGAGTCACCTGGCCAGAGGAGGGAGACAGAGGGGAATCTCACAATGGAGGAGAAGCCTAAGCAGCAGGTGTGGCAACTACTTCCCTACAGAAGAACCTGGTTGCGCTAAAGCATGTCAATCTCCAATGGCCTCTTGAGATCCTGAAGGAGGGTTAAGGACTCCTAGATCTTCACACGGCTCACTTCCACTCTACAGACAGAAGACACCATCCCGACTACATGGGAAGCTTCCATGCCACAATTTCAGGCTGCTGCAGACATTGCCTAACATGTAGGGACTTTGGAGGCCCTAAGAGGTTAATTTCTGCTGTGGACCCCGTTTTGCCGGTTGGGTGACCCCAGGCAAGTCACTGTCCAACCCCTACCACTATACCCTACTTCTTAGAATCCTTGAGCTGTGTAAACACAGTCCGGTCTGAGTTCCTCAGCACACTGGAGGTGGCTTGTGTCAGTTTCATTTCTGTTCCAGGCTCTCGGCAAAGCTGCCTGCACTTTGTGCCCCAGAGTATGCTCAGATCTTCATTTAACATGACCACTTCAGCTGTTACTATAATGAGAACAAGAAGGGGTCTATAGAGCAGTGGCACTGGGTGTTGAGGGCAAGGTGGGTTTTCTAAACAGGTAAGTGGGAAAGGAAGTTTTGGCATTGAGGCTTGCTCATGCAAAAGCATGTGTGTCTGATAAAAGGACTGGAAAAGGAAGAGAATGCAAGGTAGGTGATGTCCCTGGGAACCTGAACACAAAAGGCCCTTGAGGAGAAGCTTGTGAAATGCCTTGAATGCCACAAGGAACATCCACAGGAAGAGGTGGGGCACCATGACGGGATTTCTGACAGGAGCAATGAGGTTGTAGGGGAGTCTTTGAAAGATCACTTGCTCACAGTGGATGGCAGCTGGGAAGGTGGGGAGCTGGAAAGAGACATGGGGGATGAGGAACTCTCTACTTAAGAGATTCTGAAATTGGAACCTGGGGCTTGGAACTTCTGCGGAGGTGATGGTGGAATAAGGTTGGATTTGTGAGGAGATCAGTGGACCTGGGGACTGGAGGCAGAGATGGGTGACTGACAGATAGAGGCACTGTCCCAAACCCTCCAGGCTGCCTCTACTCCCAGCACCTGCCTCAGTGGCACCTCAG
Organism: Mesocricetus auratus; assembly: GCF_017639785.1. Classification (NCBI taxonomy): domain Eukaryota; kingdom Metazoa; phylum Chordata; class Mammalia; order Rodentia; family Cricetidae; genus Mesocricetus; species Mesocricetus auratus. Next base: position 9,659,917 of record NW_024429270.1, read on the forward strand.
AGGAGATGCAGCCCATTCTTGACTCCCAAAAGATGCCTCCTCCCTTCTATTCCCAACTTCTCCCCTCCCAGTTTGTGATACCCAGCCTTTTCTCCCTCTAGACCTCTTCCTCTGAGTAGTATCAGGCATCAGGCATCTCTTCTCCCTGATTTCGAAGTCTCCTTTAACTGTGCCCTGAGTCATCTCACTCCTCCTGCTCGCCTCAGCCTTCTGGAGAGTGGCAGCCTCCTAATAACCTTCTCTGTGACTGCAAGAAATGAGTCTTTGCATGCAACCTCCTGGCCAACCTGCCCTTATCTCAATCCGCTTCTCAGCTTTAAAAAAAAAAGTCTCTAGCAGCTCTTCTTTGAAAGCAGCTTCTCCCACTGCAGCAATAACCAGGCTCGATTTCCAACCATTGTTTACACAGCACAGGGATTATATTCAGCTCGATCCCGGTGGTTTGTATGCTGTCCACACCTGGCAGCCGCATCCATGTGCTTTGATGGGGGAATATCTTATCTGTAATCACTTTTCTGGGTTATGGACCAAATTTCCTTAGCAAAACATCAGTCTGAGAGGCTTTGTGAACCTCCTCACAGGCAGCCTGCCGTGTTTGCACAAACCTCAGAGAACATTTCCTGGAAAGCATCCGAGTCTAACAGAGCCTTGGTTCTAAGCCAACACCCAGCATTCCAGAGAAAGCTTGAATATAAGTTTTATTTCAAAACACTATAAGGTGATTATTAGTGCCAAGCAAAATAATAAGAGATTATTCCAGCAGACAATTATCATTCAGCTTGTTCCACTCCAGCTGTGAAAGATTGCTACAGACTCCATCTTTGTGTGGCTTACCCCTTGATGGCAGATTGAAGAACACATTTATGCTTATGCATAAATGATTGGCTATATGATGTGAAAAGTGTCATAGTATAAGTACTGCATGTCTGAGGCATTCACTGGTTTGGGTGATGTCTGAGATCTTTTGGTTCAAAACTATACAGTTAAAACCCAATGCTAGTTAAGTTGTGGTAAAAGTTTGTACAGTCTTGTAAGAAAATGATATGAAAATACATTGAAAGAAACAGATTAGTGCACATAATATCCCCCCTGCCAATAATAAATTTGTCCTCAGTTATAAGTCAAAAGGAATATGGACATTTAAGGGTATTCAGTGTATCATTTTCTAGTGTAAATGGTCCAGGTAATTGAGGTTCCTCAACCCAAGAATACGGTATGTAGTTATTTAAAGTAATTATGGAGACTAGTCATTTGAACTGTACTTAGCATCTAATTTCTAGTAAAAGAAAGAACAAGAAATGTTATATTCAATAACGACATGTGGTCCAGGCGCTCAATGCCATTGCTTTTAGTGGCTTATGCTTTTGAATGTCAAGAGTCTATGAAAGGCCTTTCTCTCCATGCTCCCATTTACCTCTCAGAACAGTGCTAGGAGGTTGATGTTGCAGTTCTCAGTTTTCTGTAAGGCAACTCAGTCTCAGGGAGAAGAAACACCCTTAGACAATCTTTACGCTATGGATTTATCAAGGAACCCATATCTCTAAACTCTAAATTCAGTGTTCTTCCTTGCTTCCATGATCTACCCAGCAAAGGTAGCCAGGAAGAATGGTCCACACTGTGGACAGATTGCAAGATGCCTGTACATCTCTCTGCTGCTTAGGTAAGCCATAACTTCCTAAGAAAACCTGGAAGTGGCTTTGCTATGAATTACCTAAGCCAGCTGGTGAAGATGGATAGCGTAGTCTTGTTCCAGCCAGAATCAGAATGTATGGTAGGAGCTTATTAATATGAAAAGGGATGTATTACCTGCAGGCACTAACTATGCAGCCCTACAATGGGGTTTAGGAGACAAAGTGACCACCTGTGCTGCCCCATTGATCTGAAACCTCAAATACACACATGTAAGTATGTGCCCCTCATCCACAATAGATACAAGTAGTTTCCTCCATTGAGCTATTATGAATCCAATGGTCATTAGAGTGAAAACATTGCTTCAAGATTATGATTTCAGATAAGCATGATGGCACATGCATGTAATGCTAGCACTTGTGAGACAGAAGAGGATTGGGAGTTGAAAGCCAGTCTGCACTGTATAGTGAGTTCTAGACTAGCCAAAGATTTATGAAAGTTTGGGTCAAAATAAAAATAACCTCTGTGATTTCAACTGTTTTGGGTAAATATCCAAAATCAGATGGCTAGCCAGGCGGCGGTGGCGCACGCCTTTAATCCCAGCACTCGGGAGGCAGAGGCAGACGGATCTCTGTGAGTTCGAGGCAAGGCTGGACCGACAGCTTCCAAAACAATACAGAGAAACCCTGTCTCATAAAAACCAAACCAAACAAACAAACAAACAAACAAAATCAGATGGCTAGATCAATAGTAGTTCTCATTTTAGTATTTTAAGCATATTTCATAGTTTTCTATATTAGCTGTACCATTTTACAGTCCTATAAATAGTACACTTGGGCTTCAATTTCTCTGTATAGACCATGGGATATTTGCAGCATTTAGGAAAAGGAAAGCCTTTCACTTGTGACAAGACGGATCACCTGACGGATGCTGCACTAGGTGAGGTAAGCCTGTAACAGAAGGATAAAACTACAACACTGCCATTAATATAACGAATCTAAAATAGGCAAACTTCTAGAAATGGAGCAGGGGGCTAAAAACAGGGAAGATAAGGGGCTGTTACTCAGTGGGAATAAAGATTCAACTAAGCAGCATGAGAAAATTCAAGAGAACTTGGGTGTAGTCTCATGCCTGGGGTTAATAGTACTCTTTGGTGCACTTAAAATTGCCAAAAGGACTGTCAAAACGGCTCAGCAGGTAAACACACTTGCTGCCAGCCTTAATGACCCAAGTTCAACCCCAGGAAACCACACTGTGAAGAGAAGAAAACAAGACTCTGGCAACTTGTCCTCTGACCTCAACACTTGGGATCCATATCAGATATCACATTAACTCTTCTTCACACACACAAACACACACACACACACACACTAGTATAGCTCACCCTGGGCTCCTGATATGGTGACCTTGGTTTAATTACTCAACTTCTCTTTTTTTGTTGTTGTTGTTTTTGTTCTTGTTTTTTGAGACAGGGTTTCTCTGTGGCTTTGGAGGCTGTCCTGGAACTAGCTCTTGTAGACCAGGCTGGTCTCAAACTCACAGAGATCTGCCTACCTCTGCCTCCAGAGTGCTGGGATTAAAGGCATGTGCCACCACCACTGGGCTAATTACTCAACTTCTCTATCTCCGTTTCTTCATTTGCAAAATGAGGAAAACAATATTGCTTGCCTAAAAAGAACTTCTGGGAAGTCTAATATTTTTCCAATATTAAAAAGTATAAAATAATCCCTGGAATACACTTTGTGTTAATTTTATATTCACTTATGATCTTTACTCTCAGGTCAATACCGACAAGAAGGAATCATTATCTCCATTTTATAAGTTAAGGAAACTGAGGCACTGGGATATTAAGTTTCTTCACAGCACATATGAATGAAGAAATGAAATTGATTCAGACAATAGAAGATGAAGAAAATGCTGCTGTGTTCCTGGAAGACTTCCTGGGGGAGATGGCCTCTCATTGGAGCATTAATGGATAGGGGAGGGCAAATCAACCTTTTCAGCATATGCATAGTGAGGTCCAAGACACAATATTGGGAAGACTGGTGCACTCCAAGAATAAAAAGACCAGTAAGGTAGTGATGGTGCACGCCTTTAATCCCAGCACTTGGGAGGCAGAGGCAGATGGATCTCCATAAGTTCAAGGCCAGCCTAGTCTATACAGCTAATTTCAGGACAGTCAAGGTGGTTACACATACACAGTTGAACCTGTCTCAAAAAACAAAGAAAACAACACACACACACACACACACACACACACACACACACACACACACACACACACACACACACACGACCATTGTCTCAGAGGCCCAGTCTTTCTAGGGCCTTAAATGAGTGGTCAAGGTTTCTGGAGATACTTTGTTAGTATTGAAGACTGTGGACAAGAGGGACAAAGTCCCTTCCTCTGAAAAGCTCCCAGCAAAACATAGGAGGAAGAAGCAGTCAAGAGTGTCCTCATCCACCCAGAGCTGCTCACGGTTGAGGTGCACTGGAATCTTGTGGGGCTCTGCACAAACAGAGCCAGCTTCAACAGGTGTGGGGTAGGACCCAACCATCTGTGTTTCCAGCAGGCTTCCAGGAGATGCTGATGCCGCTAGTCCACACACCATCCTTTCTTTCTAGTCTGATGACTAATCCCAGAAAGCATAGTGCCTGGTCCACCATGAGTGCTTAAGCATTCCTGGAGCAGAAGAGTTTAATTGTATCCATAACTTCTATCACTGAATTTGAGCAAGTAGACCCTTCTCCACCACACACCAAAAGCCGTTTCTTCTTCCTCCTTGGAACATATTCATACAATCTAAGCAGGAGAATGCAACATTCCTCCCACACTGTCACACGGTCTTTCTGAATGGCTCTAAACCTCAGGTTCTTTCTTTCCTTTTTCCTTTCTTTCTTTCTTTCTTCCTTCCTTCCTTTCTTTCATTCATTCTCTCTTTTGTTATATCACACAAACATTTTGTTTTTTCTGAAAAATACAATACATAAAAAGAGATAAGGAAAAGAGAATAAAACAAACTACAATCTGACATACATCTCTTTATATCTTGCATGTGTTACCCAATAGGAGTCTGTATCACATGCTGTTGATAGCATTATGAAGAATATGTCAGAAATATCATTAAAATGGTTTCATGGTATTTTATTATTTAAAAATTTAAGGGCTGGGTGTGGTGTTACACACCTTTAGCTTCAGCACTCAGGGGGAGCAGAGTGTAGGTAGATCTCTGTGACTTTAAAGCCAGCCTGGTTTACACAGAAATGTTCAGGCCAGTCAAGAGAACCTGTCTTTGAAAAAAGATTTATATATGGTACATATATAGTGACCTATACAAAACAAAATAAGAAAGTGTGAATGTGAGGTAGGGAATTGCAGGGAAGGGGAGGTGACAAGATTAAAAGAAAATATGAGAGGGTAGGGGGTACCAACGATCAGAATATATCACATACATGGATGAAATTATCAAAGAATCAATTTAGCAAAATAAAAATACATGATGTTTTTAAATATTATATAGATACAGCAACATAAAATAATCAGATTGAAAAATTTTAGACAAATTATTACATTGCCTGTGATTTGCTTTAAAATAATCTAGTGAGTGGGAACTATATATAAATGAATAAAGTCAGAACAAGCCATATGTTATTGAATGATACAGGGATATTATGTGGAGGTGTGTGACATGATTCTCTTGCTTGTGCACATGTTGGTAAATTTCCACTTAGAGCTTTTAAAAAATAAAAGTAAGGTCCAAAAAAAGACGCAAGAAGAGGATTCAGAGACAGGGATGAAATAAGAAACGTTTAAAATTAGCTTTTATTCACCCGAAGAAAGAACAATGCTTCATTTCGAGCCATTCAGCCTCTGCTTCAAACAAACTCCAGTCCCTTGAGCTACTAAATTGAAATGGAATCATCTGCCTTTATCATTTCCGGTCCTGTCAGAATGGATTTGCATTTTAAGTGTATGCTCAATGTCATATCTAAATTAGAACTAATTGAAACATTCAAGAACGTGGATGTGCACCCTGGCCTTGTGGAGGATGGCATGTGTTGGCCCTGCAGACAGTGGAAGGTCTGTGAAACAGAGGGCACAGTCCCACCCTGTCTGCACTTTCTAGCAACCTTGGGCGGGTCATTTCACCCCTTTGTCTCCCAGCTTCCTGATCCCCAAGAGGAATAGATTTGAACCAAATGACCTCGACAACTTCTCCCCGCTCAAAAGTAACTAGACTCAGCTTTGGGAACCCTTTTCATCAATCTGCTCTGCAACATGCAAATTGGCTGAATTTAGTAATTGGACAGAGCTGATGGGAACAATTTAGTAAACTTTGATAACGCTGCACAAAGTAATTGTTCAATTATTTCCAACAGTTCAGTTTGGAGAGTACAGCAGGAGTTGGGGGGGGGCATAGAAATTACCTTCACATATTAATCTTCTCACTCAGCAGACACCAAAGGTGAATGAAGAGTGTGCGGGGAAGTGGGGGGGGGGCTTTTGTTTTAATTCTGATTAACTGTACTTTCATCTGAACATTTTTACACCATGCTTTGGTCTTTCTCCTATGGATGTTGACTGAGTTCTCTTATCAGGATTTTAATTAACACCAGGTAGAGAAGGGGAAGCCAGGATGACATGCTATTACTTCTGTTTGATTTAAAGTCAACGCTAGGGACTTTTCTTCGATGAGCTGTAGAAATTGTCTTATCTCGTGCATTCCAAGGATGGTTGTTTCATGTAAATGTCATTTCTGCTGTCCAAAATGTTACAACATGAGCCAGCACAATACAGCTACTGTCTTGTTCTAAGAGACACGAGGGAGCCAGCAAGCTTTTGATCAAAAGCACAATTCAAACATCAAAGTAGTACCTCTTCTGTTAAACTTGAATCAAGAGTGAGTAAATGAATAGAGGCCTGGCTTTAGCAATAGACCAGTCTTCTGTCCTGGAAAGTGGCAGCATATTCAAGGCTTAGTCCATCCCAGGAAACCAGCAAAAAAAGGGCAGTGACTGCTGATGCGGGCCACATGTTGCAGCCTGTAGTCAACAGTCTACAGACATCACCTGCTCTTGTGCAGAGTTCTTCTCTAGGATTAAAAGACTGGCATTCACACACACACACACACACACACACACACACACACACACACTACATTTATACACTGCAGTATTTTTCTACAGTAGAATATTTCACAGCAATAGGCAAATGAACTCTTGGCCTGGGAATGTAGCTGAGCAGTGAAACACTTGCCTGGTGTGCACGAGGCCCTGAGTTTGAGTCTCGACTCTGTAAAAGTAAACAAATAAACAGTGAAGCAGATGGATGTCAAAAACGTTCTGATGAAACAAAGAAGAAGCAGATGCTAAAACAGTATTGTGTCGTTTCCTGTCTATGAAGTCCTGCATCCTAAGACCAGAGCAAACTGGGCAGTGGATGATGTCCACAGGATGGGTCACTGATGAACATGTCATTCACTTGATGAAATGGAGGTCACACAAATGTGCAACAGGTGAAGAGAGTCATCAAAGTAGATACTATAAAATTATGCCTCACTTGAAAAGATGGTATCAAAAGCATCCTAACTATCAAGTATGTAAAACTGTTGCACAAATGAAAGGAAGACAGATCATGGAATGCGCTGTCATGGTGAGTACACAGAAGTAACCAGGGATGGTTGCTATCAACACTGTTGATGCCTCACCACTGCCGTTATCATTTTAGTAGAGTTACATCTGACCAAGAGTCAGAGGTCCAAAGTTCATCACGTAAAGACAAAACAAGAAACCAAAATCCTGTAAAACTTGACCCATTCCAAGTATCCATAAACAACTGTTTTCCTCCTACATATATATATATAGTCTTAGTCAGTAAAACATACATGGTTGAGTTAGGCATGGTCAGTATGTAATAAAGAGAACTATAAGAAGTATACTTTGAGCCAGGCGTTGGTGGCGCATGCCTTTAATCCCAGCACTCAGGAGGCAGAGGCAGGCGGATCTCTGTGAGTTCGAGGCCAGGCTGGACCGACAGCCTCCAAAACAGAGAAACCCTGTCTCGTAAAACCAAAAAAAAAAAAAAGTATACTTTGGGGCTAGAGAAGTGGCTCAGTAGTTAACAGAGTTTATTGCTCTTGTAGAGCTTTTGTATACATATGGTGTACATGCATACACTCAGGCATAAATACCCAGACAAGAATGTCTACGGTGACAATTGCATCTTAGAGTCTAGCATTCACAATGGACAGATGCCCACCCCACCACCACATCCCCCCCTCAAGCTCTTCTACATAGCAGAGTCCATAGCAAATCATGGGGAAGGTGAGTTATAACCAAGGAAGACTAACCTGCAGGGGCAACCCCTGTGACTAGGAACCAAGCGTAGGCAGGGGCTGTTGTGGAGGGGCTCACACCCTGTAACACTGATGGGCTCCAAATCTTCTCGAAGTGCGTTCTGCATCCTATTAAGTCAGTTGCAGAACCACTGAGGAGGCCTGGACAGGTGTTAAATTACCTTTTGTCACCGAGCAGGTGTGTGAGATGTACTGCAAAAGCACGTGTCACATATCCCAAAGCAGGAGGCTCTGCCAGGGATTGAGTCTGAGCACAAGGATCAGGAGGCTACACCACTTGTGACTTAGAAATGGCCTGGATCAAGGACCTGGCTTTCTAAGCATGACAGGACGATAAAAATATTCTCTGACAACATATCCATGTAAGATACAAGAGGCTGAGGCAAACTCTGGGGCTAGAACAATGAATGTCATCCACTCCCACATCTAAAAGCTACTTCTCACACAATAGTGTGTCCAGCCTGGCTTTAGTGGTTATGGGGCCGTCAAAAGCAATAATGATTTAAAAAGTAATCTGGAACCAGTCATATCTGTCCTCCGGGGGACAGAAATAAAAACACACAAACAAAGAACGAAAGTTTGAGGCCATTGAAATATTTCCCACAGACCTATACTAGATGTCTGTCATGGACCAGTTACTGTGTTTACCCTGGAGAAGCAGAATGAGACTGATTTAATAACTGGTTTCAGAGAGCCACATCCTAACAGAGCTGGACAATTAAACATAATCGTAATGCTGAGTAGCAAGGGCAATCACTGGGCAAGAGAGCCTGGGGACGCACAGACAACAATATCTGTCTAGTACAATGATGTAAGAGAAAATGCAGGCAGCCAGCCTACCAGGCCTCAAAAACACTGAATTCTCAAGGTGTGTGAGAAGCCAGTAGCTGGCCTGCGCATGAGTCTGCACTCTCCATCTCCTTACCCTGGTGGTTTGAGCACTCACTATCTAATCCAAGGTAATGTACTAACCAATCACAGTTGATAGGCTTCCACTAAAGTTCAGCCAAGATCATGAAGGGTCCAGTGTCCCTTCGAGCCTAAACTCACTCTGCCAACTGGCTGAGAAGTCATAGGAAGTGAGAGCTGGGAAGGTCGGGGGGGGGGGGGGGTTATAGAGCCACTTAGGCAGTAGATAGGACCACCGAGGGCAACTTTTAGGGAGGCATTCAGAGAATAGGTTTTGTGGAATGCTGGAACAGACACACCTGAAGCTGGTTCCTAGACACCTCAAGAAGTGCTCAGCCCTTTCCCTGTATCTTAGTCCACTTAGGCTGCAATGACAATATATCAAGGCTGCCTAGCCCATAAAAAAAAAAACATTTTTCCTAACTCCAAAGACTGAGGAACCCAAGATAATGTTGCAGGAAATTCAATATTGGGAGGGTCATTGTCTATAATCTCATATGATGAAATCTCATATGACAGAAAGGAAACAACAGCTCCCCCAGGCTTCTTTTCTAAGGGCACTAATTCTAGGTGCAAGGGTCTTTCCTGTGATGCCTAATCTCTTTCCAAAGCTTCCACGTCCTCATATCATGGCCTTGGAGGCTAGGGTTTCACTCTAGGAGTGAAGGACCCATGAACATCCAGATCATTGGACCTTGCATTCTAGAGAAGCCTTTGCTCATCAGGGCCCTTCTTCCTCTTCCTCCATCTCCTCCTGCTCCCCTTCTCTTCCTCTTTCCGATATCCTCCCCTCTCTTGCTCCATCCCTATCTTGACCGCCCCTCTGAAGTAGTTACTTATAAATCACAGTATGGGAGAAATGAACTGCCTCTTTGATGCACAAACGTAAAGTAATGATAATAAATGTCGCCATACTGAGCATTTCAATATCCAGGAGCAGAGGAGACTCCAGGTCTTTTCCAGGTCCCATTTCCCTGTGATAGATCAGGTGTGCATTTGAAAAGCAACGAATGACTACTTGGTTCTTTGAAGACTGTCCCACTAACTGCTACACACCTACTATGTGACGGGTTCTAGGAAGAAGGTAATACTGTCTACATTGTATAAACTGACTACTCTGCTCATGGGGGGGGCTTTAAGTATGTACCCTCACCTGTGTGAGTCCAAATTCCATACTTTTTAATGATATACCATAGTCTTCATTGAGTATGACTTGTTCCAGTTATTTCTAATGTCTGCTTTGAGTATTCAGTAAAGACATATTGAACCTCTTCTTCATGCAAGTTTCTAGTATGTGCTTCCATTTTGGTGGCACAGGGTGGTGAGGTTCGAGACTGGGTTTCTCTGTGTAATTCTGGCTGTCCTGGAACTCACTCTGCACACCAAGCTAACCTCAAACTCAGAGATCTGCCTGTGTCTGTGTCCCAAGTGCTAGGATTAAAGACACCACCCAACTTAAGTACTTCCTTTAATGTACATCAGCTTTAACTCTCTCTCTCTCTCTCTCTCTCTCTCTCTCTCTCTCTCTCTCTCTCTCTCACACACACACACACACACACACACACACATACACACACACACACACCAAAAAAATCTATAAAATTTCCAAAGTTCTCAAAGTACTATGATAATCAGTGCTCCATAGGGAAATGGAACAAACATAATACATAGTAACACATATATAAGCACAAATGTGTGAATATGCATATATATGAGAAGACATTCCTTATGATATATACTCAAAGATGTTCTTATGTGGTATGTTCTTCTGCATATACTAGGAAGAGATTTGCCACAAGGAATTGGTTCAAATGGTTATGGAAGCCAAGAAGTCTAAGATCTGCAGCTGGCAATCTGGAAAGCCAACTGGATAGTATCAAATCCAAGTTCAAAAACATGAGAAAAATGATATCCCAGTTCTAAGGCCCACAGGAGTGGATTCCCTCCTTCCTCTGGATTTTTTGTTCCATTCAGGTTTTCATTGAATTGGATAAGGTCCACTCACCAGCACAGGCAAACTGCTTTGCAGTCCACTAGTTGGAATGTTAATACTAAGAAATGCCCTCACAAAAACACTCAGAGTAATGTTCGACCCAATATCTGGGTATCCTGTAACAAATCAACTTAACACATAAAATTAACCAGCACAAATACGACTTGAAGTTAGTTTAAGATGACTATGATCCTGCCTATGTCGTCTTATTGAGTCAAAGATAGAATTGAGAAGCCTGCTCAAGCCTACTGACTCTGAGCTCAGTGCCCTTTCTGGATCCTCACATAGGTCCCACCAATTATCTCATGGGCATCTACATCCCTCAGAACCATCTTTCTTTTCTGCTGAGCTCAGATGCCCTGTCATCTCCAGACCTCCCTACCAGGTCCTCCCTAACCTGTCTCTCCATTTGACTCTAGGGCAGGTCTCACCCTGTGTGTTAAAGACTTAACAGCAATTTCTATCAAGGATGCACAGAACTCAGACCATGTGGGCACCCTGGCCAACAATCTCATTTTAGGGAAGCAAATAAGTCTCAGGTCTGTGAGAGAGTGATGAGAGGCAGAGCATCCACAAGGAATTGCACCTAAGACATGTCATTATCTAGAACTTTACCATGGGATACATTTGGCTTTCCCATATGACCATTTGAAACACAGGCTAGGCTATCAGAAGCAGCCTTTCCGCTATGAGGAGCCCTGCCCACAAGATGAGTGGAAGCTCTCTTAAAAAACGAACTAATCTTTGAGACCAAATTGAGGGTGAGGGTTAATGGATAAGAAAGGACAGGGTGGCCGGGTGGTGGTGGCACACGCCTTTAATCCCAGCACTCGGGAGGCAGAGGCAGGCTGGACTGACAGCCTCCAAAACAATACAGAGAAGCCCTGTCTTGTAAAACCAAAAAAAAAAAAAAAAAAGGACAGAGTGTTGAGTCAAGGCAGGGCAGGCAAAGTAATGGAGAAGGAACATAAAGCTTATTCTTTCCAGAGGCACCAGTAACAAGTGCCTTCATGGAAGCAGCAATGGGCCCTCACTAGTCACCAAACTAGCCTCCTTGGTCATCCATATCGTAGCTCCAGAACTCTGAGAAGTAAATTGCCTGATCTAACTTCTTTGTGACTATGTCTCAAGTATGTATTTTCTTATAACAGTAAAAATAAATCAAGACACAAATTGGTGCTGAGAGGTAGAGTGTTGTTAGGATGAATGCCTGGAAATGCAGAAATGGGCTTTAGGACTAGGTAGAAGCTGCAGAACTCAGTAAGAACAGGCTAGAAAAGGCCGCTGTGGCCATATTTAGTGTTTGGGTTGATTCTGATGAGGACACAGAAAAAGAAGAGTGAGAACAGAGCCCAAACCTCCCTAGGATTATTTAAGTGGCCGTGATCAAAACATTGGCAGGAATTTGGAGAGAAAAAGCAATTCTGAAGAGGTCTTAAATGGAAATGAGGAGTACCTCCCTGGAAACTGGAGCAAAGACTATCCTTGTTGCAATCTGGCAATGAATGTGACTGACTATACACATGTCCTAGGGCTTTTGGGGTTTAAGAATGATGATATAGACCATTTTCTGGAAGAAAACCTAAGGAAACTTCTGAGGGTGTTACATGGCTTTACTTGATAGTTTGCAATAAAAACACCAGAAGAGAAAAATGAATTAAAGATGGAATTTATAATTAAAAGGAATCAGAATTTAAAGACTTGGAAAATTCTCAGCCTAGCCAGGGTATAGGATGACTTTTACTAAGAAACAAAAACCATGAACAAACATCTACTCACCCCAGAGAGGGTACCAGCCACCAACCAAGGAGCAACAAGCAGCTACAGCCAAGTACATCTTGATGACTCTATGAGGATTTTGATGGCCAACTGCATTGGGTTGAGAAATACCTTCTGGGTGTGTCTGTGAAGGTGTTTCCAGAGATGACTGACATTAGAAACAACAAATGAAGGGGAAGACCCACCATCAATGTGAACAGTATCATCCAAAATGCTGAGGAGCCACGTTAACCAACTGGGAGATGGCAGAAGAGCACTGTTGGGTCATTCTGCTTCCTGACTACTGAGGTAAACACATGAGTCTGCCACACCCTTCTGCCTTGATGTCCTGCCTCATCATAGCCCAGAATGATGGAGCTGGCCAAACAGGGATTCAAATCTCTAAAACTAAGGACCACAACAATTTTTCCCTCCATTTAAGTTGTTTCCATCAAGTATTTGCCGCAATATCAAGAAAATCTGGTGTGGGCCTCTATTGCCCAATTCCAATGTACCCTGAGGTCAGGACATGGAGTCAAAGAAGATTGTTCTCAAGCCTTCTTGAGGTAAGAGATGGGAGACAAAGTTTAGAACGAGGCAATATTCTATGTGTAATGCCATGTAGCTATCCACAATTGACTGTCACAGTACTGTTAACAATGTAAGGAACACTGCAACAAACATCCTTGTTTTCACATCACTGAAGAAGCATTGAATATATCAGTCCTGAAGCTGCAGGGAGCCCTGAGGACAGAGAAAAAAACTCACAAGAAGAGAAAGAGAGTGAGGGCAGAAATAAGAAGTAGACAGAGGTAGGCAAACCCTGTGGAATCTAGGGACCCGTTTTTCCATTCCTGGTTTCCATGGACTTGCCCTAGTTCCTGGCTTCTCATGATCTTATTTCTCTCCTTGTCCTTTAAATTCAATGTGTTGTCCTGATAGCCTTCCAATAAATCTTTTTTTTTTTTCTTAAGCCATTTCAGGTCTCCTGTCCGATGTGTTGCAAAGTCCCCTGACTAATGCAACCAGTGACTGACCTGAGCACCAGCCCAGCCCACGAGAGCACTGCAATTGCCCATGTTTCCCCAAATGGAAATATTTTGTTACCTTATGATTTGAGCAAGATTAATCTCTAAAGACTAGAATATAAATATGAAATCAAGGTTCACTGTACACTTAATGAACCAACTTTATTTACAAGTCTAAAATTACATTAAATTAACTCTGCCCCCAGGAAATCCTGCATACATTACCAGACTCTCCAGCCTCCTTTTGATCAGCCCACTTGGCTGCAGTTAATCTGTGAAGGTTGACAAACATCGAATATTCTTCACTTATATTTATCGTCCATTCAAGAACTGACATTTCCTATTGGACGTTTAATCACAGGTTGCTTTGTTTAGCATTTTTCCTGTTGAGGAGAGCACATGAGAAATTGATTTCCCTGATAGCATGAGGTAGAAGACGAAGTACAAATTCACCGACAAGCGTTTGAACTTCCCATCTCCACTCGCCCGTATGGTTTGGACACTTCATTCCCTAAAGTGAAAGGTAAGGACTTTAAGACAGAAAACCAATTGGATTGCTAGAATCCAATCAACAACCATGTCCCAGGGCAAAGGGCTGGTCTAAAGTAGCCCAGCACCCATCGCTCAGCACTTCCCAAACACTCCAGCCCACCGGGGTCAGAGACAAGGAGGCTGGCTCTTTGTTGCCAACAAACAAGAGGCTGACAGGTGAAAAAGTTTCTCTGGGACTGAGGAAATTAAATTGAACTCCAGTTGGAGGTTATTTATCTTCGCTGTGACCCGCAGTGGTCTCCAGTGGTAGCACCATAAGCAGCAATGCTCAAAACTTTCTTCCGCGAGTCAATTACTGGGCACAAGCATTTGGTAACAGTTCCAATGTGTTAGGTTTAAACCGACTCAACCGTATTGAACTGAAAAGAAAAAGGAGAGGAAACCAGGCACCTTTGGGGATGTTGTTTGAAGCTACAGAAAGGCAGGGTTGAAGCCTGCGGAGTATCTGTAAAGAAGCTGTAAGATCTTTTGTTCCTTTGAAAGGAACTGGCAGAGAGGCGCAGGAAGGAAGGCCAGAGACATCAGCTGCAGCGTTCAGTGGAGGGAAGAATGGGCGTGTGATGTCTGCAGACATGAGCTTTTCCTACAGTTGGGTAGACCGTAACTATTACCATTCCTGGTGTCTCGGGAAATGTCTGGGTAAAAGTCCCACCTCTTAGCCATCCTCTAGGAATAGAAACTGTCATTTTCACTCTACAAACCTCTGTCCCCATATCTGTAAAATGCTAATGCATTCCACGCACTTGGTTCTGGAAGGATACAAATATCAGCTACACAGAGACTAGTTGTGTTTGTAATGCATTCCTGTTAGGAAATGGTATCTGTGGAACAGAAATTCTGGCAGAGTCCAGTGGCAAAATTAAGAGAAGGCCAAGACTAGAAAATATGAAGCCAGACTGCCCCCCAAAAAAATGCTTCTATCAGAGTTAGTTATAAGAGGTCAAAAGAAGACAACATTGTATCACATCCTGAGTTCCACAGATTCATGGGCTTGCCTTTGACAAGTGAGGCAGTAGCTTACATTACCTATCAGTAATTTCCCTCAGTATGGTAGGAGACCTTGGTAACTACAGTCAGTTGGAGTCACCCAGCTAGTTGTACCTAAGGATTGCTTTCTGTGCTAAGTAATCCCACCGACTGTGAGTGGCATATTGCTGAATTGTATCTGTAGTAAGAAAAAGGATCATAAATAATATCATCTACAACACTGCCCGCTGATGTTGCTTGTCTGCATATTACTGTCCTTTGGGGATCGCAAAAAGTATTGAGATCCACCTCCAGAGACAACAATGGACTGACCTGGCTGCATCCCTGACACTGATATTCAATACATCTCAGGTGTGGTGGGGCACACCTTTAATCCCACCACTCAAGAGGCAGAACAGGTGGATTTCTGTGAGTTTGAGGCCAGCCTAGTCTACATAGTGAGTTCCAGGCCATCCAGGGCTACTCTGTGAGACCTTGCCTCAGAAAACAAACAAAAACAAACAAGCATAGTATCCTAACACACAGCTAGGTTCTAGAACCAGTACCCTACTAACGTTATGGCAGTATGGCAGTATACATCTATTACCCTACCATTTGGTAGATGGTGGCAGGAAGATCAGAAACTCAAGGATAGCCTCAGTTATGTGGGAAGATCAGGGATAACCTAAGCTACATGAAAAACTGACAAAAAAGGGGGGTGGGGAACATTCTAGCGCAGAAGTCAACAAATTTTCTCTGGAAAGGGGCTAATAGTGGATATTTGGAGCTTTGCTAGAAATGTAGCATTTGTCACAGCTACTTAATACTCTGAAAGTAGCCATGGAAAATACATAAACAAATGGATTCTGTTTCTATAAAATCTTATTGGCAGAAAAAGTGGCAGGTCGGGAGCCATGGTTTGCCGAGCCCTGTGAGACCGCTTCATTACTTAACATGTACCTGTTAGAAATGCAAACGCTCCAGCTCCAATAAGATCCCCAAGTGATATGTTCACTTTCAAGTCTGCAAGTCACAGCTCAGGGTGAGCTGTGTGAATGCAGCCAGCATGCAGGCACCCAAGTGCAGAGTTCCCATCACTGTCAGCTTCTCCCGTGCTTGTCACTTCCATCAGCCAAGCTGTCTCCACACTTCCATAGCATCTTCACCTTGGTGACTCAGATAACCTACGCAGCTGTCTGCATTTGACAATGGTGTTTCCAAGGGGTCAATGGAGCCACATGCTGCAATCTCTGTTTTTCATGATAATAAAGAAGGAAGACATGGTTATGGAGATATGTCAAGGAATATGCCTCTGCTTTCAGGAACTACTCATCCAACTTGTCAAATGTCACCTAATTCCCCCAAACTCCTTATGCAGCTTCAAGCCTTCATGCTTGCCATACACCCAAAGAAAGTCTGAGGAGTCACCTGCCACCATAAAATGAATCTGACCTTGAAAAACTATGACAGCCATCAAAATTTCAGCACCATGTCCATCCAGAGTTGCTGGGTCTTTCTTCCAGTCTAGGTTCACTCTAGGTTGAACACTTCCTATACTTTAGCACAGTGTGTCTCCATAAACACAGGTGGAGCTTATTAATGTCTGGCTCCTTTAATGTTCCCTTCTGCATCTGCATGCCTTGCGTGGGGCTTTAGTACAATAAATATGCCCATAATGGGATAGACACCATGCTAAAGTCGAAATTAGAGGTCAGACAAGGGCTATGTGTCTCTATGAAGGAAAGAAAGTAAGAGGCATTCTGCAGAAAGACACACTTCCTGCAGCAGAAAGAGCAAGAAACCAGGCTAGTGGCTGTGCCTCTTGCCTAACAGTCATTTCAAGGGTACAGCTAATGTGCTCTGTAGAACAAGTGATTTACGGAGTTGCTCAAGACCCCAATTCTTTAAATGTTGTCCATGAACTTGTGTTTCAAACTTTTAGCAATGAGTTATGAGACACCACCCTGAAAATTCAATTACCTCAGCAAGACATTTGGCATAAATCAAAGCTATCTGGAGTTGGAAGGGGCGATAGAGATCATCCAGAGTGGAAGCGACTCACCCAAGGTCGCACCGCAGATGACAGGATCACAATTAGTAATCCAGAACCTTTGTCGTTATTGACAGGTGTTGGAAGAGAGGGTGGTCGACTTTGCGAGCGATGCCCTTCATCTCTATCTTCAGATGTGAGTGGATGGGAGGCCCAGGGAGAAGCAGAAGAGCAGACCTGGTCTCTGAGCCCACCAGAGACTCTGAGCCTCCAGAGAGCAGGCCTCCTTGTCAGATCAGTACCAAGGGATAATTGCCACTGCCCTACTGAGAATCAAATGAGGTAATTTCTAAAGACATTAGGCTAGTGAACGCTACATCGTTCTGTGAGTGCAATGGATTATTAATAATCTTTATTGTTCATTATTAGGAGTTATTATTGTTCATTACGCCTGGGATAATGATCACTAACTTGCTTCTCATTTTTAACATATTTTGTTTACTTAATAAAATATATTTAAAAATCCAAACACCATAGAGGACATAAAAGAAAAGTAAAGTCTCCCAGCCTCCCAAGCCCCCATGCTTCTTCCCCCAAAGGCAACCTCTGTTAACACAACCCATCCAGATATTTTTTTCTGCATAAAACAGTCTTTTCCATTGTTCTGTATGCTGCGTTTTTCCCGTTATTAACAATATGGACAGGTTACACAGCTGTTAATATCAACCCATCTCATTCTTCTTAAGGAGGAAAGGGTGTCCTGTCAATGGACGAACCACAATTTTCAGCCAGATTCCTATTTGATGGTCACCTGTGGTCTCCTTGGTGTTTTGTTTATTTGTTTGTTTGTTTGTTTTGCTTTGTTTCCCATTCCAACAGAGTTACCATGAGTATATGCTATATGAATCTATGAGCATATATTCTTGGACCCAGAATCACTGGCTCAGACACTATGCATTTAAAATATTGAAAGATATGGTTAAACTGCCATCCAAGGAGGGGGCTATGCTAGCAGCCTTCCTTCTCCCAAGTCCTTCTCCTACTGAATGTACATGGGAGTGTCTCTTTTTTCCAAGCTCTCTTCAACCCTGGAAAACAGAAAATGTTTTTTAATATTCATAGATCTGAAAAGTGGAAAAAATGAAATCTCATGGTTTTGCTTCATCTCTCTTTTATTAGCAAGATTCATCCATGTGTTGTTGATTGGCAGTTTACTGTGCTAGGCTGTAGTTAAGAAGAATCTGTGTGTGTGTGTGTGTGTGTGTGTGTGTGTGTGTGTGTGTGTGTGTGAGAGAGAGAGAGAGAGAGACAGAGACAGAGACAGAGACAGAGACAGAGAGACAGAGACAGAGACAGAGGGAAACAGAGTGAAGCTTGATATGAGTGCTTATTAACTACTTGATTGTAGTTGTAGTAGTTAGGTTTCTATTGTTGTGATAAAATACCATGGCCAAAGCTATTTATGGAAGACTTTATTTGTACTTACGGTTCCAGGAGGTTAGAGTCCATGATGGTTGAGTGAAGGCGTGGCAGCAGGAGCAGGAAGCTGAGGCCTCATATAATCTTGGACCACAAACACCAAGCAGAGATAGCAAGTTTGGTATGGTTCATGGCTTTGAAACCACAAGGCTCACCCCTTGGGACATACTCCCTCCAGCACAGCCACACCTTCTAAGCCTTTCCAAACACAGCCACCAACTGGTGACCATGAATTTAAGTGTTAGAGTCTACAGGGGCCATTCTCATTCACACCACCGCTGTAGTCTTTGTCCATTTTTTTTACTTGTTAACATATTACTTCTCAAAATCTCTCTTATAGGTTCAGGAAGGCCACTTTTGGCAAATTGCTAAAAGGTTTTGTTTCCTGGGCCATGTTAATTTTACTTAACATATTTTTGGGTCATGGAGTTTTAATACCTAAAATAAGTTTCCGACATTTCTGCTGGATACAATTGTGGTTGCTTTAAAAAAAATCAAACCTGAAACCAGATCATGTTCAGATCATGTTGCTGTCTTGCACAAAACACCCCCTTTGATTTCCATTATTTACACATTAAATTTCATAATCTTACCGTGACCCAGAAGGCCCTTCTTAGTCTAGATGCTATCTACTACTCCAGCTTCAGGTCTCTACGGTCCTCCTGTCTGCAGATAGTTGGTAAAGTACAGTGTACCATTTTAAATGTCACCTGTTCAGAAGTTTGTATGTTCTCTGTCCAGGGAAGGTATGCAGTCTCAGCCCCTTCTCTGTCTCTGTCCCTCTTCCCACAATGTACATGTTCTTACTGATGGTTCTCCTCTGCCATCCTTCTCCTGTGAAACATAAGCAACCTCTCATCTTCACCCTTGTCACCCCGAACTCTGGCCGGTGCCACTCATTCAATACATCGATTAATGTCACTTGCTATTACCTTGCTGGCTTTTCATTTTTCTGGGAAGCTTGGAAGGGTCCACATTTCTCATTTCGCTTTCAGACTAGCATTCATTGACACTCTCTCCATTTTGGTCAATGTTGATGAACGCTAAGGGGTGACTGCCCTCCAAGACCCTGAGCTTCACCGTGAAGGACATGGCCATTACAAAATACCACCATGGAATAAATGGTTGAAGAGAACAGGGAAAGCAACGGAGAGCATGTGGGGTAAGGCTGGGGCCGTCAGTGGTCTCTCGGCAGGGAACATGTGAGCAAAAGAGACAATGTCCATAAGAAAAAGATTGAGAATCTAGGGTGGGAACAGGTTCAAGAAAGAGGTCTGGGGGCACCTAGACAAAGAAAAGAAACCAGGGAAGCCTCAGTGGATGGAGCAAGACCTGAAAGTCTGAAGAGGCAATCAAAGAGGTGGCAGGGCCTTTGTCACATGAACAGTGCAAGACTACAAGCCAGGGAATGAATGGTACCATTGCCTTCAGGGATTAAAGGCTCACAACTGGATCCATCCATAAGTTATTTAGATGGAAAAAGAAATGGTTGTAGATGGAAGTTTCTGCCCTGCCCAGTTCCTGAAGCCATGTAGTCCCAAATAAACAACACAGAGACTTATATTAATCCGAAACTGTTTGGCAGATGCCTCAGGCTTCTTATTGGATAGCTCTCTCTTAACTATGAACCAATTTCTATTAATCTGTGTATTTTCGCATGGCCTTCACTTACCCGTAATACCTGGGTCTCTTACTTCCTTGGCAGCTACAAGGCATCTCCTAGAATGGGACCTGTTTCCAGAAATGATAGGTCAGTGGTCCTACTGATAGAATAACCCATCCTCCCCTCCTCCAGGACTTGATGTGTTCCTTTCAACAACCACTAAAATTACACTGTGTATCTGCTCTTCATCTGATTCCTAAAGCCAAACATTCTTTCTTAAAAAAATGAATGTATTATTGTTTTGTGTACGAACGCTTTGCTTGTGTGTATCCCTGTATACCATGTGAGTACAGTGCCTGCTGAGGGCCACACATCCTCTGAACTGAAGCTACAAATGGCCTCGATCTGCCCTGTGGGTACTAGAAACTGAATTCAGGCCTTCTGGAAAAGCAACAACTGCCCTTGACCCCTGAGATACCTCTCTAGGCCCAGGAAACCAAACACAGGGACTGAAAGCAAAACATTTTGACTGTTGCAGCTTCATGACGCATGCTAGAATCTGCTAATGCCACTCTCCTCTGGCTAATTATTAACAGTGCTGCCCAAGTTGGGGACATTAATGTTTCCCTGGGTGACTTTTCAAGTCCTTTTGTCAAATTTCAAAAGTGAAATCCTCTTAGTGTTTTTATTGGGGGTTCATTGGTTTCATAGATTAGTTTGTAAATAAATTAATTAAAGGAAAATTGAATCTCTACAATATTGTGGCTTGCTAATAATAAAAACGGTATATATTTATTTATTCCCATAGTGGGTTTTTTGCCTTGTAAACCAGCTTAACAACTATTGGTTTATTAAAAATAATTTGTATAATTTGCTTATAAAAAGCTCATTGTAGAAATCTGGAAAACATAAAATGGAAAAGAAAGCATAGAAGTAACTAAATATCCCATATAATTGCAACATGCAGACAGGGCCATTGCTAAAGGCTTGGGTGAGGAGGAGACACACAGGTGTGAGTCATGACCCATAGAGCCATCAGCTCTTGAGATTTAAATGTAAAGCTTCCTGTTTATCTCATGGTGGTAGGTATTCACAGGAAGTACATGTAATGACTGCACAGCTCACATCACCTAAGTGCACCATACTGTCTCCAGTTCTCAAGCATTCTGGAGTATATGGTGACATTTTGATCTTATAAGTGATTCCACGGTGAGTACCCTGTAAATAAATTTTGTTCTCCCTAATGTTATATACGTATACTTTCTTTAACTTGTGCTGTAGGTCCAATCCCCTTACTAGCTTCCACCTTGTGTGCAAAATCTGCACCTGCCAGGTTTTTGGAAGTTGCCTCATTTGTTCTTTGTCTTTTCATTATACAGAGTCTATTATGTGGGGGGAAATCTCACAAAAGATCAGGATGAAACCAGCTTAGTTTTCCTTCTAAATAGCCAATTTTCACAATGCGTTTGCTGAACTGTGGGCTCTTGTTGCTTTCACTCTAAAGACTTTTTAATTATGTGCCAAGTTCTGCTTTCTACAGAACCTATCTCATCCCAGTGGTGTGTCCATGCAGCTTCATACCAGTGCTCAACTAGTTTTTTAAAGATTTATTTATGTGTGCGAATGTTTTGCCTGCAGGAAATGTGCAGCTGTGAGTACCTAGGACCCTCAGAGGCCAGAAGAGGGCATCAGATCCCCTGGAACCATAGTTACAGATGGTTTTAAGCAACCATGTGGGTGCTGGGAACTGACCCCAGGTCCTCTGCAAGAGCAGAATGCACTCTCAACTGCTGAGCCATCTCTGCAGCTCCCAAAATGCCAAAATATTTTCATTACTGGACTTATGATGTGTGTCTTTATCCTGAAGGGAAAGGTTCCTCTGCTCTCTTCCTTTTTCAAAATCTTCAAACTCTGAAGTCAGACTATCAAACGGTCACAATTAAACCACCCCCCCCCAATTAAACCACCCCCCCAAAAAAAATCATGAATATTGGCTGGTGTTTCATGTTAGAATTAACTTTATGCTAAGCATGGTCTGTGTGGACATAGTTGATCTGAAAGGATACCTTATGCCCTCCTGACTGCCTTCCTGAATTAAAGAAATGTGGCGAAAACTGGGGTTCCCAAATGTGCTGGGCCAGGGCTCTGCCTAGCTCCTCTGAAGCATCACAGTGTGCTCATGGACCACATTTGCCAACACAGCAAGTCCTTCCATCAAGCCCCAGATAGAACCCAGAGGATACACCAAGGGGAAGGAGCACACTGAATGTGCACTGATGCCCTCAAAGGTGCAACTGCTGCTCAGTGGGAGGGCTGCCTGCCCAGTTAGACAGGAGGAAGCACGGGGGAGAGCTCAGACCTGTCTGCCTTCCTTTAACTCACTTGTTCACTCATATTATAATAGTGAGGCACACACTGATCTCCAGCAGCAGTCTCTATTTCTGCCCTTTTTAGGGACTTCTGATCAGTGTTCCTGCCCAGAGGGGGAAATTCTACTTTGCCTCTTTCCGCTCCTTCAGAAACAATGTCTGTGGGGGCCTTGGAAGATGCTGAGCTAGAAGGTTCTACCAGATGCTACTGGGAATTAGAAGGCACCAATTATTCGTGTTAATAAATATAGCCTGCAAACATAAAGCACTAGTGTCTCTCTACATTAAGTTTTAGGGGAAGTGACCACACAATTATGTCTGCAGCTGCTGTTGATAGCTCCCACTTGGTCATAGGAAGCTGGGGAAGGAAGATGGTCACAAAGGAGCTTCCACGGAAGACAGGTTCCTCAGCCAGAGAGCAATGACCTCCTACCACACCCTGTTTCCCAGAGGCTTTCCTGGGCTTCACAGAAACCTGTAGCTTTCCCCACACAACTCAGCTCCCTGGTACCCCTCTGAAGTTGACAGGATCCCCAAGGAGGCATATTTACATCACAAATGACCACACATCAGCCTCCTTAAAGCAAGGCCCCGTTCCTTAGCTGATGGGTTTGCAGGCAGAAGTCTCCAAGTCAGGCTGTTCAAAGCTACTCTGTCCTGCTATACCACATCCAACTCAAACTGCCTGCCACGGACAGAATCCACCTTCCACCTAACATTCCCGTTGCCCAGCTATTCAATCAGACAATAATCTAGGTACTCTTTGGAAGGGATTGTGTAGACATAAAGTCCCAAGTCAACTGATCTTAAAAGTCAGATGTCAGGCCTGGGGAAACAGTTCAGAGAGGGAAGCAGTAGCTCTGCCAACGGGAACTCCAGAGTTCTCATCTCCAGCACCCAAGTGTAGAGGCATTAACCTGTCATCGCAGTGCTAGAGAGGAGGAGACAGAGGGATCCCCCAGTTGCCAGCCATCCAGTCTACCTGAATCACTGACCTCCAAGCTCAGTAACACACCCTTTTTCGAAAGGTAACAGAGTGAGGATTGAGGAATATTCCTGACATCAGCCCTTGCCTACTTACAAGTGCACAGATTAACACAGGCACACACACATACACCATCACCTCCCCCCAGAGGTCTGAGCATGCAGGAGACCACAGAAGAGAAATTCAGAGGTGGGCCCCATTGTCTGCCAGCCTGGAAACAGACTCCAGCCCTCTACTGATAAAGAGAAGAATTCTATCAGTTCCCTAAGTGAACATGAAAGCAGGTGATCCCTACCCGAAACCCAGACCCCCCCCCAAAAAAAGCACACCCAGCCCCCTGGTCTCCAACTTGTGATATTTTCTGGCCAGTCCAGTCCAACTGTGTGACTTCTGCCTGCAAAACCATCAGCTAACAAATTGGCCTGGCTTTAAGCTTCGGGATGTGTGGTCATTTGTTATGCAAATATGCCTCCCTGCCAACTTTGTCCTCATTGTGCTAAGCAGGGCACCTCGACAAGATCCCCTGCACTGTGCTGTCTACGTTTTTCCAAGATGTCGAGTCAGAGATCAAAAGTTACCTACCCCCGGTGTCTCAGACAGGAAAGCCAACACTTCCCACCTGGCAGCATGCCAGGTAAGCCAAGGGAAAGGATGTGATCTGCCTGTGTCGTGGTGTCCCTGTTGGCAGGGACAACAGGGCAGCGAGCATGACTCACTAACACATCAAGGGAGCCATGGGACAGGGTCTCTAAAAGCGCACTTTGATTTTTTTTTTTTTTTTTTTTGCAAGCGTCCGGGGCTGGGAAGAAGGCAAGGGAGGCTGTGCTCTGAATGTAAAGCCATCTATTTCCATGCCTTCAAAAGGCACAATCATCTGAGCGCTCACAAGGGGAAGAAAAGAGAAGATGGGAGGGAACTCTGGGGCTCACTGGCAAGGCAGCCACAAAGAGGAGGGTGGGGACTGGGAGCTGGGGTGGCCAGCAGCACCGATCCACTGCCAGAATGTTAAAACGCTCTCCCCACAGACCCAGCAATCACCAGCGCTCCACACCCGACAATTTGAGATTTAGACATATTCAAGTTTCCTAAGCCTCAAATTAGCCCTTGTAAGAGCTTATCTTCTTTCCCCCCAATTGACTTTAATCAAGTGCCTCAGAAGCTGGGAAATATTTTAAGTTAATCAGGCCCTTAATGCTGGTGCCTGGGGAATGCCAGGCAGTTGCATGCTCCTCTTGCTTTGTACTGTGCCTGTCTGTCCCCAAGTTCTCTACACCACCACGCCCCCCCACACACACACACAGTGTTTGAAATGCTGGGCAAACTTGTCTCACAAATGAATGGGAGATGGAGAGGAAGAGTGGAGTCATTAACATGACACTTTACAGCAAAATCGTAAAATGGTTTCCTGACAATGGTAGGCAAGTGCTCTGCCTTGCAAAAACCTTTGTAATAATAATTTTTAAAGTGGTATTTAAAAAAAATAAGTGCTTAAGAGTGCAGTGAACAGTTAGCTCTGCCTGATAGGCATTCACAGAAAGGTGACCTCATTTCCAAAGAGCCAATGTCAGACAAGATGGCAGGTTCTGGAATGGCGATGCTTACTATGTAAGCAATGCTGTTCCGCATGTGCAAATCATTTACTTCTCCCAACAGTCTTTCATTGTCAAAGCAATCATTATACCCGTTTTATGGATGAAAGAATGGGCTAGAAAGGCTGAGCAACTCACTCCAAACAAGTGTTTCTGACTCATCCTCTTTTGCTGAAGATTTCCAAGCAGGATGCTTCTACAGATCTATGGTGATCACAGGACGTTAGGGCCAAAACCACAGCAACTCTAGAAGGAGCAAATCAAGGTCAATGTCATTCCTGTACCTTAAGAAGCCAACCTTGATTGAGAATGTGTGTGCAAGAGCTTTATTGAGCAATAGGGAAAGGAAACTAGGAAAGGATGAGAAACAGTGAGAGGAAGGGAGCCAAGGCAGGGGCCAGGAGAAACTGGATCCAGATTTTGAGCATCCTGCCTCTCTGTGCAGGATCCTCAGCAGGAGAAGCCAGGGACTGCAGGCTGACCAGAGGCGGTGAGACTCACAGCCCTTCTCACTCTCTGCTCCTAGGAGAAATGACTCCACAGGTTTTAACAGATGGAGCTATGAGATGCACACATAGAATTCATAAGCAGGATCTGGGGAGATTCGAGCAGGGACTACTACAATCCATTTGAATCCTGATGCTTCTGTTAGCTATGTAACCTCAGATAAGTTACTTAACTTTTCTAAGTCACAGGATTTGTTTCGATGAAGTAAGAATCTCTCCTTGGGGCTGGCAAGATGGCTCAGTGGGTGAATGAAGGTGCTTGCAGCCAAGTCTAGCAATCTGAATAGTCCCATGCCCCACAAGAAGACAAATAATTCCCACAGACCTCTACCTCCGACCTCTGTGTGTGTGCACCTGTCCACACATAGATACACATACAATTCAAGAAATAAATGTAATCGAACATTTAATAATGACTCCTATTCTTCCTCCATAGGATTATCATGAGGATTGCTAATTTGTGGGTGTTTGGCTTAAAGTTGACACAGTATCCCAGGCTGTGGGTGTGGTGATGTCTTGCTTGTACAAATAAAGCCTGTCTGAAGACCAGAGAATGGAGCTTGCCACTTGCCAATCATAGAGGTCTAGAGGTCTGTACAGGAAAGAGATGGCTGGGTGGAGAGAGTATATATACTTATAAGCTGGCAGAAATAGGAACTCCCTCTATAGTCTACTGAGACACTAAGCCAGTGGTTTGCTCCTTCTTCTCTCTGATCTTCAGACAGGCCTTACTTGTACAAGCAAGATATCACCACACGTGGGTCACCCAAACTGTCAAAAAAAATCCACTACCACCAACACACACACACACACACACACACACACACACACACACACAGAGAGCAACCACCGTGAGTATCTCACAAAGACCAGCGAATGCTCTTTGCAGGGCTCAAGGCCCTTTCTGCTCCCATCATGGGGAAGCTGCTTTAAACTACCTTTGAGCCATGACTATACCAGCAGAAGTATGCCCCACCCCCAGCTTACCCACTTCAGGCCTGGAAAAGGGTTAGCACTGCCCTATAAGAAAGCAGCTTTTAGAGCTACACCTTCAGAGGCTGAACCACAGTAACTGTTGAGTTGCAACCCAGAGGATGAGATTTGGAAAGTTGGCAGAGAGGGCCCAGTCTGAAAAGAGAAGCATGAGGAGAACAGGAAAGTCCAGGGTTGGCACCCGCCAAGCTCACTAATCTAGCACCATTGTTTTACTTCTTTAATTAAGTGTCTCTGCTTCACTCCCAGCTCACCTTCCCGAAAAACTAGGCTATATCGAGCAGATACGTAAAAGCTGGCAATTAAATTGTCTTATCAAATTTTCGCAGCTTATTAAGTTGTTCAATTGCACGGGAAATGATTAGTGTCTGTAAATAGAGAGCGAAGGCATCAGCCCGGGAGGCTGCAGATTGGCGCAGGGGGATCTAAAGGCAGGTCCCCTGAAAGGGGTGCGGGGATTCAGACAGGCTGGCTGAACCCGGAGCAGCGCCCACCCAGCCCTCACAGAGCTCAGCTGGTCTTTGGTCTTTGAGCATCCAAGTGGTCAGAGAGAGAGAATGGCAACCCCTCTCGTGAGAGAGCCTGGAATTTGAAGCCTACCAGCAGTGGGCCCAAATTCAAAGCTCCACCCTTTAGCAACCAGAAGTATTCTGGAAAGCCTTGAGTCTATGTCACTTGACCAAGGCTAGGCCAGGGCCTGCTTTCTAGTCCTAACTAAAGCCTGCACCATGTCTATCCAGGGGATGAGGTCCCCAGGAAGTGTTCCTGAGATGCAGAACTCAGCTGCATCTGAGTTCATCCTTCTCTTGAGAATAATGGGCAGTCAGTCAACTGTATAGATGGACCCTGCAGAAGAACCTCTTCCTCCTTGTCTGGGATGATAACAAAATCAGGGCAGTGATAAGGAATAAGCCATAGACATAGAGCCTCTGAGTCAGGGGTCTGACAGTGAGGGGCTGTGCCTTGTCCAATGAGAGTATTCCTGTGGTGCTGTGGAATTGTCTTTCCCACTACAGACACACAAGAAAAAAGTTTAGTGTGTCTGGATTCCTGAAATGTCTCATTTAGATTATCTCTATATTGTCCCTCTAGCTCCTCTCAAACAAAAGAAAAATGTCCCCAAATTACCACCAGTGTAAATAAACCCCTCAGTCAGGTGATGACCTCCATATGAACTTGGGCTACCAGTCTTGCTTCACTTGAGAACAGGGTTTCTTCTCCCCAGTGCTTGAAAATGTAAACTGCCTTACATGCTTTGTCTGGGTTCTCTGCACAGAAAACAGTGACAGAACCTCCTCTAGAGCTGTAGGAGTGGGATCATGCTTAGAAACCCAGGGAAAAGCCTTTGATAGGATCCCTGCTCTAAGCCAAGTAGTGGAGGCACATGCCTTTAATCCCAGCACTCAGGAGGCAGAGGAAGTTACATCTCTGTGAGTTCCAGGCCAGAGCCTGGTGGTCTACAGAGCTAGTTCCAGGACAGTTAGAGCTGTTGCACAGAGAAACCCTGTCTCAGAAAGACAGGGGGGAAGGGGGCAGGGCGAGAAGAGAAAGAAGAGAAGAGAAGAAAAGAGAAGAGAAGAAAAGAGAAGAAAAGAGAGACATGCATGTCTAAGAAAACCGTGGAAGCAGAGCTTAAAGGGAGCCTGACCCAGCCCTAGCCAAAAGCAGTACTAGCTAACACTGGACTGCTAGTTCAGGATGATGCATCCCTAAGGCAGAAGCAAAGCACAAAATTCCAGAACAGACTTACCCTGGACAGTAGCTATGCTAGTGTAGTTGGTTACTTTTTTCTGTTCTTTTTTTTTTTTCAATCTTTCAGTGCCCTCCACCCAGATCCCAAATAAGTACACTGAGTCTTATTTTTATTAATGAATTCCTGGCCTTAGCTTGTCTTGTTTCCAGCCAGCTTTTCTAACTTAAATTATCCCATTCTCTTTAACTACATGTTGCCTCTGGGCGTTTTACCTTTCTTTAATCTATGTATCTTTCCTTCTTACTCCTTGGCTGTCTGTATAGCTGGGTGGCTGGCCTCTGACGTCCTTCTTTCCTTCTTTTTTCACTCCACACCCTCCCCTAGATTTCTCCTCCTATTTATTCTCTCTGCCTGCCAGCCCTGCCTATACCTCTCCTGCCTGGCTATTGGCTGTTCAGCTCTTTACTAGACCAATCAGATGTTTTAGGCAGGCAAAGAAACACAGTTTCACAGAGTTAAACAAATGCACATAAAAAAGAATGCAACACATCTTTGCATCATTAAACAACTATTCCATAGCATGAACAAATGTAATTGGCTTCTGTCTAGTTGGAAGCCATCTCCCTTGAGGCAGCACCAGTCCTATCAGACCCAACCATTGATAAATCCATGTAACAGCTCTGGAAAGAAATGTACCATCATGCAGATTTGAACACATTTTTCCATCATTTTGGGAACTGTGATATTCACAATAGCTACAGGCAGCCATCCTCATCACCCTCACAGGTAATCCAGGTAGCTCTCATTACTCCTTGTAGGCTTAGAAGAAACTTCCCAGCTCGTAAATTATACCATCCTGTGATCCATTCTTCAAATACTAAGCAAATATCGATGGACTTCACTGACCTGTTCAAGGTTACAAAAGCACTTCTAACAGCACGAGAGTAGAACTCATGGCTTCTAATGCTGAATTCATTCTTTTGCTTCATTTCAAAATGCTTTGGGGGAAAAACCCATATGAACTCACAGACCCTGGACCACCATTACCTCTGAGGTGGAAATTTAGAAACATATTGGCACATGCATGCTAGAGAACGTAAGACTGGGTGTTTCTGTTCTGTGGTCTTTTACTGCCTTCCTGTATGCCGAGCCTCCTACTCGGACTTTAAAAGTAAAGCACTGTTGCTTATATTTAGATAAAGTGTTTATGCTTTGCTGACAGCTCCCTCCCTTGTCATTGTTGCTCCCTTCCTTTTACAGCCTTGACACACATCAGTGCCTGACTCTGGGGATAAAAGAACAAGAAAAATTGAGCCTTCTTCGAAACATAGAAGCATTAGCAATGTGACAATGTGAACATTGTCTACTTTTTGTTGGATCAGCCATGTGCATCCTACAATCAGCTATGTTAGAAATATGAATGGATTTGATTGGACATGTGACATATTTGATTACTGAAATGCCAGGACTCCATACTGGTGTTGACTGGTCACCAAGAGCATTGTCATGTTTACTGAAAGGGATGCAGAGAGGAGCGTTGGACCCTGGAGATGTTTGCTCAGATGTGAGACAGCAAATCAGGAGGCAGGGAGACCCTATCTCACAAAGACAATACGTGAGTGTCAAGCTCACAACTAGCATGAGCTCTGGCTTTATCAAGCAGCTATCTTCCTTCTCGGCCATTCCAATCTAACAAGCAAGGGGAGACTCTGGCAGGTCCCAGGTGAAGCAGAAGAAGTACAGAACATGGAGTCCTGAAGTATGAAGTCAGGGAGCAAGTGAGGAAGACTGGAGTGGAGGCAAGCAGATGACTCAAAGCAAGGAAAATCCTTACCTAATCCACAGGGTGCTGTTCCTCCTGCCAGCTAAAAGGAAAGCCACCCCAGGTGTAGAGCAGGATTGTCTCAGGGTTTGTGCCACTGAATGGGAGAGTCAATGAGGAGGCCTGGGCTACCTATGGGGTCCTGAGCAGTGGATCAGTGTTTAGCCCTCGAATACTAACAGACATCGTGTGTCCATAACACAAAGAGGGATGTTCTCTCTGCCTGGACTCTTAGGGAAGTGCCTGGACCCTACCCTGAATGAAATGATAGACTCTAGATATCCCCTATGCAGAAGGAATTGGCAATAGGGTGGGAGGATGGGGGGGGATGGCAGGGGTGGGGGGGGATGTAGGGGAGGAGGGAGAGGGAACTGGGATTGACATGTAAAACAAGCTATTTTAAAATTTTAAAAAATGTTAAAAAATATCTGAGGCTAAGAAAATTATAAAGAATAGAAGTTTGTTTATTCTAGAGAATGGGGACTCCAAGAGCATGGTGATGGCAGCTGCTTGGAATCTAGCGAGGGCCTTCCCACAGCATCTTAAAGTGATGGAGTGTGCCACAAGATGAAACAGAGTCTCTCTTCTCCTTTTATAAAACTGAGAATGTGTCCTCATGCGATAGCTAGTCCTGATTACTTCCTAAAGACCCAGACTCCAAATATCACTAGTATAGGGGTTTAGCATATAAACATTGGGGACACGTCTCCCAGCAAGTAGGGATTCCCAGGCTTGCATCTCAGCCCCCTACATTTTCTGCTCATGAGACCCCATGCGAGCTGCTTCACTTCTTTCCTGAGTGCCAGCTTCTTCCTCCAGACTCCGGGAAGTGTCCTGTCCACCTCCCAGGTTTCTGTAGACATCGGTGGTTCACTCAATAAAAGCAACTGTCTGAGGTTCTTCAACACACTAGGCGCCTTTTGGTCCTCCACACCGACCTACAAGATAGAGCTGCTGGTGAAGACCCTGCTCTGGCTAATCCTGAGCTTGCATTTTCTCCATTTCACCATCAGTGGTTCACAAGGTCCAAGTTCAGTCTCAGGCTGATGCCCTCCCTATTGCACGACCCCAACCGTGTCATGAAAAACAAACAAAAAAGAAAGAAAGAAACTTAACCTTTGTGCAACTACTGTTCAGATAGGTCCTCACAAGGGAGGTTTCAGATAAAGGTTTCAAATGGTGAGACTGAGGCTCATTGGCCTGAGGACTGTATAGCATCTGTCCACAATAAGAATCCATTGCATCAGGGTACCTCATTGCTCTCTCTATGTCTCTGCCTCTGTCTCTCATGGTCTCTCTGTCTCTCCCCTCTCTCTATTTCTCAGCAAAATTCCTCATTAGCCCTTCTCAACTTCTGGAGATGAAAATAAGTGACTGGCTTCCTCTCTCAGCTCCCCAAATGCCCAGTTTCCAACAGGCACAACAATCTAGTTTCTTTCAGCATCAGGACCTAGAGCCTATGTAGGGGCCTGGTATCCTGCTCATACAGAACATCCCTGTGAGTCCTCAGCCTGGACCCAAGTCGGAGTATAGAGGCTAGAGTTGTTTGCCTTTGCCTCATTCATCACCAGCTCTCAAAACACATTCTCCTCTTCCGTCTCTAGCAGACAGAGCCAAGACAGACAGCAGTGCTCTCTCCAAGCCATCTAAATACTGTCAGGCATTCTCCTTTGGAGAAAAATATTCCCAACCAGGTCTGCATCAAAATCATGTCTTTGTTCATCCAGGCTTGATTCAGGACTCATGGATTCTGGGACATTCATAGAACTCAGTCTAAGGTGGCCTAACCAACCATGAGTGTTGAAGAAGAGGATCCATGTAACCTTCATGTAAGAAGGTCATGCTCCCTTTCCCTGAGTGCCATGCCCTGTGTTAGGTTCCTAGGATACAGACATGGTAAGACATAACTCACTTAGCATAAAGTTTAGTGAATCTTTAGACATTACTTAATTCTAACTATTCACTAAAATATGAGATGAGCCTAAGGCCCAAGAGGTTCACGTAACTCAGGTGAATGGGATCCTGTCTGGGGACTTTCCAAGTTGTAGCTAATGGAAAAGGATGCGGAATCAGGGCTTTTAACAGGGCTGGAATGAGAACAGCATGAGGAAGCTCAAGAGCACAAAGGGCAAGGGGGCATCACATCACATGAA
This sequence comes from Mesocricetus auratus, assembly GCF_017639785.1. Lineage (NCBI taxonomy): Eukaryota > Metazoa > Chordata > Mammalia > Rodentia > Cricetidae > Mesocricetus > Mesocricetus auratus. The sequence continues at coordinate 9,692,290 of NW_024429270.1, forward strand.
GGCCTTTCTAGACAGTCTCCCTGGGGATAGGAGAGCAGGTGCAGGTGTCATGGGGACATGCAGAGAACAAAGATTTTCAAATGTGTGGCCACTCTAGAGCTTCCCATGAAATCCCCTCTCTTCCTTAAACAGGGTGGAGTTGGGTTTCTGTCACTGACCTTCATAATTCTAACAATGACACTTTGTGTATTCCCCTGACATCTGCTTCTGTTCTGTGTCTCAACTCAGCTGCTCCATATCTCTCTTCTGGTGGCAGGCACCAGGCCCTCTTCCTTGCTGGGAGGCCAACTTCTCCTGATCCAGAATCTCTAGCAGCATCCCCAGAGCTGCTAGTGGAACTCCTTCTCAACTCTTGATGCACAGCCCAGCTGCAAAGCAACTCCATGACCTGTGGCACTGCTCCGGGCAAAGGCAGAATGCAGAGTGTGTGTGTGCATTTATCAATGCAAGGACAAAGAAGTAAGCAGCAGAAGAACCAGGAGACAAGAGTCTAGGGTCTCTCTGTCCTGGCTAATGGAATCAGTCATGGTTTCAAATCTCTGTCCTTCCACATCTCTTCTATGATGCCAAGTCTGAAAAACTGTCTGGTCCTCCCTGAGGTGACCTTCCTACCTAAGCTAAAAGTGCCAACAATAGGCTTGCTGTTTCAACCTGGCATTGCTGCAGAGACACAGAGCACTCACTCAAGACCAGCCCTGCAAACACACACACACACACACACACACACACACACACACACACACACACACACACACCGTCCTTAAGATCTCAGATGCGGAGGGCCATGGAAGCAGGCATCCTCTTCTGTCTGACCAGATTGGGATGGAATGGAGATGAGAGGCCTGTGACAGCAACTGTGGGGAGTAGTGGGAGGAAGTGACCTTGGCAGACAAATAGATGATCTTGGAGGCATCATGGTTTGCCTAAACTATTTGCCAACATGACTTCCATTTCAACACAGTGTTGGCAGACACCTAGTGTCTTGTCTTGCAAGGAGTTGGGAACATCTGCCAACTCGATTCTCCTTAAAAGGAGGTTTCTCCCTCCAACATGACCCAGCTGCTCCCAGGAGAACGGCACGCAGCCTTGAGCTTGAGATGAGCTTGGTGTTTGAATCCCACATCACAAGCCATTTTCTCTCCACTTTCTTTGTTAAACTTAGGTGCATAAACTTTCTGCCAGATCAGGTGCAGGTTCCAAAGACGTTTCCAAGTAAGCTGATGTGGGGAGTACCAGAGTGCCTGGAGCTCCTAGGGAGGAGAGGCTAGATCAGGGTTTCTGCAGCAAGGAAGAGGGAGAGAAGGGAAGACAGATAGGATGAACAGCAAGGGAAGAGGAAGGAGACTGAATTGCATCCCCGTGGCTGCATCAAGTTAGGCTTGAAGAAACACCAGCAAGAGTGTGGCCTGTGGAGTCTCTCCACCTGGGTACAGAACCAAGCTCTTCCCTTCCTTCCTTTGCTATGTGACCATGTGTATGTGACTCAGTTTCTCTGAACCAGAGTTTCCTAACCAGTAAAATGTGGCCACAAAGAGCCCCCCACTTCCTCTGACTGCTATGGGCCACTTAAGGGATAACATTCACAAGTACACATTCAGCCCAACCTAGACATGTCTGTCACTAGAAACTTCCACAAGGAAAGATAAAACCAAAACAGGAAGAGGGTGATAGTGTAGCATGGTCTCTCTCATGATCCCTGCAGACAGCCTTTGAATGCATATGCTAACTGGAGCCATGGGTGACAGTCTACCTTGACCTATACAGTAGACATGGAGAGAGGCAGAAAGGTGCAGCATCAACATTTCACCTCCTTTGTGAAGGAAATAAGTGACCAGAATATTTCTTAAGTGTAAGCAAATATCTGGATTGACCCATCTTAACCTGGATTTGCCTTGGACTTGAGTTTTCTATAGGTAGGATTCACGTCTGTGTGATACAACATTTGAAATTAAGATTTTTCTGCTATTAAAGGAAAAGCATCCCATTTGAAAACATTCATGCTAGACAAAAACACCTCTAGGTACAAAGTTGTGACTTCCAGAGCCACCAGAAGTCACCAGAGGCAAAGCCACAGCAAGACTGCTGAGTTCTCAGCACGTTGAGACCATATGGGTAGAAATATGGCTAAAGAAAGCCAGGTCTTCGTGGAAGAGGGGGCAGGAAGATTGTAAGAGCCAGAGATAGGGAAGACGGGGGTCTTGAGGACCTGACGGGACTGTTGCACTCACGAACTCCCAGCACCTGTGGCTTCCTGTGCAAGACCTAAACAAGACCTACTTAGCCACTGTTCCAGCTTGGAGTAAGGATGTTCTCATGAGTTCTCATCCTCATGAGTTGAGGAGTTATTAACAATGGAAAGCTTCCGGGAGAGGGAGAGCATAAGTCACTTCAGTAGGTGGCCCCATACCCATGAGAATACAGACAGCATATTGGACTAGGTCGGTAATTTTTTTAAAAAAGGATGCAAAGTTGTAAAGGTGTGGGGAAGATCTATGAGGAGGTGGGGGAGGATTGACATAAATAGGATCAAAATGCAGCGAACACACATATATGTATACATACATATATAATTCTGAAAGAATTAATAAGAATATTGGATTTTGCTTCTTGCTTTTTAAAGAAATCTGGATCTCACCAAGTACAGTCCACATACCTGTAATCCTAGCACTCTGAAGGTTGCCAGAATTGAAAGAGTTCAAAGCCACCCTGCTACATAGCCAGATGCTGCCTGGGCAGGGACAGGAAGGAGAAGGACATGGAGGATGAGAAAGAGGAAGAACAGAGAAGGGGGAAGGAAAGGGGAAGGAAAAGGAGAAGAAAAGAAAATGGGAGTCTCACATTTGACCCACTTCACATGTTGACAATAAACACCAATATCACACTGTAGCTCTGTTTCATTTTGTTTTTCACTTTTTTCCCATACAGAAATCACTGCTTTCAATTTTGCAAAGCCAAACTTGAAGTCATGGACTATAACCTTTGGTGTTTAAAAGTTTGAGATAGGAACAGTCGAGATAAGGTGAGTAGCAAGGGTCATGTAGAAGACTGCAGATAGATCAGTGTCTATCGCCATGCACAAAACTGAAGTCCAAATGGACCTAAGACCTCAGCATAAATCCAGCCACACTGAACCTCTTAGAAGAGAAAGTGGGAGATACTCAGGAATGAATTGGCACAGGAGACCGATTCCTGAACAGAATTCCAGTAGTGCAGACACTAAGATTGACAATTAATGAATGACAATTAACCTCCTGAAACTGTAAAGCAGAAGTCAACAAGACAAAACTGGAGCCCACAGAATGGGAAAAGGTCTTCACCAATGCCTCATCAGACAGAGGACTGATTTCCAAAATATACAAAGAACTTAAGAAGCTAGTCACCAAAACACAAAATAATTCAATTAAAAAGTGGAATACAGAACTAAACAGAGAATTCTCAGTAGAGGAATCTACAATGGCTGAATGACACTTAAGAAATTATTCAACATCCTTAGCCATCAGGGAAATGCAAATCAAAACAACTCTGAGATAGCATCTTACACCTGTCAAAATGGCTAAAATCAAAAACACCAACTACAGTTTATGCTGGAGAGGATGTTGAGAAAGGGGAATACTTATCTATTGCTGGTGGGAGTGCAAACTTATACAGCCACTTTGGAAATCAGGATGGCGGTTTCTCCAGAAAATGGAAATCAGTCTACCACAAGACCCAACAATTCCACTCTTAGGCATATACCCAAAGGTTGCACATTCATAAAGCAAGGACATCTGTTCAACTATGTTCATAGCAGCATTGTTTGTAATAGCCAGAACCTGGAAGCAACCTAGATGCCCCTCAACCAAAGAATGGATACAGAAAATGTGGTACATTTACACAGTGGAGTACTACTCAACTGAAAAAAAAAAACCAATGGAATCTTGAAATTTGCAGACAAATGGATGGAACTAGAAGAAACCATCTTAAGTGAGGTAACACAGTCACAGAAAGACAAAAATTGTATGTTCTCACTCATATATGGGTATTAGATATAGAGGAAAGAATTACCAGCCTACAATCCACACCTCCAGAGAAGCTAGGAAACACAGAGGACATAAGAGAGGCATACACTGTCCCCCAGTGAAGTGCAAAGGGACAAGAGCCCCTGAACAAATTGGGAGCATGGGGGAGGGAGGGGAGAAAAAGTGGAGGAGAGAAGAGGAAGGGGAGGAGAACATGAGGGATCAGCAAGATTGAGTGGGGAGAGGAATAGAAGGGAGAAAGAAAACAGACACATCAATAGAGGGAGCCACTACAGGTTTAAAAAGAAATCTGGCACTAGGGAATTGTACAGAGATCCACAAGGATGACCCCAGCTAGGAATCTAAATAATACTGGAGAGGCTACCTTAAATGCCCTTCCGCTATAACGAGAATGATGACTACCTTAAATGCCATCCTAGACCAGTAGCTGATGGAAGCAGAAACAGAGATCCACAGCTACCACTGAGTCAAACTCCTGGAATCCAGTTTCAGAGAGGGAGGAGTAACGAACAAAGGAGTCAAGACCAAGCTAGGAAAACCCACAGAAACAGCTGACCTGAACAAGTGGGAACTCATGGACCCCAGTCTGACATCTGGGAACCAACAAAGGACAAAACCAGGCCCCCTGAACATGGGTGACAGCTAGGAGCACTGGGAAGTCTATGGAGCCTCTGGCAGTGGAATCATGATGTATCCATAGTGCACTAACGGACTTAGGGAGCCCATTTCCCATGGAGAGATACTCTCTTAACCTAAATACACAGGGGAGGGCATAGGCCCTGCCCAAAGACTTGACAGATTTTGATGATCCCTCATGGAAGGCCTTACTCTCCCTAGGGAGGGGATGGGGAATGGGATGGGGGAATCAGTGGGGGGCATGGGAGGATGGGAGGGAGAGGGACTGGGATTTATATGTAAAATAAGAATGTTTCTAATGGGACAGCTGTCACCTGTCTCACCCAAGGCAGACAGTGCAAGTCAGACTCTATCTCCCATTGTCTCACCCTGCTGCTCCTGGGCAGTGAGGTCTCACCTTGGTGGCATCCCAGGGCCTGGGAAGGAGAAGCAACAAGGAAGACTGATAACAAAGGAACCTTCAGAAAGGGCATGGAAATGCCCCGTGGCCTGGTGCCTTCTCACCAGCCGCACAGTCTTGTTTTAGAATCAGAAAAGCAAACATTAGAGCCTTTGAGAGCACTGGCAGAAAATCCACTGTGCCAGCTGACCCAGGGGAAATTCCCTTGCACCATTCTTGTCATGTGATATTCTGGAAAATGCTTTTAGTGGACATCCAGGAATGAAGGGTTATTTTAGCCACTTAATTTCTTATTTCTTTAAAAGGATTTTCAGTGCCTTGAAATTATTTTTCCTCAATATTTTATGCCAAAATCATGTGCATGTGCCTGTGTGTGTGTGTGTGTGTGTGTGTGTGTGTGTGTGTGTGTGTGTGAAATAGTATCTAATTTCTCCTAAAAGGGAATTCATTGGAAAGGTACATGGTGGTTCAAAGAGTCAAAAGTAAGCCAGAGGCTGGAGAGATGGTTCAACAGTTAATTAGGCTTAACTGCTAGGACCTGTGATTGGATCCAAGCACCCAAGTCCTTAGGCTCACACCGCCTAGAACTCCAGCTCCAAAGGATACAAAACCTTCTTCTGGCCTTTCCGGGCACTTGTACTCATGTTCACACACCCACACACAGATGCACAAATACACATTTGATTTAAAAGGAAATTAATTCTAAAAAGAAAAAAAAATGAAGTCAAACCATTAGGAAGAACTGTTCCTGGGAATATGGACTCCTAGGACTGCGGGCACATGCTTTATCATTCTAGAGAGGTTCGCAGCTTTACACACCTGCCTGCCCCATCCTTCAACTTTGAGCAAATGATTGACAGAGCCTCCCAACCACATCAAATGAAGAGGAGGCGATTCCATTTCCCTGCAGGGGAAATCACACTAATGTTTTGACAATTTACCATTTATGTGTCCTTTTCATGTAAGAAAAGTACTCAAACATAGCTTTTAGTCAAAATCCCAAACGGCAGAGGAAGTTGGGCATTTTGCGGAAGTAACAGCAGAGGGAGGCGTATGTATATGGGGAGGGGGGTCCTTTCTCCGTTTCTTTCTTTTTATCTCATTCCATCTTAACATATATCCTGTGTAGAGTGCTGCTTCTTTCAGCATTGAGAGCTGTTGTTAGATGTAGGTCAGCAATCATTTCTATTGACTTTTAAGTTACAAAGTATGGTGGGATTAACTGCACTTTTGCAAATTACCTCCTCATATAAATAAATCTGGCATACATTCCAGGGCATCAATACCCAACATCAATACTGTTGACAATCACAGTGACTCTGGGAATTGTGGCAAGTCTTGGACTGAAGCAACGAGTAGAGATGGATCGTGTTTAATAAGGCATCTTAAGTTTGGAAGTCACCAACAAAGAGCCAAGAATTCCAGGCTATTTCTGGAATGATAAGGAAGTTCCTCTTTCCTGGTCTTCATCTCTGGCAGGATCCTTGGCTGTACCTGGGGAAGGTATTTGTTCTGCCTCAAAGAAGGCAGTCAGCACCCCTAGCTACCAAAGAGCCCAGACCTCCCTACAGTACAAGAGACCATCAACATAAGATCTGGAAGAACACCAAATACCCTCATTTCCTTCCTCCTCCTTCGAATCCACCACCAACACACTCTCTCTCTTTCTCTCTCTCTCTCTCTCTCTGTCTCTCTCTCTGTCTCTCTCTCTCTCATGCGTGCACACGCATGCGCGTGCACACACACACACACACACACACACACAGGAAGGGAGCACACAGGCAGCAAGGGAACTCACCTCTGGATTCTTGGCATGTATATCATGTGTCCAAGCAACTTTCCTGGCCCTCCTGTGGTTCTATCATAATGACAGCAGTAAAGAAAGAAAGAAGTAAACCCCTATTTAGAAAATAAAAAATTAGAAAGTAGAAACTGACCCCAGTCAGTTATAATAATACAATAACAGAATCCGGAAATAACCCTTTTATCGTTAGCATTGGCATTTCCAAGCCCTTGCTCTAGCCTTATTCTTAGGGAGATGTGTGTTCAGGTGTGTTCATCCATGCTGTTTTCAATACTTTTTTGTGGAAAAAAATTAGGAATAAATAACCAATTTAATTGCACAATTACAGTCAAACTATATACATACTTTTGTATTCTGTCTTTTTCATTTAACCTAGTACTATAATTCCTTGTGTCAATCTAATCTTCAAAAATAATCATTTAATCCCAGAAGTCAGGAAGCCAAGACAAGAAGACGGTGAGTTCAAATCTAGCCTGAACTTGCAAGACTGTCTCAAACATTAATATCATCATTGAGTTTCAATTACAAATGAAATGAGACCCTGCTGTGTTCAAAACATTGTTCTGTTCGGATTATGCCACAGATGGCAACCCTGATCACAGTTGTTATAGTTTTCCTTTCCTGCTCATAGATTCAACCTACATGGGTGTATATGTTAGAGTCTCTCACACACACACTACACATGTAATACAAAGTGCACACACACATTATATACATACTACATACACAATACATACATACTACATACACTGTACACACACCACACATACTACACACATATACACACTATACTATAGTATAGGTACTACATACAAACCATACACCAAACACACAAAACTGGCGAGTTTCTTTCCCACAGCCTCTTTAAATAGCTTCAGACATGTATTTAAAGCTAATGAAATCCAGTCATTTTTGTTACCATGGAAGTCCCACTGTTTGGTCCCTCACCTCTCTAATCCCCAACTAGTTGCATCCCTCTTCAAGGAGGACCTGTCTCACTTTCTCCAGCTCATAAGCATTTAGAGAAATGTCTGGTGGTCCCCAGAGATATTTGTCACAGGTTAAACCTGGCCACCACCTTTGCAATAAAAAACATTGCTTATTCTATTAATGTGCATGAGTGTGTGTGCATACATGAGAGGGTGTCTGTGGTTGCTGGATGTACATGGGATTGCGTGTGCCTGTGGAGGCCAGACATCAACTTCAAGTATCATTTCTCCTACAACAGCATCCATCCTGTTTTTTAAAATAAGATCTCTCACTGAAACCCAGGGCTCGTCAATTTGACTAAGCTGGCTAGCCAGGAAGGCCCAGAGGTCTGCCTATCACTCTAGTGCTGGATATACAAATCTGTTCCATCACACCCAGATTTTCACAGTAGTGGAGAAGGAACTCAGCCCCTCACATTTGCAAGACAAGCACTTTACTGGCCATTACAGGTTCTCCGTTCTCTACCCTACACCATCTTTCACTGCCTGTGTGACTTTGGTCATATTCCCGATTCTCTCTGAGCTACCGGCATCATAGGAAGCATGAAGACAACAGTACACACACAGCACACAAGGACCAGAGTGGCTCTGCCCTCCGAGATATGTGTGTACCCTACCTTGTCCAGTCTTGAATTCTGCCCATGGAGAATTCTCCGACAGTCGGTGAGGTCAGAGTGGTGAGCAAACATGTCCCCAGTCTCCAAAGCACTCACAGACTGCTAAGAATGTGGGGAAGAGATGACCAGGAGGGCTGGTGCATAACAAATTAATCCCTGTTAGGGACATGGGCACATACCTACCCCAAAAGGATACAGACATCGTTTCCTGAGCTGGAGTTCTAGGCTGAGTGAGAGGGAGAAGGGGAGCTAAGCACCAGTGTGCGGCTTCCAGCTTCCTGACTGTGGGTGCAATGTGGCCAGCTACCCCACACTGTGGCTCTGTGACTCCTCACTGTGGTAGCCTGTATTCTCCAACTATAATCCTAACAAATCCTTCCTGTGCTGGCTTCAGCTTCACATACACTAAAATTGGAACAAACAAACCCTTCCTTCCCCAAGTTGCTTTCATCAGGTATTTTGTCATAGCAACAAGGAAGTAGTCAATACAACTAGGATCTCAAGCTCTAGGGTCAACTCTGAGAACAGAACAAATGAAAGCTTTAAAACAAAAGCCAAGCCAAGAGCAGGGGTTTCTGCCTAGCATTCCAAACTAAATGGTAACTCTGCTGCTGCAACTCAGTCAGAAGTGGAGTTGTTTGTAAAACTGCAGGAAAATGGTGCACTTAAATAATTGAAAGACTGGATCTCCCAGTGTGTTCTGGGACTCCTACTGCTTCCCACTGCAATCCAGCCTTATTTGGCACTAGCCCTAAGAGATCCTGGATGGAGAACTGGAGGGCAGGAGCTTAGGTGACACCAGTGACAAGCATATCAAGAGAGATGGTGTCTGCTTTCCTTCATGGAGTCAGTCTCTGGGCAGAGCTCAGGAGAAACCAGAAAAGGTGTTGAGATTCTTTCCAGGGCTGTCCAACGTTGGTTTTCTGTTTCCCTCCCTGCTTTGGTGCAGTTTCTACTACTTTCTGCTTCATTATGATCTGTGCTCCAATAGGATCATCCAACACCAGGACAGGATATGTGCTGAAGGTCTGCCAATCCCAAGCATCCTCCTCTTGGGGAGATGGGCACACCCTTCCTTGTTCATTGGCTTAACCCATAGGGACCCATTTCTGAAACCAAGAGCTTGGGAGTCATCCAGTGGCAGTAGATGTCCTACCCACCACAGCTTATCACCAGCCCCACTGCCTTGACTCCCCGAATCCTTCCCCTGCCCCAATTTCCTTGATTCATCTGCTCGTCCTACCACAGTTTCTCTCCCCAGGATATGGCCTCCTCTGTGAACCATACTCTGCACTAATTGTCTTCTAATCATGGTGCTTCATCCTCCAAGCAGCTCTAAGTTCCTCACGTTACAGATAAACAAGCCAGGCTATGATGTAGGTTATGAATTGACCGTTAACTTGCTCCGACTTTGGGAAGTTTTCTGCCTGATCTAGGTTCATTTCCCCACTTGTCCAAGATCAGAAGGCTAGAAAACAACTAAGACTGTATCTAGTATCAGAATTATTGCACCCCAAATCCCAAGGCCCTAACTCCTAGACAAACTGAGAAAAAGATGTATTCTAGCAATGGTCTCTAAAGTAGGCCATTATGGAATGTTCCAGAGATTCTGTAATAGTGCCAGTATTTTATTGCTGGGAATTTTTATCTTATGGAAAAAACTGCCACTGGTTGGATCATGTTGTGGGTTTTATATTTGGAAGTGGGACAGTTTAAGAAGAATATTGATCAGATGGGCTCCTACATCATGGACTAGTGAAGGGTCCAGGAGGAATCTGTGTGATCTGGCTGGGGGAGGCAAGAACACTGGAGAGAAGGAAGCAGACAACAGAACTGTTCGCCCCCCTCAAAGGGGCCCCATTTAGGCAGCACAGCCCTCTTCTGGCCATAAAACTTAGATCTGAGCCTATGTTGGGGTGTTTCCAGCAGGCAGCTGCTACGTGCACTTGGAAAATAGCTTCTAGGCTCACTATACTCTCGAGCAAGGAAGGAGCCTGTGCAGCCTCAGGTTGCAAAGGAGTCTTCCACCTACTACACCCGCCTTCGCTTAGGCATCCTGAGCCCCAGCTTCCTCTCTATAAAACGAGAGCAAAAATGAACCTAAGGCTGAGGATGCTGTTGAGAACTGAAGATGCATGCAACGTGGTTATTGCAGCATTGTCTCAATTAACTAGCTGCGGTGGCCATCGTTGTCATCAGTTTCTGTTCCTTTAATTTTGCACAGGGAGAGAGGTGTAGACATCACATGCCAGAGCACACACGTGGAGGACAGAGAATGACTCTGAACATCCGTGATGCACGCTTTCATCCTTGTTTGAGGCAAAGTCTCTCCCTTTGCTGTTCTCTGCTTCATGCACCAGGATAACCAACCGTCCGGAAGCTTCCAGGGATTCTCCTGTCTCTGCCTCCCATCACCAACACCCAGGGTTTGTAGACTCACAGCATCTGGCTTCCTATGGGGCCTAGGGAATTTGAGCTCAGGACCTTGTGCTTGCATTTCAAGCACTTCTCCTACTGAGCTCAACTCAGTCATTGTTAGAACTAATGTAATTACTTTTGGCAAAACAGGAAGGTCTGTACTGAAACATACACACTGGGCAGGAATCCCTCCTTCTCAGGGAAAGCTGGAGGTGACCCTTTCCCTGGCAAAGCCCCTTTGATATTCACAAAAGACCAGGGAACACCGCGCAAAGGGTCCTTCGGATCTCCGTTCCTGTCAGTCACTGAAGCAGTTGGCTTGGGTTGAATTTTCCATCTTGAAGAAAGCTCACCATCCCCTGCTTGACCCTGGCAAGGGCCTATGACCTCACTCCCTAGGGGACATCAATCAACATAGAATCCAGGAGACCTTCTCTGTAAAGCATTCACACCATGGCCAGAATGTCTGGGGCTCCTGGGGACAGAAACAGGAGGGCAGGTCAAATACAAAGGATGCTTATTAACGTGCAAACATGTGTGTCTCAGGGGAACAGCTGTCCCCTAAGTGGTAGAAAGCATCCCTAAAAGTCATCTCCTTAATCTGACACACTGAAAGTCAGGTCTCCACTTCTGATTTATCCCCGAGCCCTGCCATGACCGCTCTTCTCAAGAGCACTAATGGAGACGGAAACTTGTGTTGCTCTGTCCTTTGAAACCCCACACTTTCCATAGCTCAGAAACCCCACGGTTCATAGTCTTTTAAATATCTTATGAAATAAGGTTTGCTCTTGGCAAGTGACAACAGGACCTTGTCAGGTAAGTGAAAGCAATTTTTGCCCCGAGCATTCCTATTAATGTATCAGAATATCTAAACCCTTGACAAAGCCTCTCTCCCCTGCCCTTTGTTTTCCTAACAACAGTGGTAGCAGTAGGATGCAAACTCTATTTTCTTTGAGGCTGGAGAATTCGTAGATACCATGAACAGAGAAGTGCATGGATTTCTCATTTTTTAATATCTTGTTGAAGAAGCTGAGCCTGAACTTGCGGCGGTGCACACAGAGGTCCCAGCTCCCAGGAGACGAAGGCAGGAGGACTGGCAGTTACAGGGCAACCTAGGTTAAATAGTGGGTTTGGCAGGGGTGGGTGGTTGCCACTAGCGGTTCTCAATTCTAGCTACACATCAGAACCACTGGGCATCTTTTGCAATACCAATTCCAACAGAGAGATGGCCCTGTCACATGCCTTACCACACAAGCATGATGGTCTGGGTTCAAGACCCAGAACTTACATGGAAAAGCCAGGTGTGGTGATGCATGCTTGCAGTCCCAGCCTAGCCTAATCAGCAAGCCCCAGACCAAAGGCTCCATCTCAAAACCAGGCTGAGGAGCAACATGTGCAGTTGGCCTTTGGCCTCCACATGTACACATATGTACATGCATCCTCATATATATGAACATAGATACACACACACACACACACACACACACACACGAAAACAGCCTACCAACTGATGCCTGCCCTTCCATACACCATCGATCTGTCTCCTGAGAACAGATACCCCCCTTAGTGAGCCTTACTTCCTCATTCACAGTGGAGAGTCATGGGATCCTTTCAGACATTACATAAGTTTACTACTCATGCCTCCATTTTCTCAAAACCTCATGAGCCAGGCATGGGGATGCATGCCTGTAATGCAGCACATGGGAGACTGGGGCAGGGGGGAGATGAATTAGAGGCCAACTCAAGTTTCATCGAAAGACCCATCAGAACAGAACACAGAAAGAGAGAGCCCAACCTCATAGATGACCCTCAGGACACGAGACTACCTTTCAGACCCGCTGAAGGCCACGAACCTGAACTTGTGATGGTGCACACAGACAATCCCAGTTCCCAGGAGATGAGGGCAGGAGAAAAGACAGCGTGAGGGAAACCTAGGCTGCATACTGGGGTTAGGAGAGGCCTTCTACCTGGCTAGTGCTTCTCAATTCATAAAATGGGAATTTTTCCTACTTAGACAATTGCCATAATCACAGGACCTGGGCTGCTTCCTGGACACTGAGGTTCACAGTGAGCGTTTGCTACCTTTAAGGCTGGGCTCCCGCTGTTCCACTCCAGTCTGATCTGCCTTTGCTTCCCTGGCCCCTTGTTACTGTCGTTATTTCATTTTGCTCTCTTTTCTTTTTGAGATAGAGTCTCATATATACCAAGCTGTTCTTTAACTTGTATAGCTGAAGATGTCCTTGAACTCCTGATCCTCCTGCCTCTGCCCCCCATGTGTTTGAGTCACAGGAAAGCACCACCAAACCCTGTGTCTTATGAGGTGCTGGAATAGAACCCAGGACTTCATCCAGGCAAGCAATCTACCAAACTGAGCTACATCACTAGCCCCTGGATTTGGGGTTTTGATACAGAGTCTCTCAGTGTAGCACAGGCGGGTCTTATACTAGCAGTGATCCTCCTGCCCCGGCCTCTGGACTGCTGGAATCACAGATGTGCTGACTCTCACCACTGCTTGACTGCACTGGGAGTCTTGTTTTCAGGTCTTGAGGCTCTCTACACCCTGGGGCCCAAACACCCCTCATCCTCAAGGACCTCGCCAGATGCCTGCCCACTCCACATTCTACCAGAGTACCCCGGTTCCACCAGTACCCAGGAGCACTCTGGTCTATGTCGGTGCATCTGTTGTCACTGACTGTTACTTACAAGGCGTCTTATTCCTTCATGACCATGAGTTCTTATGAGCTAGCACTTACCCTAATTATTTCTGTCCTGGCCACTGCCCTTGATAATTCTATGCAATACCTTTCATTCTTTTTGTCACTGTTTATTTATATAGTCATTTAAATGTTTTATTGCATATATTAATTACACATAATAACGGGCTTCACTGTGACACTTTCATACATGTACATAATATATTTTGATCATACTCACCCCATTACCCTCTTCTGCTTTCTGTTTTTCAATGGGGAGGGGGTGTCAACCTACCTGAAGGATGTCATAGACACCTTTGGCATTATTAATTATCAGCTCGTTTGTCTGGGAAGTATGTGGTAAACTGTTAGTGCTGAGGTTTTTGACAGCCAGTCATGCTGCAAATTCACAGTGGCAGATGGGTGTGGTTAGCAGCATATGGCTCGAAGTGTAAGTCAGTGTTTATGTATTTTTACAAATGACGCCTTTATATTTATGCATAAAGACGGGAAAGAATTCAAAATTAAGTTGCACATTTGGGGAGTTGTGGTAATGGTGTTCACTGAACAGTTAATTTGAGGCTATAGACAAGGGCCTGGAGACGTGTCCGGAAGCCTTGAGTGTCAGCTTCACCTTACCACCCCCCGGAGTGACTCGGAAAATGGGTTCCTTAGAATGGATCCTCGCTTGTGTCTCTGTTCCTCAGCCATAGAATGGGGAGTCAGACTGAATGAACCACTGCCCGCTCTAAGTTCAGTGCACCAGAAGTCCTTGAACACAAAGTCAGCGGCCTTTATTGATGTTTGGATGTGTGTGTGGTGACCATCAGAAGTGAGACAGTTTTCAGTGGTCTTGTCCCAGAAGGGCCGCTTTTGGGGTTCTAGACCTGAAAGACTGAAGGCTGTGCTTTCTGGTCCCATCTGTCAGATGCACAGACTCCAGCTGTCTCTGTAACAAGGGCCACACCACCCCAAAGGTCAGGCCTTGGGGAAATAAACCAGGCTCTGCTTGCTTTGCAGAAATACATACAGCTTTAAGTCTCTTGGTAAGGCTTGGGCTAATTCATGAAGCTTGGTTCTTAGATATTGGTCTATCCAACTGCTTGTTTACAGATGAGGTGAAAATAACCCAGAAAGAGGAAATGATTTTTCCAAGACCATAAATGAAAAGGGCAGGTTTAGGGTTACCTTACCGCACTGTGGGATTTACAGGGAACATCTGGGCAAGCATGACTGTGACTAGGAAGATATTGTCAACCCTCCCAGGGGATGAATAGATAACCTGGAGCCATTTGCACTATCACAAGCCTCTCATTCCTCCTGAGGTTCAAGGTCTGAACTGTAGGAGCATTGACAAATGTCTCATCCACCATGTGCAATGAGCCAGGGACCGAATGGCTGCCAGTATGACAGCAAGTGTCTCTAAAGGTCAGTGCGCTCGAGAGAGAGGTAATGTGCACTCTACTCTTGTGTATTTAAATAAGCATGTACCAGGAAGAAAAGGGACTCTCTGTGGACAGTGACTGGAGTCATCTGCTTCCCTGGGTGTTCTGGGAACACAGGGCTGTTCTGGTCCTCACAAGGCACTAGTCATTGGGGTCTGTCTGAACATCTAGATCTCCCCAAAATTCTTGTGTGGAAATTCTAACTCCCAGTGTAATAAGATTAGAGGTGGAACATTGGAGGAATTAAAGTTAAATGAAGTCATGAAGGTGAGGCCTCATGCTGGGAACAATACCCTTTTTTTTTTTTAGAAAAAGCAGGGGAAGGAGAGGGGAGGGGAGAGAAAGGGAAGAAAAAGAGAGGGGAGGAGAGGGACTCCATTTTCTGCTCTTTGCCTTAGGAAAAGCAGGAAGACATCTGTCTGTACAGCAGGAAATGAGCCCTTGTCAGCAGACACTGGGCCCGCCAGCACTTTGGTCCTGTACTTCCCAGCCTCTACTGTGAGAGACAAGTGTTATTTAATCCTCCACAGCTATAGAATTGTTGTCATAGCCTCTCCAATTGACTGAGACACTAGCCTTGCAGAGCTTATTCACGGTAAGTGTGAACAGCCAGAAGCCCAGGCAGAGCACAAGACTTTCTCCCAGCTTGGTCAGTTTCTTTGTCCCATACTTATTCTGCAGGGTCAGAAAGTTGCTCACCTTCTGGGTGCATCAAGAGAAAGTTGCTTCAATGCATTTTCCAGGGCCCCAGGATGGAGGAGGACTTGCGAGATTTCCTGTTTTTAAAAAGCTGAAATCAAAAAGTGCTGTCATTTTCCTTAAATATATTCTTTTGAATAAAACATCTACTCTTGATGCCAGCAGCAAGCTTCGAAACATGTTCAAGATGACATGATTGATAATAAGAAGGCTTTTTCAAGATGTTTCTAATCCTATCTTCCTGGTTAAAGAATTCAAACTCTCTAGCATGATGTATGGCCTAATAAGAAGGAGTACTTGATCTAAGCTATTTATTTATGCTTCCCCTTTTGACAGATGAATATTAACTACTGAGAAAATGGTAAAGCCAATTAGTAAAGGCTGAATAATGTCCAGATGAGTGTGTGATCATAGATACATGGGTTGCTTTTCTCCCAAACAGCAGCCCATCATCAGGCTCTCCCATTCATTGAGATGCTGTGGTTGGCTCAAGGAGTGGTGGCCTCTCCCTTCCTGGAATTCCTGGACTGCAGTGAATGAACTTGGATTCCACAACAGAGTCTGGGATTCCGTAAGGAGGAATGGCACTTGCTGTCAGAGTCCCTTGTGTTGGATGTCTATGAAAACTGCCTTTCTTCTTAGCTGTTTGATGTTTTCAGCTGGCTGACCACCAGCATAGGGCAGATGAAGAACAGGAAGAAGGCAAGCTCCAAAGAAGAACCCCATTCTCCCATTCTTGGGGAGGGGAGCCTGCCAGACAGAAATGGTGTATCAAATCCTCCGGTCCTACTTCCCTTTGCCTTCTTAATCTCTGTTTATTCCTCCTACAGTGTTTGCTCTCCAGAGCTAAATAAAGCCACAAACAAAATTCACACATTTAAGAATCTTTACTGAGTACCTGTTATGTGCCAAGCACCAGAAATAGGAGTGGACACAGTCCACTTTCACAGAACTTCAAGACAGGACCTCTCTGGGGACCTGAAGTGAGCTCACATCCGGAGACTGTGTCAGACCCTCTCCCTTCCAAGAGGATGCCTCCTTCCTAAAGCATGGAAAGAGACCTTGAGGGGCTGATGGCAGCTTCCAAATTAATGGGGGGGGGGGACGGGGAGGAGTTTACCCAGCACATGCTTGCAAATGTTGTGTTAAGCTTCTGAGAGCAGAGAATACACAACCCAAGATTCCATTTGGAGGCTGTAAATTATGCTTTTCCCAGAATCCTGGGCACCAATCTGTCACCTTGCCTTTTTAAAAAGATAATCACTAATTTTTAATAATTTCTTGACAACTGTTGACTCTGTGTTAAAGTAGTGCTACCATTGTATAATTCAAGAAAGCAATGAATGCCATTTAACATACAAAGGAAGGAGTCCTCTGCTCCACTCCCCTCATGCTGCATATTTAGCTATGGTCAGATCCACCCATGTGCCATATTCCTTTCTAAATCATTTGTTTTTCAAGGAAAAAGCCCCTCTACAGACAAACCATCAATTTTCAGTTAAAACTTAGAGTTTTAGCCTTTTCTTTTCTCCCTGGTTCCCTTTGCCTTAATTGTGTGCCTCACCAAGCAGGCTAGCAGGTTTTCTATGAAAGTCATCTGTTCGCTTTCTGAAGACTCTAAGAAGAAACAGGTCCAATCCAAAGTCCTAATCTGTCGGAAACAGGAGCAACATTGTAAGTATTAACATTTTAACCCCTCATTTGTTTGGCCTCCAGAAGAAGGGGCTGCCTATGTGCATGTTCACACAGGAGCAATGTCAGTGGCATTGGGCAGTGAATGTGTTCTCTTAACTACTGAACCATTGCCCCTGCACATCTCTGTTTGCCCTCCACTTGGCCCCCATTACCATCCTGAGATTAGACATCCTAAATAAACTATACAATACCTCCTGGACTGCTTGGAATCTAGTCCCACATATGCAGTGTATGACATGAGCCATCATGGAGAAGATATCAACATGTGACTATGTGTACTACATTCTCAACCTCCCTAGACCAAGGTCCTTGTAATGGGCAATCTTAATTATCAGCTTGATTGTTCTAAGAAATGCTTAAGACAGGACTGAATAGATGGCTGGATGGTTAAGAGTATTGGCTGCTTCTCTAAAGGACCTGAGTTCAATCCCCAGCACCCACATATCAGCTCACAACCATCGTCTATCTCTAGTTCCAGGGATCCACAACCCTCTTCTGACTGTTGCAGGCCAACAGGCAAGCACAGATATACATGCAGGCAAACTACTCATACACATAAGACCCTGGGGGCTAGATTTTGTACAAACCTCTTTCTGCATTGTCCTTTTTGGGGGTCTCTGTCTACCAGAAAGTGAAGTACAGCCTCAGACAAAGGCATAGGACCAAGAATAGGACTAAGAACTCTTGAAAAACATGAGCCACAGTAGGTCCTGCTTCTCTTAAGCCATTGTGTCAGGGATTTTGCCAAAGAGACAAGAAAAGTAACTAACACCATCAGGGACATGATTAGTAATATGTTCTTTAAAAAAAAAAAGGCACACAGAATTCCAACTTTGTCTCAATGCCCAAATAAGGGAGCAAGTATTTTTCCCATGACCAAAGCATTAGCCTCTAACAAAATGCAAAGTCCAAAGGCTCAGTCACAGCTCATGGAATCCTCTATGAAGCCCTATGAAAACATCATTTTTCTTTGCTCAGCTGGACTTACTTTGAGAGAGATCTCATTGTAATATGATTTGGACCAGACCTGCAGAATGATATTAAAGCTATAAACTATGTGTAGAAGAACACATGCTTCAGGCACAGAAGACAAGTTGGGTGCCCTGAGAACTTATTATCATGCTCCAAATTTAGTGTCCTGATGTCTAAGTGCGACTCATGATGTTAACCATCAGAGTGTTTAGGCATCTTTTATCCCTTGTCAGGAAAATAAAGTTGTCTCCTGTCATGTTGGACAGTCTGAGTATATATCTTATAGCAAAGACAACAATTTTATGTGTTCCTGTACCCATCATTTCAATATGAAAAGAACTTCAAATTCAAATTAATACACTTGTTCAGCATGTCGGTTTTGAAAACCACAGCTGAGCAGCAAGTGCAGAACATTCCAGAATACTTGCAGCTTGCCATTTATGTTTTATTTTTTCCAGTAAGACTGAAGGAGAAAAAAATAGTAGATATTTATCATTTTAAGTCACTTCCTGCAGACTAGAGGGCTCTCCCTGCCATCACTGTAATTGTTAATCAGCTCCATTAACATAAATTATCTGTTAGTGAAGAATGGGAATTTGTAGAGACATGGTAGCACAAGCCAACTGAGGCTCCTCATTCAGGGCTTTCATGGCACCTCTGTGACCCTGGGGTCCATAGAGAACATCTCGATGGCTATTAACCTCTTTTGCCACAGTTCGCTCTGTGACCTTAAACAAGTCCCAGCCACTTCCATCTCTGAGCACCCACCCCACCCCTAGGTCTACCCTATTTTCTGAAAAAGAGCTATGAGAATAATCCCTCCTTCTCTCTCCATAGGTGACCAGTCAGGCAGATCCTATGGACATTCAGAGCTTTCAGAGTCCCAGAGTCAAAGGCTCAGAGAGAGAAAACCTATGACTCCTAAACACAGACAGGAAAAGGAAAACAGTGATGTCGAAATGTGTATTCCCTGCAAACAAGCCAAAGAAGCCTCCAAACCATGCATTCTGTGCAAACTCCAAATCCATAGTATGTACCACTTACAACCGTAAACAAAACGTGCACTCCTAAAGAAACAGCAAAGTCTTTCTCAAGTGTCCTGTTCAGGGCAGCAAGCACATCAGAGACTCCCTAGGGGAACAGGGCAAGGTGATTCTGGGAATCAGAGCTCTTGAGTCTTCTCAATGACAACACTACCTAATACACTTCCAGAACATTCCCTCTCCTTCCTAAGAACAGAGTCCTCTTGTGCAGAGAGAGTGATTTATATTTATATTTATTTTTATTTATGTTTACCGTTGCTCCCAGTGTCAGGCTGAGGAACTCTGGGAAGAAGGCCATTTGTTTGGGTCAGGAAGCTGCTGGGCAGCTGAGACAACATCCTTAGCCATCAGGGAAATGCAAATCAAAACAACTCTGAGATACCATCTTACTCCTGTCAGAATGGCTAAAATCAAAAACACCGAAGACAATTTATGCTGGAGAGGATGTGGAGAGAGAGGGGCACTCCTCCACTGCTGGTGGGAGTGCCGACTCATACAGCCTCTTTGGAAATCAGTAGGGAGATTCCTCAGGAAAATGGGAATTAATCTACCACTAGACCCAGCAATTCCACTCTTAGGCATATATTCAAATGAGGCAAGTTCATACAACAAGGGCATCTGCTCCACTATGTTCATAGCAGCATTATTTGTAATAGCGAGAACCTGGAAGCAACCTAGATGCCCCTCAACTGAAGAGTGGATAGAGAAAATGTGGTACATTTACACAATGGAGTATTACTCAGCAGAAAAAAATAATGGAATCTTGAAATTCGCAGGGAAATGGATAGCACTGGAAGAAACCATCCTGAGTGAGGTAACCCAGTCGCAAAAAGACAAACATGGTATGTACTCACTCATATATGGATTTTAGACATGGATCAGGATAGTGCCAGTTTGCACTTCCACTGATAGAGAGTCTGGGAAACAGGAAAGAACCTAAAAGATATGCATATATGCATAGTACCCAAGAGAAGAGGATGGAGACAAGATCCCCTGAATGGATGGGGAACACGGTGAGGGGTGGGGGGAGTGGGACCTGGGAAGAAGAGAGGGGGTGAAGAGGAAGAGAGTTGGTCATGGGGGAACAGGAAGTTGAGGGGGTGGGGGTAGAATAGGGGGAAGAGGGAATCATAGGATCGAATACAGATCAGGCAACAGAGCGACCTCGAGTGATCTAAAGGGATAACACCAATTGGCAAGCTAAGCAATAGTGGAGAGACCACCTCGAATGCCCATTCCTGATAATGAACTTGATGTCTATAACCATCCGGGAGCCTTCATCCTGTGACTGATGGAAGCAGAGGCAAACACACAATTAATCACTGAACTGAACCCAAGGAACCCAGTGACAGAGAGAGAGGAGTGATGAGCAAATCGGCAAAGAATGGGCTGGCAAAACCAGCAGAGACAGCTGATCTGAACAGGGGAGAGCTCTTGGATCCCAGACCGACAGTGGGGAGGCCAGCATGGGACTGATCTGGATCCCCCAAATGTGAGTGTCAGCGAGAAGGCCTGGGCAACCTATGGGGCCCTGAGCTGTGGATCAGTGTCTATCCCTGATATACAAACAGTCTTCGTGTGCCTATAGCACAAAGAGGGATGCTCTCTCAGCCTGGACTCTTAGGGGAGTGCCTGGACCCTACCCAGAGTAAAATGACAGACTCTGATATCCCCTATGTGGAAGGAGTTGGCAATAGGGTGGGAGGGTGAGGGGAAAGGGGAGTGGGGGAGGAGGGGAGGGAGAGGGAACTGGGATTGACATGTAAAACAAGCTATTTAAAATTTTTAAAAAATTGAAAAAAAAAATCAGGGCCTAAGCTCCAAGCTCTTGGGTCCTAGAGAATTCAAGATTAATTACAATGTTTCAGAATAGGCTAACCTGGGTCATTAAAGAACATTCCAGAGATCCTGCACACATGTCTAACCTGTAAAGTGATCTCTATAACAGGAAGACATGCTGATCTAAGAAGTAAATATCCATCATGCTATCAAAAACTTTAAAAGTTGTTAAAGGACCAACCAATTATGGCTCAAAACATTATTTTGTTTTGGAATGTGGGGAGGGTCAGAGGTCAATTTCAGGTATCTTCCATCTTAAATTTTAAGACAGGTTCTCTCACCAATTCAGCTAGACCAGATGGCCAGCAAGCTCCAGGAGTCCTTTCTCTTCACCCCCCAGTACTGGGATTGCTGGTGAGCACTAACACAATTCGATTTTAACACCTGCTAGGCGTCAGACTCAAGCCCCTTGTTTGCAAGGCAAGCTTTACTAACTGAGTCATCTCCTCAGCCCGTCTGTCTTTAAGGCACAGCTAGAGATGGAAGGAGTGCCCCTCCCACCCTGTACCCAGACAGTATGCTTCCTAATCACAGGGTGTGATCAAAAAGACCTTCCCGAACAAGGGTGTGATATCTGCGTCTGCCTGGGGTTTCAGGCCTCCCAGTCTGGATTCCACCCTTTTCCCCAGCCTCATGCCCACTAGATCTTCTCAGTCCTCAAGGCCATCTCTCTCAGCTCTCAGCTACTGGCCCCTCTGCCAATACATTCATCTGCCCTTTCTACACTGGGAGCCTTCAAGCTGCTTTGAATGGAGCGCCTCACACACCTCACCTTCACCAGTCAGGCTCCCGTGTTCCTGAGTCATCAGCAACTTAACTTCCTCTTTCTGCACTGCTTTTTAGTGATTATCCAGCAGCACTGACTTTGTTCCCCCATTATCAGGCATCGCGTTAACTCCAAGTACAGCCTGCTCCGTGGTTTAATGTCACAGAAACTGACTTACTTCCAGCACTCTCCAGCCAAATTGACTATTTCCCTGATACTCAGTGGTAAAAGGGTAGGAGGAGAGGGAGGGATGCTTCATAACCTATCTCATTCACACCCTGCCTTAACTGCCCCAGAAGCTCTAGGCTAGAAGGATGCAAAACCTCCCTACTGCGTCAGAAAGATTTTGGGTGGTAAAGGCAAAACACATGTCAGAAACAAAGAACAGTTTACTTTGGCCCAGTTTGAGAAAGATTTTGGTCCGTCCTGGAGAAGAAGGCATGACAGAGTGTGTGGCAGTGGGAATATTCAGCAACATTTGTGCACATCATGACAGACCAGAAAACAAGACAAACAGACCAGAATCAGGGATACGGCTATCACCACAGACCACTTCCACCAGCCAGGCTGCATCTCCCAAAGGCCCCACGGCCTTGGAAATAGCGCCTCAAATTGGAGAACTCATGCTCAAAATATGAGCCCGTGGGAGAAATTTTGCATTCAAACCGTAATGGTAACCAGATCATGCTTGAAGCTAAAGCCATATGACTTTATTTTAATCTCAAAAAAAAATTATCAGGAAGCTCCTAGGCCCATCTGGGCTCAGACAGCACAAAAGCCAGCGATGTTTAAAAAAGCAAACAGTTTCCAGATTCTCCAGGGCACAGAGAGGCTTACAAGTATCTCACCATTTGCACCGCCTCCCTGATGAGACTAAGCTGCCCCTCCCAGCCTCCCTGCTGCCACCAAACTGAAGATAATCCTCTGGCCCTGGGCCTCTGGGCCAGATGGATAACATTTCTCCAGTGGGATACACTTCCCCTCCCTCCTCAAAGTAGGAATGTGGGGGCCTGGCTCTTGGTGAAGAACAGCCATAGGGTGGGAACAACAGCCCTCTGTCTTCCAAAGAGATTTGTGTGGAAAGCCGCCCAGTCCCCTCAAGACTGACTAACTCTGTTCAAATGTCTTCAGTCAAATCATCCTATGGAGAACCCTGGGGCTCCGTCAGTACAGTGTGTCCCACACAGGCATGGACACAGGAACTCTGATCCTCGGCATGTGTAGGGGCACATGCCTGACATGCCAGTGCTGGGGAGGCAGAGACGGGACGATGCCTGGAGCCTACTGGACAGCTGGTCTCACTGACAAGTGAGCTCCAAGTTCAGTGGGAGAGCCTGTCTCAGGAGGAGAAGATAGACAACACCCACATCCACATGCTGCCCCCATGCTTTGTCCTTTGCCCCTTAAATGACACTGTCACCAATTCCGAGAGTCACGCACACTCTGTGTGTGTGCTGTACCCACACACACAAAGTGAACTCTAACATGATACAGTCATGACTTACTGACTCACCAATAATCAAAGGTGTGTTATTTGAAATTTCCATTTAGTGACCCCAGTGTATGTTGAGGGAAATGGGGTAGGTCTGCCCTTATGGCATGCATGGAACCTGAGTCCCCAAAGGGGGAAACAATGTCCCCTGACCAGACACCTTTACACCACCAGCTCTATCCTTTCTTCTCTCTACAAACCCAGGGCCAGCACTCACAGCTAGCCGGAACTCAGCACAGCAAGGCAAGAAGACAATGCCTGTGACTGCTCTCATAGGGTCACCATATGACCCTATGTTTAAACCAGATCACTTTCATTTTAACCCATCAGTGAAACAAAGTAAAGATGACTCTCGACACTTGAAATTGGTGACATTGTCATGTAAGGGGCAAAGGACAAAGCATTCTGACTAAGGGGCATTTTCAGATGATCACTGATAACCCTGAGTCTTTTATTATTTTTTATTTGCATATCTCCAGAACAGAGGAAGCAGTATGCTTTTTTGGACCTAGATACCCACCCTGAACTTCAATGATCACACAGCAGTCAAGGGGCAGAAAATCAAAACCCCTCCCTCCCCTCCTAGAGGAAGTGAGAGAGAGTGGTCATCTTCCTCCTTCATCAGTATCTCTTCTTACAAGCTCCCATGCCACAGTTCTGGTTTTAGGCGCTGCCACCTTGCTATTCATCTGCTCTAAAACTGTGCTATTCCAATGCTGGAAAACATCTATCCATAACTCACACCTTATAAATGAGTGTGAGTCAAAACATCAGCTCATTCCAGAATTCCTGAGCTTCCAGTCTTCCTCCTAGGATCCTTGAAGGAGGGAAGGAAGCTGATCCTTCACTGCAGAGCCCACACAGGAAGACTGGTGGTGGATTTGGCAGAAAGTAGAAAGGGACTTTTGTTTTTTTTAACCAGGATTGCCTCCAGGGAAGGCAATTGTAAATCGTCATGAGCAGTGATCACCAGAAGTCACTTGGAATTCCATGCAGCAGGAAGCATGCCTGGCTCACACTTTGCAGAGAAACATGGGGGGGGCGGGGCTCAGGCAGAGGACCATTGGGCTCTCTTGAGGAAATGCACAGCTACAGCCTGGCCCCAGATCTGTGCAATCAACCACACACACCCTAGTTCTTCTAGCCGTGGGAAGGAAGTACAGGGCCTGTGAGCATTAATGACTTCCTGTGTGAGAGGTCATGAACTCCTCTGACTCTCTTCTGCCTTCTCACATGTCAAAATAGATGGCCACGTGTCACCCATGAACTTGTCACCCAAGATTGGCCTGAGTATCAGTCAAGGTTAGCAAATTCTGAGACGACAAGAGCTGATCCCCACTCTGGGCAGCTCACCCCACAATGGGCTCACCCCTTAGACTGTGCTCAGGTGCTGAGATTCCACCATCATCATCCCTGTACAGAGGGAAGCCAACAGATTTCTCTCTGTCCCTGAGAACAGCAGCCTACATTCTGTTAGGCCCAGGAAAGTCAGGGTCCAACAGTCACTTCCGTGACAGAGATACAGTGATCTCATCTGCCCAGAAACTACAGGAAAGAGCTGGTGAGTAGCTAAGTGACTGTCCCACTGTCACAGGAAAAGCAAAAAACTGGTGACAGAGCATTAAAAGAAGACAAAACTAGGTGTGGTGGCAGGTGCATACATGTAATTAATGTTTAGGAGGCTGAGGCAGGGGGATTCCTTAGTTCTAGAACATCATGGGCTATATAGTGAGGCTATGTCAAAGGAGAGGAAGGAAATAAAGAAGGGAAGAAGTCAGGGAAGGAAATGAGGAAGGAAGGAAGGAGGGAAGGAAGGAGGGAAGGAAGGAAGGAGAAAGAAAGAGGGAAAAAAAGAAGTTAAGTATAGTGGCATCTTGCCTTGCCAGTGAACTTTTAGTGATGGCCACACTCTTGGGCGTGGTTTCAGGTGCAGATGTGACCCATTATAAGGTAGAGCAGTAGCTGGTTCACCCACTCTTGGTTACAGAAAACACTAAAAGGGCAGAGACTACATTTTCTGGGGCAGGAAGACCGAGGTAGTTATTTACTCTTATTTGTGTAAGTACTTCCCTAATAAATAACTATTTATCATTTATCTTGGGTCTGGGGGACTCATTTAAACCCCACCATCAATTGGAGCTCAACATGGGGCTTGAACCCATGACCCTGTGATTAAGAGTGTGTTTTTTAATCCATGCAACCAGGTTGATGCTACTGAGGTGGATTTTACAGATGAAAAATCAAGTCTTTGGAATTCAAAGTACTTGCATAAGGTCAGATAATTTGTAAATGATGAATATGAGGTTCAAATTCAAGACCCTCAGACTCCCAGAACCATGCTTTTATTTGCTTTACTATACTCATATACATACACACCCATATACAGATAGTTTTCTTTTCACTTTTTCAGACTTGGTCTCCCTACTCTAGGCTAACCTTGAACTCCTGAACTTCTGAGGCAACTTCCCAGTGTTGGAGTTACAGGCATAAGCTGTTTCCCCATGTATCTTAGGGACTTTGAAAATGGCCAAATGGTAACTATGGTGACCCTATGAGAGCAGTCACAGGCATTGTCTTCTTGCCTTGCTGTGGGACTCCAGAAGACATAGACAACGGCTTCCAGAAAAATGGATTCAGATCTTCCCACCATCCAAGTAGCCCACTGTGATGTGTCAGAGCCCATACCAGCCATGTGTGAAGTGTTAGCCTACACCAGCCATGTATGAGGTGTCAGTAGCCCACATTCTCAAATGTACCCAACAAACAGGTCTTACTCTGCCATTGCACAGCTCAGGGGCTTAAGGGTCACAGTTGATTTGAGCATGGTTTTGAACTCAGATCTTCCTGACTCCGAGGCTGGTGACTAGGGAACCCTTTCCTTACAAAGGAAAGGGGGGTCAGTACAAAAGTTGTAGCTGAAGCAGAGTCACTGAGCCAAGATGAGTCAGCCTTTCCCTTTCTCAGAACTAGAAGATATCACCTCTGACAAAGGATTTTAAAGTCCCAGGAGAAGCTCTTTCCCCTTAAGGAAGACATGTCTGCCCCTTTTGAGAAAACAGATTCTGCATTATTGCCAAGCCTAATGATGTGATGAAAATAGGCAGCTTAGGGGCTAAGTGTAGGTGGCATGCCTACCACTAGGAAGCTGTGTGAATTTAGGTGAATTGCTCAACGCCTCTGAGACCTGGTTTCCACAAAATGACAGAATTGAACTGGATTTCCTGGGTATTCACCTCTGCTGGTGTTCTCACAACCGATGATGTGTTGATGAACTCAGGAAAATTCCCTGAGATATAAAAACCAGGGAGAGAATACATGAAATTCTGAGAAGATAAAAGATAGTTAAACGCTATGAGAAATGGGGTATTCTCTCTGCTCTCAGCCCTTGAGGTGGAGGCAGTAGGTTCATTTCAAAACTAACTTGGGCAACATTAGACTTCCATCTCAAAAACACAAAACAAACAGAAAAGTGATGAGAGACCCCTGCCTGTTAGGAGTGATTCACTGTCTGTGATACCTGCTGTGTGTATGATTCACTCTTCTACCCATGGGAAGGTCTCTCATTATCCGGAGGTAAAGTAGTAGCAGAGGTTAGGCTGGTCCCCAGACCTGCAAAGGTCACCTTCTCATCACTGTAAATAAAATTCTGACAGAAGCAACCTAAGGGAGGAAGGGTTTCTTTTGTCTCACAGTTTCGGGGAACTTCAGTTCATTGTAGTGGACAAGATATGCATGGAGCAGTGGCTCAATCCAGGTTGGCCAGAATATGAGGCAGCAGGTGACACTGCAGCAGTTGGGAAGTGGAGGGAGGAAATGACATAAGGAACAAAGGACAATATACCCCTAGAGAGTCATCCCAGTGAACTGCTTCTCCAGGAAGGCCCCACCGCCTACCTCCTAAAAGCCCTACCTCCTAAAAGCTCTACAACCTCCTTCCTTCCAGCTTAGGACCAACTACTAAAAAATGTGAACTTGAGGGGGATACCCTATATTCCACTCATCAACAGCAGTGTGTGAGTGCATGCATGTGTTGGTGTGTGTGTGTGCGCATGTGCGTGCATGCACACAAGCCCACTAGAGGTATTTACAGCAGAAACCCGGCATGGTGATGGGAAAAGATGCTGAAGAATCTTTTTTTCAGTTCTGTCTGATTCTCTGCAAAAATACCATAAACAACTGTCAGATTCAAACTATCCAGAAAACGCACAAAATACAATGGAGCAGCCTCTTACTGACCATTCCACCTCAAACTGAGGATGTCTTAACACCGGCTACTGAGGCAGGAGGATTGTGAGTTCATGGCTGGCCTGGAAAACTTAGTGAGACCTTGCATCAAAATAAAAAAGTGAAGAAGGGGCTGGGGTTTAGTTCAGGAGAGCCTTGCCTAGTGTGTGCAAGAACCTGGCTTCTTTCCCCAGTTTTGCAAAAATCTATCCACATGCAGCATTCATTTTAGCATTTGTACAAAATTTACAGATCCTTCAAATGTAAATAGTTGTCATTTGTTTTCTCCTAACAGTGTCAAAGTACTATCCTAAACCAAGACTCGCTAGTGACTGCCCCATTGTGTGTACATGAGGAGCAGTGAGTGACCCATTGGGTGTATATGGGGAGACCATGCTGGGTGTATGGGGAGACCATGCTGGGTGTATGGGAAGACCATGCTGGGTGTATGGGGAGACCATTCTGGGTGTATGGGGAGACCATGCTGGGTGTTCCTGAGCACCTAGGCTTTGCTGGTGGACTAGCATAGAACTTAGCTCTATTTTCATGTTTCAGGTTCTTTAACACCACACTGTATTTTGGTTGTGAAGATCAGGAGGCTGTGAGGTTTGGAGTAGAGATGACAGATTGAGGGCAGGATCTAGGGGACATTCTTCTCCTTTGTGCCTTTGTGTCCCGTTGGGGAAAGTAGCTGGAAAGGCCCTTCTTTTCCCTGCAGAGCTGAACCCTCAACAGCAAGGCACTTCCCAACCTTGGAAGTTGCTCTGGAATCACCCTTTTGATTTCCACTAGTGAGCACAACTTCTGATAGTACAGACAGATGGCCTCCTCTAGCAAGGAAGGGACACATGTGGAAAACCAGTCAGTTCAGGTAGAGACTCCAGGTGAGGGCTCATCCAAGGGCCAGAGCTGCAATCCTGTGACTTCCAGCTTCTGAGGCCCCAAATACACAGCCAAGTCCATGGACCCTGAAGGAAGGGTTCTGGGTAATGCTCCTCTACCAGCAGTCATGACAAGACCACTGCATTGCTGCTTCTATGTGAGTATTTCTGGGAACATTTCAGGTCACATGCTAACTGCTGGAATTTACAGTGGTATCTGGGCCTCTGAAATAGATTGTTTGAAGGATGGCTGGATTTCTGTTAAGTTGAGAAAATCAGCAGAAGTACTTTTCTCTATTGGAGCAATGGGGGCCTGTAAGTGGACATATCCTAGAGGAGATGAAAGAGTAATTAAGATGTGAGAAAATGAGATAAGGGAACACATACCAAGCAGAAGAAGTCATAGGAAAACTTAAAATTCTTACAACAGAGCAAAACACCTGGTCAGGCCTGGTCATAGTAGAGTTACACCAACTGGCACCACTCAAAGAGAGTCATCTGCTGCTCAGTGTTCACAAATGTTTCCAGAACCACTGGCCACTTGAAGTTGGCCATAGGAAGAATCTTTCCAGCATGGTAATTAGTAAACACTGTGAATTAGAACTTTGATTTTTTTTTCTTTAACCAGCTTGCCAGCACAAAGTACAGGAATGGACACTATTATTGTTAGATACCACTAACGAGTCAATTGAAGAGAGTGATGTGGTCAGATCTACACTTCTAAATCTGTCTCTCTGGGACTAGTATGGAGAGGCAGAGGCATATCTAGGAGGCCATAGTGGGTCACCATTCAATCAAAGGCCAAGAGTGACATGGGTAGGAGCAGGAGAAGAAGCCCCAACCAGTTCAGAGGTAGGCTGAGGATTCAGTGACCGGTGGAATCACTAGTTATTTCCTTCTTGCCGCCTTAATATCCCTTGCTAAAGTGACTTAAGGAAGAAAGGGATTATTTTTACTCACAGTTTGAGAGTTGGGTACATCAAGGCAGGGAAGTTGCAGTGGCAGGAGCTTGATACATCCTGTCACATGTCACATTGTACCCACAAACAGGAAGCAGACGTAGACGGATGCTGGTGCTCAGCTCACTTCCTTCTTTTTATTCAGTCTGGAATCATAGCCCACAGAATGATGATCACCACATTTGTAGTGTATGTTACCACTTCAATTAATCCAGTATGGACACGCCCAAATCTCCTAGGTGGCTCCAAAGGCTGTAAAATTAAGAGTCAATATGTGAGTGGAGATGCAGAATAGCAGAGGGAGAGAGGAGGAGCCCAGGCCAATGAGCTTGAAGCAGCTGGGACAAATGTCAGGCCTCTTCACGTGATCTCCCTCCTCAAGAAAGACTTGTAGAGTTGACTCTAGAAAACCCTCCAGGACTGATTGACGCAGGCTTGACAGAGAAGGGAGAGGTCTACAGCCTTAGCTTAGGAAGAGCAACACCACCCTCTTTCTCCTCCCTCTTCCATTCTGCTGTGTTCTAAACTGTCCCTAGAAGCTACATGTTGGCAAGTCAGCTCCCAAATTCACAAGTCAATGGCATTTGGAGGTGGGGCCTTTGGAGATGATTAATATTGGTTATGAATGGGGCCTCCTAATGAGATTAGAAGAGGGAGAGACCTAGGCTGACACGCCTTCACCCTCTCTCCACACAGTGCCCAGTACCATGGCTGACCCAAGAGGATGCCCTCTCCAGATGCTGGTGCCTTAACTTTGTATTTCCTTGCCTCCAGAACTGTGAAACTTTTGTTTTCCTTATAAATTACCCAATCAGTAGCACGTGTTTAAGTTGCAACAAGGGCTGAGGATAGGGCTCAGACAAGAAAGTGATTGTTGTACAATTGTGAGTACCTGGATTCTATCCCTACCACCCACACAGGCCTGGCACTGTGTACATGTAATACATCACTGAGAGCACGGAGACAGAGGATGGCACTCACTAGCCAGCCAGTCTTCCTGAACGAGGGAGCTCCAGGTTCAGTGAGAGACCCCATGTCAAAAAATAAAATAGAGAGGGACTGAGAAAGACATCTGGTCCTGACCTCTGGCCCAAACAGGTATGTACATGCACACACACACACACACACACACACACACACACACACACACACACACACACAAGAATACCTTCTCTTCTTCCTCTGCCCCCTCCCCCTGCTGGCAAAGTCCTCCTAAATCTCAGATATAAATATTCATGTGGTCCAGCCAGTATCAGACAGCTGCCTCATCACTGCTGGTCCACCTACCGTCAGCAGCTCTGGTTGGAACCCTGAGCTCCTTAGACACTAATGTTCAGGGCTGTGATCAGTGCCAGACACTTCATCTTTCTCAGATAGATTCCTCAGCTACTCCTCTCTCCAAGCTGTCTGCTTTGAAGCATAAACTACAGGAAAGCTGAGAACATAAAAATGGACATGCTGACAAGAAAGAGCACTGTGTTCAGAGGCAGACCGGCCTATAGGGCACACAGCTCTGTGTCCAGACCTCTCAGAGCCTCGGGTACCTCACCTGAACTTGGAGTTGTACTCCCCAGTGCAGATGATCTTTATGAGATTGGGGTGAGGTATGCAGGAAGGGTTCAACACCAGAGTATTGTCCATGTTGCTGGTAGTGGGAAAACATTGTTTTAGAGACAAAGTGTTGCTGGTAGTGGGAAAACATTGTTTTAGAGACAAACAGGTCTGAGATCTCATCAGCTCTTTTCTGCTGGCTCTGTGCTCTGTGCTTCTGGGTCATTTACCTAATGCCTCTGATTGTATTGGTTTATGGCTACCATTTTTGAATAGGTCTCTGTCCCTCAAGGTCATCTACTTCTTGGAGGATTATAGCCAATCCAAGCTACATATAAAAGTGCTTTGAGAAGCTGTCAGCACTAAACAAAGGCAAGGGAGTATTTGTTCATTTGTTTGTTGAAGCCCATTAAACACCTTGACTGCAGAGGAGTCTGTGTAACATGGAAGATGCTGGCTGCTACCACTTCAACCCCAACCAGAATGCTAACACTTGCCAGTGTTCCTGTGTAGGGTCCCAAATACCAGACTGCTGACTTCATGCTGTGCCAGCATGAGGCAGCCTCGTGTACAGGAAATGAGAGAGAATTCAGGTCCCAGTACTGAGGGTACCGACCCTAATGGAATGCCCCAGTGTTATGCCCGCAGAAAACAGACCTGAGGGTCTGGAGTACAGATCTTGCCAGTGGGTCTCTAGACTGGCATGGAGCCCCAGGCAGAAGAAACAGTGGAGACATACTGTTTTTCAGTCATGAGATGACCAGGTGGGTGTGAATGAATACTGGGGAGATGGTTCCAGAAGCCTGAGAAGGTTGAGGAGCGGATCCAAAGACTCAATCTCCAAGGGAATCCTGGGAGATTGTAGAACATATGTTAGCTGTATCACATGTCCCTGGAAATTAGATATTTGTTCTCCATTCCTGTAGTCACTAACAGAGGGTATTTCCAGAAGGGTCTCCCATCTCTGTTCTGCTCAGTGTCCTAACCTATAAGCAGGCTCAGATCCTCCAATGGGCAGAGTAAGACCTCAGAAGAAAGCATGGGACCCTTAGAAATGTGAAGCCATTTGAAAGATGGGAATCGTAAACCAATTGCCTACCTTGAAGATGGGCTAAGGATTGGGGAAGACCATTGATGTTAGCTGCGACAATTGACTAACTGGCCGTAAAGAGAATGTGTAGCCATTCACCTCAGGATGGAGAAGGGAAGGAAGAAAACAGGTTCAAGATTGCAGACAGCTTTGCAGCAGGCAGTAGAGGATTTGGATGCTCTCCTGGAGTAATTGGGAGCCATGGGAGAAACACGCGGAGCCATGGGAGAAACCCAGGGCAGTACAGGAGCACAGCCAGGTTTGTGATTTATGAAAACCAACCAAAAGTAAAAGTAAAAACAACCAGAAAGCTTGGAGCCATGAATCAGTCATCTAGGGAGTAGAGGGAGAATAGTATGCAAAGATAAGCCAAAGCTTACAACACACACCCCTACACATCTGAAAGAAGTTCTCTTCCTGTCCCTCCAGCCTGGCTGCAATGCTCCCAGCCTGGCCCTACTCTTGCATCATGAGTCCACCTCAGCATTCAGGGATAATCTGGATCCATCCAACAGTAGATTCCACCCCTCCTCGGCCCTGCCCAGAATCCAGCATCAGAGGGCTTCACTGACCTCCACCCTTCCCCAGACTCAAGTCTGGTGTGGCTTTTCCTACACCCACTCCTAAGGAACTGAGTCCTCCTTGGGTCTTTGAAGAAACAAGGTTCTTCCTCACTGTCCTGTCCCTGGGCTCACCCTGTTCCCTGGCCTGACTCTCCAGACCATATTGGTGTCTTCACTGAAGGCCAATGTCCAGACCCTTGGGCTAGGCCCTTTCTCATGACCATGATTCAAAGCAGGGGAGGTTGCCCCATTACAAAAGGATGGGAAGTAGAGAATGCAGTGGTGTGCACTATTCCAGGGAACACCGGTGTTGGTATGGACTCAACCTGGGGTTCCCTGTCCCTAGCTGACACCCTCACAAAGCCCTAAAGTTAAAGAGCCCACACTACAAAGAGCATGTAGCTTTTCTTTAGGATGCCATCAGCACAGGGCTAGCCCTTCCAGGGTACCTTAGGAAGCCAGGGTCCCATTTCAGCCCCTTTCTAACGATGGAAGAAGGCAAGCAACCTGGCAGAGAGTCCAGGCCTCAGAAGGACAACTCTGCCTCCTGCCCCCAACCCATTCCCCAACCCATTCCCCAACCCATTCCCCAACCCAGCCCCCAACCCAGCCCCCAACCCAGCCCCCAACCCAGCCCCCAACCCAGCCCGGCCAGTCAGCTGAAAACCTCTGACTCTGTCCGTGGCCCCTCCCCTCATCTGTGCACCTTAGGCAGCCACACCCAACCATACCCTTCACACAAATCCCTGAGCCCGAGCCCACCCCCACCCTTCTGCTGGGGAAGCCACCCGGCCCTGCCTTTTCTTCATAAAAGGCCTGCCTTTATTTTTATTCTTTAATAAGGTTGCCACTGGACTGAGGGAGGTAGATTTTAGCCCAAGGCTGCATCTGCCCTTCATTTAAAACTACCCTGACTCCCACAAGGTTGGAAAACAAGTCTCCGAGCTCCTCTTTTATAGTCTTCCTTAGATCCAAACCCAGAGCTATTTTTGCCAACAGATTGTGTCAGCCTGGAGCTCATTTGCCTCCAGAAAGGGTCCCTCTTGCGTAAAAAGCAAAACCCACCTGCAGCCTGCCAGACAACCCCATTCCTCTTATCCCACCTCCAGGATCTTCTCCTTGGCTGTCACTAACCCGGGCCTTCAAAGAAACCTTTTCTCTACCTGGAAGCTTCTGGAATCCTGCCGCTGCGCCAAACTCTTACCTCATCCACAGTCCTTAATTCTCAAATAGGCATGTAGTTTTAGATTCCAAAATATGTTTTTTTTGTTTCCCACTAGAAGTATACAGAGGGGGAGTTTATTGTTGTTGTTGATTGCACTGGGTTGTTTGACTAAGAACGTCTGGACAGAGGTAGGCAGTACAGGTTTGTTGGGGAAACCTGTCATTTACAAGGAAATGAAAAACAAAGGGAACATCTCCCTGCCAGGGCCCCTCAGAGGGAGTACCGTCTCCCCTCTCTGAAGCAAAGCCACAGGCTTCCTTTGTCATTAATTCATCAGGCTGGGTCCAGACCCCAAGGCCAGGCCTTGTCTGCCTGAGAGGCAGATCTAAAAACAGCTCAGGCCTCAGAGAGGGGCCAGCCCAGTGTCTAATTGCTCAGAGCTCTCTCTGCATCCTCCTTGTGCTCCCCCCCCCCGCAGGCGGCTTGAAGAGTGAAGACTCACTTTGATTTGGAGAGGGAGAAGAAAAGAAAGCTGCTTGCAGGTGTGGAGCCACAATCGCCCAGGCAACAGAGGGGAAAATGCCTCTCGGCAGGCAGGCTGCTAGCACAGGTGCAACTCCATTTTCCTAAGCCCATGCAGAGAGCGGGAAAGGAGTTGGGGAGGGGGTTTTTGGAGGGGGACACACGCTGCACGCTTGTGGAGAAGTCCAGAAGCAGATTGGGGTGTTTTTAATCCATCACAGGACCTGGAATACCAAAGAGCCCTGGTTGTAGCTATGAATTCTTGTTGTGTAGGAAAAAAGTTATGAATGGACAGATGAGTTACCTTGAACCTTGTGTATATTTTACCTGGGCCAAAATGGGAGTGAGGGAAGGAGGGAGTATGAATAGTGCCCATTTGGCTGGAAGTTTCCAAGACATTCGTTCAACTCTGCATTCCTTCAGCCTGCATTTATTATTGATAATAATAGCTACCATTTAGTGGCTCCCACAGTAGAGCAGGTGCTTGCTAAGCACTTTAACTTACCGTATGCAACTCAG
Organism: Mesocricetus auratus; assembly: GCF_017639785.1. NCBI lineage: Eukaryota > Metazoa > Chordata > Mammalia > Rodentia > Cricetidae > Mesocricetus > Mesocricetus auratus. The sequence goes on from NW_024429270.1 coordinate 9,727,291, forward strand.
GTCTCGCAGCTTCTCTGTGAGACAGACCTTACCATCTGCATTTTATTGATTAAAAAAAACTTTCTCAGCCAGAGACAGAGACAGGCACTTGCCCACTAAGCCCATGACCTGTAAGCGTAAGGGTTCAAAACCAGAAGTAACCACGTCCCAAGTCAAAGCTCTTACCTGCCAGGGTTGTCCCCTTCCCTCTGTGGGTCTCTGTGCCTGGCCTTGGGCTGACCATTAGAATAAATGTTTGGTATACCAAGTATTCTTGGAACGACATGTTAGAGGTCCATCTTGAGATTTAGCCATAAGAGGCAACAAAAGCTGTACTCTGCTCTTCCTCTGTGTAGCAAAGATGCCTGCTAAGCAGGCTAAGCTTCCCCACTGAGGCATGGAGTACACCATTAACTAAGATGACCTAGTTCTCTGGCCCACTGATAGCCACACTACCTAGTGAAACTTCCTCTCTCCCCCAGAACTTAGACAGGACCTAATCTACTCTTGTGACTTGGCTTAGTCAACAAAATGCAGTTGAAGAGTTAAGACTCTTCTGAGCTAGGTTTTAAGAACCTGGTAGCTTCTCCACCCTCACCCCTGTTTCTCTTGAAATCTGACCTTTGTCACGTGGCAGCCTCAATGTCTTCTTATAAAATAGGAGACACATGTCCTGGTCGTTGATGAACCTATGACACACAATGAGACCACGCTAGACTATCTAGCCTCCAGCCAAATCAATGTGAGCACAGTCAGCGGAGGGAACCCAGCACACACCAGAAGACCTCCTGACAGAAGCCCACCCGAATCCTCACCTGCAGAACAGGGAGCTGAACCACCGGTCATCAGGCTGTCAACAAGACCAGGGTTAGGGGTCTTGTCACTCATCTGTTTCCTTAAGCTGAGAAGCCACAGGGAAGTGTGATCAGAGGTATGCTCAGTCCCCGGTGCCCCAGGACCCACACAAATGCAGGCCCTTAAGCCTGGAATGTTTCTGCACCCTGGCCTCTTTGCCACCTTTTGTTGTTGTTGTTGTTATATTTCACTTTACGGAAAGAGGATGCCGCAGGCTGGGAGAAAAGAGAGTTCTTGGAAGCTGGGAGCTGATTGTACTGACACACTTATGAAGCTGAGCTACACAGCAAGACCTTTTCTCAAAAAAAAAAAAAAAAAGTCAGTGGATCCTGTGTGGAAGGCAAGACCATGAAGCCATGGGTTGGGTATTCAGATTCCTGTAACACTCACATCTTTTTATTGGAGGTCAAATAATTATTTCCACCTGTGTGCAGCTGACCCATCAGCTCTCTGCGGAACCCTCTGTGTTGAAGCTGGTGTTCTCTTGAGAAACACACCACTGGGAGATTAGACACAGTCCTCCTCATCCATGTGTTTTTGCCTTTTCATAATTTCAGTTACCACTGCCAACGGCAATCAAACACAGTCTAAAAATATTAAAGTGGAGTTTTCCTGAAATAAATACTTCATTAATTTTAAACACTTATATTAGACTAGATTGCTAAATTGTTCCATTATTGGTTATAATCATTGATAACTGGTACCCAATTTAAAGTGTAAACAGGTATGAATTGGGTAAATATAGGAAAAACAGAGTCTATACAAAGTTAGGCATCCTCAATTTCAAGTACCCCCTGGAGTTCCTGCATGCATGTGTAAATACATACACATGTAGGATATATTGTAAGATGCTGGCTCATATTATCAAACTCGGACTAAGAGGCCCTCTCATGTACCACATGAGAGCTGAAGACTGAAGAAAGCCAGCAGGGCAGTTAAGTCCTGGGAGCTGGAGATGCAAGGACTCCTGAATAAGCTTGGGCAGGTGGGTTGGGAACCAATTCAACCACTCTTTGTCTTTTCATTCTAACCCTCATTAGATTCAGGGATGCCCACCCCATGAGGAGAGCCATCTGCTTTATTCAGCCCACCAGTTCCAAAGCTAATTCCCAATGGAAATATATGGGAAGCATACCCAGAAATCACATTTAACCAGGTTTCTGGGCACTTGCTGGCTCTGTCAAGTTTGATATAAAATTAAACAGCACATGCTTTGTATCAGGGAAGATGTCATGTGGCAAAGCATGAGGATAGAAATAGAAAAGAACCAGGCACACTGCATTATTTTCCTAGTGCTTCTGGACCAAATTACAGCAAACACAAGCATCAAAGGCTAGAGAGACGGCTCAGTGGCTAAGAGTGTGTGCTGATCTTCCAGAGGATTCAGGTTCAGTCTCAGCATCCACATGATGCTCTACAACAATATGTAACTCAAGTTCCAGCGGATCTACCTAATGCCCCCCTTTGGCAATACACACACATGGTACACAGACATGCATAGAGGTAAACATTCATCTACACAAAACAAAAACAAATTTTAAAACACACACACAAGTTTACTCTCTCATGACTCAGGAGGCCAGAAGCCCAGAATCAAGGGGTCATGAGGACTGGTTCTCCCAGAAACCCTAAGAAAGGATGCCTCTCACCTTAGCTGTGTCTGCAGAAGAGGTGTCTGCAGAACTAGGAGGTAGTAAGAAAGGTGTTTAGTGTGACTGTAGCCAGGACCCAGGCTGTGAGCAGCCCTGTACCACAGCACTTAGAGAATACAGACCTAGGCCAAGGTTGTTAGATAATTGCACTCAATGTCATGCATGACAACCACAGCTCCCGTGCCAGGTGACTATGTCACTGTTGCACATCAGATCCCAGAAAAGACATTTCTAGAAATCACTGGAAGTATTCACATCCTTTTCCATTAAATCCTTTGGCTGGCCAATCCTGATCTGTGGTAGCACTTCTGAGAAGGGTAAAGAGAAGGTGATAGCCCTGTCAAAGGAAGCTGTCTGTCACTGGATCCTGCTACCTTTTGCCTAGTCATCCGACACTCCTCTTGGATGCCTGAAACTTACCTCAAATCACCAAATTCCTAGACTCAGCCCACATAACAAGCCAACAGATTTGCTTTGCCTGCCTTTCCCAACCTGAACTTTAACCTCCTAGCCTCAGTTAGCATGACCTCTATGATCAGCTGGCAAGAAAGAGCCCACCTACTCTACAGGAGATGGAATCTCAAAGCTTCTTGCTCAAGGAAAAGAAGGGGTAGGTAGTCTAAGTCTACCTCAACCTTCCAACTGCCGAGACTGCAGACACCCACACCCAGAAGGCTCATTCTCTTTCACATTACACTGGCTGGACAGTGTCAAACCACAGCCACCCCATGTTTGTTCAGGAGGAGGTACCCCGACTTGGCTTTGCTCCTGTTAATCTCCAGGTTGGTTGGTTCACTTCAGCTCTTGACACCGAAAGCATGCCTTTCCCTGGTGATGAGGGTGCCAGGCAGTTCGACAGGCCTGAATGCAGGATGTGGGTACTTCCTGGGTGGAAAAGGCCCACATTTGACATGGCTTCTGGTGCAGGTGGGAACTGTACAGCTGCAGGGAGCTACACAGAGGGGGCAAAGGAGGAAGGCAGAGGTGGCCCAACTCTATCAACAGTACAGCCAGCCTTGGTGGCTGTGACAGAAGAGTGGCCAGGGTTCACACAATCTGCCCCATGCCTTCGCACACGCTAGCCCCTGTCAGACACTCCACCAGCCTCTCACTTCGTGTGTCTTTCTTCGCAGTGTAACTTCAGGATCACGTATTCTGAGAAACTGTTGTCTCTCCGAGAGACCCAGTGCTGGGTCCCCACATGAGACACATACCCTCCTTTACAGTGTCCTGTCATCGTCAGATTAGATTCTTGCACTCGAGACTGCAGGTTTCTTCCAGAAAAGGACCCAACTTCAGATTCTGGATGAAACTTTGGAGGGAAAAGGAAAAAAAGAAAAAGGAAAATAAAGCTGCATGGAGAAAGGAAAGGAGGTAGAGGGGGAAGAAAAGTGTGATGGTTTGCTAAGGACGGCCCTCATAGACTCGTGTTTGAATGCTTAGTCACCACACGGTGGAGCTGTTTGAGTTAGGAGGTGTGGCCTTGCCGGAGTGGGTGTGTCCTTGTTGGAGGAAGTATGTCCCTGGGAGTGGGCTCTGAGGTTTCAAAAGTCTATACCAGGCCCAGGCTCCGCCTTTCTGTCCGTGGATCAGGGTGGAGGTCTCAACTGCGCCCCACCACCTTTGCATCCACCGCACTCCCTGCCGTAGTGATAATGGACTCCCCTCTGAAACTATAAGCAAGCCCCCAGTTAAATGCTTTCTTTTCTAAGATTTGTCTTGGTCATGATGTCTATTCACAATAATAGAACAGTGGCAAAAACAGGAAAAAAATGATGGAGAGAAGGAAGCAGGAAGAGAGGAAAAAAGAAAAGAAGGAAGGAAGGAAGGGAGGAAAGAAGGAAGGGAGGAAGGAAGGAAGGAAGGAAGGAAGGAAGGAAGGAAGGAAGGAAGGAAGGAAGAACAAAGGACGGCTGGACTGGCACAACTGTCACCTCCTTTTCGGTATTCAAGTGGAAATCCATGTTCTTATCACCGATGACCTCACTCCTCAGCATCCAGGACATGCCCAAGGGCCCTGCTGCCTAGTTTTGTGTGTCAACTAGACACAAGCTACAGTCATCAGAGAGGAAGGAGCCTCACTTAAGGAAATGCCTCCATGAGACCCAGTTGAAGGACATGTTCTCAATTAGTGATCGATGGGGGAGGGCCCAGCCCATGGTGGGTGGTGCCACCCCTGGGCTGCTAGCCCTGGGTTCTATAAGAAAGTGGACTGAGCAAGTCAGGGGACACAAGGCAGTAAGCAGCACCCTTCCGTGGCCCCTGTATCAGCTCCTGCCTCTAGGATCCTGCCCTGTGTGAGTCCCTGTCCTGACTTCATTCTGTGATGAACAGCAATGTGGAAGTGTAAGCCAAATAAACCCTTTCCTCCCCAGCTTGTCATTCGGTCACGGTGTTTTGTCGAAAGCAATAGAAGCCCCAGTCAAGGCAGGCCCCAAACACCTGCTTCCCCAGAAAGGTTCTGGTCAAAGCCAAGGTCTCTACAGCACTGTCACAGAGGCTGGCTCAGGGCAGAAAAAAAGGACAAGGAAATTCAGAGGGGCACGGGAAGGAGGAAGGAGCCCCTCACCCAACACCGTCTGCATCTGACTCACATTTCTCAACGGCCGAGAGTCAAGACTCACAGCAGACAAAACTCAAAAGCGCTGTGAAGCCTGCCTGCACAGAAACATTACTCCTTTCCTGAGAGAGAGAGCTCAGGCAAGAGCAGTAAAACAGCTAATGAACCGTGCTAAAGGCCAAAATGTATGTGGACCTTTGAGTCTAACTTCATCAGCACTCCTTGTCTCATCCATAAACCCGCACAGCTCACCGCATAAACCACCTTACAATCACATTTATAAAAGATAAGCAAAATAAGTAAACCGGCTCACAGCTTTGTACTTAAATTTTAAACTTTGCATAATCTTTGCACTTGCTTGCAAATTATATCCTTCGGCCATATTAACTTCAAAATGCTACTTACTAAGACACTTAAATGAGTGTCTCTCTCCCCTCTTCTCTCTGTCTCTCTCCCCCCCCTTCTCCCCCCACCTCTTTGTCTGTCTGTCTGTCTTTGTCTCCCCCCTATCTCTCTCTGGCTTTGTCTCTCTGTCTCTCTTTGCCTCTATCTCCTCCAGTACGTACTCCTTAACTATATGTGTGTCTTTACTTAATAAACTGCAGCTTTAGTTTCATACAGTTTTATCTTTTAATTATTTTCTGATGTAGAAATCAAAACTCTAGCTTCACATGAATGCTGGGCCAGCATGGGCTATCGCTCTCGGGATCCTGAATAGAGACAAACTGAGAACGAGAGTTGAGTTGCTCTGTTTTACTCTTCTGTACACAGCAACATTAGGAAAGGCCTCATCTTTTCCAAATCTACTTCACAATGTGTCAGACAGCAAGGTCCAGCAACACCAGCACTTTTTGAGTTAAACATGAAAGAAAGAGGTTGGGACAGACAATGCAAGTGTTAGGAGAAAAGGTGGTCTCGGGATATCTGCAGCAGTGAGAGTTTCTTTAAAATCCACACCATAGTCATCATTTAGTGTCTGCATTATATAGATTTACTTGTGATTTGTTGGTCCTGGACTTGAAGAAATTCCCCCCAAAGTAACCTTTCACTAAGATTATTGGTTGAAGCCTGTACAATGTCTAGGGATCTATAAAATGCCGGATTCCTACCAAAATAGCATAGGAGACTAGCTCTGAGACTCGACATTAGAAGTTTAGAGCTGCTGACAGTGATAAACGAGCCCCATTCCTACAAGTGATCCGGTCACACTGGTGATGGCGGGTGGAGCAGAACCAGAACTGGGGCTAGGACCTGTAGTTGGTGAAGGCTCCTTAGATGCATCATATGAAGACCGCCACCACAGAGCTCTCACTGTAACACACACACAGAGACCAGCTCTCTACCAATACTTCTGTCACCTACCCCAACCCCATCCCACTCCCAACCTCTTCATTTCTGTGTTAACTCAAAGACTCAAAAAAAAAAAAAAAAAAAAACATTGCCCCAGAGTAAGGGGACATGTGCAAGATCTATAATGGTTCAACTTGACAGACATCAGTAGATAGAGCCAACACCAAAATTGTAGAATATATCATCATAAATTTGAGGAAAACTAAGAGACCTACTTTGTGGATGCAACTAGAGCAAGAGTTGGTGGCTTGCACGTTAGGAAAGTAGGACATTGTCTGACCTGAGGAGCAAGAGACTGTGAGGAAGCATCAGAGCCCCCACGCCTGAGCAGAACCTTGGTGACCCTTTCTCATTCTAAGTACAATACCTGTGTACTAAAGAGCCACCAGGCCACTTAGGATTCAGATAAAGGACTCTTCTTCCCTTCCCTTCAGAGAGCTGGCCATCGGTCATTTCTTCACCAACTTCTGTGGCACAAAAATGTTTTCTGGTCTTAGGACTTAGGAATCTGGGATAGAACCCTGGGAGAAAGTAGATGGCTTCAGTCACTTGGGTCAATGATTTCTTGTACTCCACAGAATCCCTAAAGTGCTGTGAGAACTGACAACACATCTCCAGCTCAGACTAACTGCCTCACTCTCCCCTTTTCACAATGAGAGAGGCTACAAGGGACTTTTATTTTGAAACAGGACCTTCTGAAAACAACTGGGAACCACTGCTTCATATTTTTAAGACAAACCAAGAGTTGTCTCTGGCTATTAGGTCCCTGGGGCATTGGGATTTGTGTAATTGTGTTGCCATTTTTAGCTCTTATGAAGAAATAAAAATTTATGGGTGCTGGACCATTAGGCTAGGTTCTGTCTGCCACTTTTGCAAAGCCAAGGCTGGGCTCTGCAGAGTGAATAATAGTCATGTGGTCATTTGTGTATAGAAAAAAGGGGTTTAGTTCTGGTATGTATAGGGGATATGCAACCTGGGACACATTTCTAACTGTGTGTGTGTGTGTGTGTGTGTGTGTGTGTGTGTGTGTGTACTTACACACATGTACACATGCACACATTTATAACGATGAACATAGAAAGGCAATAGTTGAAGAGTATGCTTTTGTCATTTCTTCCTGTTTTAGCTAGGGTTCTCTAAAGGAATAGAACTAATTATATGTATATGATTTATTAGAGTAGATTACATGCTGTGGTTCAGCTAGTCCAACAGTAGTTATACTCAGTAGAAAGACCAAAAATGTGACAGTTGTTCATTCCAGGAGGCTGAATGTCTCAATAGTCCAGAAGGATCTTAGAGAGATTCTGGTCTTTTGTCCCATCAAATCCCCAAAAAATGGGTTCCAATACTTTTGGCACTTTGGCAGTGGGATGGGTGAACTTGCCAGCAAGAATAAAGGCAAGCAGGCAAAGCCAAAGGTTCCTTCTTTCCCATTCTTGCATTTGGGTTGTCACCAGAAGGTGTGGCCCAGATTTTGAGGGAGCTTTTCCAAATCAAATGATCCAATCAAGTAAATCCCTTACAAACGTGCCAAGTTGATTGGGTTTTAGCTGATTCCAGATGTGGTCAGATTGACAGCATCACACATCCCCAGGCTATCCCCTGAGTTCCAGCTATCTTCATTCCAGTAATCTACCTCACAACTGATAGAGTTAATCTCGATTTAGGACAGAATGAGAAAGGTCTCTTTGGCTCATTGCCCCTGGGGGTACTCAAGGCAGAATTGGAACTTACTGGAAAGTTAAGGGCCCTCCCATTAATTAGAGTTTATCAAAGGCATGAAAAGTTCTTTGGCCTAGATAAGATTTGACTGTAAGACCTTCTTCAAGCAGAGCCAAACAACAATGGACTAACACATATGGAATCATGAGGCAAATAAACATTTTCTCTGTTTAAGTTGTTTTGTCGGGCATTTTGTCAACAACAAAAAAGATGACTACCCCTGACCCAGTGCCCCACTCTGTCCCCCATGACTCGAGCAAATCAGTGGCAAGATCAGGACTGTGCTGTTGATAGATTTTGGTAAGAGGAAACAACTGTGGGTGTAAGAAGACCCATGTCACTTTGGACTCCCATCCAACAATGTGAGGTGCACTCTCACCCTGAACTCTTGGGGAAGGGTCTAGGCCCTGCCCTATATGAAATGACAGACTATGGACACCCCCATGGAGGGCCTCACCCTCCCTGGGGAAATGAAGGGATAATGGGGGGTTGGGGGGAGGGCACGGGAGGAGGGGAGGGAAAGGGAGAGGGCCCTGGAACTGACTTGTGAAGCAACCTTGTTTCTTATCTAAATTTAAACTGAAAAATAAATAAATAAATAAATAAAAGAAGACCCATGTCTTCAAAGGGGAGAGCATCCAACTCTGAAACTCAGGGTGAAGGCAGAGGCGAGACCCTACGTGGCAGAGGAGGAAGTGGAAAGGGGGCATTATGGAGTCACCAGAGGCTCCCCCACCTAATGCAGTCTTGACACCCAAAGGTAGAGAAACTGCCTACTGAAGAACATCTGGCTTCTCCCCAGTTCCTCAGCCCCATTCAGAGGCAGCCCTGGCTCTCCTAGAGCACCAGCCTTTAAGGGAAAATCCTGTAAGAGAAGACGTGTGAATGCTGGCAACCCTGCTGCTGTGTGTATGTCCCTGTGTTTTCCTAAGCACACAGAGCAAATGAGTCAGGATAAAAATAGATAATAGCAGAGAACCAACCAGGGCCTGCAGGTGTAATCACTGCCCTGCTGGTTACTTTTCAGAAAGGTGTCTCTCCTGGAGATGAGTCGGGTAGGGCAGTAGGGTCAAAGTGAATACAACACGAAGGTGGTTCTGTCCTCAGTCACTGAAGAAACATGTCGGTGCCTGGGGAAAACATCAAGTGAAATTCTGAAATTTTTCACTACAGAACAAGAGTCTTGTATTTAATGAGCTAAAGGGAGACTACACAGACCTTATTTGGTTCTTTGTCTAGAGGCCCACTATTAAATAAGACATTATTAATACTGAACAAGTCTCAAAATGGAGAGAGTCTGTTTAGAAATGCAGAATCCTTCCCAAACAAAGTCAAGAGATAGTCTCTGAGTTCAGGGTCGGTGTTAGCCTCAGTTCTTAGGGGAAACAATTAGACAATGGGCACTCAGAGCAAGCCTACTATCTTTCATGATCCAATGCAGCAAATGCTTGGGAGAAAAGAAGACAGTGGAACCATCCATTCATCTTTGCAATGTTTTCCCATGGTCTGCTTTGTTCATGTTCCGGGCAAGGCTAGAGGCTAGAATGTACTACACACCAAGTCTTTGTTCCTGTGGATAAAAGGAAGCTATTGGATGGATATTGATAGTATGCAAAGAAGAAATGCTCTTGGGAAGATTTTTGTAAGGGTGCACTAACTTTAAAGGGCCCATAAAGGGTCAAGCAGACTGATCAATAATCTTTTGGACTCTGTGGTCTGCAGCAGAGTAGAGAAGACAGAGACAGAAACTGGTGGCAGTCATAAGTAGGCAGAGAAGTGGTTTCATAATGTACGAGTAGCCCCTCGGAGTATATAGAAAACAAATCTGAGAAACCCCAATACTCTCAGGACACAATGTGGTGTAGATCTGAGATTTATCTGAAAACCATGGCTTCTGGTTCTGAGGAGGAGGAATGGGTCACTGATGTCAGGAGGTCGATAAGATAAGGATCTTTGAACAACTTTGAAGGAGATGCATCTATTTGGGCTCAGTATTTCCAAGGTTACCATCTGTGGACAGTTAGGTGTACTCCTTTTGAACCTTTGTGTGGTAAGACAGAACATAATAGCAGGAATAGCCATGATGTAGAGTAAAGTAGCTTGCCTGATAGCAGACAGGACATGGTGAGTGAGAAAGGGGCAAGGAACAAGATAGACTCTCCAGAGACATAACCTCCAGTGACCTACTTCTTCCAACCATGGCCAACCTCCTAGTTTCTAGAACCACACACTGCTATCAGATTATGAATCCATTAATAGATCAATCCATTGAGTGAGTTATAACCCTTACAACCCACTCACTTGCCTGAAGCCCATCCAACAAAAGTTTTTTGATACATGAGCTTTGGGGGAGAACTTCATATCCAAACTGACACCAGGAAGATCTTACACATGTTGGGACAAGAAACTATTGGTCCCATCTTAGAAAGAAAGGGGAAGATGCTGGAGAGTCCACCAGGCCCGTAGAGTTTCGCACTTGATGTTGAAAGTTCTGAAAGTGCTATTAGAAGGACAGCGTAAGCTAGGGAGAAAAGATGAAGAAATGGAGAGTGAAGAGGCCAGGTGGTCACCTTGGTTTCAGAGTCAGTGAGCAGCAGAGATAGGCTTCAAACTCAGGTCCCAGATCTCCATGACTCCAAATAGCTGTGCTCCTGACACCAGGAATCAAAGGCATGTATTTCCCCTCTCGCTCCTTCTCTCTGCATCTGCTTTTCAAAGTTAGCTCTTCGGGAAGAAGCAAGCCGAGACCAGTGCTGTTGCTCTTGCTCTGACTCTGAGGAGGACATCAGCCTGGGAATTAATACAGCACTGCCTACTTCTTGATGACAGGCCCAGAGTCTGTGGAGCCTTCCCCTTCAAAGGATGAAGTAATTCATAAACAGGAGACTTGCAGGCAAGAGCAATGAATCTCAGGGGCCTTGCTAATTAAAAAGCCCGTATTACATTACTTCCTCAAGGACTTGTCTTCTAATTTTTAGGATTATGCTACATTGATTAATTTATACAAGTTTTTAATCCCTCTGTGTTTAATGAAGTCCAGGAGCATGGGAACGGGAGCATAATTGAGCTTCATATTATTTTATTAGAGAGAATTATGGCCTAGTGTGTCATAGAGATGTTTGTGAGGGCAGGGAAAGAGCACTCAAACCATTAACCAATTGCTTTCCCAATGCCAACAGGACATTCCCCAGGGCCAATACACTGGCCAGTTCATCTTTCTAAAGCACATTCCGCCGTGACCGCCTAAGAGAAAAGCATCCATCCTTGTCACGGCATGCAGTGCCTTTCCCACCATGACATGGCGCCTTCCCATACAACACTACTCTCCACACACACAGGCATACACAGGAAAAGGCCAGAAGCTGAGGTCTGGCTTCTCTCCCGTATGCACTCTGACTTATTTAGGGGGACAGATATGCTATTAGAGTTAGGGCCTGTGCCTCAGTAAGCCAGGTTTAGTCACCTGTCCTCTCAATAAGACAATGAAAACAGCCAAATTAATAGTGAAAACAGAAAGGAGGGAGATTTATTCCATGTGAGAACCTTGGAACAAGGAACAAAAAAATCCCAGCGACCCTCTTCAAGTCTGTTCCTCAGGAAAATGGAAATCAGTCTACCACAAGATCAAGCAATTCCACTCTTAGGCATATACCCAAATGATGTACATTCATACAACAAGGACATCTGTTCAACCATGTTCATAACAGCGTTATTTGTTATAGCCAGAACCTGGAGGCAACCTAGATGCCCCTCAACTAAATGGATAAAAAAAATGTGGTACATTTACACAATGGAGTACTACTCAGAAAAAAAAATGGAATTTTGAAATTCGCAGGCAAATAGCTGGAACTAAAAGAAGTCATCCTGAGTGAGGTAATCCAGTCACAAAAAGACAAACATGGTATGTACTCACTAATATATGGATTTTAGACATAGAGCAAAGGATTACCAGCCTACAATCCATACCGCCAGAGAAGCTAGGAAACAAGGAAGACCTTAAGAGAGACATGCATGGTCCCCCAGAGAAGGGGAAAGAGATAAGATCCTGAACTAATTGGGAACATAGGGGGAGAAGAAAGGGAGTTAGGATAAAGAGAAGGGGAGAGGAAGACATGAGGGAGCAGGAAGATTGAGTCGGGGGAAGAATAGAGGAGAGCAAGAAAAGAGATGCCATAATAGATGGAGCCATTATAGGTTTAAAGAGAAATCTGGCACTAGGGAAATGTCCAGAGATCTACAAGGGTGACCCCAACTAATAATCTAAGCAATAGTGGAGAGGCTACCTTAAATGCCCTTCTCTGATAATGAAAGTGATGACTATCTTATATGTCATCCTAGAGCCTTCATTCAGTAGCTGATGGAAGCAGAAGCAGACACCCATAGCTAAACACTGAGTTGAACTCCTGGAATTCAGTTGTAGAGAGGGAGGAATGATGAGCAAAGGGGTCAAGACCAGGCTGGAGAGACCCACAGAAACAGCAGATCTGAACAAGGGGGAGTTCATGGACCCCAGACTGATAGCTGGGAAACCAGCATAGGACTGTTCCAGACTGCCTGAACGTAGGAGGTCTGGACAATCTATGGGGCCTCTCTGGTAGTGGATCAGCATTTATCCATAGTACACAAATGAACTTTGGGAGCCCACTCCACATAGAGAGATACCCTTCAGCCTAGACACACGGGGGAATGTCTGGCCCCTACTCCAAAGATCCCCATGGAAGGTCCCCATGGAAGGCTCACTCTCCCTGGGGAGCAGAAAGGTGATGGCATAAGGGGCCAATGGGGGGGCAGGGGAGGGAAAGGGAACTGGGATTGACAAGTAAGACAAGCTTTTTATAATTTAAATTTAAAATCAGAACAAAAAAGAGAAAAGAAAAGAACAAGCCATTTCAATTTTCAATGCCAGAAAGAAAAAAAAACCTGTTTTAAAAATGGGCAGTGGTGGTGCATGACTTTAATCCCAGTGCTCAGGAGGCAGCGGCAGACAGATCTCTGTGAGTTCAAGGCCAGCCTGCTCTATAGAGGGAGTTCCAGGACAGCCAGGATTACACAGAGAAATCATGTCTTGAAAAAGAAAAAACTAACAAAAAAAAAAACCTGCCTCAAAATGTATACTTTGAGAATAGTACTTTCTATAAACCTAAATGCACAGACCCAGGGGGACATTTAAGTACATTATGGGGCAAGCAAGCATTCACTGGAGTATATCAGAGTTCACAAAGTGTATTAGTTACACATACACCCAAACGCACTGCCATTACAGAGTCCAAAGCCCATTGGCACCTTGTTTATCATTTACTTTATAAGATCAGGTGAATAAATTAAAATGCACAGGACACCATATGTTCAAAGAATGAATACACTGGGCCTGTTGGCTCACACCTTTAGTCCCAGCACTCAAAGGCAAAGACAGGTGGAACTCTGTGAGTTCAAGGCCAGTGTGGTCTACAGAGTGAGTTCCAAGGTAACCAAGCAATAGAGAGGGAGACTCAATCTCAAAAGTAAACAAATAACGAATGAATAAATAAATAAATAGTCCTATTGTCCACCTGACATTGTGTTGTAGAGCAGTGTCACCTACCAGGTCACTTACCTTTGGGACAGTTATTTAAGTTTTCTTCATTGCTGGGCATTCGTGGTGCATGCCTTTAATCCCTTTAATCGGGAGGCAGAGGCAGGCAGATCGTTGTGAGTTCGAAGCCAGCCTGTTCTACAGAGCGAATGCCAGAATAGGCTCCAAAGCTACACAGAGAAACCCTATCTCGAAAAACCAAATTACAAAAACAAAAAACAAACAAAAAAAGGCTTTCTACATGTAGTCCCTTCATCTATGAAATGGAGATCAGGCAGGCAGAGTTGCCTCTTGGGGTAAGTAATTGAGTCAAAAGTGGGTAAGATGTTTGGTAAGATGCTCAGGGGAAGCTTTGCTTCCTGCTGCTCTTGGTGCTTCTTGCTGATAATAGGGGGTTTTAACATCCTGCCCTGACCACATCTATGAAGTTTCCTCATCTCTTGCAGTCTGTATGGTGAACAGGCAGGGTTTCTGGTTGTGAGACAGAGCAATTTCCATCTTCTGTCTCATGCCTTTAAGTATGTGTCTGGTATTCTTGACAAAAGACCTATTCACCTCTACCACCACAAAATGACTTTTAAATAAACTTAGGAAAAGTTAGGTTCCTCCCCCACTGAGAGGATCTCGCAGGAAGAACTGACAGCAGCTTGCAATTTTCTATCTCAAGTCCAAGTATCACAGGCAAGCACAGAGAGAAGCTTAGTAACCTGGGGTCACTTGGTGTGGGTTGTTATTCTCCTAGCAATGCACGTGGCAGCCCAGATCCATCACCTGCATGGATTATATGCACACACCCCTCTCCAAGCACCCAGAAAATTTGCACACGCACACACACACACTACATTATACATACACATACACACCTGTAAACAATGAAACAAGTTTCTTCTGACATAACAAAAATCAAATTTAGTTTCTAGCCAACTATAGTCCTAAGGCATCCAGAGCTAAGAATGAAAATGTCAATCCAGCCTAAAGTGTTTGGGGTGAGTGCATAGTAAGACAAACCCCGTCCATGAGTGAACTTTGAGGGAGAATTCCATTTTCCATCTTATGCCCATCCAGAGTCATGTATGTGATTAAAATATGCTACATTATGGGAACTGACAGTCCCAGGAGGAAGATGATTATGTGACTTATCAATCAAAATAGAGAATCACCATGGACTGGAGAGATGGCTCTGCAGTTAAGAGTACATATAAATGACTCTTCCAGGGGACCCAAGTTTGATGGCCAACACCCACAAGTGACTCCCAAAACGCCTCTGGCTTCTGGGGCACCTGCACCCGTAAACACATAAACACATACACACAAACAAATACATATACATCATTAAAAGCAAAGCTTTTCTAATGGAGGACCACCCACACTGACTCCCTTTGTAGCCAGTCCTTTCCTTAGGCCTCACCAAAAATCACTCCAGGTTACAAAATGGGGCTCTTAACTACTCTTGTGGACCATTGCTCCCTTTCAGAGAATTCTGATCCTTTCTGTAAATATGCTCCAAATAAAGTTTCCTGGCACTTTTGAAAACCTGGAGAGAGAGAGTTTTATTTTAGATTCCTTGAATAAGAGGCCCAAACCCTGACTCCAAACACCGTTAACACAGGGAACCTGTGTATCTGCATGCTCTGGGAACAGGAACAGTTCTCCAGCGGTTGTGACACGCCAGCAATCTCCTCCAGCACACCACAGTCAAAGGACTGGGGGCTTTCTTTTTAGACTCAGCAGGGGAAAGAAAGAAAGAAATCTTTGCAGGAGGACAGTAGGAAGGATATCAGGTGTGTGTGTGTGTGTGTGTGTGTGTGTGTGTGTGTGTGTGTGTGTGTGTGATGTTATATTATAAACTCATAGGACAGATGCCAGACACTCCCCTGTGCCAGAGCAATTGAGATGGGAGTTTATTCTGAAGCCCTGCCAATATACAGGATGTGTTATTTTTAAGTTCCCCCCTAGAAACTAAGCCCCTAATTAATACCTTCATCAAAGCCTGTACCTCACAGTTGGATGTCTCTCAAGGTTCTCATAGGCACCTGTAATCATATTCCACAAGTCTGACAAACTCATCCATCTCTGAAAGAGAATACTTAGAGAAACTACAATAGAAGTGGTGTTCCTGTAGTTTTCAGTTGTCAACATTTCCATATGGAATTATGACCAGCTCTTTCATAACACAACTTCTCTAGGCAAATCATTGTCCTTATCACTGTAGTATGGCTAAGACTCCTGGCCATGCCTCTGTATACCTGGGCTTGGTACAGATACATCTGTATAGCTCATTTGTATCCATCCATATTGTGCAAAAAGCACTGAGTTTTCCCAAATTCTCCTGTACCTCTCATAACACTGCTAAGATGAACGTGTAGTTATTGGAGTCATCCCATTTTTCAGATGAGAAAAATGAGGAACAGAAAAGCAGCAGTTTTGCCTAACCTTACTCAGCCAATTATTGAAAGCTCTAGCCTCTTGCCTTCCTAGATCAGGTGAAGTAAATTCAGTTGTGCTTCCTGCACTGGTAATGAGTCCCTCATCAGCTCTGAAGATAATCAGTATCAGTGCTCTCGGGGCTGGAGACAGAGCTCAGCAGTTAAAGTGCATACTGCTCTAGAGGAGGACCTCAGTTTGGTTCCCAGAACCCATTTCAGGCAACTCACAGCCACGGCTAACTTCAAGTCCAGAACATCCAACATCCACATCTGGCCTCTTTATGCAACTATACCCACGTGCACACACTCCCCACCATGCATGCAGAGATACACATACATAAACATAACTAAGAATAAAAACAAATCTTTAAAAATCAATGTTATCTCTCCAGAAAGCCTCAGAGAAGATGCCTTAAGCAACGGGTGGCCACTTGGGAATCCCCGACCAGTGTAGTTCTATGATTCTAGACATGTAGGACACTCATCACAAAAGCACAAGAATTCAAATGGAGAAAAATAGGAAGAGCCATAATAGCAGCAGAGATGAGCAAGCCCTGCCCAATGCAAGAAGCTCGGAAAGAAACGTGATTAAATTCTGTGTTTCATGTCCCTCCCCCTTGACTGCGGTGGGTTTTCATAAACCGGCATGAGCCTAAGACTCCTGTCTTTGTTAGGGTTTCTATTGCTAAGAGACACCATGACCATGGCAACTCTTATAAACGAAAACATTTAACTGAGAGGGCACGCTTACAGTTTCAGAGGTTCAGTCCATTACCTTCATGGTGGGGAGCATGGCAGCATGCAGGAAGATGTGTTGCCGGAGCTGAGAGTCCTGCCTCTTAACTCAGAGGCCACAGGAAGTCTACTGACTGTCACACTGAGAGAAGCCTGAGCAAAAGAAACCTCAAAGCCCACCCCCACAGTGACATCCTTCCTCCAACAAGGCCACACCTCCTAATAGTGCCATTCCCTTTTGGGGCCATTTCCTTTCAAACCACCACAAGTGCAAAGAAAGCAAATGTCACAAGCAATGCAGTAGCATATGGCAATTGTCTTCAAGGGAGAAGGAATCAGTCTCTGTGGACTATCACAAAAGTGGAAGCATTTGCAGGAATGTAAGTTATGCCTTCCTCTGTTCAGACCTTTGGGGTTGGGAAAGGTTACCTATTGGCTTCTTTTAGATGTGACATCCCTCTTTATGCTCACAGATACAAGACTCCTAATCTTCAGATGAAGAAATAAGTTCAGAAAAGGCAATCGAGTTGTCCGAGGTTAAAAACATGGTCCCCCCACAGTGATGCTAGGAACTGGTCAGAAAGTCAAGGGACAACTTCCAAGGGTGAGGACCCCTCACCTAAGACAGGCAGCAAATCACTCTGATGCAGTCCATTCTCAAAGCTGCTTTAGCCTCCCAAACCATTCAGTCCAAATGACATTTGTGTGGCCAGATGAACCATATGGTCCAAGAGAAATAGAGACTATTCACAGAGCTAGGTATGGCAATACATGTATGGTAACCTTGCATTCTGGAGGTGGAGACAGGTGGGTTGCAAGTGTAATGCCAATCTGGACTGCATAGTTCTTGGGCTACATAACAGAATTTCTGAAGACAAAACAGGGGAGTGGGATGGAGGTGGAGAGAAGATACTATAAGATACTAGGCTCATTCATAATAGATATATTCTCATTACCCTACCCAGGCATCCCCAAATAATGAGAACACATCACATATTTTTTCTGCAGTTAATGTTTCCACTCAACCCATGTTGGTACATGTTATTCAAAGGAACAAAGGGATTTATCTTTGTTTTATAGAGCAGATGTTGACCCCTGAGCCAAACCCAGCCAGACTCCTCTTTGCTTGTGAATAAAGTTGTCGGAGTACTTCCATGGCCACTCGTTTAAGTACTGCTTATGGCTGCTTCCCTGCTACAGTAGTGGAATAGTTATAGCCACGATGGTGTGGCCTACTAAGCCTACAATGCTTGCCATCTGGTCTTTTCTGTC
Source organism: Mesocricetus auratus (assembly GCF_017639785.1). Taxonomy (NCBI): domain Eukaryota; kingdom Metazoa; phylum Chordata; class Mammalia; order Rodentia; family Cricetidae; genus Mesocricetus; species Mesocricetus auratus. Next base: position 9,745,414 of record NW_024429270.1, read on the forward strand.
AGCCTCCTGATCGTCCCCCATCCTCTTATAAAGTACACCATTGTATTTCTCTTATTGGTGGGCATTTAGGTTGTTTCACTTTTATGCTATTTAGACTGTGGTTGGAAATCTTGCACACATTTGTGAAATTATCTAGGGTGTGCATTTAAAGATGTTGAAGTATGTTCGACTTTTCAGGAAATTTAATTTTTTTCTCCTAATTGGTTTTGCTAGTTTATGCTCCCAACAGCAATGTAAGATAACCATTAATTATCTTCTGTGATATCAGATTCTGAACTACATTTCGTACTGTGCATATGAAATAGAATCTTCTAGTTTTCGTTTGCATTTTCTCTAATTGCTAGAGAAAGCAAGCCATTTGTGGTCTTCAACAGCTTGCCCTCCATGGCCTCGCCCACCTTCCAGGATGGGGCTTGCCTCCCTCCCGATCTTGACAGGTTTTCCCATATTCTGATACAGGTTCTCTAGTGTAACACTACACAGGCACCACCCCGACTGTCAGGGGTAGTGCTTTCATGGCCAGGTTTGGAAAAGGTAGATATTTCTTAGTAAAAAAAACATCCTTCACAGGGTCTGTGATTTGTGTCTTATGGGATCATTTCTTACGAGAGACACAATGTCCAGGTGCATGTATAAACGTTCAAATTTAGAAGAGAAAGATCAAATCTTTATACCAAAAGATCAAATGTCTCCTGGCATCTTTATACCAACAAGTCAACGTCTCAGTGCATCAAACACCACCAACTTGGTGTTTTCAAACTTTTAAATTCTTGCCAGTTGAATGGTTAAGAATGGCATATCATTGAGGCCTTAATTTACATTCCCCGGGTCACTGATTATATGAAATGTTTCTTTGTGTGTTTATTTGCCCTCTGGATACTCTTTACGCAAAATGTTGATTCATATCTTTCACCATTTTACTTTGGGTATGATTTTCTTTTGTCTTACCAGTTATTTCATATTCTTGTACCCAATCCTTTCTAGAATGTGTGTATTACAGAGGATTCATTGCTAATGTGTACATTTAAATTGATTTTTTGTCTTGTCTTCTGTTTCAAAGGTGTCTTTTCACTTTCCTTAGGATATCTACAAAAGTTCTTAATTTTAATAAAATGTAGTTTACTGACCTTTTAAATAACCAGCCATCTTTGTTACTTTCCTTTTATGTTTTAAAGAAGTCTTACATAGTCAGAACAAAAAATTGCACAACAACAGTTCAACACCCAAATGCCAATTGCTAGAAGAGTAAATCAACCAGCTATGGTAGGAGTCAGTGTGAAAAATCACCAGAGAACACCACCAATAACTACAGTAAGACACAATAACATGTGTCTTACATGTCGTCCACAAGTAACCCCTCAGGGGACCTAGTGCAGGCTTAAGGTCCCCATTGGTAAAGTTAGAAAATTACCAAATAAACTAAAATCATAAAGTGTAAAGAAAACCTAATTGGGATGAGAAAGCATCAAAGGGAAAGTAGAAAGACATGCCTGTGACTGGGAATGGAGATTTGCACAGGCTGCTGAATTGAGGGGCAGGGCGGAGTGGGAGTTCCCAAATGTGAGCTATTAACCCAAGAGTTTGATGTGTGCCTGGGGCAGTGGCTTCATTGGTGCTTGTTGCCTTTTTAACAGAAGCTAAATATTACAAATACAAGTAACTCAGGGAAAAAAGGAGACTGTGCCCAAACTAAGAATTATAATTAATGCAATTACATCTTCCTAACGCATTAGGTTTTTGATGTTTCTATACTGGGATCATAAGTATAATCCTCCTAAATCTTCTCCTAAACTTTTTAAAGCTTTTGCATTTTGATTTCAGATGTTTAATTCACCTGTAGCTGTATGTGTTTGTAAATTGGCAATTGGATGGTTTCTTCTTCTCTCTCTCTCTCTCTCTCTCTCTCTCTCTCTCTCTCTCTCTCTCTCTCTCTCTCTCTCAGTTTTTCACACAGGGTTTCTCTGTGTAGTCCTGGTTGTAGATGAGGCTGGCCTTGAATTCACAGAAAACAGCCTACCTCTACCTCCCAAGTACTAGGATTAAAGGCATGCACCACCGCCACCTGGCTCGGAAGGTTTCCTAATGTAGATTATTAATTATTTATTCCTATGCTATCAGCATGTCTGCTGTATCATACACACCACTGGGAGGCTAATATAAATGTGCCTGGATTCTCTGGATTATGTGCTATTCTTCTGTCTGTCCAAATTCACAAAATAGCACACCTTTTTAATTAACACAGCTCTCTAACAAGTCTTGGTGCCTTGCAGAGGGAATCCCCACCCTTTTCTGGTTTGAGATGCCTCGGCTACTCAAAGCTCTTAAATATTCTACATTCATCTTAGAAAATGCCTTGTTGGGATTTTCATTGTAGATATATTGGGTTTGTAAAGCTAATTTTGGACATCTTTCTAATATTTACTCAACATGTGCTAGAACATGGCATATATCTCTGTTCTGTGGGATTTTCTTATAAGGGTAGCAATATTCTTTCATAGAACTTAGACAAACTTTTCATTGCATTTATTTCTCAGCATATTACACTTTAATGCTTTGTTGCAAATACATAGAATGTAATTAATTTTGCATACTGATCTTTAACATTTTTTATTTGACTTTACATTTTTGTTGTCTGGGGGAGTGGTGGGTAAACGCATCTCTCAGGGTCAATGTGGAGATAGAGGTCAACTTTTGGGAGTCTGCTTTCTCAGGTTCTCAGTCTTAATGGCAGATTTTTACCAAGCTTTCTCACTGGCCCTATGCTGATCTTAGAGCCAACAAATTTGAACTTTTTTTCTAATTATAGTTATTGTCTTTAGTGTTTCTTGGTTTTTTAAAAAAAATATTTGTTTGTTTAAGGGTTTGTTTTTGTTTTAATTTTTGTTTGGAGATTCCTCAGAAAAATGAGAATAAATCTTCCACAAGACCCAGCAACACCACTCTTAGGCACATATCCAAAAGATGCCCATTCATACAACAAGGGCATCTGTTCCACTATGTTCATAGCAGCATTATTTGTAATAGCCAGAACTTGGAAGCAACCTAGATGCCCCTCAACTGAAGAGTGGATAGAGAAAATGTGGTACATTTACACAATGGAGTACTATTCAACAGAAAAAAACAATGGAATACTGAAATTTGCAGGCAAATAGATGTCACTAGAAGAAACCATCCTGAGTGAGGTAACCCAGTCACAAAAAGAGAAACATGGCATGTACTCTCTCATATATGGATTTTAGACATTGATCTGGGGAGTGCCAGCCTACAATCCCATGTCCAGAGAGTCTGGGAAAGAGAACCTTCATTCAATGGCTAATGGAAGCAGAGGCAGACTCCCACGGCTAAACACTGAGCTGAGCTCAAGAAATCCAGTAACAGAGAGGGAGGACTGATGACCAAAGAGGTTAAGACTAGACTGGTTTAACCCCCAGAAACAGCTGACCTGACAAGGGTTAACTCTTGAATCCCAGACTGATGGCTGGGAATCCAGCATGGGACTCATCAAGACCCCCTGAATGTGGGTGTCAGTGAGGATGCCTAGGTAATCTATTGAGCCTTGGGTAGTAGATCACTATTTTCCCGGGTATACAAATGGACTTTGGGCACCCATCCAACAATGAGAGATGCATTCCCACCCTGGACTCTTGGGAGAGGGTCTAGTTCCTGCCCTAGATGAAATGATAGACTCACCCTCCCTGGGGAAATGAAGGGATATTGGAGGGGTTGGTGGAAGGGTGTGGGAGGAGGGGAGGGAAAGGAAGAGGGACCTGGAATTGACATGTGAAACAACCTTGTTTCTAATTTAAATTTAAATAAAAAATAAAATACAAAAAATTGTTTGTTTAAGGGTTTTGTTTTTGTTTTTGTTTGTTGTTTTGCTTGAGACAGGGTCTTACTTTGTAGTCCTAGCTAATAGGAAACTCACTATGTAGACCAGTTGGCCTCTAAATTATAGAGGTCCTCCTGTTTCCCATGTTGGCATTAGAGGCACTAACCACTACACCTGGCCTCTGGCCTCTCTTTATATTTATATAGTATCCAATCAAAACTGCCTGTGAAACACTGTTTCTCCTTGTCTCTCCTGCTTTGTGTCCTTCTATCACTGTGTGACTGAGACTCCTGATATCATACTGAAAGGAAATGCTAAGAACCCAGTCCCTGTCCCTCCCCATAACATAAAGGGGTTCTATAGAGTTTAACTTGTGCATTCGCCTACTTAAAGAAGTTCCTCCTCCATAAGTGTTTATCAGCAAAGAAGGTAAGCATGTCCACACGCCCAAATTCAACAGCAGCCAGGGTGTAATGACAGTGCCCCCTTATCTTCAAAAGGCCTCTAGTTTAGATGAAAACTGTGTGCCTCCTCAGCGGAATGGCATTTGTCAGTAATTCTAAGGAGGCAACTTGGTGATCTGAATGTGAGATATATAAAAAGACAATGGTGGTTTCCGTCTACCTGGAGGTCCCAGAATGTTCTCTGACTAGCTGAGAAACTCCCAGCCGCAAGTAACAAAACACTATCTGCACTTTCAGTCCGCAGTGCGTGAGGAGAAATGCCTCAGAGACATCCAATATGGTCCAATTTGTCCTAAGAGAAGCAAGAAACACACACAAAATCAAGTAATTATCTTATCAAAGCCCAGTGCAATTGGCAATCTGAGAATGAAGCCTCCAACGACCTGGGCCGTCACGTGCTGTATTCTATCACTTAGTTCCCCAATATGAACGCATAACTGTGAAAACCAGGGGCAAGATTGAATGGCAATGGATCCATTCTGGCACTGGACGTGAGTCACTTATTGAAGACATAAATTATAGTGCTGTCACCATCAGCCGCACTATTTGCAAATAAATGTTGTCATCTAATTGTACAAGACTTGGAGATTGTTTAACAAATTTCTCTGAGGAAAGGCTCAGCAGCAGCTAAGATTGCCTAGACACCCAGATTCTATCTGTCCCACAGGGCTGTCTCTCTGCATATGGCTCCTTTTGTTTGGCAGGGCAGACATTGTTAACCTATCTTCTCAACCTCTCTTGGAGATAAAGCTACAAAGGGCAGGTGAGTTTCTTGACTGATTCCATTAAAGGATCATTAAGAAGAAGAGGTAAAGAGAGGCAGCTTCTGAAAAACAGCATGAAAGGGGAGGGCATTCCTCTTTGTTACAGGATACATAGTCAAGAAGAATGCCCGACACTGGGGCTGTGAGCACAAAACCTCTTCTTTGTACATGATCATGCTAGCAAAAGAGGAAGCCCTCCCCCACCACACACACACACACACACACACACACACACACACACACACACACACAGCAGAATGAGAAGAGCTGGGAACAAAGCCTGGGATACCAGATGCCTGGAGTATGGACTGTGTGTTTTGAGCCTGTGGACAGCCATTTACCACCCACTAGGGAGTCCTTGATTCCACTCTTCTGAATTCTTGACCTGTAAACCATCTTTTCCTTCACACCCATCATCTTAATTTCTGTATTATCCCTACCTCCATCTGCATCTTCATCTCCACCCCTGTCCCAATGAATCAGGCTCTGAAATGTCTCCCTTCCCTTCATCCATATCAACCATGTTAAGCAAATAAACCACCTTTGAGAACTTCTGCCTTGGAGCCACGGGGTTATCCACATGATGTAAAACTATCTACTCATTTAAATCTCCAGCACAACCATGGCCATGTGTTCCTTCCTTGCTTGGGGCCTTCTCAGAAGGACCATAATTTATATCAACTTTAAGGTGCCTGTGACAGTTAGCATCGATTTTCAACTTGACAGGATGTGGAAGCGAGCGGAAACCAGCCTCTGGGCATGCCTGCGGGAGATAATCTAGATTAGGTTAGCCTCTGGACTTGTCAGTGAGAGATTTCCTACATTAAATTAAATAAGGTGAGAAGGCCCACCCTAACTGCTCAACCAAATAAAAAGGAGAAAGCAAATTGAACACTATCGTCCATCACTCTCTTCCTCAAGCTCTTACCACCATGAGTTCCTCACCACCATGGATGGTATCCCCTTGACCTGTGAGGCAACATAAACTTTTCCTCTTTAGGATGCTTTGCCGGGTATTTTATGACAGCAACCAGACATGTAACTAATAGAGTGCCTAAGACTCCTAGACATTTTTTGCAGGTGGGCCTGGCCATGTTAGTTGAAGTTCCATGCCCATAAACTGCCCAAGCCTATACATATGTCTCTGTGATGTCAGGCAGCTGAAAGCCCAGACCCCCTCTTCTGTCCCATCTTAGTAATTAGTGCCATCTCTCAAGGGTAAACCCCTATCAGCATCATTCATGGTTAAGTTACTCAGGGGTGGGAGAATAGAAAGAAAGCCTCCACTGTCATTTTTAGCTGCTTCACACACTTTCGCCCATCTTTTTCTTCTATCTTTCTGCCTTTCCAGCCACTCCTAATCTCTACTCCAAAGGATAGTGATTGCACTTAGTGGGATTATCAGTGCGTTATTCAGTTTCTGATGATATATTTTTGTGGCTTTCTCCAACACACTGCCCTGGAGATAAAGAGGTGGTTTCACAGTGGGAATTCAGGTAGTACAGGAATATTGAAGGGGTGAGGATGGGGGAATCTGTTTGGCACACCCGCTCCCCCTTGTCTTTTGCATCAAAGGAGCTCAGATTCAGAGCCTGGGAAACTCAAGCCAAGAAGAGTCAATCACAACAAAAGGAAAGATAATGGCTTTTTACTGGGAAAAAAAGAACCACAAAGGCAGACTCGACCTGCTTATCTTGCATTCTGGCAGAACTGCAGACCACCAACTCAGATACTTCAAAAGACCCCTGGCTGGTTCCCCAGCCCCTCCCCGGGGGTTCCTGCCGAGAGAACATCATAATACATCTCCTCATTTTCTCCTGCACTTTTGAAGTCAAAGTGTGGTCTGGTTAATTAGATGTTAGTGGGGGCCAGGGGGCGCAGGAATCCAAACTCAATAAATTTCATTTCTGAAAGACAAAGAGGTCAAGTGCATATTAAACTTGAGCATGCAGGGAGCCCAGCTGGGGCGTTTATTCAGCCGGACGCCTTGCCTTGCAGGTTAGGCAGAGAAAATGCCAGGCAGTTTCTGGAGGCTGGCTGGGTGCAAAGACAGGCCTGGAAGGATGCCCATCTTGCATTGTGGGAGAAGAGGGGTGTGAGGGAAGCCATTCAAATGTTTGCAACATAAATAGCTCGGTCCCCACAGTCAGAATTTGAAATTTCTGCCAATATCCGACTCCTTTCATGAGACTAGCCGGGTAAACAGACTGGCTCTTCATTTCACCTCCTGCTGGAATCAAATCCACCAATTCCATTCTCTCTGGGGGAGCTGGCAATGGCAGGGGCCTCCTGCAAACTCCTTGGAGCCACTGGACGGAAGCTACCTCTCACTCCTACTCCTAGGTTTATCTGAGAGCCACAGCCCCAGGCTGGGAATTTCTTTTGGCCTTCCTTCACTTCCTGTTTATTTGATGTTAGCAGTAAGGAGTGTGCACACCCCACACCACCCCAGCTTCGGGTTAATGACTCCATAGTTTTGAGAAAACCAAACACACCAGAAGCACATGTTGTAAGAGACTCATGGGCTCATGTATCTAAATACTCGGTCCCCCGTTGGTAGAACCGTTTGGGAAAGATTAGGAGGTATGGACTTGTTAGAGAAGGTATGTCACTGGGGACAGGCTTTGGGGTTTCAAAACTCATCACAATTCCAAGGTGACTTCTTTGCCTCTTACTTAAGGATGAGATGTAATCTCCCAGCCTACTGTTCCAGCACCATGTAGCCTGCTGCCTGCCTTGATGATCATAGACTCTAGCCCTCTAAAACTGTACGTCTCAATAAGCATTTTCTCTTACAGTTTGCCTTGGTCATGGTGTTTTATCATGGCAATAGAAAAGTAACTAAGACAGAGAGACCTTGCCACCAGACCCAGGAACCAGATATCCCAAGTCAAATTTGGCTCCTCTGCTCCTTAGCCTCTGATTCTTAAGAAGGACTTTCTGGTCTTGACTCATGAGTAAGCACAGCCTGTTTAACCTTTTCTAAGAACCCACTTAATATTTGGCCAACCTCAAGATGTGGATGACTTTTTGACAATTCATTACCCAAGATACATATCTTAATAAGAAATTCAGGTCCCAAAGCTGAGTTTTGATTGTAGTTGCTTGGTTGCTGTTTTGTTTCATATGGAGATAAAATAGGTGATGATGAGGGGTGTGTTCAAATAGAGTTCAAAGGTCAACCTGGGATACTGGCTAGGCTAGGCAAAATGCCCAGCCAGCCATTCCACAGTTCTTCCTTTCTTCCTGTCTCTACTTACTCAGTGCAGGGACTACAAAACCTCCACTATGCCTGTGCATTCTGGAGATCAACTAAGTCCTCACACTTTACTGGTCAAGCTATCTCCCCAGGCCCTATGGGTTTTGTTGTTTGGGGGGTTGTTGGTTAGTTAGTTGGTTTTGGTTTTGGTTTTTGAGGTAAAGCATTGTTTTGTAGATGAGGGTGTCGAGAATTCTATACTCTCTGCCTAGCTCTATACTTAACAATCCTCCTGCCTCAGCCTCCTGAGTGAATTATAGGCATGCACTACATGCCTGGCTTTCTTTTTTTCCTTCCTTCCTTCTTCCCTTCTTTCTTTCTTTCCTTCTTTTCTTTTGGTTTTGCAAGACAGGGTTTCTCTGTGGCTTTGGAGATTCTTCTGGAACTAACTCTTGTAGACCAAGCTAGTCTCAAACTCACAGAGATCCACCTGCCTCTGCCTCCCGAGTGCTGGGATCGAAGGTGTGGGACACCACTGCCTGGCCACACCTGGCTTTCTTAAAACTGTGCTTGGAAATATCCCTCCTGTCTTGCTGTGTCCTGTCTGTTTTCTTCTTTCCTGTAATGTGTTTTGATTGGGAAAGGAACAGCTAGTCATGCATAAGGTGTCCACATTAAGGGAAGTACTGACTCAGCAGTTAAATTACATTCATAGGCAGACACTGAGAGCATTCCCTTTATCCAGACGAGTTGGCTCTCACCCATGATTTGGGCACGTGGCAATTTTAAGACTGCTTTATCCTGAAAGCTCACAAGCCACTGCAGCAATCTCTCCAAACAGGCAGAATGTCATGTAGACACACTACAGTTTGGATTTTCCTAAAACCTTCCATTTAAGATTTCTTGTCTGGCAAATATCTGCCAGAGCCCACTGCAGTGTGGGGAGGATGTCACGCCATCTCTAATCTCAGTTCCCCTGTTCTATTTCTGTAACATGAAGTCACTGGGTTGTAATTGTTTCCCTCCTGCATGGTGCTGGGGCTCCCAAATCAAGCCTGTATTCAGACAGGTTTTTCTTTTTCTTTTTTTATTCTAAATCCAAGAGTGGGTGGAAAGAGTTCTGCTGAGCTCACAAGGCTGCTTCCAAAGCCTGCATTCATCTCCATCTTTAGACATCAGAGACCCAATGTGGGTTCCCTCTAAAAGCTGTTTCTACACTGACTGCCCAAAAATCTAAATTGGGAATTCGAGGGAACCATTCCCAGTGATCAAAGTGGTGATTCCCATCTGCCTAGATTTTAATTTCCCAAAATAATTTACCAGGAGCCTCAGAGGTGTGGTTGAGGAGGAAGCAAGATAATCAGCCACCAAGAGGAATTCTTCTTTTGCACAGTGAATGGAACTGGGTCCCTGCGGGAGCAGAGGCCACCAGCTTCCAGAGTGTAGAACTTTGTGTGGCAAGAGAGATGCTCAGACAGCCTGATTGCCACACAAGCTTGACCATAGTGAGATATCGCTTTACTCCTGTTAGGCTGGCAATCACCAAAAGATAAGCCTTGGCAAGGACACAGAGAAGTGGGGAGCTCTTGAACTCTGTTGACAGAGCTGCACATTAATAGAGCCTTTCTGGAAAACAATATAGGGATTCATCCACAAAGTAAACATAGGACTACTGTGCAAAGCAGGAACCTGCCTTCAGAGTGTGCATGTGAAACATACGAGATCAGTTAGCTGAAAAGCTCTGTCTGCCCTCTCACAGTCGTTACAGCTTTGTTCAGCTCAGATATGGAATCAAACTAAGTGTCCACAAACAGATGGAGAGAGAGAGAAAACATGGGATGCATGTACAGTGAAATGCTATTCTGTCCTTATAAATAAGGAAACCCAGGGCTGGGGTGCCTCAGGGACAGGAGAGCTTACCCAGCACTGGGTTAGACCCTTGCGCAATGGGTACCCTTTGCTTCCAACCTGACCGAATTTAGAATCATGATGGGAACACGTCTAGATGTATGTGAAGGATATTTTTGGAAAGGTAGAAGGAGGCACAGTCTCATAGACAGTGTTAGGCTGAATCTGATGAAGGTTCAGTGAACTCCAGAACTGATGTGTTTTCTGACTGTGGGCACAATATGACCAGGCACTTCCTGTTCCTGCCATCATGCCTGTCACCCCATGACCAACTGCACCCTCAAACCAACTGGCAAAATAAACTCTTCTTTTCAAGTTGTTTTTATCAGGCATTTAGTCGGCAAGGAGAAAAATAATTAATGCATTCAGTAGTAAAGGACTATCCTCTGAGGAGAAGGCAATGCAGTCATTTGCAGCCACAAGGAGAAACTGGTTATTATTTGAGGTACTCGTGAAAAAATTGTAAAAGTTACTTTTCTTATTTATTTTTCCATGGGATGTATACAGATGGAGACGTCACACCTGCCAATGCTGCCACAGCCGTCACCTGTGTCTCTCTGAGGGCTGCCACCAGTAGGGACTCCAGGAAGTGGGTTCAGCAACTTCTCAGAGCTGGGGTGGCAAATGTTGCTCCTGCTGGTGTGTACCAGCAGGAGGCTAGGCTATTAAGGACCAAAGGGGGTAGAGTCAGCCACCAGAGTGGCTCAGAGTGGTAGAGGATGTAGCAACCACCTAGCAGGTTAAGATGTGTCTCAGGTGGTCAGAGAACACTCTAGGTGCTTAGTGAAGCCAGGTCCAGACACAGAAAACCTATAAAAAGATATGGTACTTTCAAAAAATACCTAGGTACTAAAGAAAGACAAGAAAATAGGTATAGACAGTCATAAAAAATAAATATTAAAAATAATAAAGTAAAATCTTTAAAGAAAGACAAAATAATATGAAAAGAATAAGCCACATAAAAATGGAAAATACTCAGGGTGTCTGGATCCTGTATGACATTTGTTGACTTCGAATTTTTTAAATGCTAATGTACAAAAAAATAGCTGTTGAGAGACATTGGATTGTGGAACTGCTAAATTAAACCAGCCTCTATGTATTTTAAGAATGACTTAACTTCAAAATGAAAATTAAAAAACGAGTTTTGTTGGGGGAGAATTTATACCTTTGTTTCCACAGGAAACAAAAATTTATGGTTCTCTTCAAAAATTAATAAAGATCAGATGTGACGGGGAAAACCTCTTGAGAATCTAGGCTACAGACATGAGGGAGAAAGCTGGAAAAGACTACAGGACAGGTGACAGATGCTAATCCCTCTTTATGGGAACAGCTCTGAGACTGGACGAAACATGATCAATCTTGCTGGTTACCAAGTCCTCATGACTTACATTACAGTTTGGATATGCAGTCCAAATGGACTTATAAGTTGACAAATGCCTTTTACCTATTCAAACATAGAACAAAAAAATCATTAGCTGACTTTTGCACATTTCATACTTGTGTTAATGCAGGTATATATGTTACCTTTAAAAGTTTGTGTGTTTTCATAAAGAAAAAGAGGACCAGACTCCAATGGAGACAACTATTCCAGGTGATCCAGCTTCTCAGAATACCTCTTTACAGTTTCCTCAAAAATCTACATCCAAGAAAACTCCAAAGCTGCCAACTGACATGGTCCAGCCTCACAGTCGATTCCACAGGACTTCAGATATGCTCTATACTTTCCCATAACATAGAGACTAAATAAAAAATAATACAGATAGCTCCACCAGGACTTGACCATTATCCCAAATTTCTCTGGGTATCCTAAAGATGTCACCACCCCCAGACAACAGGAAGCACTCTAGAGAACACAACAACCACATTCCCAAGAGGTGAGGGGGGGTCATTTTTGGTCATTCAGTGGATTATAGATGTCTATCATCATTTAGGGGGCTTGGTTACAAGTTTTTCCTAGTCATGGTCAGGGAAAAAACTTAATGAAGGAGATTAGATTCAGAAATCTCTGGGGCCTTGTGTAGTAGATCAGTGTTTACCACAGTGTACAAATGAACTTTGGGAGTCCATTCCATATAGAGGGATGCCCTCTCAGCCTGGACACAAGGGGAAGGGCCTAGGTCCTGCCCTGGATGAAATGACAGACTCTGGAGATCCTCCCAAAGAGAGCCTCACCATCCCTGGAGAATGATGTGGGGATTGGGTGGGGGGTTGGGGGGGCAGGTGGAGGGACAAGGGAGGAGGGGTGGGAGAGGGAGCTAGGATTGACATGTGAAGCACACATGTTTCTAATTTAAATAAAAACATATATTGAGAAAAATAAAGAAAGAAATTAAAGAAGATACCATAAAATGGAAAGATCTCCCATGCTCTTGGATAGGTAGGATCAACACAGTAAAGATGGCGATTTTGCCAAAAGCAATCTACAGATTGAATGCAATCCCCATCAAAATCCCAGCACAATTTTTCACAGATCTTGAAAGAAATATTCTCAACTTTATATGGAAAAACAAAAGACCCAGGATAGCCAAAACAACCCTGTTCAACAAAACAATGTCCAGAGGCATCACCATCCCTGACTTCAAGCTCTATTATAGAGCTATAGTCCTGAAAACAGCTTGATACTGGCACAAACATAAACAGGAAGACCAATAGAATCAAATTAACACTCCTATATTAACCCATACACATACAAACACCTGATCTTTGACAAAGAAGCTAAAATTATACAATGGAAAAAAGAAAGCATCTTCAACAAATGGTGCTGGCGTGTAGAAGACTGCAGATAGATCCATGTCTATTGCCATGCACAAAACTTAAGTCCAAATGGATCAAAGACCTCAACAAAAATTCAGTCACACTGAGGCTCTTAAAACAGAAAGTGGGAAGTACTCTTGAACAAATTGGTACAGGAGACTGCTTCCTGAACATAACACCAGTAGCACAGACACTGAGATCAACAATTAACAAATGGGACCCCCTGAGAACTGAGAAGCTTCTGTAAGGCAAAGGACACAGTCAGCAAGACAAAAAGGCAGCCCACAGAATGGGAAAAGATATTCACTAACCCCACATCTGACAGAGGGCTGATCTCCAAAATTTACAAAGAACTCAAAAAGCAAGTCTCCAAAACACCAAAAGATCCAATTAAAAAGTGGGCTACAGAACTAGAGAATTCTCACTAGAGAAGTCAAAAATGGTTGAGAGACACTTAAGAAAGTGTTCAACATCCTTAGCCATCCGGGAAATGCAAATCAAAACAACTCTGAGATACCATGTCACTCCTGTCAGAATGGCTAAAATCAAAAACACCAATGACAGTTTTTGCTGGAGCGGATGTGGAAAAAGGGAAAACTCCTCTACTTCTGGTGAGAGTACCAACTCGTACAGCCACTTTGGAAATCAGTATGGAGATTCCTCAGGAAAATGAAAATCAGTCTACCACAAGATCCAGCAATTCCACTCTTAGGCATATACCCAAAAGATGCACATTCATACAGCAAGGACATCTGTTCCACTATATTCATAGCAGCATTATTTGTGATAGTTAGAACCTAGAAGCAACCTAGATGCCCCTCAACTGAAGAGTGGATAGAGAAAATGTATACATTTACACAATGGCATACTACTCAGTAGAAAAGAACAATGGAATCTTGAAATGTGCAAGCAAATGGATGGCACTAGAAGAAACCATCCTGAATGAGATAACCCAGGCATAAAAAGACAAACATGGTATACACTCACTCATATATGGATTTTAGACATGGATCAAGGGAGTGCCAGCCTACAATCCCACTGCCAGAGAGTCTGAGAAACAGGGAGGACCCTAAGAGAGATTTGCATGGTACCCAAGAGAAGGGGAATAGGACAAGATCTCCTGAACAGATTGGGAGCATGGGGGGAGGGGAGAGGGAGCTCCAAAAAAGAGAGAGGGGAAGAAGAGGAGGGGAGAGGAAGAAATGGGGGATCAGGAAGGTGGAGTCAGGGGAAGAATAGAGGAGAGCAGGATAAGAGATACCATAATAGAGGGAGTCATTATAGGTTTGAAGAGAGATCTGACACTAGTGAGTTTTCCGGAGATCAGCAAGGAAGACACCAACTGGCAAACTAAGCAATATTGGAGAGGCTACCTTATATGCCATCCTAGAACTTTCATCTAGTGTCTGATGGAAGCAGAGGCAGACACCCACAGCTAAACACTGAACTGATCTCCTGGAACCCAGTGGCCGAGAGAGAGGAGTGATGAGCAAAGTGGTCAAGACCAAGCTGGCACAACCCACAGAAACAGCTGACCTGAACAAGGGGGAGCTCTTGGACCCCAGACTGATGGCTGAGAGGCCAGCATGGAACTGATCCAGCTCCCCTGAATATGGGTGTCAGTGAGGAGGCCTAGGCAATCTATAGGGCCTTGGGTAGTAAGTCAGTATTTAGCCCTTGCATGCAAATGAATTTTGGGTGCCCATCAAACATTGAGGGATGCTGTCTCAGCCTGGACACATGGGGGAGGGCCTAGCCCCTGACCTGGATGAAATGACAGACTCTGGAGATTCCCCCATGGGGCCTCACCCTCCCTGGGGAGTGGAGTGGGGATTGGGTGGGAGGCTGGAGGGGTGAGTGGGGGCTCGGGGAAGGGAGAAGGAGTTGGGATTGACATGTGAAGCAAGCTTGTTTCTAATTTAAATAAAAATAGATTTAAAAAAACACAACCCTCAAAAAAAAAAAAGAATGGTAGTCATTAGGCTCTAGAAGGCAGTGATAAGAAGAGTGGAAGCTGGGAGTTGGTGGGAACAGTCATATCTAGAGAGGACAGGTGAGTCCTGTCATTCTATCACACAGTGAGGTCACTATAGTAGCAATATTGTAGTGGGTATTTCAAAACAACCAACAGAGAGAACTTCGAGTACTCTTAGCTGTGGAAGGTGATGGATATGCTAACTACCTTGATTTGATTATGTGTATAAGCTATGCATTACTACACAATGTTTTCATTCCTAGAAACAGTCACTGCACTCATAAATATGTCTAGGCATTATGCACCACTTAAGAACAAACAAAAACATCAAAACATAAAAATAGGACTTGTGTGATGATTAGACTGGTAAACACATTTGCTGCTAAACTTGAGGATTGGAGTTCAATCCCCAGATTCTACACTTTAGAGAAAATATCCTTCTGAAGATTGCCCTCTCATCCTCTGACTCCTTACACACACACACACACACACACACACACACACACACACACACACACACACACAAATTCAGATTATTCATAAAAGCCAGAAGATAGAAATAACTGAAATGTCCACCAGAAGACTAGTGAGTGGCATGTGCATATAATGGAGTATTACTCAGGACTGAACCTCAGACACACAGAACAATATAGATAAATCTCACAGATCTATGATCAAAAGGAATCACATGAGAGACACTCTGTGATTCCACACATAAGAAGTTCTCAAATTAGACAATCAGACTCAATTTGAAAGAAATAAGAGCAGCTGTTTCCAATAGTTGGGATGGCAGTGTTTACCTGGGAGGGAGCATAAGCCAACCCTCCTGGGTGACAGAGTATTCTAAGTCTTTAGAAGGATGTGTGTCACATGGATGAAAGCGTCTGTCAAAACTGATCAAGCCATGTGGTCAACACTTGACTGTACCTGCCTGCTGAGCTGTAGGATGTACCTGGATATTCTAAGCTGAGCATTCACCTGGAAAATGTTCAATTCTTAAGTTATTTTTTCTTAAAACTTCAGAAATCTCAGACCTTCCCCACTGCAAATCAACACAGGAAAGCAAGAATGCTCAAGTTCAACCTTCCCCTCTCATCCTTACTTTTCCCAACGAAGGATCTTACTGATCTGGTGTGCATCTGCCTGCTTCTCACACTCAGACTGCTACAGCCAGATATGCCTCATCTATCACATCTACTGGGAATTGAACCCAGGACCTCTCATATGCAAGGCAAGTGCTCAATCCCTGAGCTACCTTCTAGGTCCTGGTTTTGGTTTCAGTTGTTGCTGCTGTCTTTGATGAGGCTTCATATGCACATTTTGCTTCTGTCATCTGGCCATGCTCTAAGTCAGGAGATTAAAGCTATACAATATTTCATTGAAAAAAATCACAAACTATCAATTTACATGTCCCCAACACACACACTCACACCCACACCCACACCCACACACACACACACACACACACACACACACACACACACACCAAACAAGCAAGCAAACAAACAAAAACAGTGATGTACTGTCAAACTCTTCCCAGTTGGTTTTGGTTTTTTTTTCTTTCTTTTCTTTTTGGTGTGTATATGTGGGGTGTGTGTGTGTGTGTGTGTGTGTGAGAGAGAGAGAGAGAGAGAGAGAGAGAGAGAGAGAGAGAGAGAGAGAGAGAGAGAGAGAGAGAGAGAGAGAGAAACAGAGAGACAGAGACAGAGACAGAGAGTCAGACAAACAGAGAAACTATGTATACAAGTCCAATCCTGTATGTGTGGAGGCCACAGGTCAACACTTGGCGGCTTCCTCTATCATCTGCTCCTCATCTTTTAGCCCCAGTCTCTCACTGAGTCTGGAGCTCATCATTTTCACTAGGCTGGCTAGTGACTGAGCTCCAGGGAGCTCACCATCCTCCCAACTGTGGGATTACAGATGCATGCTGCCAATCAACCCAAATTGAGACTCTCACAGCAATCACTTTACCCACACGGTCTTGCATGTATCCCAAGCTGTTCTTGAGTACACAGACACCCTCCTGCTTCAATCTCCTGAAGACAGTGATTATACGCATGCACCACTATGCCTTCCATCTCCCCAGTTCTTGCTACTACAACTGTGTGTGTGCCTAATATCCCTAGCCCTTGTCTTTCAATGGGAGAATTTCCCCAAGGGAGACAACTAAATCCAAAAAAAAAACAGTGTTGTTTGTTTTAATAGATACCTCAGGTTATATTCCCCAAACTGTGCAGAAATGTCATTTAGTGCTCAGCCTGATATACTTGAAGTCTGTAGATTGGTTTCCAAGACAGAAATAAATTATGACTCATTTTAAGCAATTCATGTGTGTCCTGAGGGAGAAAATCCAACTGTATATCTAAGACCTACAAATATCTAAGTTATTCTGTCAGACAGCATCAGGGTTACAGAACTGAGTTATCCCTGGTTAAGGGACTGTCCCAAGGCAGTCACAGATCATCACTATGACCCTAAATAAGCTTCTCCCATTGTTTGCCATCCTGCTTGAATAATTTTATAATAATAATTATGCCTGTAACTAGGAAGATTAAGGATAATGCTAGGGCACTGAGTGTTAAGAGTCTGGCTCATATAAAGGGCCTAGTCAATCATTACTGGGCTAGTTATTTTAAGTGCTTGGGGCCTCTGTTTTTTCATCTGCAAAGTAGGGGCAATTATCACCTGTCTTAGAGAATGAAGTAAGGGATTGGGTTAGCACAATGCTTACTTTATATTGAGTTTTCAACAAAATACCATGCCTAAAATGCAACATTACCAAGGCAAAGTCAGGCTCGTGCAGCTGCCCAGACTTAAATATGGTGTCAGCATGGGTCTGGCACCCATAATCCTCAAAAATACAAGGGAAATAACTTCCCGCTAAGAATAAGCAAAGTGTGGGTTCTTGGAAAGTCACACACATTTTCCAGGATAAAGAAAGCAATTAGGAAGTACATGTGTGGACACTCTCGTTTCCTCCATGGTAGTTGACACACATATTTAGCTTCTCTCACTGTAGAGTGACTGTGAGCATCAGGGGCTTCGCAGGCCACTATGCTGAGACAAGGACTTCATCCTTCCAGCTGCTACCCTGGCTGCTCACCCATGTGAGCACCCTGGCATGGTGGGATGTGGGATGCTGACCCAGGGTGTTGGGAGAGTGTCAGTTATTTGAATAGCCTACCTTAATGGAGTACTTGCTGAGGTCAGAGGCCTAGACAGAGGGCTAAAAGGAGTATTATAGAAAACAGAGTCCCTGCCTGTAGGAAGCATCCTGGCCACACTGATTGGCCTGTATCCACTAGGCATGCTGGCCCACAGAGGCCACCTGTACTGTCTGTACTGTGGGCAGAAATGGCCTGCTTACTGATCCAATGGAAGATACAAATAATGTGTTTTTTTTAAGCTCCAAGTAAAGTCATTGATAGTATTTTGGAATAAGATCCATAAAAGTAGCCCACTCTACCTCTTTCTAAGGATCAGCTAGGCTTGATTTACCAAAAGCTGCTAATGATGCTCTTATTTGAAAGTTAAATAGTATTCTTTAGCTTGGGAACAGAAATACTAGCCTAGACCTTCAAACAGTGACTGTGAATACAGTTTGGTGTCTTACAAACAAGAGACACAGAAAGGGCCACAGCATCTGGCGTTAGGAAATGAGCTGAACGCTGTACTGTGTGGTGACCAGGTCCCATTAGGGTCCTCACACAGATCCAACTCACACAGCGGATTTCACTCTCTACTATCAGTTCCTTTCATGTACATCAACTCCTCTGGTAGGGAAGGAGAAGGGAACTACTTAAGACTTACCCACAATGGGAGGGTTCAGAAAATATGTGTTTCACCAACACATGGTATATTAGGCAGCTTTCTGATGCTGTCATAAAGTACCTGAGGAAGATAGGGTTTCAGGGTTTTCAATCCATGGTCACTCGCCACTACTGCTTGGGATACGTGGTGAAGCAAATCATCACCACAGAGTATATGGTAGAGAAAACTGCTCATCACATGGGAGCAGGAGAACAAAAAAGAGAAGACCATGGGCCAACTATAGCTTGTAGTAATGTATTATTTATGATTTATTAAAGATTGCCTGAGGATTCAGAAAAACAAAGTCAGCCTCAAGCTGTAGAGCAAGGTCTCAGTATCAGGCATTGACTCTCCAGCCACACTGAAGATAGGAAGACATTCAGTCTCAGCATTCTCCAGTCACGCTGAGGAGAGGCAACAGGATCAGCACATTCAGCCCAAGGTAGTGATAAGAGCTAGTGGCTTGCCACTTTGCTTTTCTGACCTTCATCTTGAAGTTTGAACCCCAGTATCAGCCACTGGGTCTTTTATTTTTTGAGCAACAATGGCTTTCAAGGTCACACCCACATGGATCTTCTTTCTCCAACTAGGCATCACCTCCTAAAGGGTCTGCTATTTCCCAACAATGTTACCAATATTGGGAACCAAGCCTTAGTCACATGCTTAGGGACACTTAGGTTTCAAACCATAATATGGGGGAAATTATTTTTGTAAGGAAGATAGATAAATGGTACAGATGATAGATAGACAGATATATTGTAGATACATGCATAGATTGATATATATGTATATTATATATCAGCAGATAAATATTAGATTGTAGATAGATTGATAGAAAATAAATTATAGATAGACAGATAGACAGCTAACAAACCATAGATAAATAAGCCAAGACAGAGATCATAGGCAGATATCCTGGAAGTGTTCTGTGATTGCCCTTTATGGGCCAGAACATTCAGTAGGAACTGCAGCCATTCTGTTAAAAAAAAAAAAACCTTAAGTATAGTTGGAATAATAGGAAGCAGGGGAGGTACGAGCCAATGGCAGTACTTGTCTACCAAGAGTAAGGTGGGTATAATTATAGTAATGAACAGCAAAGACAAAACAACCATCAGAATCGCCTGACTCATGTGGACCTGTAGCACTGGCTACATGATCATGGTGCCCATATAAGGGAAACAGAAGGAGTGCCTACTAAATTGCTGCTTCATCTGTATAAGTAAGAAACCCTTCCACTCAAGCAAGCAAACATCTAGCTCAAAACACAGGAATAGAGAATCGTGTGGCCCCTTAGCATATTCCTAAACTTGAGCCAGTTTACAGATCTAGACCCTCTTGAATAAACAGGAGCTAGGTTCCTTTGAGGAAGGACCTGTGTGTATTTTGTAAGTCTTCCCCAGTCCTCACTTTTTCCTGAAGAGACCCATGGCCTTCTGCAGGGTAACTGGCAAGTGAGAAGTGCTCAGCTCATAGCTCTTAGCCTCAGGGAATGTGATTGTACTTCTATTGCTGGGCTCAAAGAAAATAAGGAATGAGTCTTACTTTTAAGGACTCACTTACTGTGTGACCTCTTTCTATATCTGATACCTTACCAAATCAAGTCACATAGTAATAGGCCATCCCAGGGACATGTGCTTCAACGGTTTGATAGCTTGTATGGTGGGGTGAGAGACCCTAGATAAAATGTCAATGATCTAGGATCTTTGATTATAGTAGAAGAGAAATAGAGTAAACTAAACATCACCAGGCAGAATAATAAAATATAGTACATCCCCCTGTGCTTTACATGACGTCTAGCTGGGGTCATGGCCTAGATTATCTGACTAAAGCCTTATGAAACACTAGTGCATTGCTTATTGATTGGAAGCTTAAAGATTAAAGAGTTTTAATCATTATCCCTGTCTCCTTCTCCTACCAACATCCTCCTCCACACCCATTACCAGAGAAAGCTTTATAAAATGTAGTCACTTATCTGCTTAAAGTATCAAGAGTTTAGTGGGAAATCCAAGTACCTTATCATAGAATTCAAGGCTTTGCTAAGCCAACTCCATCTCCCAGGAATTCCTGTCTCACATCATCTACATCTACCCCAGCCTCCTTGAGGATGCCCCTATATCTGAAAACCAGGATTTCCCTTACCTGGTACAATCTTCTGTACTTTTTCTGTTGTTTAATTTTAACCATGCTCCAAGCTCAAATATCACCTCCTTTATAGACCATTCTATTACATTGTGTAGTTCTGTTTCTGAATTTTTCATATTCTGTTCCAATTACATGTCCTCCTATGTTTCTTGTTGACTCCTTATTCCATCTTTGCGAATACTATCTGGTATAAAATGTTTATAAATATTGGTGAGTGAGTGGATGTGTTAGTTAGTTAAATGAATCAATAGGAAAAGAAAAATCCTACCCACCAGAGGAAAAAATAAATGTGATTGATAGATAACAGATTGGATAGATACGTGTGAAAAAGAAAGACAAACAGAGGGGAAAAGATAGAATGCTTGCATGGGTAGGTAAGTAAATAGTAATACATGGGTAGGGATGGATATGTGCATGCATAGACAGAGATATGAAAGATATAATACATACATACATACATAGGTGATGGATGTTGAGCAGGTAGTTAGGTAGAACAGATTTCCAAGTACTTAAATATTCCTCATCTATCCCCCTGGTGATACATTCTTTTTTCTAAAAAGAAGAAAAATACTTACTTTTCTCTCAAGTTAAATCCTGCAGAATTTTTTTTATAAAAGAACTGGGAAGCACATAATAGATAACTCATTTTCTTTTCTGCTAATGAAACACATGTTGGCAAATTCAACTTGTAGGATGTTCCTAAAGATTATAGAGTCTAAGCTCATGTAATTGAACACATTGGAAGATTCTGACTTAAGTCAGTATCTCCTTACCAAAGACGGCCACAGTCTCACAATCCACATTTCTGGAACCTGACAAATAGAAGTTTTCTGATCCTTATTGAAGTTCGTATCAAGCCACACTAGTGTTCCTTCAGCAATTAATTTAATTATATATGAGAGTCATATTTTTGTGTAACTTTATTGCCCACTACTTCTTAAACAGGTCCTAAAAACATTCTAGTGACAAAAGAGCCTGTAGACATCCTGATTGCCATGTTTCATTGCTACAGAAAACCAACAAAAGTACCAGTATTTACAAGAACTGAGCATTTTTTTTTCTGGGATTCTGGTGGACATGGTATACGCACTACTTCTCCTGACGCTCCGGCAACTCCACAAGGAAGACACAACTGTTCATAGCTCACACTGTACAGGTGATGATGTCAGTTCCCAGAGAGGTGAAGCAGCTCAGGCAAGGTCACAGCTCTTCACCAATCAAGCTGTGTAGTATCACATGTGCTCCCCCATGGCACTAAGCAATTAAAGAAGCAAAAATGCATCTTTCCTCTCAGAGCTGAATAAAATTACTTTCATTTACTACTTTGAAAAAGCATAGCCATAGAGCCAGCATGATGGCACACATTTGTAATCCCAACATGCCGCAAACAAAGACAAGAGGAGAGAGAATTTGAGGTTATCACATAGGACCTATTTCAAAAAAGAAATGAATAAGGAAATGGGAGATGAGGAAGGAATGGAAACAATGAAGGAAAGAAAGGAGAAAGTCGGCCCTTAAATCCATTTTTCCTAACACACCAGGTCTTCCTTCACTGCTCTAGACATTTCAACTAGCTGCCTGCATTCCTTCCCCCAGCCCACAATACCTCCAATCCCAGCCTTCTCTACATTCAGCAGCCTTAAATAAAACCTCATGAATCTGAAGACGAGCAGGAAGGAGTATATGAGGAGGGTTTGGAGGGAAGAAAGAAAAAGGAGAAATGTTGTAATTATATCATAATCTCAATAAATCTCTCCCCCCAGGGAATCCTGCAGAAGAGGAAGCAGAAAGAGGGTAAGAGCCAGAGAAGATGGGGGACACCAAAGGAAAAGCCTTCTAAATCAACAGAGTCAATGCACATATGAATTCACAGAGACCCAAGCAGCATGCACAAGGCCTACACTGGTCTTTACCAGATGGAGTCCTAAAGCTGAAAGAGAACTGGACACATGCCCCCATCCCTAACCCAGATGCTATTGCCAATGCATAACCAATTACAAATGAAAACTTAGGGGAAACAAACTACTCTTAAGGGTATACTGCATGCCCAGCAGTAAATGGCCAACAGAAAACAAACTCAATGGCATCTTTGGGGGTTCCTTGGCTCATAATTTCATTCATGTCAAGTCTTTTTATCTTATAATTTTAAATTTGTGTTTATTTTATTTGATTCACATTTTTCTCTCCTTTTGCCCTACAGATGATTTGCATATATATGCAAATATACATATATGTATATATACATATCAGCTTCCAGTTAAGAGTTTTAAAGGGATCCCTGAGTGTGCAAACGAGTGGATCTGCATCTATATCTGTTTCTCATGCCTTTCCTTGGACTCCTTTCCTTAATCTTTGTTTTGTCCTGTTCCAGTGTGTTTGCTCTTGTTTAATATTGTTAAATTATATTTCATGTTATTATTATCCCTTAGAAGCCTGTTTGTTTTCTGAGAGACAGGGGATGGTTCCAGAAGGGAAGGGAGGTGGGGAGGAACTGGGAAGAGCAGAGGAAGAGGAAACCACAAGCAAGATATATCATATGAGAAACACATCTATTTTCAATAAAATGAAAACATTATAATCTCAAAATTAAAAGAAAAGAAAACTCATGATCCAAAAGTTAAGCATGGGAGGCTGAGAGTACTACTCATCCAGATGACACAGTTCAATTCCCAGCAACCACTAGGCAGCTCCCAATCATTTTTAATTCCAGCTCCAGGGGATCCAATGCCCTCTTCAGGCCTACATGGCACCGGGTATACATGTGGTGCACAGACATACAGGCAGGCAAAACACCCCACACAGAATAAAAAGAATAATAAAAATGTTAAACATGGAGTTACTGTACCATCTCTCATTTCCATAACTACATGTCTACTTAACAGACTTGAAGACATACCTTTCTTTAAAAAAATTACACAAGAAAACACATAGAAACTATTCATAATAGCTAAAATGAAGGAAAACCCCAAACAGCCATAGACGTATGAATGAATAAACAAAATGTTCATGGACATAGATGAGCTTCTGTAGAATGACTGTGCCATGAAATCATTAAACCAGACTTCAAAGGCTACATGTGTGACTCTGTGGTGGTTAATCCTCATTTTCAACTTGACCAGGTTGAGAATCACCTAGAAGACACCTCTGGGTGTCTCCAGAAAGGGTCTACTGAAGAAGGAAGATCTTCCCTGAAGTAGGCGACACCATCCTGTGGGGCTGGGTGTTCAGACTGGAAACGCAGAGGAAAGGAGAAAGGCCCCTAAGCACCAGCACTAATCTCACCCTGCTTCTGGATCACAATTCAGTGTGTCCAGTTGCCCTGCTCCTCCACTGCCAGGCCTTCCGGCCATGGTGGGTTGTGTGCTCTAAACAAATGCCAGCATAAACCCCACCTTTCTTAAGTATTTCGACAAGTATTTTGTCATTAAAGATGACTAAAACAGATTCCATTTACATTAAATCCAGAAATAGAAACAAGACTGTTACTTTCTAGGTACTGGAGGGACAGAGAAACAGAAAGTGGCTGCTGGTGGGCACTGGGCTTCTCTTTTGAGAAACAAAAATTTTCTGGAATTAGACAGTGACAATAGTTGTACAACGCTATGAACTGTATATCTTGAAGAGGCAATTTTATGGTTATGAATTCTATCTCAATAAAAATAAATATTTTTAAAAGAATAGCAACCACGTAAGAGATTTTTTTGAATGCCCTACAATTGGAAAAGATCCAACATGAAAGGAATTTGATAGATGATTTTATAAATTGGAAAACAGTCCAAAAACATGCATATTATTACTTTGTAAAGAGTAGTGAAGCTGAAAGAAACTATCCTCAAGCATCAATAATAAATACATTTCAATCAATCATGCTAGAAGAAAGGCAGAATTATCCTGCCCTCTATGGAAAATTATATTATAGATTCATTGTCAGATGAAGAGACAGTGACAGTATACAGCCAGGGATTGTGGGAGAAATATTAGAGGCATGTCAAGAAAATAATAAAATCATCTTATTCTGCCGAGTTTTTATCATGCTCATTGTATTTGTCAGTTAAATGAGTCATTTGTTACAACTATTTTTGTTCTAAATAAAAACTTATTTTTGTATCATAAGAAGGGTGGGAGAGGAAGGAGGAGGGCTCCTGAGTTGAAGGTGGCAGTGGGCCTAAATGAAAGATTTGAATTCTTTCTAAAAGCCAGAAAGGCAGGATATGGAGCCAGGTCCTGGATGTCTCTCACTTTGGCTCATTCTTCCTTCTCTATTGGGTACCAGACTCTATGGCAACTAAGAACAAACATAGGGGCAGATGCTTATGACAGATTACTCTAGGAAGAGCCTTCTTTCTGTTCTTGCTGTTCTCAGACATGGTCTGCTCAGGCCCCCAAGTATGTCTCTCAGATGAGTAGACCGGCTGCTCATGGATAAATCAGGGTGCACTGAAATCCCTGGAGTTGACTTAGGTTACCCAAAAGTTCTGCCGTGTCCAACCTGCTAATGCCAGAAATCTGCCTCAGTTCTTGGACTTAAATCCCATATAACATAACACAAGAACGTAGCATCCTTTCTTGATAGCTCTGTTTTGGTTCTTTCCATTGTCTTGGGCATTTTTCTCCAAGAGAAAGAACTTAAGAACCAAATTTAAGATTTCCTGGGTTCTCTGGCTGTAATTAAACTTATAATACAATTACTTTCTTCTCCTCCTCCTTCATCTCCTCCTCCTCTTCCTCCTTCTCTTCCTCCTCCTCCTCCTTCTGTGGATGTTGCTTCTTCATTTTCTCCTCCCCCTCCATGTCCCTCATGTCCCTCCTCCTCTTCTCCTATTTCTTCTCTTCCTCCTCTATCTCCTTCCCCTCTTCTTCCTCCTCCACCCTTATGTTCTTGCAGTGCTAGAGACTGAACTAAGGACCTGTGAATGCTCATATGCTCTGTCACTGAGATGTATCCCCAGCCCTCGGTACAGCATCTGAAAATAAGGGAAAAGCTCTACCTAAAGTAAGGAAACAGGATCCATCTTCCATCTTGGTGGGTTCCTGAAAAGAAGAACACCTACCTCAATGAAGCAGATATATGGACTGGAAAAAAGAACAGTGTTACTGAACATAAGGGTGGGGAGTGGCAGGTGGAGCTGATGAGCAGACATTGGACATGTTGGGTGGCAGCAATGCCTTCTCATAAGACAAGAGCTCCCATTCAGGTCACATTCCTTAACAACCCACACAAATGCCAGACAGAAATATTCAAACAAAGGGCACAAAATAATTTCAACTTCCCTACCTGCCTATGCCTTTATGATCTCACCCAAAGACTCTAAGACAGATGATTGCAGAAAAGATGGATGCCCGGGGATAAATGTCACTGGTCCCATTAATTCTCCAGGTCACTCTCCAGACTTCCTCTGTGCTGAGATAGATGGCTTGTGCTCTGTTCATAACAATGACCATCAAACCTTAGCATTTGCTTAACATTTTACAATTTATATGAACTTAGATCTGCATCACTCCATGAAGAAGGGCGATGGTATAATTAGAACTATGCAGATAAGAAAACTGAGATCTGGGGAGGTAAAGCGAACTAGCTAAAGTTCGGCGCATTGCACATATTCTTAAACCCAAGACATTGTCTCAGTCTCCCTAAATACAATTCCTTTAGAACCTGGGAACCAGGTTAATATAGCTAGGGGATTGCCTTGGATTCTTTTCATACGTGAAAGCTGGGGGTTGCCTCCAAATGCAGTTGTCCCTTGGGGAAAGGCCACACCTCCTTTCTTTCATAATGGCAGGTGCAGTCAGCCCACCTTATACTTGAGATCCACATTCAGCAACCAATCATCTATGAACAGAAAGTATCAAGGAGGAAAGACTCTGCACTGACCATGTCCAGGCATTCTTATTATTATTCCTTCAGCAGCACACTGACAACTGACAGCATTTCCACTCTACTAATTCTTAGAAGTGATAGACATGATTTAGGAACTATAAGCAGGTATGTATAGATTGTATGCAAATATTATGTCATTTTGTATAGAACATTTAGCATCTACTTCTTGAATATCCCTAGGGGAACCTGGAATGAATGCCCTATCCCTATCAAGGGATGACTACACACATTTCATATAAATCACTCTTCAGGACCCTGAATCACACAGCTCTCTCATTTAAGAACCATGAATTTTTATAAAACTTTATTACTGGTCAACCCTCTTTTCAGGACACAGCATAAATGTTTCTTGACTCAGGCCTCCCATGGCTCACCTGGAATAGGAGAAACTATAGTAAAGAAAACCATGCAGATACCTCTGTATGAAAGCAGCTAGGAGCTCGGCAGCAATGGAGTGACACATTCATCCTCACACCACAGCCAGCAGCTAGGCCACTCCTGACTCCAAACCCACATTCTTTCTTCCACCTTACATGGGGGCAGTAGGGTTGCTGATTCTCTGGCACCACCATGCAGGACTCAGAGGTTCTGCAGGTTCATTTACATGAAAACAATACAGCCATTTCTTCTGAGGCAGAGAGGAAGAAGAGTTGCAATTATCCAGATCCCAACAGCAAACACCAACAGGGCAGCAAGCCCTGTGTCCTGGGTAGAAGCAGGGCATGGGGGTACATGAATCTCACATGTAGCTCTCAAAAATTTCCATTTATGAAATATGTAGAGGAAGGTATGGACTGTTGTTTTATGTTATTAGAAAGTGTTTATTTAGTCACCTCCCAATCTCTGCTTTTCAAACTCTCTTCCTCTTCTTTATCTCTTCCCCAAACTTCCTTTTTCGATTGGAGCTTCAAGCCTTTTCCTTTTCCTCTATTTATTTATCTATCTGTCTGTCTGTCTACCTACCTACCAGTGAGCACTCCTGTATCACCAGTGATGAGGATTTAAGATACGGCAAACATGGGGATAAATTCAATCTTAATTAAACCACAGGCAGAGACGCTGCAATATTCCAGAACTATATCTTCCCAATCATTCATCTCTCCCCATCTCTTTTTCCCATTTATTCATTTGTGCCTCAGTTATTAATAACCCCAATGATGTTCCAGGACCTATGAACTACCTCCTTTCCTAATAACTTTCTAAGTTTATAGGCAGAGCCAAATATATGAACCACACAGTGTGCCAGACACCTCAGGAAGGTTGTAGAGTGTCAGAGACAACCTCAAGTGATGAGCATGACCCCAAAAGGTAAGCAGGGGTTGACCTTGAGGATATGGTGATGAAAGGATGTCCCAGGTGGGGGGAAAATCATGGTGGAAAGTGAGAGTCTGGGATGAATTCAGAATTGTTTCTAGTGCTGTTTGAGACCATGGTCAAAGTTTACAGGTTGTATTTTGAGTTGATGATGTTAAAATGGGCATACTAAAAGAAAAAAGTCATGGAACACGATTACTAGAATGGAAATAAGTAGAACATATAGGGATAGTAAGTGAGCTAACCAACACTGATGTGGCTGATTCAAAGAAGACTTCTGCCCTGGAAGAAGGAGAAAGAGGAGGGGGAAGGATGGGAGAAAAGAGGTAGGAAAGGAGAGGAAAGAAAAGAAGGGAAAAGAAGTCCCAAGCCTCCTTCTTGCCATGGAGATAGCCTTCAAAAGTAAACTCTCAGAGCTGCTACTGCAGCTCACTGGTAGAGCGCTTGCATGTAGGAAGCCCTGGATCCCACGCCCTAGGTCATATAGGTAGGATGAGGTAGCATAAACCTGCAATATCAGCACTGAGGAGGCAGAAGCATGAGAATAAGAATTCAGTGTCATCCTTGGCTACACAGAAAGTTCAAAACTAGCCTGGGCTACATGATACCCTGTCTCAAGAAAAAAAGAATAGTCATATCACTGATACATTGATCCTTTTACTAGTGTCCTCAAGAAGGGGCACTGTTCCCCAAGTCCAGTAAAACAATACTTCCCACATTCATCCCATAAAATAGAACCTCTTTGAAGTTAACAAACTATTTGAAACATGATAAAACATGCTTACAAACACAAATTATCAACTATCATTCATTCAAACCTTTGAAGAGTTGTCTAAAAATCAAATTGGCTTCCTAACTTAGGCATGTATGGATTAGTCATAATGAAATGGCATGTGTGAGTTTGACTGAGACCCAAGAGAAAGGAAATATGTGAAAGAAATCCTTAGCAGGGAACAGCAGAATTCATGCACATGAAAAGCTTCGAGTAAACAAGCCACCATCTCCTTGGTCCAGGCTAGAGGGATGTGGGAGTGTGCTGGTGGCAGATTTTGTCTACTCCGCTCCCATCACCTTTGAGCGTGGGAACTCCTCCCACAGTATCTGATACCCAAGCCACAGGATGTTGTTAGCTTAAGGAAACATCTGTTGGGCAGGATCAAATTCACAGTCATCAGTCATGGGTTTCAGCATCTCTTCCCCTTGTGCGTTCTCCAGGAGCCACCACAACAACCCAGAAAGAAAGGTTATCTTTCTCATTTGGCCAAAATGAAAATTGAGTTCTGGTAGGATAACATGTTCAGGATTACCTAGTTTAGGGGCAGCCATGTTGAGATTTATGCAGAGTCTGATTTTCTGTGGAGTACCTGCTGTCGCTATGGGCACATTTCCTACAGGACCAAATCTGGGCACTATACAGACAGACATAATGACCAGCTTGCCGTAAGTATTTGAGTTCTTGACAAATGTCCCTGGGAAGATTAATACCTCACTCCTGTATGAATCAGAAAGTATCACCCATTTTGTCTTAGCAGAGGAGTCTGGGAAGCCTAATGCTCCTCAGTAAAAAGAAAGCAAGTTGTGTTCAGTTCCCTAGTGCTGGTGTAAGCACATGGGCTGCTCAGTCTTCAGCCTTGGAGGATACAAGTTCCAAACTGAAGTGTGGGCAGGGCCTGGAGCTGTCTGACATACACGAGACAGAATCCTTACAGACAGAGCCTGCCACCAAACCTTGGTGGCCCTTGGCTTGTCAATGCATCACTCAGCTGCACGATCTCCACGCATGCCCGAGTCCAAACCTCCTTTTATAAGGATGACAATCTTTGCATTAGGGCTAACTCCAATGACCTTGTTTTTACCTTTATTACCCTGTAAAGACTCCATTCCCAAATAAGGTATGTAGTATGAAGATTAGAACATCGACATGTCTTTGAGGAGGGACATAGTTCAACACAGCTCAGCCGCTAACACTCAGCCTGGCTTCATTTCCTGCCTGCCATCAGTTCCGGCCTATCCCTCATCTCCTGAGGCCTCTGGGGTGCTCGTGCTCTTCTGGACCGCGGCTGGAACGCTTCCATCTCCAGCCTTGAACCTCGCCCCGCCAGAGCTCGGTCTGCATTGTACTGCCCACCCGATTTTCTGTGAGTTACAAAGACGCTTCTCTCCAGGCAAGTTGCCAACCTCACGTTTATTCCCACTTGTTAACAGCATCTGGCAGCTCCTCTCTCACAGGCCCGTGCCACTCTGTCATAATCAGTGCTTTGTCTGCCGTTTCCGGTTGGTTATTTAGATGCAGCTGGGGACAGTCAGCCATTTTCCCGAAAGCTATTGTGTGCTTAAGAAGAAAAACTTGAGTCTTTTAATTAGCCACCATCCCTCTGCCTGGAAGTCCAGAGCATATCCACTTTACCTCACTTCACCCTGCAGATGTTTCTCCCGAGGTGAGGGACCAAGGGAAGTGCTAACAATATGGTAGGGTTTCTACTACTTCTCTAAGCACTTCCCCATCCACAACGCTTTGGAAATAAGGAGGCAAGCATCCCCTTTGGGCAGATGTGGCAACTGAGGCTAATCTCTGTGGCTAAATAATTAGCAAGTAGTCCATTGAATCAGGCATCATCCTACATTGCCACACGTCTCCTGTTCCCAAAGCCTAGAGAAAACTCATTTAGATGAATGCTGAGGATCTTACTTCCAGGACCAGAAGAATGTGTTTCTTTGTTTCCCTGGAGTCTTTGCTCTCAGTGCTCCTGCTATCCAGAATGTTCCTCTAAGCACCATTGTTCCCCCTTCAGGGTTCAGCTCATACATTGAAAGCCTCACGTCTTGGTGCTTCCTGATGTCTCCTAACACACTCTCCTAGAAGCCCTAACTTCCCAGAACATGCGTCACATGTAACTATATGTTTAACAGTCCTTCCCTGACAGGCCAAGGCAAGAACCAGGAACCCCACATTCCCAACCCCCAGCGTTCTAACCCCACTGCTTCTGTCCCTAGCAGATAGCTTAGTAAAGACCTACCAATGAAAGGAGGAGCTTGTCACCTCCTGCCCCAGCAAACCTATGCCTTCCTCTGAGCTATGGTTTCTTTCCCCGCAGTCTTAATGTTTTTATTGCTGTGAAGAGACACCTCAACCATGGCAACTCTTATAAAGGAAAACATTTAATCGGGGTGACATAATTGAGGTTTAGTACATTATTATCATGGTATGACATAGCGGCATGAAGGCAGATTTGGTGCTGGAGAAAGAGTTAAGAGTCCTACATCTTAACCCACAGGGTACAGGAAGTGGTATGAACTAGACATAGCCTAAGCATAGGAGACCTCAAAGTCTGTCCCTACAGTGACACATTTCCACCCATAAGGCCACACCTTCCTATTAGTGACACTCCCTATAAGCTTATGGGGACAATTATGTTTAAACTACCACACTCACCAATCACTTTGTTTATAATTAAAATTATATTAATAAAACAAAAAACCCAAGGCATTTTGTAAAATAGAGTTGTTGCTTTTTGTAATATAAGAATTTACATCAGCAGGTGGAAAAGAGACTGAGAAAGACATCCAGATGACAATCTCTGACCACCACATACATACATGTACACACAGTAGAATACACATACACACATGTGCAAATAGAATATCATACACAAAGATTATTTCATTTTTAATTAAAAATTGATCTGAAAAAACTTTTAATTAGGCAATCAAGATTAATTCCAAAACTATACATGTATGAACTCTCAAGCCTGTGTCTCTGTGTTAATCATATTTCATGTTGCTAGTGTATGGAAAGTTAGCATTGGGATTTATAAAGGGAAGACTAAAGAAGAGAAAAACTAAAATGTAGAAACTAATAAAGTTTGCAGAGGATGGTAGGCTCCATAATTGGCCATTCAAGACTACCCATTATGAGACTTGTGTTGATTCTTTGGCCATTCCTTCTGTATTAGCTATGTCCTAATCTTCTTAGTCCATGCCACACTACTTTCTGGCCCTGATGAGTTTCCTCACCCTCTGTATGAATCACTTATCCACTGCTGTGACAAAGCCCCTGACCAAAGCAACATAAAGAAGGAAAGTGTTACTTTGATTAATGGACTGTAGGTACCCCCTGCCATGGCAGGGGATATATGGCATCAGGACCATGAAGTACATGGTCACATCATCTCATCTGCAGTCAGAAAGCAGAAACTGATGAATGCTGGTCCTCTCGCTGCTTTCTCTTTTTAATTCCATCTGAGATCCCAGGTCGTAGTTTGGTGCTACCCACATTCAGAGTATGCCTTCTCTCTCCAGGAAATGATCACTGGGGACACCCTCACAGATACACGCAGAGGTGCATCTCCTTGGGGATTCAATATTTGGTCACACTGACCGTGAAGCTCCAGAGTCATCACCTTCTCTACTCCAGGCCCTTTGATAACACTGGGTTCATCAGCCTGAATGCTCTTCCTCATTTGTCAGTCTCCCAATACTTACCTCAGACACAACTGTGCCTATGAAATCTTTCCTAACTCCTCCTACATAAAATGACGTTTTCCTGTTCTTCTTGTCCCAACACACTCCCTACATGTTACCACAGCATGTGCTTATTTATAATCTATCTACAGTTACTTCAAGACTGAGTTTCCCGGGTCGGAGGCCATATCAGGTTTGTTCTTTGCTGAAAGAGGAAGGAGGGAAGGAGGGAGGGAGGGAGGGAGGGAGGAAGGGAGGGAGGGAAGGGAGGACATATGAGTGAATCTCTGTGGTAACTCTGGATTTATCACTCCATCTCTATCACTATATTAGTTATCTAAGTTTCAACTTAGTGTTATTTGTGTTTATCTGTCTATTTCTCCATTATACTCTGATATTGAAGATAGGTTCTGGGACCTTTACCACAGTTCCTGTCAATACTCAGTAAGTATTCATTTAATGAATATGAGTTGCTTGGAGTCCAAGGCAGATAAAGTTACTTCATAATACAAAGGATAAATGCAACATGGTAAGATTTTTGAAAGGCTGTCAAGTCCAAGTGTTGATTTATGGAGAAAATTAATTCGACAGCATCAACATTTCCAGCCCTCCCAAATCACTTTCCTCAATTATGTGCACCCAGAGCAGGGCACAGCTGTTTGTGAGACATGACATAAAAGAGGTCCCCCTCGGTTTGTTCAAAGGTCTTCAAGATATTTTTAGTTGACAAACAACCATGTGTCACTCATCAGACATCCCATTAAACCAAATTGTACAACTTGTTACATGTTTCCCATATTAATTGTGAAAACTCTCTATGCAACTTAGTTCTGGGAATTGAACCTAGGTCAAAAGCAGACATAGCATATTGTATGCTTGAAAATTATTGGCCACACAGCTTTACTTACCATCTATACATTGCCCCCACCAAAGTCAGCACCAGCATCCTCAGAGACTCAGCAACATAGTATGTTCATGGTATATTCTCTAGCACAGAACTCCTGAAAGCATCTAAAATAGGAAATGCCTCAGCTCATAAGCATGAACTCTCCCTCTGCCTTTTGAAGGCATGATATCTCTTTGTTATTATAGCATATACCTGGTACAGTCAACTTGTAAAGAAAAAAAGCTAATTTGGCACAGTTTTAGAGGTTTAGAGTCCTTCTGATTTGCAGAGGCAATACATTGTGATGAGAGTGTGCAGGAGAACAATGCCATTTACCTCATGGTTGGGAATAAAATTGTTCTCTTCAAAGACACTTCCTAGTGACCTGAAACTCCCCACTAGACTCCACCTCTTAAGCTCCTATGACCTCCCAATAGCAACATGCTAGGACTAAAACCTTAGCATGTGAGCTTTTGAGGACATTTCAGACCTAAACTGTGGCAAGGGTAAATATTTTTAAGTGTGATAGCTCAATTTTACATAAGCAAAATTCAGTTGTAAAATATAGTGGAGAAAAAAAACATAATGAAAAGCAGAACCATATTCAAAATATGTACAGCAATTATAACTCATCTAAAAATACATTTAACAAGAAAAATATAAGCATTCTATGAAAATGTACCAATAGGCATTTTCAAAAGGCCAAATATGAAAAATTATATGTTTAAATATAAAAGCACACATTGCATGTTTCTTTGTTCTTCTTATGAATACAATACCACTTCACTCAGAATCCCTTCATTATATTTATTTAACAAAGCAAATATTAAGGTACACCAGTATATTTTTCTGTTACTGCAATAAAATACCTGATTCTGCTCACCTTGTAAAGAGGATTATTTAGCTCAAGTTTTGGAGGCCTAAATTGTACGATTAGATATCACTATTGGTTTTGCCTTGTGGTGAGGGCCTCCTAACAGCATCATACTAATAGACATTGCATAGTCAAACCAGAAGCCAGAGACAGAGTCATGAACCAGGCTCACCAACAATAACTAGGTCTTGAGAAAGTTCAGAGGTCTCATAAAAGCTGTCTTACTCATTTCCTAGGCAGTCATCCCCTAAGCCCCTCTGTCATAGTTTGGATCTAGACTGTACCACAAAAGTTCATTGCTGAAAATTTAGTACCTGGCTGGGGTGCTATTGGAGAGTGACAAAAAACGTTAGGTGGAAATAGGTCACTGGGGTCACATCCTGGAAGCACATGTTATATTCTTCCCTTTGTTTCACAATCTTTGCTTCCTGGATGCTGTGAAGTGAGCAGCTCCTACTACATGCTGTAGCTGCTGTGAATAGCCCTACCACAAGACTGAAGGCAACTGGACCAAGAGGACAGGAACTAAAACCTGTGAAACTGAGCAAAATTATTTCCCTCAGGTATTTCAGCACAAGGCGGAGTGGCACACACTCCAGCTGTTCTCTACCTCCTAAAGCTCTCTGCTCCCTTCCAGGAGCCATGAACCAAGTTCTGAACCATGAACCCTTGGGAGATGTGAGTGAGCCAAACTGAAAATACAGTGTTCATCCACTTTGGAAAAGATGAAAGAACAGGAAGAAGTTCATTAAAGGAAATAATAATAACACAGAAGGGAACTTGAGAACAAGCTCCAGGTGTTGAAATTCGCACTAATCTATAATAAGTAAAAGAGTCTGGTGTGATCTGACTAGGGAACATGAGCCAGGATGGGAGACTGAGATGTATAAGCAAGATTGCTATTGCTGAAAAATGCCTGCTGCCTGCTGTCAGGCGTCCCCAGTCCATTTAGACACGCGGCCAGGAAAACACAAATGAGTCCATACGTGCTCCTTATTCTTCTTTTTGAAGAAAAAGAAAAGCAAGTATGGAATTAGAAGAAAATGGGGACATATCAGTGACACAGAAAGTCATACCAAAGATAAATTAACATGCAACAAATGAGCAGAAAATATGGATAAAGATGCTTAACAAAGGATGCGTTAAAGTTGCTTAAAATGCTTAATACTATAACAATTACGTTCACATCAGATATTCCTATCTCATATCACACGCAAAAGCACATTTTCAACAAGCTAAAATTATAACTAGGAAAGTAATTGTGAGTTATAGTTTAAAACTTAAAAAAAAAGGATGGGTAGCAAAAACTCAGAAACCATTAAAAAGAAATGGAAATTAAAAATCTGGTTCCATAAAAATGTAAATAATTTTATGTTTACAACAAAAGAAGAATAAAGGTTGTGCTTACAACTGAAGGAGAATAAGTAACTTCAATATGTTGAAATTTCTGGGAAGTCAACAATAAAAAGACAAGCACTCAGCTTCAAATAAGTCAAAGTTCAGGTAAATATATCACACATACAAGCACACCACATTCATACACACACAAACACATACATATGCATTACACATACCACATACATCACACACACACAAATACACATAACACACACACAGCACATACACACATACACAGCACACATACAAACACACACACACACACACACAAACACAGACTGGAAATTAGCCCCTAGACTTATAAATTTTTAATTTTTTAATGAACAAACCAATATGTAAACATATGTAAAATATGTATTATTGTATTCATATAATAGATGTAAAGAAACGGACTGAAAACAAGTCAGTGGAAAAGTGATTCACTTCTACTGAAAATCAAATGGTTACAACTGTTCAGAATGGCAATTATCAAATATGAATTAGAGAACATAATACTTGACCCTACAATCGATTTCTAGAATTTCTCATTTTAAATTATGCCCTCATCTACTCAGAGATAGGGTGTCACATGATTTATCAATACTGACATGTAGGGAAATACACTTTAATTAATTATGATTTTAAAAACATGTAATTAAACTTTATATAATGAGGAGAAAGTAAGATGCAGAGGCCAGGAATGATAGTTCACACCCAAAATCCCAGCACTCAAGAAACTGAGACAGGAGGATCAGGAGTTCAGGACCTCTGAGCCACACAGGAAAACCCTAACTAAAGGGATTACAGGGATGGGGGCTGGAGTGGTGGTTTCGTGCTTGAGAGGGCTTGCTGCTCTTTGAGATGACATGCATTCAGTTTCCATGACCCACATCAAGGAGCTCAGAAACACCTGTAACTCCAGCTCTGTAGGAACCCGTCTTTGGGGGACTTCAAGTCAGATCCGACCGATTTACCAGGTTCGTACCTGAGAAGGGTAGTGTCGATTAAGAGAATGGCAGGGAAGGATGGAGACACAGAATAGAGTCTGGAGGGTATTCCGGTGAATACTGAATGCCCCACGTTTATTCTTCAACATCCTAATATACCCAAAACAAAAAGTCAGGAAAGGCAAAGACTTCTTTACCATGATACAAGGAACAAACATATATACTTCCTTAATTCTCCAGACATTCAATAACCACACCTTAGACTAAATCTCTTATTATCTGACCTTGAGGGATAAAAGTAACCACACCTTAGACCAAGTCTCTTGACATTTAGGTAAGACATCCACATGTAAGACCAGATATTCTTCAGTAGCCATACCTTAGATCATTAGGTCTCATGACTTTACCCTTGAAAGAGTAAGTATAGTTTTGAACTCTCTGACTTTCAGTCAAGAAGAAATGAAGCCATTTTTATGGTTCATAACACAGGTCCAGGACATATGATGCCCTTATCTGGTCTCCAGGGGCACACACATATATGTGGTATACACTAACACAACACATGCGTATACATGTAAATAAACTTTTAAAAATAAATGTTTTTAAAGTTCTGGCTTTTTGTTTTTCAGAACAAGTGGGAGGACAAAAGAAGAGGAGGGGCTCAGGGAGGGGAGGGGAAGAGTCAAATCTTGGTCAATGTTGGAACAGATGCCCATAGGACGAATCTATACTGCTTGGCACGTTTAATTTGAAGCCCAGACTGCAAAGTCTCTGCATAACCATTTCTGTACATTTAGTCCATGTCTCCTTTCTTCCACACAAGGAATAATTGTTCTCAAGACTCAGGAGATAATAGATTTGAAATCTCATAATTACTCATTTGCTTTATAGCACGTTACATTCATAACAATTTTGGAGTAGCAGTACAGCAATCACCAACAGGATGCCACCACTAATACAATGACTGAAAGCCAAAAATAAATTGGCTTTGCTTTTGATCTTCTTTCTATAGCCATTTTTATAACTGCAGAATGCATGCACCTCCCTCACTGCCAGGGAATTTAGCCTCCATGTGCTATTTTCTCTAATTTAAAACAAATATTTTTCTGTGAGTGCTGTAAGTAATTATACATTGAGTGCTTACTCCAAGTCTTTGTGTTGGTGTCTTTCTAGCTGTCTCATGCTCTGGTTCTCCCCCAGAGTTCCTTTGCTAGCAGAGTCCTCTTGAAAGTCTCAAGGGAAGCATGCAAGACGGGTCAGTGGGTACCAGTGCTTGCACTATAAGCCTGACCTTGTGACCTTGATCCACAAAGTGACTCTCAAAAATTGTCCTCTGACATCAGCACACACACACCTGACTCAACTCACATGTACAATAATAATAATAATAAGTAAGTAAATTTTGCCGGGCATTGGTGGCGCACACCTTTAATCCCAGCACTCGGGAGGCAGAGGCAGATGGATCTCTGTAAGTTCGAGGCCAGCCTGGTCTACAAAGCGGGTTCCAGGACAGCCTCCAAGACAATACAGAAAAACCCTGTCTCGAAAAAAAAAAAAAAAAGAAGCCCTTGAACTCTCTATGTAACCTACATAGCCTCAAAGCCGCTCCTGCCTCTGCCTCCTGTATGCTAGATTACAGCTGTATACCACCTCATCTGGCTTGTTTATCTTCATTTTTAGTCTCTATTCCATCAATACAGCTTATGTCAGCCCATCATCTTTCCCCTTCCAGGGTTTTTTTTTCATTTATGATTCTTTCCCAGGCTTCCCTTCTGTGTCTTTCTAATTATGATGTGTTATCTCCTGCCCATCTCCTAATACCTTTTTTGTATTTGGGATAGAGCATTCACTGGTTTTGTGGCCTGACTCCATATGTGCAAAAATAGTCTCTTCTTAATTCTCCCATTCCCTTAAAACAACCGTGTGTGTGTGTGTGTGTGTGTGTGTGTGTGTGTGTGTGTGTGTGTGTGTGTTAAATTTGGTACTGATTCTTTCCTGTGACTCATTTTTATGCACAATTGACTTTCTTGAACTTTCAGAAGGCATCAGAAGCCCGAAACCTTCCCAGAGTGCCTTGTGCCTTTGTCTGTTGTAGTTCTCAGGAACACATGGCTTGCTTGGTGAGACTTCCTTGCCCTTGTCTCTCATGCAGATTTTTTTACTAGCTTTGTCTCCCTTTCTTTTGGTTGTCCCTCTCTTCTTTGACTTTGACCCCATAACAAGCAGTGCCTCCTAAGAGTAAGTTGCCATTCTGGACAGCTTGTGTGGTTAGTTTTCAGGCACCCATAGACAGAACCCTACAAATCCCCTTGTGCTCTCTCACTGTGGACTTGAAAAAAGTCGCTCCTAGTTTCAGATGACTTCTCAAACTTCTCTGCTCTGCTCTCTAGCTATATGTCGGATACCTGGGAAGCCTGTTCTCCCATTTGGCAAACATTCCGATGCTTCCATCTGCTCCTCACCCCAGATGTTGAGTCCCTACAGATCTCACAGCTGTTAGCAGTATTTCCTCACCCATCCGCGTCTGGGTTTTGCAACAATGTTCTATCCCCTAGTATTTTTGTACATATCTGTGAACTTTTTGTTTTATTCTCTGGTTACTTCATCTGTACTTTTGAGAGCCTTAAAGAGATTCCAACACCATGCCACCCACAATGACTCTTTGCTATATGAACTTGATCATGCTACCCAAGTGCTGATCTATACCCCAATAACTTCGATAACTCGGGGCTCAGTAGATGCATCACTTCTCCAGAGAACTGGCCTATGATCTATCTTACCCAAGATCAAGTATCATCACAGCCATTTGTATGAACTCTCAATGTTTCCCCAAGTTCTGCCCCTTCTATTTTGTAGTCCTTTAGAACTGATCTACCTTCTTCTGGCCTCAGTTTTCCCATCCATAGGACAGACTCCTTCATTCCTCACAGTTCCCATCCTACTTGCATATCATACATACTTTTAAAGTAGATTCCACATCTGCGACAAAGCATGTGGTACTTGCCTGTCAGAATCTGACTTATTTAGCTTAACATCATGATCCCCAGTGACATCCACTTTCCTGAACATTTACACAATTCTATTCCTTGTGACTCAATCTCATTTCATTTTAACTTGCATTCCCCTACTGGCTAAGGATACTGAACATTTTTAACATTTATTAGCTGTTTGTTCTTCTTTTAAGAGCTGTCTGCACAACTCACTTGTCCATTTATTAATCAGATGGATCTTTTGGTGGTGGTTGTCTTCTTTATATATTTAAATATTAATTCCCCATCTCTTCTCCTGCTGTTTCCTTTGTTCTGCAGAAACTTTTAAATCCCAATTGGCAATTCTGGTTATTATTTCCCACACTGGGGGAGTCCTTTTCTGAAAGCATTTGTCTATGTCTCCCTCTTGAAGCATTTTTCCTAAGTTTTCCTCTACCAATTTAAAAGGTTAGTGTTTCACATTAGTTTCTGAAGCTATTTTTAGTTGATTTTTTTCCTGAGACAAAAGATAGGAATTTAATTCCATTCTTCTATAGGTGAATATCCAACATTCAGGGTGCCATTTGTTCAGTCCTGGGCATTTGAACACTTGGTCTTCAGTTGGTAGTGCTGTTGGGAGAGGTTCACATATTCATGTTGGAAGAAGTACATCATTAGGGGTAGGCTTTAAGATAAAAAGCCTCACCTACTTCCTCTCTGCTTGTTGCACATGGTTCAGGCATTGAGTTTTCCAGTCCTGCTGCCATGCCTGCCACTGCCAGTCATGCTGTCCCTGCCATTAGGAACTCTAACCTTCTGGAACTGTAAGCCAAAAGAAATTCTCTCTTCTTAAGTTACCTTTGGCCATGTTACTTTGTCACAGCAGAAGAAAAGTAACTAATACAGTGAGGTTTGGGCACCTTTATCAAAAACAAGGAGACTGCAGCTACATGTGTTTATTTCTGGGTCTTATTTATCCCATTGTCATTTTTATGACAATACCAACCTGGTTTATCACTGTCTTAGGTAAGGTTTCTATTGCTGTGAAGGACACCATGACCATGACAACTCTTATAAAGGAAAACATTTCATTGGGGCTGTCTTAAAATTCATTATGGCAGAAAGCATGGCGGCATGCAAGCAGACATAGTACTGAAAAGGAAACTAAGAGTTCTACATCTTGATCTGCAGGCAGCAGGAAAAGGCTGACTCACACTGATCAGGTCTCTTATCTCCTTGCTTAGGTCGATTCCTAGATATTTTTAATCTATTGTAAGCAGGATTATTTTTCTTTATTTTTTCTCATCAATCTCATTATTGAAAAATAAAATTCTCTGATGTTTGCATGTTGACTTTATAGCTTGCTACTTAGCTGAAAATGTTTATCAGATCTAATCATTCTTTGGTGGTATCTTTAAGGTCATTTAAGCATAAGGCTATATAATCTTTTCCATTTATCCCCTTGCTCTACTGAAAAAAGTTGAGTGAACATCTTGTCTCATTGCTAATTTTAAAGGAAATATTTGCCTCACGTTGGTCACATATACCTTTTGTTGTGAGATTTGTTCCTTCTGTTCCTAGATTTTTCCAGTCTTTTACCTGGAAAAAATGTTGAATTTTATCAAAGACCTTTCTGTGTCTGTTGGCATGAACATGCTATTTTCATACCTAAGTCTTTATATTCTGAACCATCCTTGCTCTTCTGGAAAGAAACCAAGTTTATTGTGGTATATGACCCTTTTCATGTATTATTGAATTTGGTTTGCAATTACTTTATTGAGAATCTTTGCATCTATATTAATCATGGAAATCTGGCTACAGTTTGGAGGTTGCTGTTGTGTCTTTTACCTGGCTTTGAAATTGAGATGATATTGGTTTTAAAGAATAAGTTGAAAGCATTTCTTTTGCTTTGTGGAATAGCTGAGGAACATTGGTGTTAGCTCTTCTTCTGAGATATGGTAGAATTCAGGGGTTTGGTCCTTGTCTTTCCTTCCTGGGAGTCTCTCCATTACTACCTCAATCCCATTTGTTACAAATCTTTTAAAAAATTTGGTCTGGGAATGTATCCACTTCTTCTAGATTTTTCACCTGTTAAGATACAATTTTTCAAAGTGTCTCTTAATGATTTCCTAGATTCCACTGGTATTTGTTATTCCTATGTTTTCATCTCTAATTCCATTACTTAGGGTGTGCTTCTTAATAAAAGTTTGAAATTGCTCCTCATCTCACTTCAAACAAGTTAAGGAGAAATAAAATCTATTCATATCACAGGGTTTAGAGGCAAGTCCTAAAGACTGTGTCAGCCCTGCTGCTAACTGTAGAGAAAGGTCAGAACTAAGGATGGGAGGACGCTGAGATTTCTTCCGTATTGCAGAGAAGAGCAGAACTACCCAGCATGTGGCCCATTCTGCAATGCCTTTCTTGAAAGCATCCCTGATGGAATATAATAGGTTTTTACCTTCTACAGAGAGCTGGTTTAATAGAGGAGAGTTTACCTTTAACCAAGCAAGCGACTTCCTCAATGTGGGGTCTCAGACACCAAGGAAGTTGGAGGAAAAATGGCCAACAATAATCTTTTGCCACTCTTTAACTCAAGCTCACGTTCCTAAACGAAGGTGAGTCTGTGATGCTATCAGGGGGTAACCTCAACCAAAAAGGGGCAGATGTCACATTCTGGGAGCAGTGAGTTGGGTAACCTGGGCTGGAAGTGAATGGTTATAGGATTCCCAAATGTCAAGACAGACAGACATTGCTGAGCAAGACAAATGCCCTTAAGGGGGAAGCACTGGGAAAATGTTATTATCAAACAAAATCAGAATCTGGTGGAGGCTGTCTGAACACACCTCCATCACTGTAAATGTCACAAAGGTAGGAGACTGGCCACAGGCAGAAAGCAAGAGTCTTACATCCATATATGAATAGCTGACGAGGAAATGTTGGGCAGCCAAAATGGCCTCCTTGAGGGCAGGTGAATAGGGAGAGAAATTTATGCCTGGAGAATTCTAGGGAGCAAGAAGTGAGTCCTAATAGACAAAATAATGTCCCAGTGATACAATGAGACCTTTCCGCACGCTGAAACTGTGTTAACGCTATACACTCCAGTGTTCCATTATTAATAAGGTCATATCTACTTTTATTTTTTATGTTTTTAAATGTCTATTTAGGCATGTGCACGTATATGTATACATAACATACATGGAGATTACAGGACAATTTGTAGGAGTCAGGTATCTCCTTTCACCATGTGCGTTCCAGAGAATCAACTCAGATCATGGCTTGGTGGCAGATATTTTCAGCCTCTGAGCCGTCTCAACAGCCTGTGTTCTCCCTGCTTTTGTGAAGAAACTCAGATCCAAAGAGATCATGTGATATACGGTCTTAATCAGGGTTTCTACTGCTGTGAAGAGACACCATGGCCATGGCAACTCTCATAAAGAAAAGCATTGGCTTACAGTTCAGACGTTCAGTCCATTAGCACCAAGGCAGGATACGGCAGCATGCAGGCAGACACAGTGCTGGAGAGGGAGCTGAGAGTTACATATCTTAATCCATGGGCAACAGGAAGTGATCAGAGCTAGGCATAGCTTATGCATAGCAGACCTCAAAGCCCGACCCCACAGAGACACACTTCCTCTGACAAGGCCACACCTACTTCAACAAGGCCACACCTCCTAATAGTGCCATTCCCTAAGAGCTTATGGGAGCCAATTATATTCGAACTACCACACTTATGAAGAGTCACACTATAATAGTTAGTGGCAAATTCAAGTCCAAGGCTCCCTGTTCCCAAGCTTCCATTCTTCTATGCTAAGCCTGGGTCTAATACCCAACTGTATACCAACTGGCTTCAGGGCCTTTGCTGACTCCCCACACTCCACAAACTCTGAAACAGAAATAATGCTTTCAAGGTGCTCGTGCTTCAGGTCCAGTATGGAGTGTGTGCCCAGAATGCTTTAGCGTATATACATGCTGTTCTGTCACCCATCATCAGCTGCCATCTGTGTATAATCTCCCAAGCAGCCTTTGTCTCTCCATCATTCACCATCTTACCTGCCTGGTCCTCCTCATTAAATCTATAGAGACTGCCTTGAAGAAAGAGTTAGATGGCACTCATGGGAAATACGCATGGAAAGATTAGAGTTTTGTCAATGAATTCCAATGACTTCCCTCCGTGATGTTTTCAAGCAGCCAGGAAATTTGCATTTCCGAGAGAGTCAAATGGTGTTTGGAAAATTATGCTGTCTTATCACAGAGAGAAATCTATCTAACCCTTAAACACCTGCTGGTCAATTATCCTCAAGAGGACACTGGTTAAGTAGCCATTCCCCGCAACTGGCTCCAACCCTTGTCTGAAGCCACATTTGAACCCTGACTGGGTTGTGCAAGGTAAATAGATGGGGCCTAAAGTACTGTCACTGATTCTCATCCTAGACTGGAAGACAGCATCTAACTTTATCTTTGTGCTTCACAGATGGGGAAACTAAGACCAGAGAGTAGAAATAACTTGTCCAAGTGACTGCTAGACCTGAAGATTGAACACAGACTCACAACTCCTGGTCCAGTACTTTGTCCTAGCAAAGTCAGTCCCATCATCGGAACAAATCATAACCATGCATTGCAGTGTTATGGCATCAACTGGGAGGCTCATGCAGGAGGATTGTGAGTTCAAGGCCACCTGGGATTACATACTTCATGCTAGGACATCTTGGGCTATGTCATGAGACCCCAGAGATGGAGGGAGAAAGAGAAGGGGTAGGAAGAAGGAGGAGAAGGGAAAATAAAGAGTGGAGGAGAGGAGAGGAGAGGAGAGGAGAGGGGAGAGATGGGGTGTGATAGTTTGAATGCAATTGATCTCCATACTCTCACAAGGAGCAGGGCACTATTAGGAGGTGGCTTGTTGGAGGAAGTGTGTCACTGGGAGGTGTGCTCTGAGGTTTCCTATTCTCAGATGACTGCCCAGTGTCTCAGTCGGCTTCCTGTTGTTGGCAAGATGTAGCAATCTCAGTTCCAGCACCATATCTGCCTGGACACCACCATACTCCCCATCATGATAACAGACTGAACCTCTGAACTGTAGGCTTCCACTCCAATTAAATGTTTTCCTTATAAGAGTTGTCATGGTCATGGCATCTCTTCACAGAAAAAAAAAAACTAAACTAAGACAGAGGGAGAGGAAAGGTAAAAGAGCAAGAGCCTTACCATTTATGATGGGATGGGAGTCCTTCTCTTCAAATTTATTTACCTCAGTTCCCTTATGAGGTGAAATGGAATGATAAAGTCAACTTCACATCATTAAAAGGGATGAGATGAACAGCCTGAAC
The DNA here is from genome assembly GCF_017639785.1 of Mesocricetus auratus. Lineage (NCBI taxonomy): Eukaryota > Metazoa > Chordata > Mammalia > Rodentia > Cricetidae > Mesocricetus > Mesocricetus auratus. The sequence goes on from NW_024429270.1 coordinate 9,790,286, forward strand.
AACTTTCAACTCCAGTTAACCACTTGACAGGCTTCCTTTTCTCTTCTCATCTACATTTAGCTTACCCTAGAAGCATACCTTGGCATAAGAATGTAAATGCAAGCCCTTTACTTCAGGCATGGTTCCAAGAAGCACCAATGAGGCATGAGGAAGTGAGGCAGGGAGGTGCGGAAGCTAATACACAGAGCATCGCTAAGGAGGACATACTATGGGCAATGCAGACTTCATCCCACTAGCCATGTCTGAAAGACAGCATGCAACACACCTTAAAGTTCAGCACCTCCACTCTGCTGAGAATGAGGTCTGCCCTCTAACTCTCATCCTTTCCTGAGCTATCACCTCCCCAGCACAAGGTAAGCAAAGCAAGGAAAGTTCTTGGGAAAGTGAGCACAGATGCTGACGGTAGGCAGCCAAATGTGTGTATGACTACATTGGGTGTCACACAACATGAGTCTAGGTACTGAGCATGGCCAGCACAGGCCACCTCTGCAACACTCTCATCCACTCATGCTCACAGAAAGTTCATTCTCTTCTATTGCTGATTCTTCAAGGAGCTTATCACAGTTTCTTGAAGAACAATGGAATATAAACCAGAGTGTGAGAGGGGCATGCTCTAGGTCTTATTCAGTCTTGAGGTGATAATTGATACTCAACACCAGTCTTCATTATGAGCTGGCCCTCTAAAAAGCCATATGTTGAAGTCCTAATCCTGAATATCTCAGAAGAAGACTGTATTTGGATACAGAATCTCAAGGGAGGTGATGACAGTAAAAGGAGGCTTTTAGAGTGGCTTCTAAGCCACTAGAACTAGCATCCTAAAAAAAGAGGAAGTCCAGACACAAACACAGATTGAAGGGCATATGAACACACAGAGGCCAGCCATAAACCTTCAAAAGACACCAGCCTTGCTAACACCTTGGCGTTGAACTCTCTTCCAGAACTATGCGATAAACTGTCATTTAAGCCACCTCGTCTGCAGTAATATGTCACATAAGCCCTAGCAGAGTCATACATTCCCATGCCAACCTGTCTTGACTCTCCCTGACCAGTTCTAGTGGTTGAGGGTCTTGCTAATCTTTTCTTCCTGACACTCTGAGTCATAGGTGCCATGTCCTGTACTATACCTGCAGATTCTGGGACCTCCAAACCTTAAAAGCCCCAAATGTATCCCCTAAATTCTAAACTACTCTTTCCTGCCCTAACTGCATAGTAATAACCCCGCCATCATGGGCTCATCAGTCTTCATCCAACCATCATTTTAACGCCTTCCCCAGCTGTGGAACATCCCAGAAAGAAGAACCCATCATGACCAGGCCAACACTACAGAGGAACTCTACTGGCTCCCCTGGATACAAAGAGGTGTGGTCCAGCAGGGTGGAAAACGTGAGCTACTTGAAGTGCTCCCCACTTCTTCCTCCCATTCACCCCATGGGAGAAGGCACCTTCTGCTCTTCACTTGCCCCCAATTACCAGACTTCAGGTCAGCACTGGGGGCAGTGCCAAGATCTACCGCATCCCCCCTTTTCTGGGACCATTCCCTAGATGTTGCCCATCTAAAGCAGTCGTCTGAACCAGAGTAATACACATATTAAATAAAATATGTTTATATTCAAGGTGTGGTTGATAGAAGGATGGAGTGCTCAAGGCCAGGTAAGAATACACGGCAAGGCTGTCTCTAAAAATCAAATAAGAGTAAGCTGGGGAAGGATTAATGTTCTTTACACAGTGAGCACTCCCCACCCTCTGCACATTGGAAGCTTGGACTCAGCCATCAGGACTGTGTCCTGCTACCAGTGTTTATCTGGGACTCCCCTGACCTGGAGCACCAGAGAGTGAGTCACCTCCATGCACTGGGTTCTAAAGCAGTGCATGACTGCACAGAATGACTAGTATGTCCCCTAGCTATTGAAGGCCACTGCCTCCTTTAGACTGTATGAATTTTAGTTGACCAGGAGGCTGGGGAACTTACCTGAGGTCGCTGTGCCTGTAGGTGATTTGAATAAGTGCCAACTAATCCGAGAATCCTTGCCCCTACCAGAGACATGATCAGAAAGTGATGATCAAACACACCAGGCCCCACTTGCAGCGCGGCTCTGTATAGAGTAACTTGTGGTCCCAGACTGCAATTAATACCAGCAGGCTCCTGCTTTGGCTCCCTTTCTCCTGCCACTACCCACATGGCACAGTCTTCACTCAAAACACAAGGAGCCCTGCCCGAACACTGGGCACGTGCCCACAAATGGTTTGTGATCCTGTGTGTAAAGCTAAAGGAAGCTTTGAGGAAGCAGGTGTGTTTTCTCAGAACCAGAAGCCAAACCTCGCCACTCCCTGCCTTGATCTGGGCTCTGAGACAGCATAGCTGGGAAGCTGATGGGCAGTCTGGACAAATGTAAGCAGCTTGATACAGCATTACCCACCAAGGCGTCTCACTGGGGAACAGAAGAGAGCTATCTGAGATGATGGGGTGTCATGCTGAGGCCACATGCAGTTCCCCAGCCCTTGGGTGGCAGGGTTGAAGGAGTGCTGCGAGCACAGAAAACAGTCTGGAAGCACAATGCCTGGCCTCTGCCCTCTCTGCCCCGAATGAAAGAACAGAGGAGCTCTCCCTCAAGTCTCCTGTTCTGCTTTATTTAATCGTTTCCACAGATCCCACTGCTTAACTGTCTTAGGACAATAATAAAAGAGAAACAGAGCTGCAAGAGGACCTTAGAAGCGTGGGGGAGAGCAGAATCCTGGAGCCGCCACAGAGTTAGATCTTTGTGCATTGTACTGCACAATGAAAGCTTGCAAGCCCGGAAGCTTTGATTGAAAGGGGTGGGTGGGGTGGTCTGCACCTGTCTCGACAAGTTTCTCAAAGGGCTGGGAAGAAGAGAACAGGCTGTAAGAAGATGCCGGCTATGGCCAAGGGGCTTGGCTGGAAGCTCCAGGAAGGAGTAGTGTAATGGGGAAAGACTGGATTTATGATTCTGAAAGGCCTGGATGTCACTCCCTCTACCACAGACTGGCGGTGTGTCTTTGTCCTAGTGATGTCCTGTGAGCTCCAGTGTTTGGTCTCAAACCGGACAGTTGCAATGCCCATCTCATGGGAATACTTACTTAGGTTGGCACCCCAAAAGCAGACCCCGAGATGAGGATTCTTATAAAAAAAAAGGGGGGGGGTTTGTAGGAATCCTCACGAGGACAGGAAAGCCATGAAGATCAGGTGTGCATGTCAAACCGAGGTGTGGGGAGAGGACAGGGTTAGAGATTCATGGACCTGCCATGTGTCAAACACACCCAACCTGGGGTCCACCTAGACATGCCAAGTCAGAATCCACATTTTAACAAGATGGAGGGGTAAAAAAGCAGAGGTGTAGGGGTAAGTCTCCGAGATGCCCCGTAGGGAGGTTATCCTTGGCTGACAGATACCAAAGTCAGGGACACTAGCATTAACCATGCTGTCATCAAACAAGGACTCTCCTGCTCATGGCACTGTTTTAGCATGGCCTCCCAGCCTTACTTTTACCTCAGTTTCCCCATCTTTCATACCGTTTCCCACAGAGACTAGGAGACTGTCTTAAGACGCTATGAGCTGGCCCTAAACCTCAGGCCTGTCTGGTTCCTCTCCTCAGTCTCTTTGGCTCACCCTAACGGGACCCTGCTCTCCAGACCACTGTGATGACCACAGCTTCCTCCCATGGAACAGACTCCCTGACACAGCCCAATACAGTGTACTGCCTGATTCCAACCTAGCTACACCAGACCCTGACACCAACCTTCTTCTTGTTGGTCATAATGTGGCCTGCATTCTATTCCGAAGAGAACTAACTCCTAGGCTCCTCTAGTCTTGGCCTTTACCAGGATACAATTTTGTATTGCTCTGTTTTCTGTTGCTTTAGCAAACACAAAACAGTGAGTTTAAAGAAACGACGTTTATTTTCACTCATAGTTGCAGTTCAAAGACAAGAGGCCATACCTGGTAATGACTTTGTTGCTGGAAAGGAAAGACATCATGGAGCAAAATGGGAAACACATGTCACCTCTGATTTCTCTCTTATAAGCAAACAGTATTCCACCATGTGATCTCTATGTTAATGGCTTTAACTAACCCTAATCATATCACCTGCCTCTTGCAAACAGAGATGATCTCCCAGCTCTTGCTGTAGAGGATCACCTGGAGCCTTTAGATATTGTCCTCTGTGGTTATCCAGAATGCATGGGTCAGAAGTGGGACACAGGCACAGGTACAAGGAATACCCACATATGATCAAGGTTGAACAATGCCAATCCTAACACTCAGTCCCACCACCAGACCTCCTTAACCCTACAGAGCAACCAGGACCCATCCATCTTGGATCAGAGGACAAGCCCAAGCAAGGTCAGCAGAGCTCTGGATGTTCTCTGGCCAACCCCTCTGCTGCAAGCAGTTAGTTATATTGGGATTCTGTCCTACCCCCAGATCTGCTAACCAGATCCCTTTCTTGTCTATTTAATGGAAAGGTAAGGATATAGCAGAAGCTTTGGATTCAAGTCCTGACTCTGCCACTTCATGGCTGTGTATGTCAATTCTCAATGATGGGTGAGAAGCTGTTGCTTATTGAATAGAATGTATTTCCCTTGCCTTCTACATGTGCTCAGGCAGGAAGTAGGTACCTATGGTCCCCTGTAAGGCCAATCAGACTCACCCTATCCCATGATGTCCTCAACAGTGAGATAGAAAAACCTCAGCCAAACTATTCTGTCCATTCTCCCAGAAGAGACAGCCTAAAGACCACTGGCCAAGACCCCCGGGTATTAATATTTCTATCCATTTAGAGAATCCATTAATCGTTTCCTTTGTTTTATTAGTTCTTCTATCTCTTTCCAACAAGTTCTTCAGAGGGGTAAACTAGGTGAGGCCAGAGTCTATTGCTTACAGCCTGTATCAGACAACACAACTTTAAAGGGGGAGGGTTATTTTAGCTTACAGGTTCAGAGGGTTCAATCTGTGGTGGCTTGGCTCTGTGAAATTGAGCGAAGCACCATAGCACTGGGATCATGTGGCAGAGGAGAATAGCTCACTTTGTGGCAAGCCAGGAAGCAGAGAGAAGGATGCCAACAATTGACTGGCACTCTCCTTTTTTCACATTCATTCCATCCATACTACCAGCCCATAGGCTAGCGCCACCCTCAGGCATCTTCCAACCTTTGTTAATCCTCTCTGGAATCCCTAGACAGACATGCGTCTTGAGGTGTGCCTCACAAGTCTCCTATGTGACTCCAAATCTGGTCGAGTAAACAAGATGAACTGCCATGCAACCCAAGGGTATCACAGTTTGTGGTGCCCACTTCGCAGGGAACCAAGGCCCATGAGAGGTGGGGGAATCCATATCCACTTAGTAATACAATCAGAACTGCACCAAACTGTTCTCCCCACATCTGAACCTCATGAAAATCTCAACCGTGGACATTTGGGAAGCAAGTGTTAGGGAAATCACTGCTCTGTAGGAAAATCACTGCTCTGTACAAAATCCAATTTGTATAGGTCCAGTACAGAGCTCTAAGCAGTCAGGGACAAAAGCACCAACAGTGGTTAAAACATGAAATGTCTGTCCTCAAACTGAACCCTCAGACAACACGGTCCATGACCCATAAAGAAGAAATCACAAAACTAGAGGAAATGGTCCCTCTTACATTTTAAGGAATATTTGTGGCAATTGTGCATAATTTTCAAGGTTAACGGCATCTTAATGAAAGTCTCATTTATCTACATATTAGTGTCCTGAAGCTAGCTTCATTTACATAATCATAAATTGCATTTCAACTGTCCTCAGCAGCCTGCTCCCCGCTTGATGAAAACGTAAACGGTAATTTTATTTGGGCTCAATTGCATACATACTGCATTTATGCAGCATCAGAAAATAACATTTTAATCTAGCCAACAAGTTGGGAACTCATTACCACAAAATAAGAGTGTTGGTGAAGGCTCTGCACCTCGCCTGGGCAACACAGTGGAGCTAAACCTGTTGGTGGGGCGTAGGTGAGTGAGCCCCAATGTTGTGAGAATGGGAGAGATGTCCTCACTACTTCTCTGTCAGTGGCAGCCTGAGCAGGGGAGATAACTCCCCTCCCCCATCAACACCTGAGGCAGGAGGGGCTGGCCCTGAGGTCATAAAAGCTAGACAGCTGTCCCTACCCCTCATCAGCTCATACCTGCAGGGGATAAACTTGCCAGGACAATGCTAGAGAGCCCACTTTGGCATCAAAGACAAGAGAGAGCTGGCGGGCTGACCAACCCTGCAGCTATCCAGACCCAGAACAGGGGTTATGTGTTGGTCTACCCCAAAATCCACCCCATCTGTGATCTGCTGGAGTACAGGGGAGGGGTCAGTCCTGTTGTGGATCTCCACCACACAGGGCAGCAACAGGGATGTCCAGGAAGAGTCCTGGTGAGGGTCCGGTGTTGTTGGTGCAGCAGAGACCAGGACCTCAAAGCAGACCAATGATTCATTTCAATAAATGCCTGCCTATAAAAATATATGGATAAATATATGGATAAACTGTGTGACTCACTGTGCCACTCTGCAGCTTCGATGACAAGATGTTCCCCCTTCTTCCTTTTCTTCCACCCCTCTTCCTCTTAAATTTTATCTTGCTTTATTTGGAGTGAGGAGGGAGACAGGTGTGATTGGGAGGCATGATGTGAAAAACTCGAAGAATAAAAAAAAAAAAAAAGAATGTTGGTGAAAACACCAAGTCTGCTTCCCAAATATCTTTGAAGGCCCCTGTCATTGTCATATTATTGCTGAGTATTGAATTTACTCAGAGCCAGAAAAGTCAAGGCATTGGGATGGAAATATCATTTAATCTCAAAGGTGTTGGTAGCCCACGGGCACAGGATTCCAAGGTGGTGGTGGGGGGGCTGGGAAGAGGTAACAAGTAGACCAAGAGCTGGGAAGGAGTCTTTACTGCTTGCACACAGGCAGACTGACTGGACACGCGCTAACTCGGCAGATGTCAACTTGGTCCAGTCCCATAGCCTAATCTATCCCACCCTTGTCCTAACGTGGAAGTGAACCCCGGTCACACAGTGTTTGATATCTCGTTTTGATTGTTTGCTTCTTCCACTCTGAGCAGGCTATAATTAAAAGCACCAAAGAGGCCCAAAACCTTCCGTGTCCTCATAGGGAGGAGAAGAGATGCTCAAACGTTGTCATGGAATGAGAATGAGACAGTACAAATGCCCCCTGAAAGCCAGTCACCCCCACATGACTAATGTAGATGCTGACTCTCAGAATTGACAGAGTCAAGATATAAGTTGGAAGAGGCAGACAGAAAGTCCTGAATGTCCCCCCAGGAACGCTGCAGATTCCTAGGAGCCAAAGAGGGCAAGTTGGAAGTGTGATAGGGTGCAAAGCCTCCATGGGATCCCCTGTGACATCACCTTTGGGTACTGTTGCTGCAGTGAGCATTGTCACACACCTTGGTACCTGCAGCTCCTCGCCCCAGTGACACTTTCTGAAAGATGTGTGGAAAGGCATGTCTCACAGCAGCAGCTTCCCAGCCAGGCTGGCTCACGCCTCCCTGGATTCCAGGGACGACACATGTCTTGTTAATCAAGGTGCCATCTGAAGGCTACATCCTGAGCAGTGGGATCACAGCTATCTACCTGCCTCTGCCCAGGACCACAAGAGAGAAAACGGCTGGAATGGGCTGGATGTGAGAAATGAATAGTCAGCTCTTCCCAGGGGCAGAAGTGGCGGACAAGACAAGTGATTTCTCCAGGTGGAGAGCAGGGTGAGGTGTGAGAAGTAATGCATCTGTTTCTGGTGACTGCTGGCATGCTGGCCAGCCTTCAAAAAAGGACTCTCAGACCAGGCAGGACAATGGATAGGGACATGCAACACACCAGTCTATGGCATGGAGTACTCCCTCGATGGCCAGCATAGCCCCAAACCCATCCACACTCACGTCACCATGAGAGCAACGTTTTTCACTGCTCACAGTACTCCTGTGACAAGCAGCCCACACGGGGCAATGTGCCTTACCAAGACAGTGCTCTCAAAGGCAGTCTTTCTCAAGCTTGGGGCTCCTGGGAAGCCTGTTTGGACTGAGCTGCCAGGCTCCTCCTAGGATCCCATGAATCTCAATAGTTAACAAACATCCAGGGGCCTCTGAGATGTTAAAATATCAGTTGTCAGCTCTTTATGTCTTCTGGCCTGCCAAGGATCCAGGCCTCCAGAACCCAACCATACTCCTGGTATTTGGTCTAGAACTGTATCTGTAATGCCTCAGAAATAGCAACAAGAATGACTTTAAAATACAGGTGCAGCCCACTCTATAAAGAGAACACTTGATTGTAATTTACCCTCTAGAGCTTACAGGAACATGTTTGTTATAAGTGATACGTGATATACAGAGATTCTGTACATTGGAAGTGACCTTAACCAAGACAAATGAGGATGTGCCTCTTATGCTGTTTGAGTTCCCAAATTTCCACGTTGTCCTTGTAACAAGGTCTGCTCTGGGCTATCTGTTTCTACTGGACCCTGGATCTGGAGTATTTGTGCATTCATTGCTTCCAGTAGATTCCATTTATTTCCTACTTGTCCTCCAGGGGCTTTGGGGAGGACATATCCCTCTGCATGTAACTCTATGTCATCTCTAAGATATCATGGGTTAGGCCTCTGTTGTCTTAACCCGGGAATCCAAACTGAAACAGGTGGTTGCCATGATACTTCCTGTGTGCATAGTTCAATGGCATGAGCAGAGCTGGTGGCTGATATGAAGGTAGTGAGTGCCATGCCCCAGAGACACCAGAACAGTAGCCAAAATGCCAGACATCGGGAATAGCAGCAAGCCTGCCACCAATAGACACCATGAGAAACACTGGACTTCCATGCCTCTGAAGTCTTTCAACCTCCACGTGTGTTTTATTCTGTAAATTTCAAATTTAATTCCCCCCATTACATCATCAAAAATACCCACACTCTGCCTGCACAGACGAGTTTTGCACAAAGTGGCAAAACACAATTTAAATGTCTCCTAAGTGGCAGAATCATGAGAAAGAAAAACAAATTAATCAACAAAGAATCCCTTTTCAATGGTTTTCAAGCCAGCTTGTGTGTGTCACCAAACCACAGGTGAAATGCTAATAAAACTCAGGGAGCCACAGCAGCATGGTGTAAATGTGTTCTATTGTTCCAAAGAAACAGATGCAGAATCTATTTCCAAGCCTGGTCTTTTGAATGAGGGGGAACTTTATATGAGTGCGGAAACTATTAGACAGCAGCAAAGGCCTCGTGAAGAATGGGGCTTAGTGGAGTCACTGCTGCATGGCAGATGGGATGATCCGGAAGGCCCATCAGCAGCGGGTGCAAACATCGTCTTCTCTGGGCAACCTGAGACAGATGCAGCCGGACGGGCCCTGGGAGAAGGAGCAACTAGAAACCAGCCACAATGAAGTCATTTCCCCTTTTTAGCCTAATTTGAAAAGACACATCTGGGGGACAGGCTAGCTCCGCACACCGAGTGTGGATTGCAGCAAGGGAAGAAGCAGTGTGCTGGCAGAATCCATCACAGGCAGTGAAGAGGGAGCTCTGAAGCCTAGGGGCTGCCCCCCACCCCACGCCATTGCCCCCAAAGTCCATCCTACCCTGCATAGCACGACTGGTCCTGTCTTCCAGGCACAAATCGTTTTTCTCTTCTCCATGCTTCCACATGTCTGCTTCTGGCTACACCTTCTCCTCTCCTCAATTTCAATTTGATTCCAAGCCCAGATTCTAAACTCACCCTCATCCGTGCTGGATTCCCTGTCTAGTAGCCGTGTTTAGTGTCCCCTGCTACACACCCTCTCCGTGCCCACCCTACTGAGCATATCTCTCGCTCTACCTTAGGTTCCACGTTTTCCTGAAAGACCTCCCTTGATAACTGGAAGCCCTCTAAGGACAAGAACCAGGTCACAGACGTTACTGAGCAGAACACAGGACTCAACAAGTTTGGAGGCCAATAAATGCCTAGAAAAAGGTCCAGGCTGAGGGAGAAGGCATCACCCCATAAAGCTGTGACCCCAAGTATCATGGAGTCAAGGTATAAAGGGAAGCGTGGTCACACCTGATGAATCCGGGCTTGAGTTCTGGAGTCAAGCTGAATCCAAGCCAGAGCCTACTTGACCATGTTGCTGCATGGTCTCAGGCAAATTATGCAATCTCTGTGAATCTTTTTCCTCAGCTCAGATGTAGGGGTGACAGCAACAGCTCTGCAGGACAGCTGAAGTGTCTTGATAACGTAAAGCAAAAATGACAAAACATGAGCATCGCTAAACAGTGGACGCTTTCCCATGTTATGGTTTGAATGTGTTTGCTCCACCATGTCCAGACTTGTAAATTGAAATCTCATCACCCTAAGAGGAGGAGAGTTGATTAGGTCATGGAGAAGCCCCTCGTGAGTGGGACTGTGGTCCCGTAGGAGAGACCCCACAGACCACCTTGCCTCTTGGACCATTGAGGACTCTGAAACAAGGTGCTATCTACAAATTAGGAAGTGGGTCCTCATCATGAACCAACCCTGCAAGCACCTTGACCTGGGACTTGCAGCTGGCAGAACTGAGAAAGAAATTTCTGCTATTTGTAACTTCCCAGTATATGATATTTTATTATAACATCCAGAGGAGACTGAGACATCCTCCCGAGACTTTCCATTCTGTGGTACCTAAGTTTTTCCACCTGTAGAATAGACTGACAGGCTCACAAGTTATTTTTACTATTCAAGCAACACATTATACAAAAAATAACATTTGTAACAGACTTAGTTGTTCAGAGTATCACATGAGTATGAAACACTCATTCCTCCTTTACAATGTGGGAATTACCACCCATGATTTCTACAAGAATTTAAAGACTGCTGTCAAGTGAAGACATGCTATTAGCACAGGAACTTGTTACCAGTGGAGGAGGCATCTCTAACTTGAGAGTAGGGATGGGTCTGTCCTCCACTCTCTGCTGAACCGTGCACCCAACTTGGAGTCCCTCTCAGCACATGCTGAAGTGTGTCTCCTCACGTGGCAGTCTGGAAATACAATCCTCATTTAACTAATGAGGAAACTGCGGGTCAGAAATGTTTCCCTGAAGCCAGATCCTGTGCTGTTCGCCCAGGATGCTAAAGGAAGGACAGTGACACTGTGGACATGCAAGTGAGATCTACAGTATCTGCCCCCACCATTATGGGAAGAATACAGAGGGTTCAGAGTGATTAGAAGCTGAATCTGTTCTCACTCCATGTGCAATGTAAATCTGTGGCCATCAGAGAAAGAACAGAATTCAAAATCAGATTCAGAGCACACTCCCATAACTGTACGTAATGTGTAAAAAGTGCCAAGGTCACCACCTGCATAGATGAAAAAAAATTATGCTCATATGCTCTTAGGGGGTGGTTGTCAGGGTTCCGTCGAGGTTAAGGGTATCATGTCTCCTAGAAAAGCCAGTCCAGTTTATATAGAGTGCCCCAAATAAAGGATCATCATACCTCCACTCGATGTGAAAAGCTTCGAAGTGAGTATAGCCTTGCTGAGTCAGAGGAGAACATCAAATAAGAGTTACCTGAGACCTCAACCACCTCTGAATTCAATCACAACCCATTCTGACAAGGTCTAGTCCCATGGGAATTTCTTCCAATGTCCCCAGTGAGTCTAAAGGACACCAGCATTCAAGGCTATTGCCCCAAATGAAAGACAGCTTCCCAAGAAGCAAAGGAGGCAGGGGTTGGCAGGTAGGCCCAGCTCCCCCTGGGGAAATCGGGCAGCAGAGGAGGAAGCATAAATGGAGTTGATCCACGGAGCCCATGAGACTAGTCATCTTCTCGTTGACTCCCACCTTCTCAAGAAGCTGTCGGAACTCTCCAGGCAGTTCCCATGCTGGGGAAACCACACTTCTCGGCAGTGAGCAGGTAATTAGTACTCCTCTCCCTCTCAGAGGAGTCCCTGTTTCACCTTGAAGCAGAGGGGAAGAAGCAGGAGACAGATTTGTCCACACATTTGGAGACATTCTGCCAAAGAATTCCATCGAGGCACATGAAGGCAGGTCCCTGGCAGTTATCAGCAGCAGAGCCCAGGGTGGAAACAGGTCTTGGGCAGGATTTGTGAACAGATTGTCTCCAAATGCTGCGTCTCTCCTAATTAATGCTGCAAAGCTAAGTCTCTGGCCTCTAGCTGCACATCAGGGAGATTCCGGGAAAAGCAGGGTCTGCCATCTCCTTGTCCCTGTCACTGAGAGCACAGCCTGTCCCCCAGGCAACTCCCCTGGGTATTGAATCGGTTTGAAGGTCTGGTTCTGGTCTCCTAGGTGGAGAGCATTTCAAGACTTTACAGAGATGGGGGTAGGTAGAGAGAGGGTCTTTCTTAAGAGGGATCATGGTCATCACCACAGCTGCCCACCGAGGGGCCAACAGCTCCCAAATACAGTCCAGATACTTCCCCTGTTCCACCTGCCACTGTTTTAGGCTCCTGGGAACTTCTTCAGTGTTATATTAGGAAAACCTGTTTCACAGAGGAACTATGCAAGGAAATTCAACATGTGTAGGCAAATCTATCATTTGTGGCCTTAAAATCACAATTTTGATTCATAAATAAATAAGATTGTCAACCATTCAAGTTAAATTATACCTACGTTCACATGCACACACACACTCCTGGTATTTTCAAACTTTCTGATCTTTGCTAACCTAGAAATGCCTGTGTTTTTCTGTGTGTGTGCACGTGCGTGTGCATGTGTGTGTACATGTGTGTGTGTTTGTGTGTGTTTGTGTGTGTGTGTGAGTGTGTGTGCGTGCATGTTCCTGCATGTGCTTCCGTATATGTGGGTGGGTGCATGTTTGGGTGTCTGTGGGTCTGTATATGCAGGTGCACATGCATGTATCAATGCAAACAGGTGGAAGCCAGAGGTCAATCTCAAGTGTTATTCCTCAGGAGCTATTTTTAACTCTCTCTCTCTCTCTCTCTCTCTCTCTCTCTCTCTCTGTGTGTGTGTGTGTGTGTGTGTGCATGCACGCACGAGCAAGCATGCATGTGTACACACTCACACATGAGCATGCCATGACTTGACAGACAGCAACTTAAGGGAGTCTTTCCCTCCTTCTACCATGTGTATTCTGAAGATCGAATGAAAGCCGGCAGGCTTGGTAACAGGACCTCTACCCACTGAGCCGTCTCACCCATCCTACCTACCATCTTTTTTGAGACAAAATCTGGAGCTCACCAATTTGGGAAAGCTGCAGAGATCCTCCAGACTCTACCTCCCCAGCTTTGAGATTACAAGCACACACCATCACACCTGGCTTTTCACACAGATTCTGAGAATTGGACTCAGATCACTGTGCCTGCTTGATTTTTCATATGCTTAAAACACAGCCTTGTTCCTTCTTTTGTGGATCTGCTTATAGTCCTTGCCTGTTTTTCTTACCGGTTTGTAAATGCTGTTAATAGTAGAGGAAGCAGTCTTATTTCTGAGATAACACACGTGCATGTTTCCAGTTTGATGTTCGTTTTTATTTTGTTCATGGCCATTGAGCTATGACTATATTTTGTGTGTATTTTTTAATTTTTGTTTTTGATACTATGACTACATCATTTCCCCCTTCCCTTTATGTCATGCAAAACCTCCCATATACACCCCTCTACCATTGCTTCCAAATTGATTGTTGTTACATACATATATGTTTAGATGTGTGTATATTCCCAAATGCATGAATGCAACATCCTCAGTCTGTACAATGTTACTTGTATGTGCATGTTTTCATGGCTGACTATTTAACATTGGCTATCATTTGGTTGGCTCATCCCTGGAGAAGGCTATTTCTCCTACTCTTAGAATTCCTTCCTTAGCTGCCTGTAGTTCCTTGTGTGTGGGTCAAGTTCTCAGAAACTTTTCCTAGTCCATGTTAACAAGAACTATGGCTACTTCTAATGTGTTAGGATATACTGCTTGGGGGTTCTGTTTTGTTCTCTGGGTTTTATTTCATACCTTTGAAAGTATGATAAGAGATAAGAAGAACGCACCTCCCATCATTCCTTTCACATGAGGTCTTAAAGAGACTAAGCCAAGCCAAAAATCACTGAACTGAAAAAAAATCACAGAAAAGCATGACCTACCTTGTCCTACATTCTGCATTGAAGACCATGGTCCCCAAGAGGAAGCTGAGAGGCAGATGATTCATTTCCAAGGATAAGACACAGTGGAGCAGGCCAAGCATCCCAGCTCCAAGGGAGTTCATTTTCTTGGCTTGCAGAGCATGTGCATATTTCCAAGGCATTGTAGAAGTCCTCCTAATATACCCAGCATCCTCTGGTCAGAAAGCGTCTTCCACAAAACTCCAATCTGGTTCCCTTTGAATAAAATATGTGCACGCAATCTCTGAGTCAGTAAAGTGTGGACTTCCTTGGGGTACTAAATAAGATTCAGATGTGCTTATCTGTTTCTATGGATTCCATTACTCCTTTTTAGGTGTTTTTTGAGATTTTATTCATATTTATTTTATATATATGAGTGTTTTCCTGAAAGCTGTACACCAGGTGTTTGCAGTACCCTCAAGGCCAAAAGAGGGCATGGGATTCCCCCAAGACTACAGTTACAGACAGTTGTGAGCTTCCATGTGTGTGCTGGGGATTGAACAGTGGGACCAGGATCTGGCGATACTGTGTACAACTGTGTGGGGACATGTTCAGATGCTGGGGAAGCAGAGGGAACATGAGGGTATGATTACAGCAGAGACAATGTAACCCAGAGCCTCTCTTGAGCATCAAAGCATGGACCAGGAAAGCAAAGCCCAGCTCTGTCCACAGAACTGCTCCATTTCTCTTGTAGGTCCCCAAAGACTATGAACTCCAGCCAGGATCCCAGGCACAGTGACAGGCCATCTTTTGTTGTTCCTTCAAGCAGAACCATTCCCTGTTCCAGTCTTCTTCATCTGATGTCCAGTGTGCCATCCTTACTTTTCGGACTCCTCCCCTAAAAATTAAATTAAATTAAAACTACTGGACATTGCTGAAGTCTGGGTATACAGAGACTGTCAGGAGCCAACCAGTGTTAAAGACATATAGTTTCAGACCAAAGTGCACAGAGTCTGGGAGATCAATTATTTGTGGAGGAAGAAGTTAGTGCTTAGAGGGAACTAGAGAGATTGACCCAAGGTCAACAGTCTGCCCAGCAACAGCAGAGCCTGAGGTTGTTGTCCTTCGGTCCCATGCTCCTCACCAACCTGCTGTGGCTCCCAGACCAACTGTCTCTGCTTCCTTGGGGAATGTCCTGGTAAGAACTCTGCTTTTGGATTTTGTCTGGGATGAAAAGAGAACAGGTTGACTTTGTAATGTCATCAAATATTAAGCTTGATTTTTCCCAGCTACTGACATCCAAATTGCCAGTGAGCTCAAAAGCCCCAGCGGAGCCCGTTGGCTGTGCTAATAGAATAGAGCTTGCAGCTAGGCAGGAGGGGAGGGCAGCCCCCCTCTCTATGTAGGGGGAGATGAACAAGAGGGACTATAGGGCTCTATGGCTCCCTGGGAGTCAGAACACCAGCTAATCAAGGCACATTCAGGTTAAGGGCCTTCAATTAAAAATTTTAAATCAGAGCATTCCATAACCATGGATGCTTGAAATGCCAAGGGTCTATGAGGTCATTCTGTGAAGTTGTCAAAAGCTGAACAAATAATGCATCACTTGTCCTCTGAACATTTTTTTAATAAGAGCCCTTTGTGACATAGGACATACTGCACAAATACAGGCAGGGAAGGAAGTCACCTCTTCTCACTTCGTTTTTTTTGAAAATACAGTGAGAATTATCTTTACAGGTAGAAAAAATGACTTAGGGAGAGTGTGTTACTCCATGGTAGAGTGTGTACTTAGCATGTGCAAGGCCCTGGGTTCAATTCCTGCCACTTAAAAATAAATGGGTCTTAAGTTTGGCTTCATATAATATTTTCACTTGGTGGATGCATTACCCTCACCAAACTGTGGCTGCTTATCTGTGAATACTTGGCTAATAACACCTCCTTGAAGGGATCTGTGAAAAGTTAAGCAGGGTGTGTTAGGAAACACCCAGGACCTGCCTGACACCAACTAGGCCTGGTGAGCTCTCCTCTAGGGTTTAAAATGAATGTGTGCTTTACTAATTTCTTTACCTTAACTTTACATATGGTGAAACTGAGTTCCAGATGGTGAATCAGCAGAATCACGATAGCCCTCAACTGAATCAAATTCAAGTCGAGGAATTCTCTGGAAATAACCACCCCCATATCAACACTTCTGTTATCCCTCGCTTCTTATTCAGAGTTCTGCACCTCCTAAACATTTAGTGTGGGGTGTGTGAGGAATAGATAAGGAGCCGCTTCCACGTGTTCGGCCCCTGTGTTCTAGGGCAAGGCTGGAATCTATCCCCAAGCATCACCGTGTGACCTCCTTCAAGGAACGATATCCACTGAGGACCGCAGAAAGTAGAGGAAGGAAAGGGAGAGCAGAGGTGGTGAGACTAAGGGGGTAGGGGAAAGGATATGCAGTGCAGGCGAGGGAGTGAGAGGAGATAATAGCACGAGTATATGTTACTATGATATATATATATTGATATTATTATGATACATACTGATATTATCATATGCACATGTTGTTTATATACACCATTAAGAGAAAAAGTGCTATTTGATATTATTATATATAATATTATATTAATATATATATATATTTATATATTATTACATGTGATATATCACTATTATATATTTATATATATATTATGTTTATTTACATAATATAATGTATTACTTATATCATATTATATATATATCATTTATCTATGTTTATATGTATATTTATATATATGTATGTTATTATATATTAATTATTAATAAATATTATTAGATAGTATTTAATCATTTATTATTTATTTTTATGTATTATATGTTTGTTTACATATTTATCTACTTATTTACTGATATTTATAACTGATGTATATATTTATAGATGCATGTATATAATGATATATATTATACATATTATTATTATGTTATATATAATGTATTATGTATTATTATTATTTATAAATGTATATTTACATGCATGTATTATATATTTATATATTTACTTATTCATTAATATATTATTATTTATATGCGTCTTAGAATCAGGACCTTCTGCCAGGGAATCACAGGAAAGCACAATCGGTTGTGTCTAATGAGTCAGGGAGAGAGAGTGCAGTGAACCAAGAGTTCAAAGTCAGAAGAGGCCCATGTGAGTGACAGATGCCAGAGTCGCAGCCACTCATGCACTGTGGGATGACAGCTAAGAGCCCATGCTTTGTTTTCTCCAGCCTCTGTCTTTGATGGAAAGCCCTTTATGTTGCCTGATGTGAATGGAATTTAAGCAGCTATTTTCATGGGCTGCTGGGTATATCTGCGATATTTCCAGCAATTAATATTGTTGCCTCTGAGAAACTGAGGAAAGGAGTCAACCCGTGTGCCCCCCCATATTGTCTCTCTGTAGGTGACTGGTTTTACTGCTATACGAATCCAGATTCTAATCCTATTTTTCTAGACTTCTCTAAGGAGGTTGCATTGGCCCAAAGGAATGTGCATTCTAGATGGCAAGGAGAGATGGGACTGGAGTGAAACTACCAATAAGAAATAAAGAAATGGTACCAAGAAAACTGCAGAATGGGGAAACGCAGAGATCCTAGGGATAAGTTTGTTAAGGGAAGCTTTTTCCTTTGCTAGCCACTTTGGTTTATCCCCCACCAGTCGCCTGGGCTCTGTCGCGCCAGCCTGGTTCTAGAGCCGCATCAGTCCCAAATAAACACACAGGAGGCTATATTCATTATGAAGCTGTTGGCCTTGCTTGTTTCTAACTGGCTAGCTCTGACTTAATTAATTACCCCATAATTGTTAATCTAAGTATGTCTCTTACCGGAGAATAGTTCCAGGCTTCCTACCCCCAATGGCGTTACATGTTGACTCTCCTGTGTTTCTCCTACCCAGAATCCTCCTGGATTCCTAGCCCCACCTATCTAGATTCCTATTGGCCAGACAGTGCTTTATTAGCATAAGACTTCCCCAACATCTCCTCTTTTCTGTTTAAACAAAAAGAAAGGTCTTAACTTTAACACAGTCAAATTGTATATAACAGAACAGTTATCAAATAAGAACATAGTTACAATATTTTAGCAAGATTTAAAGAAAATATCATCCATACCATCCTTGTGAGTTCAAAGTTCTATATGTAACTTATCTTTTATCATAACTAAGGAAAACTATAATTATAAGTATCTGTCTTCAACTCCATCAAAGACCACAGAAGGATAATATATAAACACTAGGATTGACAGAGACATCTTACTGCCTGGACAGTCACCCGAATTTCCTCTGTAACGTTGGGGCATCCATCTTCAGCCCATAGGCCACAATGTGTCTGGAACACTTCTCAGCAAAGCAGGAAATTTCAAACTGTCTATCTGCGTTGGCAGTCTGTCAGTCATTTTTCTTTGTCCTGCAGAAAGTCTCGTAGACTCTTCATCAAGCAGGAACCCTGTAAGACTGAGTTCAGTAGTCACTTTCCTGTGGGTCCTGCATGTCCAGATGATACAACAACAGTCAAACAATCTAGGCAAGAGCAGTTTCTTGCCCAAATGGCTAATCTTGCCATGTTGAAAGCAAACTTTATAACGAGTTTCTTCGATGCCCATCTTCCTCTCAGACGTAATTGGTGCTGCCAGGATCAGACATTTCTCATTGTCAAGACAAACCCTAAACCATTTTAAATGCCATGTTCTGAAGGTCTTTGAGAGGTTTGAAGACTGTCCATCTCAAATATATTTCTGTATATCTAGAAACCTAACTTATGTAACTAGAAATTCTATTATAAGTAACTATCTATAGTCTGTATTCAATTATGCATTACGTTGTAAAAGATCAGTATAAGCACAATACTTAATCAAGAGGAGAAATATAAGCATCACAAAATTGACCTTGAATTTGTATCAATAAATGAAAAGCAATACCCATACCATAATTCCCCTTTTTACCATTAAAAAAATTGGCTGTGATCATTAGCCAATTATAAACAATCCCATTTAAATGAAAACAAAGATTTATAAACAAGATGGGAATTGGGACGTCGCTCATTCCAAACTGCTTCCTGCTGGAAGGGGGCGCTGTTCATACCATGGGGATCATGACAAAACTCAGAAACCTGTATAAGTCCGTATTTTCGGGGTCTGTAAAGCTGCATCATCTTAGCTGTTTCAATTGTTGGAACACCTGGTCCACTGCTTCCGGGGGTCTTGGTTGGTCAAACCACAGAAGTCTGGAAGAAATCCTCAGCTTTTTATGTTCTGTGGAAACATAAATTAAAACTCCTTTTCCGAGTAACATATCCTTAAATTTTGAGGTCAAGGCATTTTCAAAAGATAGAAGTTGGATTAATTCAGCAGCATTTATAATCAAGTGTACTTTAGCATTTGTTCCTTCCTTAGCAATCAAAAAACTGAAAAACACAATAGCGTACAGTATCCAGACTCTCTGTGTATTTTCCATCTTTACGTGGCTTATTTATTTATCTAATATTACTTTATTTCTTTCACTTTTATTTATTTTTCTCTGAGACAGGGTTTCTCTGTGGAAACCTGCCTGCCTCTGCCTCTGGAGCAATCCTACCGGCGTGTGCCACCACACCCGGCTTTTGTATTTATTTACCACTTTGCCGTTTCATTTTCTCTCTCAATCTCACATATATTTTTAAACACACTGTAAACCTTTAAAAGTTTTGTTCATCCAAGTCTGACTTTACTGTAAATCTTTATGTTTTTCTGGCCACGTGTCTTATCTGTAAAACCGCGGCTGTTTTAAACTGCCGTTTCAAGATGGCGGGCGTAAGCGTGACTGCAGCTTACCTCCTCAGTCCATGCTGACCTCCAGCAAAAGCTGCCACTTCCAGCTGTACGTACACACCTTTCAATCGTTAGCAGAGTCTCTTAAAACAATCTTGCTGGTTTTTTTTTTTTTTATGCCGAGTCAGGAAGACTCCCGTAAGCGAGCCACGTGAATCTCGGCTTGTCGTTAGCAAAACAGAGCACACCTGAGAAAAATGCTGCTACCAAAAATCTGTGCTTCTCTCCGTTCTTCTGTTTCTAAAATTCCTTTAAAGCTTTTGTTGTTCTACGTGGAAATTCAATCCCACTCCTGATCACCATTATGTTAAGGGAAGCTTTTTCCTTTGCTAGCCACTTTGGTTTATCCCCCACCAGTCGCCTGGGCTCTGTCGCGCCAGCCTGGTTCTAGAGCCGCATCAGTCCCAAATAAACACACAGGAGGCTATATTCATTATGAAGCTGTTGGCCTTGCTTGTTTCTAACTGGCTAGCTCTGACTTAATTAATTACCCCATAATTGTTAATCTAAGTATGTCTCTTACCGGAGAATAGTTCCAGGCTTCCTACCCCCAATGGCGTTACATGTTGACTCTCCTGTGTTTCTCCTACCCAGAATCCTCCTGGATTCCTAGCCCCACCTATCTAGATTCCTATTGGCCAGACAGTGCTTTATTAGCATAAGACTTCCCCAACATAAGTTAATCCAATTCTTCAGTAAGATCTAAGGACACACTGGATGGAGCAGAGAGAAGTGCCCTGCCCAAGGACACACAGCTCTGTTCTGTAATGAGGATCAGAAAGAACCTGTCCTGCTAGCCAGTTCCCTGGACACCTCATGAACATTCCTTGCTAAGTTCAACTTTATTCATCTTTCATGTAGACAAGATCGCCCCCCCTCCCAGACCCAGACTAACCCTCCAATCAGAAAGCACAAGAGCTTGTGTCTGGAATTGGCCTTGACTTTGCACTGTTCTCAGAGCCCTGGGCCACTTGTCCTACTACTGTTGGGCTCTGGCCCTGCACGTTAATGACTGGGAGGAGAGGGGTGCTGCTGCCCCAGGACTGGCGATGTAGTAAGAGCTCTGGTTAGTAAAGTATAAACCACCACCCTGTCCGGCCCCAAGCCACAGTATCCACACTGGATTCTGGAGTCCACTGTGGGCTAAGCATCACACCTACTTGTACCTGCATGTCCTTCCTTATCACAACAGCCTCAAGTCAGGGTTACTCTTGTCCCCAGCTACAGCTAAAGAGGCCAAAACAACCTCCTCAAGACCTGCAAGGGCCAAAGGGCAGACAGTACTTCATGCAATCTTGCTACATCCCATATCCACTTGCTGCTAGCAAATCCTCCCTCCCTTGTTCCGTCCCGTTCATCATCACTATGGCCCCCATGTAAATGAAGCCCATTTCCCAGGTAAGAAAAGCATGCCCAGAAAGAATGAGAGCCTCACTAGGGAGTAACATCAGCCACAATGGGGTTCACAAATCCGTAGTGTGACTCAGACTTGTTTAAAAGAGACCTGCCAGTTCTAGTGTCTTCTGTTGCTGGGGTTTGTGTCTCCTTGAAGTGGGGGAGTGCACACAGATCAGTAAAGGTTGGAGTCTAGAAAAGACTATGGAGTCTAGAAAAGACTATGGAGTCTAAGGAGGACTATGGAGTCTTAGGAAATGGCATAAGAAAATTGGGGAACTGTGGTTCTCAATTTCCTGGAGTCTGGGGCCACTGTAGAACTGGATGACAAATGTTTCATCAGCACAGAGGACAAAAGTGACAGATCCCGCCAAGTGTACTCTGTAATTATTCCCACTTTGTCTCAGGCATTATGTGTCTGAGTCTCTCCATGACTGCTATGTAGCTACATTAAAGACACCACACCTCTGTTGTACTCTTTAATCCAAATGTTTAGGAGGAAGGCCACCATTGCTCACGTCACCTTACACATTCAATGCCAAGACTGACATCCACAGAAACAAATGTTCTCACAATGTGGCTTCTTTGGCTCTGAGCCTTGATCTTAGACTGAATCTGTGATCTCAGATCCATATCTAGTCTGATGGATTAGACAGGCCATGATGGTATATATTGGCAGTTGTAACAAAAAATAAAATAATTCTTTTTGTGTCAGACCGAATCTTTTGTAACCTCAGTCAAAGCTGACCTTGAACTCCCGATCCTTCTGTCTCCACCTCCCCAGTGCTATTATTATAGGAATGTACCACCACACCAGCTTCAAAAATAATTCCTACATGTGAACTCAAGATTCTTTGATGAACCTGAATAGCTTTCTGGATCCCTGTATTCAGGGGGACTACAGAGAACTATTACCCATAAAAGCACAAGGGAGGGTTTGTCTACCTGACATTAATACATAGGCTGTCTAGGTGCTGGGAGCCATCCGCTGGTAGAAAACTTCAGAAGCTCCCACTGGGCTCCACTGAAATGCAGAAATCCTGCAGGCATGACTACAGCAGGCTGAAGCCCTCCAGAAAAGGCTGTCTGCTGGGGAATGGTGATGATGTGTAATCAAATTGTGTTTCATTAAAGAGAAAGTGTCCAGAGGTTTCTTGTTCGCTGCTTCCTAGAAAATTAAAGATAATGGAGTTAACAGAGAACAACTGTAAGTCAGATACCAACAAGTGATGCAAGCCTGAAGAAAACTCTCTCTTTGGATGCTTATATATGTCATGTGGGTGGAGCCCTGATTCTGTCCTTGGCCAGGAAAGTGGGCTCATGTTAAGATAATATACCACTCCCTGACTTTGAACCAAAGTCTACTCTATGGTCTTTCCTCCCATCTTGGGGGTGAGGGTGGGCAGGTAGGAGTGGACAGATGTGTGTGCACAAAGGCGTGCACAGATGAGAAGTCAACCTCAGATGCTCCTCAGGCACCAACCACCCTTGTTTTTTCTCACTGACCTGGCCAGGCTGAGCACCAAGAATCCCCTGGCCTTGCCTTCCCAGTGCTCAGCCCACAAGTGTGGGCCATCATGTCCGGCTTTCTCACATTAGGTCTAGGGATTGAGCTCAGTAGACATTTGACTGTCTGAGCTACCCTCCCAGCTAGTTCCCTACCCCCATCTTTAAGCTAGGAAAGATATTTCAGTGACCTGATGTCCCATTTTGAAGGTGTGAGGACTAGAGTTCAGGACTTCAGTGCTAAAACTGAGAAAATTCTGAACGTGTGAGCACGAGTTGGCCACCCTCTTGATCTCCTTGATCACGGAAAGTTCTGACTTGGTGGGATTTTTCTGTCTCTAGGGTTCATGAGAATTGCCAGATTCAAAACCCTGCAAGCCCCACAGCAGATGTGCTAGGAGTCTAGTCGGATTTGCAGCACACAGAACAGATACCACAGGGGGTGCCCACGTTCAGAGCTCCCAGCCAAGCACAAATCAGGCTCTCCTGAGACCTTGGATCCTGCAATGGCAAAGCCTCTAGGTCTCCCCAGCAACCTCACCAGAGCCTCAGAGATGGCAAAGAACCAGGTAGGGAAATCAGAACCCAGCAATCGGGTGATATTCCTACGGCCACCGGGAGATAAAACGCTACCATGGTCATCTGTTCCAAGTCTAGTGGCTCCTTGGCTGCTGAATGTCCTCCACAGGCACACAGGCATGGCCCCAGTAAGCATACTCTTCGGACAGACCTCCAACCTCTTGTTTGCCCTCTCACAGATGGGCATACCTCACTGCTCAGGAAAAAAAAAGTGTCCAGCATCCCTGATGATGGTCCTACTGCACATCATAAAACACATGTTCAGGTGGAAGAGATAATTCTGGAAGGTAAAACAGGAAGAAGGGCAGACTTCCTCACCTTGCCATAGTCAGAGGCTCCCCGGAGCAGAACCTGATGAGGCTGGGAATTCTCTGAGGTCCAAACTGGGCCAGTGAAACCTGAAACTGCAGCCAAGAGGGATAGAAACCCAGGAGAAGATGGGGCCTGTGAGGAGGAGGCAGTCTGTGGTTTTTAATTTACTTTTTCTTGCCCTGAGACAAAAATTAATTTGACTTGGGAAAAAAGGAACTTTTAACTTGACTTTTGAAAGTAAAATTTCTGCAACTCTTTTTCCACTTAACAGAACATTCCCTTAACTTCTAAGGCATAATGTTAATATGCACCAAGGATAGGGAATTCCCTGGGCTCAACCCACATATCACTGAACTGATTTTCCCCTCATTTCCTAGTAATACTGGATGGGTTGTGCTAACACGAGAGTTAACAGCTAATTTTACTACAGGGGAGATAATAACAGGAAATGATCTTTAATAATGAGTTAAATAGATTCCTTGGATCCTAATTCCTTTTATTAGATAAGGTCAATGGTTATCTTATGTGAGTAAATCTATCTGAGGCCAGCAACAAAATACAGAGAAAACTGTGGAGCAAACATTCCACAGGGCAAGGCGTGAGCCCGAGCCCACACTGCACATGGAATATAGGCCACCATGAAAACAGTCACAAGACTTGTTCTCTGACCGCCATACTCTTGCTGTGTCACAAGTACAACACATGCACACGTACACGCACCCATATACAACTCTCTCCCTCTCTCTCCCTCTCTCTCCCCCCTCTCTCTCTCTCCCTCTCTCTCTCCCTCTCTCTCCCTCTCCCTCTCTCTCTCTCCCTGTCTCTCTCTCTCTCCCTCTCCCTCTCTCCCCCTCTCTCTCTCTCTCTCTCTCTCCCTCTCTCTCTCCCTCTCCCTCTCTCTCTCCCTCTCTCTCTCTCTCTCTCTCACACACACACACACACACACTAAATAATAAATTTTTAAGCCCACAAAACCAGGATAGCCCTATGTCAAAACAAGAAAGATTAACATTGTTCAGGCTATGCACTTAACAGGAAGAAAAGTTAAGACCCCAACGTCGGTCTTATACCTCCAGATTATTCATCTTAATGACCCCTGTTCATTGAAATAACTGTCTCTCTCTTTCTTTTATTGAGCAGCTTTTGATAACCGGTTTTCTCATAACACATCACCAGCCTGTGAATCGATATTTATTAGTTGTATACACGTTCTACTCTCTTCACGGTGTAGCTGTATCTCAGAGAGGCACATTTCTCAAAATACAATCTAACATGCCCCAAAGTGGAAGAAATGGTTACAAACTAAATGTAAACTGAAGATGTAATGTATTTTTGAAGAACCTGTGAATTGTGGACAAACAGGAGAGATGGAGCATGATGCTGGTGGTAGTGGAAATGAGTGTTGCCTTGGAACCAGGAGGGCTAGGCCGTCCTCCTTCCAGCAAAGGGGAACAAGGGGCTGGAGATTTCAGAACTTTCCCCAAAGTTGTGCATAATTCATCTCTCTGGGGTCCTTCCCTAGTCCCCTTTCCTCTGTATGGAATGGAACCTGTGTACTTGCCAGGAAGATCAAGGGAGCCAAACATTTGAGTGACGGCAGGCATTCTAGTTTGTGTTATGCTGTCATAAAACACTGACCAAAATCAGTGTAGGAAGGAGGAGTGCGGCTCACCAGTTAAGAGCACTTGCTGCTCTTGCAGAGGACAAGGGTTCAGTTCCCAACACCCACACAGCAGCTCACAACCATCTGTAACTCCAGTTCCAGGAGATTCCAAGGCTCTTTTGAATTCCATTGGCTTCGGCTCATACATGATGCACATACATACATATACTCGGGCACATACACATAAATAAATACACTGACTAATTAGTTAATTAACTGACTAAAAACAAATATTAAAAGAAAAAAAACAGCTTAAAGAAGAAAGGGTTCATCATCCCATCTTACAACTCCAAGTCACAACCCATCACTGAGGGAAAACAAAGCGGGACCTGAAGCAGAGCTCACAAAGAAACGCTACATACTGACTTACTTTCCATGGCTTGTTCAGATACCTTTCTTACATAACCCAGGCCCATCTACCCAGGGATGTCACTGTTCAAGGTAGCCTGGGCCATCCTCCATCAATCAGCAACCAAAAAAAAAAAAAAAATGCCCCATAGACATACCCACAGGCCAATCTGATGGAGACACTTTTTCAGTTGAGGGGCCTTTTCCCAGGTGACTCCAGTTTATGTGACAAAAATTAATCAGTGCAGCCTCCATACTCCAGAAATTTACACCAGTGGGCAGGAGGGAGTTTCAGCCCAGTTGAGATTGACTGGCTCACTTCCTCTTAGCCAAAGCCCTTGTGCGGAGGTTTCCGGTTCCCAGAAGCTTCTAAAGCTGTGGGTGGGCATGTAATTACAGTGTTCTAAAGCAAACAAACACACACCCGAGTGGGAGGCTTGCATATTTATTTGGCTAATTAGAAGGAAATCACTGAGAGGATATACGTCAGTCTTTTCCTTTCTTTCTTTTTCCTGCAATACTAATTGACATTTTATTAGCAGCACATCTTTATTTTCGCTGTGCTCTCAATACAGCACCAAGGCACAACATCATACTCTGGCAATAAGTGAGTGTGACTCATGCACCTCATAAATATAGCCATGTCTAGGGAAGCCCAAGGGCAGAACGCCAGCATCAGCATCATATGAGAGAGTGTGGTACCACGAAGACATTTATCACACTCGCCCTTCCAATTTGCTGCCTAGCTGCCTAGAGAGCTGGTTCTGCTCTACCTAACTCCCAAAAAGGCAATGGTCAGCATTCCTACAAGCCCAAGCTGGGATCAGAAAGGAAGCTCTGTGCTGTGCAGCTTCTGTCTGCCTACTGTTCATCCCAAGGAAGAATGAGACACAGGCTCAAAACTTAGGATTAATGCAGATTTTCTGAGATCCTACACTGAGTCTGAGCCCAGCACAAGGCAGCTGCCACAAAAACATGGAATCATCAGATCTAGGTTGGACTTTGTACTCTGCGCCCCCATTTACCATTACTTAAAACCTTCCTTTTGCAATTGTCCCAATAATTAAATCAGAGAATCATATAAAGCCATACACAATGCCTGTTGCATCCTTCCATACCAGGAAGTTATATTGCGGCAGGCAGAAAATAACATTTAACATAACTCAGGAAACCCAAGGTCTTAAGATTTGGGCATAATAGGTACACAGTAGTGCCCTACCCAACACTATTAAAAAAAACTCTTCCTTTCTGTTGGACAGGGAGGCAAGAAGACACACAAACTGTTGCAATACATAGCTGGCTCCAACAGTCCAATAGCAGGAGTTGCTGAAAGCTTTGGAGCAGAGAAGGAAGGTGGAAAGTGCTGTACTATGGACAGAGAACCTTGCAGAGGTGTGCTGCTTTTGAGGCAACATCCTCTAAGGAGCCTGGGGAAGGGCAGCTCTGTGTAGAGTGTGTAGTAAACATGAGACCCAGGGCGCCATCCATGGCCAATACCAAGAAGATTATATCTACAGATTCTTTAAACAACACATAATTTCAACTATTTGCATAACACGGACATTGTATTGGGTATTATAAATAACCTTGAGATTATTTAAAGCACGTGATGTAGATTATTTGCAATTTTATAAAGAACTAGAGCACCATGGATTTCTGGACCTGGGGATTCCATGGAAGGAATCCCCCACAGACTCTAAGAGATGATTACATTAGAGTAGGCAAAATATATTGTTAAGATTAATCCTACCACATCTCTTAGCTTTTTCGATCTATCTTCTAGAGAAGTTTAAAATTGCATATGTGGCTTGTGTTATGTTTCTACTGGACAGCAGCACTCTGGACATTTCAGGGCGGAGAGGGGCTGGGTGCAGCAGCAACATCTGGGCCATTTCGTTCCAGCCAAACTACTGATGTCTCCAAGCCTGGCCTGCCTCCCCTGCTGCCACTTCGCAGGGTAATTAAAATGCCTTGAAGCAAAGAGCCAGCTCCTGAGCATGCTTGACAGTGCTCAGAGGGTTTTGCTAAGCTGTTTCCAGACAGTGGTCCCAAACACCCATGTCACATCCAGAGCAAGGATCGGGCCAAAGTGCCTGGCTCTCATTCCTGTGATCTAGTGGCCATACACAGCTCACACATGCCCGGCAGCAGCCATTTCACAAGGTAAATTAAAAAGCAACCAGCATTTTCCTCTCCAACTGGCAACACATACACTGTTTTTCAGTGACTTGTGGAGAGCTCCAAAAGCCCGCAGGATCTGTCTAGACGGATCCCAAGCATGGTGCTGGAGAATACACACAAAGGATATTGTTTTGATATCACTTGGCTCTGTCTACACTGCCCCAGATTCACACTTGAAATTAGCCATCCTTCTAGATGCTGACCTTGAGCCTCTTCCGTTCTTCATCAGTAAAATAAGGAAGCTGGGTTTCCTGGCCTTGAACATCCTAGGAGAAAGCCTGCTGCCAGAGACAGGAAGGGTGTGTGTGCATTGCAGTGAGCAGGACCACAGTTCGAGCCCAAACTCTGCCATTTACCAGCCCTGCGAATTGGGACAAGTAACAAATTACTTAGGCTGTGTGAGCTTTGCTTTCTCTTCTGGAAAATGAGAATACAGATGCTGATGCTCTAATAAGTCAAGGTGATTAGATTAAAGAAGAGGGGAGAGATGCAAATTGTAACCGTTGGAACCTAGTCAGTGACAAGCAAATTTATTTAACAAAGACTTCACAGTTTGTTTGGGGACCATGGGCTCAAGCCTCAGAAGACTTCAACTGACTGGGGTTTTGCATCTCTTCCAGTTGACTGATGATCTCTGCCCAGCAGGGGCAAGACACAAGGTTGGGGGTGCTTCTAGTGTGAACTAGATACTGCTGAGCTAGCCAGGACAGTTAGGACGGGGGAGGAGGGTTCTGGCGAGGAATAACTCTTTCATTTTATTTTACATATTCATTACGATTACCTGGGCACAGTGGCACAAGCCTTAAAGCCAGCACTTGAAAGGGGGAAGCAGGTTAGTGATTCAAGGACATCCTCAACTACACACACAGTGAACTGTCCTGGGCTACATGACCCTGTCTCAAGAAACAAAACATAATACAAAAAAACATGTATTATTGTTATTATTAGTAGTATTACTATTATTATTAAAACTTATCTTTTGTGTTCCTGCTGTCACTTTTGGAGGAGGCACTGTCTGGAGGCAGGAACAACAGACCCTCAGGGCTGTCAGCAGTCAGAGCAATCTTAGCACCTCTGGGTTCAAATCTGTAAGATTAAATAATTGTTCTCTCCCTGCCGAGGTCAGGGAGAAGCAACTATCTGTGTCACCTCCTCTTTCTCTAATTCTCTGTGCTTTGTATCCTTATTGCATCTGGGTCAGATTCATTGTGAATATTAAACATAATTTGGGAGATTTTCCCTCTTGTTTTGAAGTAGCAAAGGTGACATTTCACTCCCAATTCATTCTCTCAGGATAGCCAAAAAAAAATTAAATATTTTTCCTGAAATTCTCACCACCTAGATAGAATTCCTAGATAGAATTAAATGGCTAAAAATTAAATGCAGTTATTAAAGCTTGTTTTGTTTAAGGTTATGAATGCTGGTTCCACAAATATTGTAATCATGATACAATCTAATTCCTTTTATTCTGTTCTGTATTATTATTTAAAATTATAAATATTGCTTGCCTCAGAAAGGAAATAATATTCTTCCTAAAGCTATCTAGTTTACTCTTTCAATATTTGAATATCAACTGTTATCTATCCCTCCATTTATTCATTGATTGAAAATATTTGAAAATGACTAAATAAATAAAATTAACTTTCATTAACAAAATTAATTGTTGCAATAGTTTATTCTTGCCATAGTTCAAAATTCTAGCAATTAATGAAATTTTAATATTAACAACTCATTTTATAATACTTCCAGAGTTCATACCTATATTTGGAAGTAGATCTTAATTTAGATATGAAGAAGCCCATAAGACACATAGTGTCATGTTACTATTCATTGCAAATGGGACCATAACTTACATCATCACTCAATCACTGAGGACTCATGATTTGAGAAATACAATTGAATTTGGCATTTGTCTATTTAGTCATCCAGTCAAAAGCAAACTTAACTTTCATCCCTGCATCAGACAGAGTCCAACCAGAGAAACAGACATCATTGGAATGGAACAAACTCAAAGAATAAGACCCAAGTTTAATTCCACGGGTCTACTGGATTGGATCACAGATACGTGATTAAACGCTGTTTTGGTTGTGTCTATGAGATTGTTCTTCCTGGATGAAATCAGCATTTGATTCAGTATACCAAGTAAAGCATGCTGCCCCCCAACATGGCCTAGTGGAACCTAGGGGGTTTGCTTGCTAAGGTTTCAGTCTGGAATGGCCCCACATGCTCATGCTTTAAGCACTCCGTCCTCAACATGTGGCATTATTTTGAAGGCTATGGAGCCCTTAGGCTATGCAGCCTGGCTAGCAGATGCAGATCACTAGAAGCAGGCCTTTCTTTCCTCATGTTATTTTGGTCAGAGTGACAAAAATAGGAAATTTAATTAGTCAGAGTAAGGGAGATGCATGCTTTGTGTGTGAAAGTCTGTGGGTTGGAAGTTGATCTCCAGCCTTATAAACAAGGGTCTTTTATATCACTGGGGTTCCTGGTTCTAAGGCTCTGGGACTCACATGGTAGCTATCCCACTAGCTAGTTAGTCTTCAGCCTACTGCAGAACTGGGGTCTCTCTCCAGCACCCATAATTGTGCAGACAAACTCTGTGTGTGTGTGTGTGTGTGTGTGTGTGTGTGTGTGTGTGTGTGTGTGTGTGTCCTAGCAGTCTAGAACACTCAGACTAATTCTACAGCTGACAAGAGAGCTGTTAAAACAACCAGGAAACTTCCATATAACACAGTCAAGAACATCAGGAAGCTACCATCCCAATGCAGATGGGCCAAAAGAAAGAGGTGATGTTACCGAGGGGAGTCTGGGATAATTCAGGGGAAGCTGGAATCTGAGTTGCATCTCCATATCAGGAGCTAGAAGCAAGAAAAGACACAAAACTGCCTGAGCTAGCCACTGTGATATGTACCTTTAGTCCCAGCACCCAGAAGGCAAAGGCAGGCAGATCTCTGGTCTACACAGTGAGCATTAGGCAAGCCAAGGCTACATAGTTAACACCCTGTCTCGAAGAGAAAAACAATGCCAAAAGTCTACTCCACAAGTCCACCAGAGGCAAAGTTGAGAGGAGAGCTACTCTGGCTTCTGCCTTCTTCCACCTCCAGGTTCCTGAGAATGCCTCTTACAGGCCTTAGCCATCCACCTGCCATGCAGATCAGGGTCCAGGAAGGGGAAGGAATGGGCCTGTCTACAAAGGAGTTCAGGTCCACCACCATCCTTTATGGTCCCTGGTTCTCACGACCCTAACAAGTAGGTGGTTCCCAACTGCCTGTCAACTCTACTCTAAAGAGATGGGGTGACTCTTGTAAGATGGCATGGCTTGAAAATGTAAATCTGGACATCCAAGCAACACAAAGACCTTGGAATGGGGCACTGTTTATCTCCTAAAAGTATTTTTGTTTCTAGCTGCCTTGGTACCCAAGGCCTTACTCCTGCTCCTGCTCCTGCTTCTGCCCCACCTCGGTTCCAAAAGTTGCTATTTCTGAGCTAAAGCAACCCTCTTCTATGTATCTGCGTCCTTGCAGATTACTATCCATCCACAGGATTGTGTCTTTACCCCAAGGGATGTCCATCAAGAAACATCCCAACATAAAGCAAGGCCCTATCTATGAGAAGCTCAGAGTCCACACAGTCAGCATCAATTGCTCTCACTACTAAGAGGACGATGCTACCAAATCCAGTTCATTTGCTCACCACTGAAAAGGAGCCCAATGGATGGAGGATAAACAAAAGATGCATTTGGTAAAACAGTGTGAATGAGGGCATGGCAGGCCATCTGAGCTTCTGAAAGGCTGCCCCAACACAGGTTACCAGCAGCTTGTTAAAACATTCTTCTGTGTGCGGTGTACACATGTGTGCACTGTGCAAGCGTGTGTGGGTGTCTGTGCATGCCACTTCAATTAAACTGTACCTTAGCTAGGCTGGCAAGCCCCTGAGATCCTCCTGCATCCACCCCTCCCCTACCCACCGAGCTTAGCTCTTACATTGGTGTTGGGGATTCGAACACAAGTTCTTGTGCTTACAGGACAAGCATTTTACAGGATGGGCCATCATCACAGATACCTGAAGCAGCTTTTATCTTAAGGAGGAAATGGTTAAGGAAGCCTGGCCTCTGGCAATCTCCATTTATGTCGGTCTCAAAGGGAGAAGAGAAAACTTAGGAAAGTTTTTGGTGGCTCTGCCTTGTGCTGATAGTTTAAATGTTGACAAGGGCTGTGTCCTGAGAGAGGCAAGGTTTTTGTTTTTCTTTTTGTTTTCTGGCAAAGGATGCTCATAAGCATAGCTACGGCAGCTACTGTAAAAAGTCCAGAATTAGAAATTAATGTCCCCTAACCTGCGCTACTCAGCCCCCCCATTACAGACAGTAGTAGTAGTTCAGAAAAAAAAAACAGGTATTTTCTAGTCTTTGTTTTTCCTTTGTATGTGTGACTGTGTGTGTGTGTGTGTGTGTGTGTGTGTGTGTGTGTGTGTGTGTGTGTGTGTGGGTACAGTACACATTCAAGTGGGAAGTCAATGTCAGGTATCATTCTCTATTGTTCCCGACCTTGTTTTTGGTACTGGGTCTCTCAGTGAACCTGAAACCCCACAGTTTGGCAGGACTGGCTGACCAGCAACTCCGAGTCTACCTGTTACTGTTTCACCAGCTCCAGGATTTGAAATTCATGCCACCATGCCTAGTTTTCATGAGGGCACCAGAAACTGAATGAGGCCCCTATGCCAACACAGCAAACAGTATCAACCGAATCATCTCCTCAGCCCTTCTGTGTTGTGTTTTTTTTTCAATAGGTAACAAACTTCTTTCCCTGAAAACCAGAATTGGTTGGACAGAGTTTTATGGTTTTCTACTTCTGTGGTCCCAGTGAGAAACAGAGTGGTAAATGATCAAGAAATAGTTGGGATTCAAGATCCACAGTGCACCAAAGGTCAATAAGTCCTGAATCATCACCCTAGTAGGTGGCCATTTCCCTGTATATGATGTCAGTGTGACACTGTGCTGGTATGGAAAGGTTGTTGGGATTAACTAAGTCATTTCTTGGGAAGCCCCAGAACAGTGTCTGGCACATTATAAAAGCAAGTACCATGATCGTTATGTTTCCACAGCAACAAGAATGCATACAAGCATCATTTTAAATGGGTGCATACCGTTCTATCGAATGGATGATTGGTGGAAGTTATTTAACCACTGCCCAGCCGGGCAGTGGTGGCGCACGCCTTTAATCCCAGCACTAGGGAGGTAGAGGCAGGCGGATCTCTGTGAGTTCGAGGCCGGGCTGGACCGATAGCCTCCAAAACAATACAGAGAAACCCTGTCTCATAAAAACCAAAAAAAAAAAAAAAATTAACCACTGCCCAATTGTTGGACACTTAGTCTTTCCAAAGCTTTGCTACTATAGCGACTGGTAAGCAACCTCACATCCAAAGCTCTTTGTGTCTGTGATTTAACCAACTTCTATCCTGGAAAAGCAATTGCTAGATAAAAGGCCACGAGCTTGTTTAAGGTTCAGCGCATGATGCTCAATTGCTCTTTGGAGGAGTTGCACCATTGATAATTCACTGTCATGGGGAGAGTCTGTGCAGCCTGGACATTATCACATAGTTCTTTCATCGCTGCTTTTAGTTTTCCATCATGGCATGCAGATGGGAAAGAAATGACATCTCATCGTTTGAGTTGTTTTCTCTTTGGCACACCCCATTCCTCAGCACTTACCACCACCAAACATGTATTTTCTGCCCACACATCATACTCAGACAAACCGTAATTTTTCTAGCCATTAACTGAGATCCTTAGAACAACTGATCTGGGGTTCCAAGGTCACTGAAGACACCAAGAATATAGCCAACCTAATGGCTCTTGCAATCTGTTATCACCGGAAAAAGTAGAAAGAAAAACGAGACACTCTACTATGCATTTAAAAGAAAGGCTTCTCAACCAAACCTTTCGATCAGATGGAACAGGTAACAGTTTAATGGCCAGGAAGGTAGACTATTCACTAGGAAGAAAAACAGATAGCCACCATGGGAGTCTAGTTGATCCAAAGCCATGTATATGCCCTAAAGCCACAAGTGGGAGTCCCTGTGGAAGAAGCAGGCTTCCAGCTCTCTATTTTGGGTCAACATGAGGCCATCCTATAAGACACTTTAGGTGTTTTACTCTAAGACTAATGAGAACGTCACCTTATCCAAACTGCAGATAGAGTGAGTCTGTTCAGGATAGAGCAAAAAACAAAAAAAAAAATTGCCACAGCCTATCCTATCCCAGGCACATGGGGACTCTGCACAAATGTTTAGAGAATAAATAAATCACCAGAGTAGGGAAATTGGTCTGGGACTTGTCAAAAGTTCTGTTTAAACTAAACTCTCTTGTCAAGACTTAAGAGATCATCAGCGAATGCAAAAATCAATATGTTTTAACTGACTTATGTGAAAGGCACTCTGCTGGCTATCTAGAATCATTCAAGGGGAAATACAAAGAGTCCCCATCTTCAAGATGCTCCATGGTGGAAAAGGGATGTGTTGAGATTAATAACATAATCTTAGATGCAAAACTGATGTGGGCTCAAGTCTCTGAAACCCATTTGAGTCACTGAGTGAAGGCAATTATTATTTTGAGTCATTAAGCCTCAGTTTTCTCACCTGTGAAATGGGCAATAACAAAAATCACTTCACAGAGCTCTGAGAGAACAAATGAGACGACTTATAGTGTGCCTGACAGGGAATGACCAAAAATGGTGGTTGTGACTGTTTATTTTGTTTACAGCATCAGAGAAAAGCTGCATAGATCAGCATAGCAGCTGCAAGTAATGAGTTCATCTGTTCTACAGAAAGACTAGTCCCAGACTTCATCTTATCTGACCCTTTAATTACATCTACAGAGATGCTACTTTCCAAAAGATGACATTCTTGGGCCAGTATCAGGACAGAATGCAACTGGAACCAGAAGGGGGGAGGGGTTCAATTCAACCCATGCAGCAGCAACACCGGCTTCCCCCAGAGTCTACCGGCTCTCCTGTTCCTTTTCTTCATTCTAGGATCTGCCCCAGAATGCTCACTTTCACAGTTTATGCCCTACCCCACCCCTGCCCAGCTTGACCTTTCTAAAGCTTTGTCACATCTGCTGTATTAATATATTTACTGCCCAAGTCCCTCATCAGTGCCTAAATTCTCTGGGAACAAAGATTGGTCTGGCATACAGTCAGCGCTCAGTAGAAATCTGTTCAGCGACTGAAAAGACACTGTGCTAGCGTGCTGCTGTCACCTAAGCTCCGTTTCCCTTCCCAGCAGCAGTCTCTTCTCATTTGTGGGATGGTGAAGTGGTATTCCCCACAACCACCCCCTAAAGACAGCCGTGTCTGAAGTTTTAGTGAACATGGCACCTTAAGTGAGAACGGGAAATTTATGCATGGGATTAAGTGAGAGATCTGGAAACAGAAGAGAATCCGAGACTGTGGGAGCCCAGTGAGTCCATGGATGCCCACATGAGGGATCAGAGGGTGGAGTTTCGGGAGACACATGAGGAATGAAGCAAGCTGGGAGTGCTGTCCTCTGCAAGCAAGCAGGAAGCTGGGCGAGCAAGGCAGCAGCCTCTGGGGAAGCATCGTGTCCTACAGATGTGAGGCTTGAGGCTCATCAGATCTCTGACCTCCAGAACTGCATGACAGAGTGTGTGGGCTACACTGAGGTTGGTATAGCAGCCAGACACGCAGACACCTGCTTAAAACTCTCCAAGGCAGTGTTGGGTGCACTGCGCAGGTAAGACAGGCACAGGGTATTTATAGACAAAGAACCACGACCCTCAGAATGGGGGTCTGAGTCCAGTTCATCTGCCTCTAGGGTCCTTGCTTTTGCCCTTGCTCTAGGAGCACCCTTGGGTTGGGGCAGCTGTGTGACTAGGGGACAGCTCCGGTTTGCTTAAGCCCCAGCAACCATGCTACTCCTCCTTGAGGAGGGTGTCATTTTTAAAAATCTTGTCCTGAAAAATAAAAATAATTTTAAAAAAACAAACATGCACACATCCAGGTCCCAAGTCCAGGTCACAAGATCTGTCCGATTGCTCAGGAAGCAGAGGTGAACCACAGGTGTGACAAGCCCACATGTCCTTAGAGGTGATATTTCATGAGACTCTGCCTCAGGGCCAGGTAGGTGGCCCCTCAGCCCAGAGCAGAGAAGGGAGCACGGGAGAAGCCCATGAAGCTCCAAGGTCGCAGAGTGTCCTTCTCTCAGGTCTTCTCCGGGTTCCAGAACAATCCATGGGGTACGCAGCACCCTGCCTTAAAAGCAGGAAGCAGACACTTATGAAATTTACACCTCAGACCCACAGGGGAGACAGAGCCAGGATCTTCAGGGCTGGAAGAACTCAAAGCTGTTGCTTGACACTGGCCCAAAGACTTTCATAGGGAGAGGGCAGAGTGTGGAGTGATTGTAAGCTAAGCCACATAGCCACTCCCATATGGCCAAGACCACAGGCCTGGGACTCAGTCTGTCTCTAAAGGCCATGAGTGACTTCCAGAAGTCTTGATAAACAACTGAATCCAGCCTCTTACCTTTGCATAATATGTATTATATAATCACCTATAGATCTATCTATCCAACCATCCATACCCCCATCCCTTTTTCTTCTCCCTCTCTCCTCTTTCCTCTCTCTTTCATCATATATAATATATATTATATATGACATATAATATATATATATATACATATGTATATACAGCTTATGTAATGGAATTGCTAGCAATATGGGCTGGGTGTTTCCAAGTTCTTGGCATCTTGTTCAGGGAACTAAAATAAAAGCCCTTATAGATTTTTTAAAGTGTCAAGTAAGCTTTACTTAAACAAAACTATAGAACAAGTCAGAAAACACAAGAGAGCCCAATGTGAAGATACTTCAAAGCTGGGATTGTTGTCTGGGAGCTCAAGATAAGGAGGGGTTTGGTAACTGAAAGATGTAGCTAGGATGTTCTCTGCTTTGATTTGATAGGTTAGGTCAAATAGTCACTAACTGCTCTTGCCCCCTCCCATGATATGTCTGATTTTAATCACATATATGTCCAATTATGCATTGGCATAGTGTGGCAAATAGGAGAGTCTCCCTAAATGTTCACTTCAGTAAGCAGTTTTGCCTTCTTATAAATGCATCCAAAACCAGTCTAGACCAACCAGATCAGTCTTCCTGCCAAACCAGGATGTTATGGGAATAGATTTAAATAGAAGTTTGATGGTCATCAAGGGGAAAACAAACTTGTTCCATTGTGCAGGGTGGGGTGTGCATGCGTAGCACACGAAGGCAAGGGTTTTCAGACTGCTGTGTACATTGTTAGCAGACAGGACGTGCACAGCCCAAAGTCAATAAATAGACACATGGGCATCTCCACCTACTTGTGCACACACGTTGCCCCACACGGACACGTGCATGCACACTCGTGGTGGAGCCCCAGCTGCTGTCCCTAGGGTTTGCCTGCTTGCTCATTCAGGAAGATGAAAGAGGCAAGCCTATTGCTGACTCTCCTGGAAGACAGACACTGCAAAACCCAAGGCTTAACACCAGCTAATCTCACTTTCTGCCCATCAATTCCCCTCTGAGAGACTTTGAGCTTGGCTGTTTCTACAGGAGGAGTGTGCATCTGATCTTGGGAAGCTGCAGGATTAGTCTCATGGCCTTACATGTGTCCTGCTCCCAGGAATGGGGTCGCAGACTCTCACATTCCTCCTGACAGCACCTTGCTGACCATGGCACATTTCTGCCTCTTGCAGCAGGAGGAAGTCCAGGAGCCCTAAGCCGTGAAAGCTAGAAGAATCCCCACCCCATGTCTGTCCTCAAGTCAAGGAAAAGAGATGGTCTAGACAGCTAATGGGATTCAATGAGAGACAATGCCAAAAGGCATCAGAAGCCTAAGGAGAAAGTGTGGGTGTTGGGGGAGGAGAGAAAGGGAAACACGTGGAGATTTGATTTAGCTCTGCATCTGGTCAGTGTGGTGATATCTTGCTTGTGCAAATAAAGCCTGTCTGGGGGTCAGAGAATGGAGCTTGCCACTAGCTAACCATAGAGGTCTGGAAGTCTGGATAGACAGACAAGGAGTGAGGTAGCTGGGCAGAAACAGGATATACTCAGGGAGAAACAGGAAATGGCTCTCTTGTCTGCTGAGACACTAAGGAGATAAGGTGTGGCTGTGGCTTGCTCCTTCTCTCTGATCTCTCAGCATTTCCCTCTATATCTGACTCCGGCTTTTTATTATCTAGACCAATTAAGAACTCCATTCACAGGTCAGCTCGGCAAAGGTGGAGTGTGCGCCCGTCAGTTCTGAAGAGCTGTTACCTGAGATGCGTCTCTGCCCTCGGGTGATGGTCAGTCTGCAACGCTCACACTTGTGAGGTTCAGGGATGTGAATTCTGCTAGACACAAAGGCTAGTGCTGGGAGGTATCAGCCACCAGCCGGCAGAGAACTTTGACAGCCCATCCTCAAGCAATGATGCAGTGGTAAGTTTTCTTAGCCTCCTGGGTTTTAAGAGCACCCTTCCTCCCTCACTGTTTCAGTTAGGAGGGCATCACAGGGACACCTTCCCAGAGATAACCAGACCTCCTCCTTGACACTACCACTAAAGACAAGCCATAGCCTGGAGTCTGCTGCGGAAAGAGTCACTCCTCAGCCAACTTGGTAGACTCCATCCATAATGTCATCCTTCCAGGAGAACTTCGGAAAGAAAGCTCAAAAGCTAAAGCCATCCTGCAGAGAAGAGGGTAGAGCACACAAAAGCTCCAACAGCCAAGAACGGTGATCCCTAGGCCTCTGGGCCAGGGGTAAAGAAGTAAATGGAGCCTTGGGGTAGTGGTGGCCGGGAATGTTCTTCCTGCTGCCCAGAAAGGTAACCTGCAATTCTCTTCCAATATTGTTTCACCCAGCGCCTCAGAACACAACATGCTGCACAACTCGCGCAGCCGCTCCAAGCAGAGGCTGAGCTGCCCTCCAATTACCAGCTTCAGACCTCCTGCAACCCCATCTCCCTTATCTCATCTGCGACAGATGAATACCCAGTGCCGAGGAAGGAGAATTCTTTTTAAACCTGGTAAAATAATATGTGCAGGCAGCAGTGTGCTCAAAGCCAGCCTCGTAGATTTCTTCTGGCCCCCAGGCTAGGGAAGACTGTTCGGGAAGTCCCTAGCTCATTCACTTGGTCAGTATCACCGAGGAAGAGCCCACCCATGGCAACTGGCAATCAGGAGCTCTACTCTCTGCAACTCTAGCATAGAGCAGCCCAGAGTGACGTCCTTGCTGCCCAGAATGTCATGAGCACTGGCCCCAGGATGTCTTCCTTGACCTCCTAACAGGTGCTTGGAAGGACCTAGGCAGATCAGTCACCAGGAGGGGCCAGAGTTGCTTGGTCAAGTGCACTCTCTCTGCGGGAGCTGCACAAGCTGATTTTGCATTGGCAGAAGCATTAGCAGCCAGCAGGCTAAGTCATCCCCGGGGTGAAGTACAGAGCCAGCAGTCAAGGGCAGATTTCAGGGTGGGGCTGCCCATTAGCCTCACTGGCTCAGCTGAGCACTAAGGTGTAAGCTCTACAAGTTCATCCTCAGCGTTACCCCTGATGTACTCTGGGAGTCAGGACACCTGGGCGGGGCTGGGACTCAGCTGCAGAGGCTGAGCGCCCAGGAGGAAAGGGAGAGCAGCTGGAGGAGGCCCAGCAAGAGGGGATTTCTGCCTTGGCTCCTCTACCTCCATTTCTTGCAGGGCTTTGCTACTATAACGGTGAACACAGCCTTTTTATCTTGCGCCACCCAAGATCTCTGTGAACCTTCACCCCAAGTCTATGGAGCAAAGGGAACGACAACCAACCAGGATGTTAGAGGCACCAAGGCCTGCGTTTGAGCCTGACACTACATCTAGATGAGTCAACTCACCCGTCTGAGCCTCAGTTTCCTTATCTTCAGTCTATAATTGCCAGTGCCTTCGGGAAATTGGAAGATCGGATGCGATGAGCCATGGAGGTACACATACATATTCGTTGCTCAGGAGGCCACAGTGTTGGCACCATTCCTATTACATTACTGCTTCCAAACAGGAACCTGAAGGTCCATTACAGTCAGGTGAACATTAGGAAACCAAGTCCAGGCAATCAGGCCAGACTTCCTCTCTTCCAGCCATACCTGGTGCCTCCCACCATAAAGCTTCCATACTCTGCCATGTCGTGGCTCCATCCCACTTAGGGCACAGTCCCGGTGACCCCGGTGAGGGTGTATGCAGCACATGGGGCTGTGCTTCCAGTTCTAAGACTCCTGCAAAATATTATTTCGGGGTCATTCTTGGCTGTGTGACTTGAGACAAGTCACTGCTCCTCTCTGGGCTGGCTTTTCCTCTAGTGTTAATGCCCTGCGTGCCAAAGAACAACTCATTTCTCTCAGTGTCACCCACCCCTGTCCCACTGAACCTCAGTAAATTTATTTGTTACAGACTTTTGAATGAGGCCCTACTGCGGCCCGAGGCCAGAGAAAGAGAGCAAATTGCTGATAATGCTGAAGTCATGACAGAGAAAAAGAAATCAGAGGGGAGGGTGAGACATGCCGTTTTCGGGTGTATTTTTAGGACTCAGCACAGGCCTGAGCTCCTTTGATGACTTTAGAAGTAAAAACATATGTGCAGTAGGTCTGCTTGATTTAGACATGGTGTGGCTAGGGTACGGCCGGCTTCCTCCTTTGGGCTTTCTGATGTGCTGGGGAAAGCCAAAATGTCAGAAGAAAGAGACAGGCCTGGCACATCCTACATCCTCCACCCACAGGCCCCTCTTTCCTTCTCCTCTGCTTTCCTGACCCATGCCGAGTATCAGAGAAAGCAAGGACCCTGTGTGGTCTGCACAGCACAAGTCTCCAGCCCAGCCTGCACCCCACCCCAGCAGCTTCAGACAATTGCATCCAGATGTGTGTACACTGGGCTGGCCAGGGAGGATGCTGGCAGCCAGGGCTAGAAAACCTAGCAACTGGTGCCACCAGGCTCCCAGGCCACACCCGCCTACCTCTACAGACATTCCTTCGAAACCTCATCAGTTAAAGCCCCAGACAGTACGCAGTGGTGGGTCCAGGCCCTGTGGCACAGGCTGTGTGTGTTCACCCGCCTCACTGCTGCTATAGACTCAAGGATTGAGTTTGACTCCTGCAGGAGACTTCACCCAGCTCAAGACCCAGTTTTCCTGCACTGTAGGGGACTCTAAGTACACACTCCCATAACCCTTCCAGGAGTGGACTGTGGGTTCAAACAGTCAGATATGCTGAGTCACGTTGTGGCAATCCATTCCTTGCAAACTGCTTTCTAAACATGGTCAGATTTGAGCATCATATACACCCGTATATCTCCTCAATTGTATCAGTCTATTTGTTGTTGCTGTAAGAAAGTCCCTTAGGGAAGCCAAGTTTTAGAAAGAATATCCAACTCAAAGTTCTGGCTATTCGTGTGCATAGCTGGCTCATCTCAGATGAGAACCTCATAGCAGATGGCGTCATGGCAGCAGAAGGATGGGATAGAATGGGGATCACATCTTAAAGGTTCCCCCTACTTCTCAGATCACCACCCCGGGGGCCAAGCTACCAAGACATGAGCCTTTTGGTGGCAAACTCTAGCAGACCCAACCAGATCTATCCACCGATGTTAGCAGCCCATTTCCACCCAGGCTGCACAGCTAAGAACTATTAAATATTACCAATCATTTGGGCTGGGTTCTTGACCTAATATTATTCAAAGATTTGAGATAAAAGCCCTCACAGATTTGCAGAAGTATCAAGGAAAGTTCATTTCAAGCAAACCAATAGAAAAGATAAGGAAACACTACAGGGGAACATAGGGCCAAGAATGGGAGTATTCAAGGGCCCCAGGTTTCAGCCTGTAGTCTTTTTATGGGGTCTAAAGAAAGGAGAGACTGGCTGCAAAGGGCGTGGTTTGGGTGATTCTCTACTTTTCGAGATTAGATCATATAATCATTTCCTACTGCACATGCCCCTTCCCATAATGCATCTAATTTTAGTCACATGCATGCCCAACCATGCATAGGCATAAGGTGGTGAGTTGGAGGCTTTCCCTAGAAGCTAACTTTGAGGACAGTTTGCCTTTAAAGCATGGGCACCAAAAACCAGTTCAATTCTAATCCAGGGCTTTTTACCCTGATTGGTTAGGAACATGTTTGAATGAAAACTGTCTAAATTTGGTTGTTTGGGGGCACAGAGAAACATATACTGTTGTTCAGAGAGGAGTGTATGTGTCATTCAGTGTAGGGGGGTCTCAGGTTGCTAGGTACATTGCTTACAGAGGGGTGTGTGTACAATGTGCGTGCAGATACAGGAGTCAGGATTATTAGAAGAA
The DNA here is from genome assembly GCF_017639785.1 of Mesocricetus auratus. NCBI lineage: Eukaryota > Metazoa > Chordata > Mammalia > Rodentia > Cricetidae > Mesocricetus > Mesocricetus auratus. The sequence continues at coordinate 9,832,487 of NW_024429270.1, forward strand.
GAATGTGCACAACCCAAGCCAGGTACAGTTCCTGGCTGCTTGAGCTAGCCCCTGTGCTTGCCTGCCTCATACAGAGGCAACAGAAGAGAAAGGTACACCAGGCTGAATGAAACCAAAGAGTTGTTACCTTCCTCGTGCCCTAATTACAGATGTTTGGGTGGTCAGGGCCTACTGGTCAACCACATTTGAAATAACAGAGGGAAGCTTTGGGCACTATAGGCTATTTGCTCTACACATAGAGGGTTTTGTGGTTTCAGAACCCACTACCCACAGCCACACACAGCATGCACATGTATGCTTGCACCGGAGCTGTGCAGGGGCACAGACTAGCTGTGTCTGTAGGATCTGCTCATGGGTTTCTGCTCCTATACATAGGGGCCATGCGCACATTAGCTGGACACATCCAAAGTTTGACATGTCAGGGAGGTCAGAACATAAGGAAATAGAATTAGGATACAGAGAGAAGAAGAGAAGAAAGGAGAGGAGAGGAGAGGAGAGGAGAGGAGAGGAGAGGAGAGGAGAGGAGAGGAGAGGAGAGGAGAGGAGGCTGAGAAGAAAGGGAAAGAGGAAAGATAGAGATGGAAAGGCCCAGAAGTTGTTCTCTATGAACACATACCTCTCTCTCTCTCTTTCTCTCTCTCTCTCTCTCTTTCTGTGTGTGTGTGTGTGTGTGTGTATTACATGAATGTATGTGTGCAATTATGTGTCATGTGGGGACCAAAGGAGGATTCCAGTGTCTCCCTCTATTGCTCCCATCATGGTCTTGAGAAGTGTCTCTCACCAGACACTTGCCATTTCTGCTGGGCTGGCTGGGCAGGGAGCCCTGGGAACCCACCAGGTTGTCTCCGCCTTCCAACGCTAAGGTTACAGACAAGCACAGCCATGGCTGGCTTTTTGATTATATGTGGGTCCTAGGAATTCAAACTCGGGTCCTTGTATATGTACAGCACACACTCTCACTTACTGAGCCATCATCCCAGCTCCCAAACTGAACTCTTCTTGGCTATTTGACCCTTTGGCTATAAAACAGGGATAACGTAGTAGCTACCCCATAGAGAAGCACAAACAGGTCGGGCACACAGGCGGCCTTGAGAAAGCTGGGTGACAGATGGCACAGGGTTACCAGGGCTCACAAGAGGCCACTTACGTCCCACGCCGGGCTCACCGCAAAGGCTTACAATACAGTTACTGCTGCCGTCTCTTATATTACTGTCATTACCGTCACAGGCTAGGCCCTGCTCCAGGGGCCTTTTTTCTCCATTATCTCATCTGTCCCCCAACCACCTTGCAAGTGGCTAAAATAAGGTTTTATAGATGGGTTGGGAAGGACCAGAGAGGCTGGAAAATCATTTTTTTTCAAGGGCACACAGCTGATGAGAGGCAAAGCCAGTATATACAGAAGACCTCCAAAGTCCATGACCCGTGACAGGGCAGAACTCTCAGATTCAAGTGTGACGACGTTAACACCCAGCACTCATTGAGCGCTTGCTGCATACCAGACTGTCTATCAACTGTTTGCTGTTGATGACCTTGAATTCTCGTAAACTCGTGGAGCAAGCATTAATGCAGTTGTTGTCTACGTTAATGTAGTTGTTTTTTAAACGAGCAGCTGGCCCAAAGAACCGTCAAGCAACGGGACTGTGGTCAGCCAGTAGGTGAAGGAGCTGCTGTCCCCAGGGATTTGGCGTCACCCACTCAGGGAGACACAGAGCGGCCTAAGACGGTGATACTGAGCTGTCTGGAGCTTATATTTTTAAATTGTATTTTTAGGTCGAAGCAAGGTGTAGAAGAGCCTGTATAATGCGCTGTATTTTTAAAAAGGAGACATATGGCCGTACGTGTTTGTAGCTGCACGGGTAATGTGGGAAGCTGTTCAGGAAAGCTCCTACCGATTGTTGCCTGGGGGAAGACACGGGGGGGGGGGGGGGGAGCTGGGGGGACAGTCACGCTTTTACACCCTTTACATTTTTTCATATCTGCCTTTAAAAGTATGGATGTGTAGGTCCTCGGTTCCGCGTTTCTAAATTACCCTCATTACTTTGTCAGCTTCCTGGTAACACTGTCATAGCAGGTGCCTCAGGATGGCTCCGGGAGGATGCAGATGACATAGGACGGCCTGTGTCCCAAAGATGCGCCGCAGAGGGCACAGTCTGTGCTCCGGTGTCTGGTCCCCTTCCACTGGGCCATGGCTTCCAGGTCTTTTCTCTTACCCCACCCTCAGGTAGGAGACTCCTTGGAAGGCTCTCACCTTCCGTGGCTCACTACCGCCTCCCCCAGGTAGAGACGGAGAATGACCCTTGTCCAGGCTACTTTCTCATAACTTTGCCACATTAGATTTTTCTCTGGGTCTTCCCCTATGCTGTTTAAAAGTGTGAAGAAGGGTTCCCGTCACCTGTCTGCCCCAGGTCTCCGCAAACTACCTCTCCCCCTTCCCTAAGGCTCCCAACCTTCCTCCCTGGGATCCAGGGACTCAAGCCCGCTGCCTCATCGTGCCCTTCAGACCTCTAAGGTCAGCTTAAAATGGAAGCTCAGGTTCCAACCTCTCCGAGGCAGCTTACATCGGTGGCCCAAAGCCACCTAAGCAAGGGTACTTAAGTCACCTCTACCCTATTCCGATGCAGGTCTCAGGTGGTTCTCGGAATAACCATCTGGTTACCTCCTGTTACCTCCTGGGGTAGGGGTGAGGGGGAACTAGAAGCAAGGCTGTTGGAAGACGCTTCTGTTTCCACCCTTATAGACTGCAGCAACTGTAGGATAGGACTGGGGGTGAGAAATCTGTGCTCCTTCTCTCCAGGTCTCCTCTGGAGAGAAGGCTCCAGACTTGAACTAAGTCCTCAGCTTACCAGAAGCAAAAACAAAAAACAAAAACAAAAACAAAACAAAACAAACACAAACGGGGGGAGGGATGGTAAAATAGGAAAGAGAGACGGGTGGGAGGAGGGAGGGAAGAGAAGAAGTGACCTAATTGAGTTAGGCATCGAGTTCGAGGGCCCAGAAAACCTGAGGAGAGAAACCAGCCTACACGAAACTTAGGAGTGGCCACGGGGCAGTGGGCAGCGCCACAGAGCCACTTTGCAAATGCACAAACAGAGACCAGGCGGATGACGAATCTCATCAGCGTTCCCACCTGTGTTGGCACGCATTGGCGGACAGGGCTGTATTGTGTGCACAGAGCCCAGTCTGCGGCTGCATGGTCAGAGCTCCAAGGGGTGCAGCAGGGAGGCTAGCTAGGCTCAGCAGGCTGGGGAGGCTAGCAGACGGCCGCGTGGCCACAGCGCCCCCTGGCGGCGTCTGAAATCATGACGCAGTGGACACCCGTACAGGCAACACAGGGACAGAGATTGCTGCAGCCTCAGACACTCCACTTCACCCCTAGAATGAATCATAAAAGCGCCAGATAGGTGGCATGAGACCTCTTACCGTCTCTGGGATCAGGCTCAGCACCATCCCTATGTGGATGAGATAACAAGTTAGGGAATTACCCAGTCCTACCATGACAGGATTTAAACACCGCATTCCTATGCAAAAGAGAATTAAAGGGAAAGAAAGGAAAACAACCCCCACTTCTAAGACATGGCAGCGCCAGCACCAAAGGACCTCAGACCTCAGTTTGCCTGCGAAGGCAGAACATTGTTGAGACTTCGGCTCTTCCGAGGCTGGCATCTGTGGTCTGGACATGAAGTCAGAGTTCCAGCTAGTCTTACCACAGTAAACTAACCAGGATCTGGAATGCCCTTCTCCAACCGGTGGTCTGGAACCCAGGCAAAGCCCCCTCTGTGACAACCCCAGCACAGTGAAAGGGATGAATTTCTGGGAACTCTTGAAGAGAAGGAAGACAAAAGAGACCGTTTCCCACTACCCTGTGGATCAAGGTCAAACATTTGCTTCTAAAATCGAAATACCTGTGTTTTTCTGTCTTTGACTATATGGGAACTGACTTACCTTCACATACCTTAAAAGTGAATAGGCATATGTCTTCCCACTCTGTGATAGGTAGCTGGGTCTTGGTGCAAGGCCTTCTGGGAATCTTGTTTCTGTGGAGCAGCCAGGACAGAGAGACTGAAACTGGCAGGAGCAGGGGCTGGGGAAATCCTCTGAAAGTCTTCTGGAATAGATGCTTCTCCTTCTAACCCCGGGGTCTCAGCACTGCAGCTCTCCCCGCTCTGCACGCAGCCCTTATACACAATAGTCAACATTCTTCATCTTTCTCAAGGGAGCCCTCCTGAGTCCCATACAAAGCCCAAGGCTGGGGCTGAGAGATGGTTCAGTAGTTAAGCACACTTGTTCTTGCAGAGGACCCATGTTCGGTTCCCAGCACCCACGCGGTGGCTCGCAACCTTCTGAAACTTTAGTACCAGGGGATCTGATGAGGGCGCCAGGCACACTTGTGGCACGCATACATGTTAGGAAGGTAAGACACTTTCACATTAAAGAAGAAGGGAAGGAAGGAGGGAAGGAGGGAAGGAGGGGTGGGAGGGAGGGAGGGAGGGAGGGAGGGAGGAAGGGAGGGAGGGAGAGTGGAGCTCTTCCCCACCAGCTTCCAGGCTCCACTGGCTGCCAGTATCTTTGGGAGGAGGGGCAGTGCCTTATGTGGACTCTTTTTTTTTTTTTGGTTTTACGAGACAGGGTTTCTCTGTTTTGGAGGCTGTCGGTCCAACCTGGCCTCGAACTCACAGAGATCCGCCTGCCTCTACCTCCCGAGTGCTGGGATTAAAGGCGTGCACCACCAACGCCCGGCCTTATGTGGACTCTTTCTACTGTCTGTGTTCTGTGTGCTCTAACATTTGAGGCCTTGACTCGGGAAACACTGTCCCTCTGAGAGCTAGTTGGTTTCTGAGGACAGAGAAGCCATGGCACCTTTGATACACAAACCAACCAACCCACCGCCCACACTCCTTCTCACGCCAAGCAACACCTCCTATCTCCCAGAGTCAGAGACTCCAGTTTGCTTCCAAACTATTCAGTCTTCAGCTGACAGCGCACCCACCAGCCCTTCCCACTGCTCCCATGCTCCTCCCTTGCCTCGTTAGCCCCCAAGCTAGTCCGGACATTTCCAGAATCCCGTCTGTCCTGTGCCGAGGGACCTGTGGATGTAAATGCCTCCCTTTGTAACAATCAGTTCCGTTTTTAGATGTCTCTCACCACACCTTGTTAAAATGAATCCTGGGTGCCTCTTAGCAATCCACTCACATGGCCACATTTACGTGGACTAGGAGGGACCCACAATGGAGACAGGCTCAGGACAGAAAAACAGCAGGTTCCGGGCATGGATGCTGTGAGGGCAAGGTGAGTCTGAGCTGACAGGAACTGGTCACCAGGAGACACAGAGGGCAAAGGCTTGGCATGAGAAGGGCACAGAAGTCCCTGCGGCATCCCACGCGTGTGTCCAGCTTCTGTCACCATCGATCCTTCAGAGTCCGCAGTAACAATGGTTTTGTGGAGAGACCGCAGTTACCTGGCTAGTTTGTGAGTTAGTGAGTGACTGAATACATGAATGGATATTGTAAGGTTGACCCCACGCTGGGTGCCAGAAGAGGGGGACCCTACAGGTGGCCACATTAGGGAGGCAAGTGAACTATAAATGGATTTAAAAAAAATGAAAACTCAGTTCAGATTGACTTTGCCTCCCTGGATCAAGACTTTGGCAGTTTGATCCCAGGCAGTTTACTACCAACAAATTTAAACACGATATAATTTGGGGTAAAAGTTTCCTGGTGTAATACATTCCCTGGTGCACAAGGGAACATATTTACATTGAAACTCAACACAAGGTACATGCTATTTCTTCCAAGAAGATGGGTTCCAGAGGTAGGTTACCTATACTAAGTTAAGAGCCTAAGGAAGATAGCATAAAGGTTATTTAGACTATTAGCCACCTCTGGTCCTGGTTGTGAGAGCTTGCGGAACCTCTGCTATACAGATACTGTAATGGTCACTTGGACTACTAGGTATCTCCAGTCCTGGTGTGGGAGCTTGGGGAGCCCCTGGCTGTAAGACTCATTTAGATTACTACTTACCTCCAGTACTGCTTGGAGGATCGTGCTACGGCCTGACCCAACAGATAACACAGATCACCAGACTACTAAACACTTCCAAATCCCAACTTTCTGGATGCAAGAACAGGTTTTTACATCTTTCTCATTGGAAGGACAATCCTGCATGCTTAGTATTCCTGGTTTCCCCAGATATCTGTGTCACAAGGCCCTTCACACTATGCCCCCAACACCCTGCATTCAGTCAAGGCTCCATTCAAGTGCTAGGGCATGAAGAAGTCTGACCCAGTGTGGTGAGCTCAAAGATTGGATTAATAGCCACCTCCAGTCCTGGTTGTTGGAGTTGTTCAGAACCAGACAGCTTAAACCCAAAGATCAAAGAAGATCTATAAACCTCATATATGCTTCCAAATGTTCCAGATTGGTCTTCTGGAATGGCCACCCAGCCAAGTGGCATAAGAGTCCTCCCTGCCTATGGGAGTATCTTTATAAGACATCGTCAGAAGTGCATATGTTGCCATTAACTTCCAGCAGGTGGCAGTAAAGAGACTTAGAGTAACAAAGCCAATACACTGACAATTTTCCCAAAGGTAGAAACAACTGTCAGGGGGAAGGGAGGATTCTTGCCTGGTATGTTTACATTGTTGTCTAGCCTGATGTCAAATTTTACCCTTCTATTTGTTTGTCCCAGGTTCAAACGCATGCCCTACCCCAGACTCCAGAATACAAGCCAAGGAAAAGGAGACGTTAGACATATAGGCAAAGGGGCTGGGGCAGGTCAGAGAGCAGGGGACAGCAAGCAAGGCTACTGCCCTGCAATTCCCTGGTTACATCTGGAGCCTAGTCATGTGCTAAACACTTCCAGGAATGGAGGGAGTGACTAGAGGACACACATGATTCAGACTGGGTCTCCGTGCTCAGTGTCACGTGGACAGAGAAACAACTCTGCAGTACAGCAGACATCTCCACCTGCTTATGACACAGGACATGACGGCCTCCCTGGGCCTCCCTTTCCTCGTCTGCAAACATGGGGCTAACAACACCTATCTGAAAGGTTTAGAAAGACGGAAGGTTGGCGTGAGAAAAGCAAAGGGAGCAAAACTGCAGCAGAGCTGAAGTTGGAAGAAGGAGGGGTCTGTGCTGTCATCCGTGGCCTTGTGAAGCTCAGGGTCAAGCTACCCACAACTGTGTCACCAACTGGTATACTATTTACTTATTAAGAAAGTCCTGGGCCCAGTGCAGCATGACAAAGCCAAGAGGAAAATCTCCCATACAAGGACTCCTGTCTCAAACTAAAACAAAAGCCATGCACTCAATATTTAGCTCTGGGAGCTGCCTGGGGTTTCTCTCCAGACCTAAATACACTGATAGGAAAGGCAGTACAGGAAGCCGCTGCATCCATGAAATCCAAGGAAAAGATTCTGCAATTCCACACTCAGACACCAGTGGGCAGTAGCGAGGCACCTTCTGCAAAGAAAAGGTCCAGCAGGTTCTTAAAAGTCCTTCTACACCCCAGAGCAGACATGTCCCCGGGAAAGGTTTGACAGGATTCAGAGCTCTGTTTAGGCTTACTGGTAGACGTCTTTGTCTGCACAAGAACCAGTCCCTAAGCATGAGGACAGGAGGTTGTTTTTTGAGATGCTCAAATCACAGCAAAGGCTCCCAAGACACGTAAATAAACACATACGCATGGCAAACAGTGCGTAAATAAAACTCCAGAAACCAGCCCTAAAGCAATACAGCTGGCTGAACTCATGACAAAGAAGTCAAAATAACCGTGCTAAATTCCCAAAACTCTGGAAAGGAACATAGACAGACAACTAAAGAAAATCCGGACGACACAAGAGCAAAACTCAGAATATCCACCAGAATGATCTCAAAGACATTCTGGAGCTGAAAGAATGCTGTAACTGAAATTTTAAAAAAGCACTGAATATCACTTATAGTTAAATAGTTCCATGGCAGGTTAGAGCAGGCAGAGAGTCAACTCTCCTGAAGACAGTGCATCTGGAATTAGAAGAGAGGGAAAAGGGAAGAGAACTAAGGAAACTGAGATGAGTTGTGGGGCTTGGGAGACTTCACCAAGCTCCACAATACCAATACATGTATTATAGAAATCTAAAAGTTAAAGAGGGGGGGGGGCTGAGACACATGAAGAACTAATGACCCAAACTCCCAAATCTGAGAATGCGGTTAAACATACAAATTCGAACTCAGTGACCTACATAGAGACCTACATCCAGACACTCTATAATCAAACTATAAGAGTCAAAGATAAAGAGAAGATTTTAAAAATGTCAAAAGGAAAGAGCGGCTCATCACATACAAGGAAGCTTCTATAACTATCAGCAGGGTTTTCAGCAGTGACCTCGTGGGGTATAAGACAATGGGGAAACACATCCAAATCTGGAGAAAAACTGTCCTTCAAAACTAAGGAGAGAATTAAAATGTTCCTATATAAATAAAAGTTGACAGTGTTAATTCCACTAGGGCTGACCAGGGGATGCAGGGAAAACGCCACATGAAGTCATACAAGTTGAAGCAAAGACCACCACATGAAGCCATCTGAAAATATAAACATCACATTCATGGATTTGAAGGTTTGTATTGTTAGGTTGGCAATTTAACAGATAAATTGTTGAAGAAAATGTCTATCTACTCAATGGAGCTTTCCTCAGTTATAAGGAAGAACAGAATAATGTCATAACAGAAAAAAAAATGATGGAACTGGGAATCATCCTGATAACAGAAGGAAGAGGAAGAGAGGAAGAGGGCCAGAGAGGGAAGGATGGGAAGAGAACAGTGGGAGGAAAGAGGAGCAAAGGACAATTTACACATGTGGAAAATAAAGCCATAACTTTGTACTTAACACACTTTAACAGAAGACAATTAAAAGTAACAATAATACAAAGCAATGTAATCCTCACCAAAATCCCAGTACTAACAGAAAACTCCATCTTAAAATGTGTAGGAAATCCAGAAAAACTCTCCAACAGCCAAAATTTGAAAAACCCCTATCAGAAAATTCAGACTCCCTGGTTGAAAACATGTGACTAAGTTCCAACTGGTTGAAGACCATATAGACTAGAAGAGTAAAATAGAAAGCCCAGAACGGTGTCCTCCCAAAACTCATCTGTTGATATCTAACTCTGAATATCGAAGCCCTAAATTCCTATCCCCCTACCTCCTAATTGCAGATGGGCTTTGAAAGGGGTAAAAAGAATAAAATCATTCATCCTACAGTAACAGTACCAGTGTCCATAAATGAACAGGAAGAAATATCAGAATACATTCTCCTCCTCCTCACTCTCTCCTTCCCTCCCTCCTTCCCTCCCCCCCCCACATATACAAAGAAAAGATGAAGGTACAGTAAGAATACAGAATCAGTCTATGAGCCAGGAAGAGAGGCCTAACTGGAAACAAGCCCTGTTGCACTTTGATCTTTAACTCCTGCCTCCAGAACTCTTAAGTCCCGCAGTCTGTGGCACTCTGCTCTAAGCTAAACAACTTACCATAAGCTTATTGTACTCTATACATAAAAAGTAACAGGCCAGAGGAAATTGTTCAGTGGGTAGAGTATGCAAAGACCTGAGCTTGAGTCCCTAGCACCCATGTAAAAGCCTGGTGTGGTGGTACATGTTTCTAATCCCAACACTGAGGGGTGACACTGTCCCAGAGATAAGAAGACCTTGGGGCTCACTGGCTGAATTTGTCAGTTCCGGGTTCAGTGAGAGACCCTGTCTCAAAAAAAAAATTAAGTAGAAAGTGGTCAAGGAAATCATCTAACATTAAACACACATGGGTGTACATGTAAAACACACACACACAAACACACACACACCACTAACTACAGTAGATTAAAGACTTAACCCCAAGAATCGCCTAGGAGACACACTTGCAGGTGAGTCTGTGAAAGCATATCCAGAGAAATTTATCCAATGGTGAGGACTGACTCTGAATGTGAGTGGCACCGCTCCACAGGTTGGGGTCCTGGACTAAATGAAAAGGAAAAAAAAAATGATAAAGCCAGATAAGCACTAGCTCTCACCTCCCTGGTTCCTGACTGTAGACGCAACTTGACCAGCATCGCATCCTCTGGATGCAGAGCCTCGCCTGCTGTGATGGACCATGGACTGCTTCTCCTTAAACAGAGAGCCAGAGTTAAGCCTTCCTTGCTTGTATTGTTCCATACTGGGCATTCGCTCACAGCAACGAGAAAAGTAGATGGCACACACGCAAATAGCAGCACAACAGACCAGAGATGACCAGAGAAGATTTAAGGTACCAGACCCTAGAGAGCAGGAGCTGGGGGATACCAGGAGGGAACTCCGGGCAAAGTCACTGCATTTCTCGGCGAACGCCCCAGGACCTACAATATGAGGACACCAACGAGTAGGAAGATGGAAGAGAAATGAAAGGGGAAAAAGTCGCGGGGAGTTTATCCCCAGTTTTAAGGGTCCTATCATAGCAGGTGAGAACCAAAGAAACATCCATATGCACACAGATGCACCTGGGAGGCCAGGAGACAGGATAAAGCCTGCAATCTTATTAAAGGGAGGGAGGCGACATTTTAATACCTACCAGAGAAGGCTAATAGGAGATTGGATGAGATCTTCCATCCATGGGTGTAGAAGTCAGTGAGCATGCGCAAATCGGTGGCTATGATCTGTACTTCAGGCACCCCTGTGCCCTGGGACTCCACCAATCTCCAGAGCATCTGCTCCCGCAGTCAGGCAGCAAGGGAAAATCTTGTTTCCTTTAATAAAGAAGAACCTATCTCCTCTCCTCTCCCTGGCCTCAGGCTGATTCTGGCAATAGGAACTCCTCCGCGGTTTGGTTGTGTGGGTGTGTTTTGATAAACAAGAACCTTTCCCCAGACTCCTATTTAACAGACAGCTCTTCTTCAGCGGGACTCTGGGCATGTTTGAAAAACAAAGCTGCAGGTTAAAATGACCTCTGACATCATGGGGGAGGGGGTCAGTTTCACCCAGGCCAGCCTTGCAGAGCTGGTGGGGAGGGAGTATCATTTTACCCCCACCACCGCTGAAACTGCTAAGCTGGTTGGGTTGACCCCAGACTCACTTCCAATGGATCATGAGCCATCATGAGCAGTAATGGGTGCTTTCAGAGCCACAGCAGGGTCCCACTCAAGACTGACCATCCAGGGTCACCCTCACATCACCGGTATCCAGGGTGTCCAGGGACCTCCAAGCTGTTCCTTCTAAGACATGTAACTGATAGAGCCCGGGCTGCAGTCAGCATGTGCTGTGAGTGTTTGTTAACGAGATAAATAATATCTCAGAAGCAGACGTCTATAAAATGAACTATTCTGCCTCGGCAATGCTTGGTGCCAAGTTGGGGAGGGGAGTTGTTCTTGTTCTTCTCAAAACATACTCTTCCTGAGGTCCTGGACCCAGCTCCATGCCTCTGAATGAGAGTCCTCACACAAGCTCCCACTCACCAAGATCCAGAAAAGCCACCCCAGAAGGATGCTTTCAGATGGGACAGTATCCATGACCTCACGGCCCTCAGACAGCAAGGGGAGTTGGTTGCAGAGAACTGGGTGTTTTTATTTCTCATTGCAGCATGAGAGCCTTTCACACTGGGTGGTCAGCTTACATATCAGGCAGGACCAGGAACATGTCCTGTGTTAGAGAAAGGGGTCCTCCCTGCTGGGAATGAGGAACAATTGAGGCCTGAACCTAGGGGATGTACACCAGTGGCCACGGTGGACCTCCATATAACATCAACACAAAAGCCAAAAAGAATCCTCAAGGCAGATCCTCAGTAAAACCCAGTCTGGTTCATTTACTGTCCTCTATAAAGTGAGGACAACAAAAGCCCCTTTGCAGGGAGTGAACACTGATCCCAATTGCAAATAATCCTTTCCCATAATTTCTGTGGTGTCACAGTGGAATGATATGGCTAGCTTTGGCCAAAGGGGACATTAGAGAACTCGAGCATCATTATCAGAGACTTGAAATGTGTTCATGAGGCTCTGATTGCTTTCCTGGGCTGCTGTGAGCATCCCCAAGAAGTATAGCTGTGAGGAGGCAGGTACTATGCCTCCAGTAGGGGACTCGGATGAAGACAAGTAGAAAATACCTCAGGTGATCTAAGCCCCAGGTGGACTGGAGCTATGTGAACTAGGTAGCCATAGCTGTCTGACACACCATTCTCTTAGGAAAGATTGTAAAATTGCAATAATATGTGTAAATCTTTTCATCAAAACCAAGTGCCAAGTTGTTGCCGTCAGTATCTCCACTCTCCAGGACAAGGTGTGGAGACTGATAATCTAACCGTGCACACCCTACTTAATCACTTAGGCTTTCTATTGCTTTCAAAATCAAGATTAAATTCAGTTTGGCAAATAACCCATGCCTTGGTTTTCCTTTAAAGAATTCTCCGAATCCCCACCTCTCTGCCACAATATACATTTCTGGCCAGAATTGTTTTGAAGCTCCCCAAGCTTCCTTGCACCTCCATGCTGTAACAAATGCTCGCCCTTCTCACCACAGTTCCCTTCCCCTGTGGCCAGTCCGATAGACTCACACCCTCCCTGTAAGTGCTCACCAGAGCTCTTGGGCTAGGGAAACATCCACCCTCACACATACAGGTCACCCTCACCAACCCAGGGTTAACCGGAGAGTAGACCAGAGCAGGTAGGAAGAGTACAAGGAAGTGGATGAAGTCAGAGGCATCCCTTCGCCAATCACACAGGTTTTGCCTGCCAGTGCTCCCCCTACTTCACTGTAAAGGGGACAGGCCAACTGCAAAGACCCCAGGACTCAGTGTCTATCAAGTAAGAAACCCTCTTACCTGAGTCTCCCTGTGAAATGGTCACCAGGGCCACCATGACTCTTCTCTGGGAAGGTCTAGAATTCTGAGGGGCGGTACACCCCCTCGCAGCTCCACCCAGAGGTCCCTGGGGGGGATGAAAAGGGGACTGTGTCAGTCCCACAGACACTGTGCTCAATGCTGACTGGCTACCCTCCTCCCATGTCATCTGCTCAACACTGCATCTCATCTGTGCATCCTGTTGCCTCCCTTCCAGCCACAGCCAGCAGAGGATGCCCAGGGTCTAGCCTTCACTTCATTCACTGGCAGCCACAGCCAGCAGAGGATACCCAGGGTCTAGCCTTCACTTCATTCACTGGTAGCCACAGCCAGCAGAGGATACCCAGGGTCTAGCCTTCACTTCATTCACTGGCAGCCACAGCCAGCAGAGGATACCCAGGGTCTAGCCTTCACTTCATTCACTGGTACACACATCTGTCCTGCTTCTGGACCCCAGAACCACATCCACTCATGTATCACTCTGAACTCCCAGGACAGCCAGCCTCCAACACCAGTGCACCTGTCAAAGTCCTCCTGTTTGACTCCTTGCTGCTGTTTTAGCCCTGCATTCCCAGCTCTGAATTCCTGTGCTGTAGGCTCAGTGCAAGCCCAGCCCTGTATTTCACCCCTCCATCCTGGCCTCCCTCGTAAGTATTCTCTACCCTGACCCTACCCTGCAGTCCTGTACCCTAACTCATCATAACTTAGACTAGCCAACAGTCACCTCCCACAAGCCGCTGGGAAGACATAGGGGTAAACAGTGAACCTTCCAGAGACTAACCTGGTTTCAGAGTAGATATAGTGTCTTCTCAGAATGGCAAAAGTCAGACACTACCAGTTGCAGATGAGGGCATAGGAAAAGCAGGACTACCCCCAGGCTGCAGGTGGGGTACAGTTACAGTCTCTGAACAGTAGCTTCCTTTCCAACTGTGAATACCATCCCATGGCAATATCCATATGTTTTCTCTGCCTGTGATCTCTGGAGACCCCTTCACATATATGCACAATGACGCATTCAGAAGGGTGCTCCCTGCAGCCTTGATTCATGGAGCAAAGGGAATTGGGAACTATAGCCTGCACGTCTATTAACAGGATGAAATGTGTGTGTGTGTGTGTGTGTGTGTGTGTGTGTGTGTGTGTGTAGTTTTTTTTTTAATCAACTAGAATTTTCAGTTTGGACATAGACCCAGAAATCACATTGTCAAATGAAATAAAGCAAGTTGCAAAGCGAGGTGAATAGCATAATGCTATTTGTGAACTAGAAAACACACATGGGGATGTCATTGTTGCCTATGGATATGTGAGTGCCTATGAATGACTTTTCTTTTTTTCAGGGATGAATACATCAAACTCATTATAGAGGACACCGCTGGGAAGAAGAGAGGGGATTAGGATTTAGAGAGATGGAGACCTAAGATTTATCTGCCGTATTCTGAATTTTTTCATGGTCAATGGAGCCCTTTAGACATATAATACCAGTACAATTCAGGGCAACTACGCTAAATGTTAACATGGGAAATCGAATTGTTATTTCTGACTTGATGCTCTCCTAAGTTTCATTTTTAAATGGCCAGAAGAGTTGTTCCACCAGCGACTGGGTGTCTACTGGTTGCCTGGCTGTAGCAAGGAGGGCTGTGATCATGAAACGCTTCTTTGAAGGGAGGAAGGGGGTGAGTCAAAGTTTGGAAGGGTGCAGAATGGACTCTATCCAATGGTGGCTAAACTATGGAGGAAAAGCACCAGTCAATAAAAAAAATGTTTCCATTTTAATAGTGATGGGGACTAATCAAAACCAACTTCAACTCTGAAGTATATTGAGGACCCAATTAATAACTTTGATTCAAGCAATTACTTATCATTGGAATTTTCTAGCTGGGATGAATGAGGAGGCATTTATTAGCACAGTCGTGTCTGTTACATGGCAGGATCTGGGAAAGATGTGCAGAGGAAGATAACTATTGCCTCTGTTGGACTCCCTTCTGCTAGGCGGGAAGGCTGCTCCTTGTCCATCCAGGACACACGGGACCATGTCCACTGGAAACACAGCTCTCTGACTCACCTTGGAGCCCAGGATTATTAATTTTTACAGTGTCTTTCATGCATGCTTGCTAAGCAGGTGATTTGTATCCATCCTCCTAGTGTGTGTCCCAGAACATGACCCAGAGACAAGGATTCAAGTGCAAATTGCCTAGCCAAGAGATCACCAGTAGGACCCTAGGCAAAGTGATTCCGGGGAAGTATCCAGAAAAAGTGGGCTCCTACAGCTACCACCACAGAGGTAATGTGGCACAAGAGTGTCCCCATGGCCACCTCCTCATCCTCAGGACCTATATCTAGGTGATATTACATGACAAAGGGGAATCAAAATTGCAGCTGGGATCAAGACTGGTAATCAGCTAGTCGTGAGAATTATCCTGGAATGTCCTACGTAGGGAAAGAGAAGAGAGTCTGAGGATGTGAGAAAAATGCAACTGCATTACTGGCTGTAGAGATGGAGAGAAGCCACAAGCTGAGGAAGGAAGACAGCCAATGAAAAACAAGGAAAGGACTCCCCTGCAGCACTCTCATATTGGCTTAGATCTGCAGAAACCGCAAGCAGTACTTTATGTTTTCAGTCACTAAGTTACATCAGAACTCAGTTCTGATGGTGACAGGACACTCTGGGAGATGGTGCGGGACACTAAAATCAGCACTGCCTGAGTGGGGTCACACTGGCTTGCTCCCCAAGGGTTGCTCAGTCTGATTTCTTGTAGAACCCGGGACCACCTGCCCAGGGATGACTCTACCCACAATGGGCTGAGCTCTCCCACACTAATTATGAATTAAGAAAATTTTGTCCTACAGGCCTGCCTCTAGCCTGATCTTACCGAGGCATTTTCTCAACTGAGACTTCCCTCCGACCTAATGAATCTAGTTTACATCAAGCTGACATAGAGCTAGCCAGGACACTTCTGCAATTCCCATGTCCATGTCTGAACAGGAAGAGGATGGGCAACCATCTTGTTTTGCAGATGTGGTGACCGCATATGCAGCAACGGAAGGGAGGGCAAGGTGCTTCCTTTAGCCCTGATAGCCAAGCTGCCGCCCACCGTGGCTGTTATCAGGTGTATGTCACACGGAGGCCTCACTCGTAACAACCCATGTGTCACTCTGCCTTGCCTGCTCTCCCCGCAAAATGCAGAAGAGCTGTAACAGGGACTTCTCCGAAAGGCACTTTAAAGAGCTCAGCCAGCACCTCAGGCTGCAGTGAGTTCCCAGCTCGGGTCCTGCGGCAAGCAGGCAGGAAGAAAGAAAGGGCTGGGACCAGTGGCAGCCAGGTCCTCCCAACAGTTCTTCCCTATGGAGGGACCACAGGCTTTGATACCTACGGGAAAAGCGAGTGTTTCAGTGGGTTTCCTACAAATGGACCCCGGGCTAGAGAAGTTCTTATATGGAGAGCCCAAGAGAGACCCCGGTATGAGTATGAGATGGTGGTTAAAGCTGAACAAGTGGGTGGTGATAACAGTTGCAACTGAGTCAGGGGAATGACTCTGAAGGACAGCCCCTCTGAAGCTGGCCTAAATTGAGGCCTTCATAACCACTTCCTGCCCAAGAGCATCTGCCGGTCATTAGTTATGGCAGTAGATTCAACCTTGAGGGAGCTGAGACCAAAGGTACCCATTGGTCACGGACAATTTCTAGTGGGTAACACAGCTGGGAGGGTATTCCAGCACTAGACACTGAAGGCAAAGTCCTAAGATGGGGGCACAGAACCTGCTCACTGAGGTCTAGAATGGAGCTTAGGAAGAGTCCCCTTGTCACTTTCAGTCCTATCTATTGGCCCTGACCCTTCCATTCCTTCCCAGGATCCCATAGGGGCCCTGCCTCCCTATCCCCAGGATCCAGGGGACCTGAGTAAGTTGGCCTGTCCCCTGCAGTGAAGCTAACACAGACATCAAAGCTGCACCTTCTGGGCTTTCAAGCAGCCTTGAAAGGCATTTCTAAGAAGGATATGCCCACAAAGATGAAAAGTCCTCCTATTGAAGAATCTGAGGGTCTCCAGCATCAGAAACAGAGTGGGTGGGCTCTGGGATGTGGGAAAGTGGAGTGCTTTTGTGCGATGGACAGTGAAAATGAAAAGCCAGAAATAGGAACGTACAGAATACAATCTGTGCTGAATCTAAGCAGAAAAATCCTAGTTCTGGGATCTCTAAAGCATCAGAGGGAGTGTGCAGGGTGCCAGCTGGGATCCGGGAGGGAGCAGAGGTCCAGGGGGAAATAGACAATCTGCACTGATTGACTCAGTCAGTTATTCATACAGAAAGATTTATGGAGACCTACTATGTGCCAGGCACTGCCAGATACCAAGGTATAGTGGAGAAGGACAGGCTCATCCCTGCCTGGGGTGCTGCCAGCTTACTGGGGGAGACAAAGAGGAGAGGGAAATGTGTTAAGATGGGGAATTAGGGGAGACCATGGGACTCAGACAGGAGTCAGAGAGGGCTTCTGGAGGAGGCAATGCCTGAACTGAGCTACAAAAGATATCATGAAGGGGTCAGGAAAGAGGGTGGGAAGAGTGTGTGAGGAGTGGAGATCAGATGACACAGGGCCTTGAAGGCCAGATAGGAAGTGTTTCAATCATGAGGGAATGTGAAGCCATTGATAGGTCTTAAGCAGGAGCATAGCAAGGTCCTGTGTGTGGATCAAGACAGTAAGCATCCTGACCAGCCAGCATCTGATACCATCTGGGTATAAGAGTCCAGAAGGGTGACTTCAGATTATTAGGACTACGGCAGGCAGTGGTGATGCATGCCTTTAATCCCAGCACTTGGGAGCAGAGGCAGGCAGATCTCTGTGAGTTCGAGGCCAGACTGGTCTACTGAGTGAGCTCCAGGACAGCCAGAGCTGTTTCACAGATTATTAGGACTAGGATAGTGAAGCCAAGAGAGGCTGAGGGAGGTGAGCCCCATGTCCCTGGCTTTGGTAATCTGCCTTACCTGGTATGACCTCGTCCTTTGGTGCTCACCCAGTCTCCTCTCTGAATTCCGAAATGTGTCTTTCTCACTACCTGCTCACTGGCGTTCCCTCATCATGCCCAACTGTCTCACCGGCTCTAGCCTTCTCTCACGCCATTTCAGAAGTCTAGGAGGCCCCTTTCCTGCCCACACACTGGAACTTCCCACCTGTCCTTAAACACCACCCACCACTACTGTTCACTGTGGTCTGGCCAGGTGTCACCTCTCAGATTCACTGGGGTCAAGTTCTTCCATTGTAGGACAGTCCTATTTACATGTTTGTTGACACCCAGTAAAAATTAAGCTCTTGACAGACCATTTCCAAATCATTCCAGGATTAGCTCTGTCCATGCCTTCAAAGGTTGTTTGATTTACATCTGCAGTAGTCTAAATGTTCCCCTGGGAGCTGAAACTTAACTGTCAATGTCACAGAAGTAAGAGGCCTCAAGAGTGGGATTAGTAGCCTATTGAGAAGGCATCAGAGAGCAAATTCCACCCACCCCTTCCACTCTTCCACCCCATGATGCCATAGCACCTGTCTCCTGAAGAAGATGCAGCCCAAGGCTCCTCATTGAAATCAAATCATTAGTGCCTTGATCTTGGACTGCCCAGCTTTCAGAGATATGGAAAAACTTTCTGCTGTTTATACATTATCCACCTAAGACAAGAAATAGAGGGAAGGTTCCCAGTGGGGCTAGATCTTTTGTAAATGCCATGTGTAACAAGCTCGATATCTCAGTCCTACCCCAAATGCCTGAAAGTCCATGGAGCAATCAAGAACACAGTTGAGGCTGAACTTGGCCCTTGGGATTTCCCAATCCACATCCTCCAAGAAATAACAGACAGATCATCCACCAAAACAACTTTCTTACATCTAATGGCCAAGTCCACAGATATGCAGTCCCCTGAATAGTCTCATACATGCTAGTGGGCCACCTCTGCCCCTGGAGCTGCAGGCCATTTACTTAGTAGAAGAGAGAAATGTCACCAGGGCCATCACCATGATGTCCTCTGTACTCACCCAGGCCAGTCCCTTCTGGGCTCCCACACCTCATGGCCACCTACCAAGTATAACTTAGTATCTCCATAGCTTACCATCCTCATCCTTCTGCAGGGTTCCAGGAGGAAACGTGGCTTCCAGATAATGCTCATCTGTGAGAATGTGGTGGACTAGTGCCCCTGTGGCTATGCAGCCCAGACTCCAGTGCCTGTCATGGAGCTCCTGGCACATGCCTCTGTTCTGTCCTCATTGCTTTTGATATTGCCCCTTTGTATAACATTCTCATCATGCCTGCAAAGCCACCAGATTAAAGAGAGCAGGCAGAGCCGTCTCACCAGGGGGAAGCTGATCAAGAAGGGGAGATGAGAGTGTCAGGAAAAGCTGACAGTGACTCGCCTTCCAAATTAGTGGCTTTGATTGGGAAGGAGCCTGATGATCATACATGCACAAGGGAGCCTAGGGAAGCTTGTGTCTTTACATTGAAGTCTCAGAGGGCACACAGTGCTGTGTGTTTTACTTAGAATGTGTGACTGTGAGACATCTCTGTACCCAAGGATTGAGAAATGGAGGAAAGCATAGTTCAGAAGGGTCACAGGATACAGGAAATGCATCATCCTCATGTGAACAATGTCTCCCTTGTTGTTCTTATTCATATTTTATTATGACTTTATTGAATGTTTTCTTGTAAGTCATCTCAGAACCTTCGGGGTGCGAGGGGACAAAGCAAAATAAATTCTTTGAGTTAAAGTGTGGGAGGGACAGCCCTCGGTGGCAGAAGCATGTAGTGGAGTCATCAGAGAGGGGCTTTAGACAAAGATACACACACACACACACACACACACACACACACACACACACACACACTGACAGCCAGCATCAGCAGCTCTAGGTAGGCATGCTGTCTTGGTTAGGGTTTCTATTGCTGTGAAGAGACGCTATAACCATGGCCACTCTTATAAATGAAAACATTTAATTGGGGTATCTCCCTTCCAGTTTCAGAAGTTCAGTCCTTTATCATCATGTAGGCAGATGTGATACTGAAGCTACATCTTGACTCAGAGACCACAGGAAGTCAACTGACTGTCGCACTGAGAAAAAGACCTCCAAGTTTGCACAGTGGCACAACTTCCTCCAACAAGGCCATGCCTCCTAGCAGTGCCACTCCCTTTAGGGACCATTTTCTTTCAAACCACCACACATGCCTACCCTCACTTAGAGTTTATAAGATGGGTTTCCATCTTCAATCCATCTCTGGGGCAGCCTACACTGAGGGGATCATTTCCTTCCTCATTTCCTTCCTCAGCTCCCCCTAAGCCTAGCACTGGATAATATAGGTAGACAAGGCTACTAGAGGGTAATCAGGAATCCATGCCATAATATTCAAATTTATTTCCTATGTATTTCTTCCTGCGGTGTGACCCCAGGGATGCCTCTTAAATCTATGTTTAACTAGTTTATATGCATCATGACAGTTTACATATAAGAATCCCACCTACATCCTCTCCTCTCCATCACTGGCCCTTGCCCCTACTCCTCCCTCATTTCTTCCCCTGGTTCTCTTCCCCTTCCCAAATGGTCCCCCTTCTGCTTTCATGATTTACTGGGTTTTTTTTTCCAAATCTACTGTGGGGAGCCGCCCCCACATTCTCCGTTACAAGATGGCGCCGACACCCGTTGTCGGTTGGAGTAAACAACCTTGGTGCGCATGTGCCTGCTACTTTTCCATCCCTTACACTCTGCCTCTCCCGTGGCATCATATGGGCTGACGAGCAGGAGCCAGTCAGGAGATGACACGTCCGAGGTGGGGACTGCTGAGCTATATAAGGGTTGGGCTTTTCGCTCCCCGGGTCTCCGCTCTGTAAGCTTATGCTCTCCCTCTCATTAAAGCTGTTCTGCAGAAGGATCCTAAGCGTGCCGCGTCGTTCTTGCTGGCGAGACGGTAGCGCGGGACAATCTACCTTTCATATGTGAGAGGAAATATGCCGTACTTGTCATTACAAGTTGCAGATTTCACATAGTATTATAATCTCCAGATCTACCCCCCTTTTCCTAAAAGTTGTACAATTTCATTCCTCATTACAGATGATAAAGCTGTATGTGTATCAATACCAGCTTCTTTTTATCCATTCATCTGTTGCTGGGTACCTAGTCTGGTTCCATTACCTGGCCGTAATAAACATGGATGTGTGGGAATTTCTCTTTCGTGCAGTTTCATATGCTCAGGAGTAGTATATGGTATCATCTGGTGGTCCTATTTCTAATTGAGGAGCCTCCACACTGATTTCCATAGTGACTACATTAATTTACATTCCTACCCACAGTGTAGTGTATAAGTCCCCACATCCCCACACACATCCTCTCCAGAATCCTTTGCTGTTTGATTTATTTTTATGATAACCATTCTGAATGGAGTTAGAAGGACTCTATGTAGTTTTAATTTGCATTTTCTGGATGGCTAATGATGTTGAACACTTTCTCATATATTTAGTGCATGCCTCTCTTAAATTCTTGCAGCCAGAATGAGATCATAGAGCACTCACCTGCTCTGGTTGGACTTGACCTTCATGCATTAAAGAGTTTTCTACAAATGTGGGTCCTAAAACCAGACCTGCTGCCAGGTACTGCCTCCCAGACAGGCCAGGTCTTAGAGCTAGTAGAAGACTCATGGAACAGACCTCCAATCCCAGGCTTTGATCTGGAATGTAGGTCCTGGGAATACCAGAGCAGAAAAGGCTGGAAAGTCTGGGGATGGCTACATGGGGAGGGTGTCGCAGATGCTGATGCAGACAGAAGTCTCTGGGAATTGGGAGCAGCATGCACGGAAGCTTGGAGATGAGAGTTTCAGGCATGTGAAAGACTATGGGGAACCTAAGCCAGCCTCGTGTGGAAAGTGGGGAGAATCTGTCTCTGGAAGGCAGCTAGCTCCTATTGGAATCAGAGCACTGAGCAAATGTGCCTAAGCCTGAGCTTCAGGTCTTTGGTCTCTCCTGCTTATGGATCACAAACTGAGAAAACAGGGCAAGGTTGTAAATCCAGCTCAGTGGTTTGGTGCTTTCTTGAATGTGTGAGACTGTAAATGCAACCCCCGATAGGCTAGCGAGGCTAATAACCCAATAATCTGCATAGAATAGATAGATGGATAACTCAAGCGTGCTCTCTCTCTCTCTCCCTCTTCTCTCTCTCTCTGTGTGTGAGAGAGACAGACAGACAGACAGACAGACAGACAGACAGAGACAGAGGTAGAGACAGAGGCAGAGAGGGGAGAGAGAGGAGGACATGGATGTCATATACTTCAACAAAGAATCACAGACTTCTTGGGTACATCCAAATGACAAGGTTCCTGGAATTTCTGCCTTTTGGGGAGTTTAAAGAGCCATAATTAGGCTTGTCCCAGAGAGGGAAGACCTGATTTCAGTGAAGACTGTGACATTAACACCTGCTACTCAACAAATATGTGGTGAATGAATGAATGAATGAATGAACAAATTAGAGAGCCACTCATAGTTTTCAAGTGCAGCTCTCCTGCCTGTGAGTTGGGTGATGTCTGTGACTCTCATCAGCTGGAAGCAGTCTCACTAGTGTTCTATTACTGAACACCCAACAGAGAAGGTAAACTTAGAAAACAGGAACGTTCACAGTTAACATAGCCATGCTCTTATTATGAAGAGTCTTAATTCCAAATTAAATCTAAAAAGGAAAACCAGGATGACTGTAGCAGCATCTTGCCTATGAACCTGTAACCATGGCCACACCCCTTTGGGCATGGCTTCAGGTGGGGATGGAAGCCGAAAGAGAAAAGTGTGAGGTGTGGTCTCTTGTGCCCTCTCTCTCTCTCTCTCTCTCTCTCTCTCTCTCTCTCTCTCTCTCTCTCTCTCTCTCTCTCTCTCTCTCGGGTCGTGGATAGGATCGGAAGAGCAGAGAAAGGCTGCAGTGGTTCTTTATTGTTCTGTGTAAGTTGTTACCCAATAAAACACCCATTTATCATTTATCTTGGGTCTAATGAAGTCATTACACCCACGCCTTCAGATGGCAGAGGAGGGGTATAGTTGAGAAGGGCTCTTCTGCCTCATTCCATGGGCCCTGAGATCTATTCACTGGCCCTTCCCTGAATACTCCACAAGGGACCCATTCCCCTCCACCCTCCATACTCTAGAGCCAGACACTCTTCCTCTGCAGGGGGAGAGGAAAGACTGCTTCCCTCCCTACAGTCAGCAGCCATCCTTCTGCAAGCCAACCCTTTTAACTATGTGTAATTACCAAGACCCTACTGCATGCCCAGCCTGTACTACTCACTTAGTATGCATCACTCTCTGGTTCCCCCATTGATGGACATGGAAACTGGCGTCCAGAGCTCCCACCGAAGGGAGGGTCAGAGCTGGTCCCCGATGACTGTGCTCTCAGCACCCCTCCCACTCTTTGGGACCAGCATTGGCGTGGTTTTTTTTTTTTTTTTTTTGGCATATTCACATACCACCTGTGCTGTTCGTTGCTACTATTTTTCTTTAAAATGACTCAATTTGTATTTAATTCTTAAAATGTATTTAAAGAAAATCATACATCTTTGTGAGGTGTGCGAAAACATTCTCAGTAGCAACCAGGAGAGACAGCAATGGGGTAAACTGCATGGAAGACTATTGCCTGATGAAGGTGCAGGACCAATTCCAAAATCCCATTTGTTTTCCATTCAGTGGGGGTGGCAGGAAGAGTTCATGAGCACTAATCATCACATCACCAAGACAGGATGGTGGCTCTCCCAAAGGGTCCCTTTCTGACCTGTGACCCACTGCTGCAAACACTGAATCTGGGCCCTGGCAATATTCCCATGTCACTCACCCTTAGCAGCATTTGGACCACCTGAAGAAAATGGTACCTCAGTCTGTCCTGGAACTTAGTCATCCCCAGAGCTGTGTTGGAATCTACATCCCAGAACCCTGTGACCACCTGCTCAATGTGCGGGTTCTTCCTCAGAGGGACCCCCGAGTCCCCACCCATAACCAGTTACTGACACATACACTTGAATATCATGAGTCTTTATCCACATGAGTAGCACCACCATCAATGGAGATGCCCCAACCACTCCCTGAGAAGTGCCAAGCTGCAGGCTGATGAGACAGTCTTCCATCATCACTTTGACAGATCAAGAGTGGCAATGCACCCTGGCAACCTAAGTGGGACCCCGGGAGACAGGTGAGGGTATATTGTTTCACCTGGGGACAAAGCTCGTGGGCAGGGATGATGCAGTTGAGAAAGCCTCTCTCCCGTTGCTCTGTGTGATTCCCCATACAGGACTGTGGGTAACTTGGAGTATGGGCCCCATCTTACACACGGGGAACTAGAACCCCACCATGCTTCATTAACAGGGCATCATACTGGTCGTTCCATGCGAAGCCACAACTGAGACCCGCTCACCAAATGGGATTCCTTTTTCCATACTCCATGTTTCTTCAAAAGTTCCAGACTGTAATCAAATCCCCCGTGTCTCCAAAGTGAGCACAGGAATCATTTCTTGTCGTCCGCCATCCTCCGGCTCGCACAAAACCCAGAACATGGAACAAAGTCTGCACATAGGGAAAATATAATAAAAAGGAGGAGGATGCTAAAAGCAGGATTGAGAACACAGAGAGGAGGCGAAACAAATCTTTGTCTTCCTTCTTCCTGGGGAAGTCATGCCAGGGCCCAGGGAAGTCACGAGTCCAGGAAAGCCCGGTGTGTCATGGATGGGTGATGGGAAGCCACTGAAAGTTTTCCTGGTAGAGAAAGAGACTTCGTGCACATGCACATTCTTCCAGGTCAGTCTGTCTCTCTGCCAACTGCGCTTTTAGGATCCTGGATAGAAGCCAGGAGTGGTGATCAGCCCATCTGTAATCACTGCACTCAAGAGCCTGAGGAAGGGGAATAGTGGATCCAAGGCCAGCGTGGACCACAGACAGACGAGACCTTGTCTCAAAGGGAAAAGGAGAGAGGGGGAGGGGAAAAGGGGGAGAGGGGAAGGAGAGAGTGGGAGGGACGACGGAGGGACTGAGGGAGGGAAGGGTGGAAAATCCTGGATGCTGAACTATCTCCTTGGGCTAATTTCAAGCTGACAAGAGAAGCCTTTGCTGAGAGCCCTGGCTCCCCCTCGTGACCATCAGAAGAATCGACATCCCGCACAGTTGTTCTGAAAGGGAATTTCCTGGCCAGAGAAACAAGGTCAAGTCGCTGTATCCAGCACTCTCAGCACTCTCCTAGCCTGGCTTCTGGGTCAGTCCCCAGCCTGGAAAGCCCACAGCTGTGCTGGGTGCAGAGTCTTCACAATGCCTCAGAGGCCCGTGGAAATTTCATCAGCTTGAAGTCTGAATGCTTGCAAAGGATCTTAACTCCCCAAAGTCCTTGGTAACCAATGTTTAAGCACAATCCAAGAGCTGGAAATTAACTCTGCTATTGACACTATGTAGGCTTAGAAAGTGCATCTAAAAGCCATCCGCCCTTGGGTTCCCGGATCTAAATAATTGATAGTTTTTAATAACTATTGTTGAGCCTATGACAGCCTCTTATTAAGGCACTTATCTGAGTTTTCTGCCTGTTTTCGCCTTGGAGAGAAGAGGGAAAGTTTACCCAGTTGCAATAATAGCGATTATTTTTCAGACAATCTCAGCACTATTCACCAGCCTGGGCCTCCTACATCCCAGGAGCAGAGAGAGAAACATGGTCACAGGCCATCCCTGATAACCCTTGTCCTCAGAGCCAGCCTGCTCCCTCTTCCCTGGTCCAGGACACCAGGCAGGAGGCCCAGGAAGGCTGAGTCCTGTGCAGAAACGACCCCTAAAACAGCTCCTGGGGTACAAATCACCTTGGGAGTCTGAGCTCCTTGACTGCCTTGGGCAGCACAATCAGGAAATCTGCTAGAGGGTGATGGTCATTTAACTGGCTTGGCAACCTGAAAGCCTTTGCTGAAAGACATTGAACTCTCTCCAAGACCCTGCAGGGGTCCCCGTGGCTGGTGTCCTCTGCCTAGCAGCTAAGAAGACAGGTGTTCCCTGAAAAGTTTCCCCTCTCAGTACCATGCACTGTGAACTGTTTCCAAGGCGGGGACAGTGAAGGCAGCAGCTCACCCCAACTGGACATTCTAGAATCCCACACTTGTGGAGCAGAGCTATGGGCCAGGGCCCTTCTTAACTTGCAGCTTGGCAGATAAAGAAATGGTGCCTGGCAAGAGGCTACCAGCCTGCTTTGAGAGATGAGGAAACACACTTAAAGAGACATAATTGAGGGCAAAGCTTCCTAGGCTGAGGCAGAGGCAGACCTGCGTCTGTCCGATCACACAAAACACCCAGCTGCCAACTGGGCCCTGACCCTCTGTCACTAACCCCTCTAAACTCTCTACCTCCCTGTCGCAGGCCTTGATACCCAGCCTCCCCACTGGCTCATCTCAAAGCCACTCTGTGGGTCCAATACAAGACACAAGCACATGGGCTCCCTGTCAGACACTATGGTCCCACTTGTCACCATCTAAAAGATGAGGTATTTCTTTCCATTAAATTCAACCGATTTTCCCTTTTCCCGTGGTGGTAGTTACTGTGTTATGGTGGCAACGAGTGTGTTCCTACTCATTTTATAACCATGTCTCATCGGCTCTCAGGGTGAAAGATGAGATGCCACTGTCCCTAAGCTGTGCCCTCAGGCGTGGAGAAAGCCTTTGTCATCTCTCCCCTGGACCAGCTGACGAGATACTCCTCACAGACCTTGCCCTAAAACATCCATACCCTTTTCACCACTGTCTTCAAAGCTGGGCTCCCACGCCAAATGCCACCCACTCCCACAGCTCAGGTTCCCAAAGCTTCGCTTTCGAGGAAAAAACCCCATCTCTGACTCTATTACCAGGTCCTGCTTCAGTTTGGTTTGGTTTGACTTTTGAGACAGGGTCTTACCTTGTAGCTCAGGCTGGCCTCAAGTTTAAGATCCTCCTGCCCCGATGTTGCATGCACCACCACAATCAGTTTTGCTTACAGTATCTTAGTCCAACAGTACCTCCCAGCCCCCATCTGCCACTGGTCCACGCCCTCTGCATTTCTTCCCTGGAGATACTGTGCCTGGTCATGTCTTTAAACACTGCACAAGCCCTTTCCTCTAGTCCCAGGACCCTTCCTTTCCACAAAGACACCCTGAAGAAAATACATAAACAACCGAGCCTGGTGGCTCACACCTATAAACCCAGCTCTCAGAAGGCGATGGCAGGAAGTTCAAAGCCATCTTCGAGGACAGAGGGAATTTGAGAACATTCTGGACTACATTAGACCATATCTTAAGGAGGGAGGGGAGGAAAGCATAAAGAAAAGTAAATGCACGTAAAAGCTACAGTGGGGGAGGGCGTCATTCATACCAATCCATAATCAGAACTCCTGACCCCTACAAACCAGTAGCAAAGAGGGACAACCAACCCAAATTTTTTAATTGTGTACAACACCAGAGCAAAGAAAAATATATAAAAACGGTTGCAATCGAGGAACAAATATGCTCAAATTCATTAGTCATTATGGACATTCAAAATGAAAGAAAAGTGCGTTCTACCCACTGCCCTTCCCTAGGGTGGATAAAATGTAAAGTACATTGCATTGTGGGGCAACTAGAATTCCTCCCCCCCCCCGCCATGGTGAAAGTACTAACCATTCCAAGGAGCAATGAGAGGCTCCCGTTAGGCTTTGTGCAAGGATGACCCACAGGGGCTTTAGTCATATCACAGCTCTGTGAACCACTCAGACACCCATCAGCAAGTGAGGAGATAAGCAAGACTGCAGTCTGTGGGAATACAACAAAACAGTAAAGGCAGTGAACTGTTGATACGTGCAACACTGTAGGGAAATCTCAAAAACTTATCTTCTAAAGGAATACATATATGTGTATACATATGCATATATGTGTATGTATACAAAATTTCTACAAAACCGAAAAAACACTCATTTATGTTGATTAGCTGTCAGAACAGTGGGCGCCTCCACAAGGGGCTGGGAATTGATTAGGAAGGGTACCAAAAAATGACAGGAGTGTTTGGTATCTTGCTTGGATGTCTGGCTCCGGAGCAAATGTGCTTGTGCACGTTCTCTGAACAGATTTCAAAGGGGCTGTGTATTGCTTCTCAGATACGTACAGTCAGACAATCTGGTACAAATCCCACTCCCAGTTTATTTTATAGGGTTAATCCCTGAGACTCCATTTTCTTGTCAGTACAATGGGAGCAACCACGACTGGAGAGATGACTCAGTGATGAAAAAGAGCTTGTTGATCTTGCAGAGGACCTGGACCCAGCTCCCAGCACTCCTGCGGTGGCTCATAATCATCTATGTATAAGTCTAGTTTGGCCTCCTTAGGCATTAGGCACACATGCAACACACACATACATGCAAGTTAAGCACTCATGCACATAAAATATTAATTAATTAATTTAAAAACATTAAATGGGCACAACAGTGCCTCTTACCTGAGTGCTTCGAAACTATTAAGTGAGATAATTAATGTTTGTCAAGAGTCTCTCAGGACCAGAAACTTGGGAATTCGTGATGTAAATGATGATTCAGAACTGATTGTTCAAGGTCCTGCAGTGAGGCAGGAGGATAGCCCTGTCTGCCTGGCAATGAAGACTGGGATAAGCCAGGCAGGCTGTGCCTGCTGCTCACTGTTCCACAGGGATGACACAAGGCCAGAATACTTGGGGAAGATGCATGAACCCCAGGACATAAACAGAGGCAGGTATTGTCATTTATGCACAAGTCATAATTCCTGGGCTCCTGGGAGCTTCAAGAGGATGTGACAGAGGATGCTGCCCAGTGATTTCTTGGGGAGTTCTGGAGATGAGCAGGCAGCCCAGCCCTGGATAAGCCAGCAACCAAACTTGGAAAGGGGTGGAGCGCAGGCCAGGTATCAGAGTGGGAGGGAAATCCTTCCCTGCATGGCCTCTCTGCAAGTCTGGATACCTGAGCGAGAACACCTGGGTCCCTGCATGGCCTCCTGCTGAGGCTGGTGAGGCTTGTCTGCCTGCTGAGTCACAAGAGCTGGGATTATCCACCTAGACCTGGCTTGTCACCATCAAACATGCTGGAAAGTCCTCCTCCTTTACAAACAACACTAATTAATTTGTGATCCCCGACAGGGGGTCCACTGCATCCTGCATCTGCCAACCTAATTATGAAATAACCCTTGCAGGCTGGCTGGCAGCCTTAGGTGATCCCAGCACAGGCACCAACAGCTGGAGGGGACAACAGCAACCACCCATAAACAGATGATGAAATGAAGTCATCAGAGCTGCTAATAACAATGATGATAACTTCACCAGCTAGCATTTATTGAGCTCATAGGAGGTGGCATGTATTTAGAGATCTGTCCCTAGCAGGGCTCAGAAGGTATCAAGAGCATCTCATTTCTCAACAGAAAACTGGGGTTCAGAGAGGATGAAAAACTTAGGGAGGGCTACAGCCTGTAACACGGTGTGGTTCTCAACCTTCCTAATGATGTGACCCTTTAATACAGTTCCTCCTGTTGTGGTGATGCCTCATCCGTAAAATTATTTTCTTTGTTGCTTCATAACTGTAATTTTGCTACTGTTATGATTCATAATGTAAATATCTGATATGCAGGGTGTCAGATGTGTGACCCCTGTAAATGGGTCATTCAACTCCAGTGGGTTGAGAACCACTGCAGTACCAGCTCTAAGGTACAAATGCAAGGATGCCTTACCCTTACGACCCTGTTCTTATCTTATTCTATGCTTCATCACAGGGAGAGGCTTGTTCCAGTATGTGTGTGTCTGTGTGTGAGCGCACACACTTGCTCTGTGGGTTTAATGGTCCCCGGTGGGCTCCTGTGACTGAACACGTGGCACTCAGATAGTGAGGCTGTTCAAGGAGTTTGTGGAACCTTCAGGAAGTGGGATTTAGCTAGAGGAAGTGGATTGCTGAAAGGCTGGCAGCACTTATTTAGGTTACAGGCCGTCCTGATTCAACTTGAGCTCTCTGCTTCCTGGTCAGCCAGCCACCGAGGTGTGGAGTCCTCGCCACAGGCTCCTGCTGCCATGACCTCCACCTGGACTTCTCCTCCATGATAGACTTTCAAACCATGAGGCAAAAATGGGCTTTTTTCTGCCCCTTTTTTAAATTGTTTCTCTCAGCTACTGTCATAGCAATGAGAAAACTACTCAGTCAGGGGAACTTTAGGCCCCTCACAGCTACACGAAGCTAAATGTGGTCCCTCAGCCCAGTTTCCATTAAAATTGATGACCAGTTCGGCCCCAGTGGCCACTCAGAAAAGCCTATCTCTGGGAGAGAAGCGCCTGAGTAAATATCACTGAAAAGTGTTACGTCATGTTTTTATCTGTTGTTGTTGCTGTTTTACATGGGGTTTCACTGTGTAACCCTGCCTGGCCTCCAGTTCACCGAGATTCTCCTGCCTCTGCCTTCCAAGCACTGGGATTAAAGAAACACTGCATTTTGTTTTATCATGGAGGCCGTGAGACTTCTCTCCTGCAAGCATATGCCAGGTTTTCCCCAAAGTCTCCAATGCTAGGTGCCCTCCCCATCACAGTCTCTGCAGGGAGCAGGTGAGAGCCTGCTGTGTACAGACCACCCACAGCAGCAGAGCACAGATTTGGAAATGGGCGAAGATGGCAGTCTGTGACCAGCTGCGGTGGGAACATGAAAAACAAAACAGTGTGCAGCTGGAGTCTGGTGGCCCCCAGAGGGCACTTGGAACAGAAGGAAGCCATCAACTGGACCTGGAAAAGCAGGAACACTCAACACTGACCTGATGGGGTAGGGGGTGCACAGGGCCAAGGGAGCAGCAGGAGCAAGGGGCATGGAGAAGATGGCTCTATCAAAGGTAAGCCTGGGTTTGGATACGCATGCTCAACAAATAATACACAGAGGATCTGGAGAGCCAGAAGCCTATGGGGTATGGCTGAAAAGGTTCCCCAAGGCCAGGCCATGCAACACACAGGACCAGCGTAATGGGGAGTGTGGAAGGGCTCAGTTAGGTGACGCGGTATGTAGGGGACTGAGGAGTTGATGAAGGGCAAACAGGGCTCACTCGGGAAATGAGGCTGAGTAAACCCTGCAGCCAAGCAGCCCTCATACTGCTGTGAATAAATTAGACTAGGGAAGGTGGGAATCACCTTCTTTCTCTCCGGGGCATTATTCTGAAATTCCTGCACTGAAATTCTCCATTTAAAGTCAACCTATTCTCCGGGAGGAGCCCAGGGCCTCCCTGCCTCCCTTCGGTGTAGCTGGTGCTGGGAGGGTTTAGGTGTTCAGTGTTCTCCTGTGTTAAACACCTGGTCCCCAGGGCAGTGCTAATGAAAGGTGATGTACCATGGGGGGGGGAGCTTCTCAGAAGGCTTTTATGTCATTGGTGGGATTATAGGCATCCAAGTCCCTTCCTTTTTCTGTTTTGCTTCCTGACTTGTGACACAAGTAATTTTGCTCAGCCATAATGTTCCTACCTCAACACAGGAACAGAGCAATGTGACCAACTGATCCTTCAAACTGGAACCCCAAAACCATGAGCCAAATGAAAGCCTTTCTCCTCTAAGCCAACTATCCTGGGTATTTCTTGTAGGCACAGAAAGAAGACCAACATAGACAGGTCACCAAAGCAACACCCAAGGCTAGCTCCATTTGAAATCTCCTGTCCTTAGCACTCTTGATTTCTCCATCCATTTCCTTTACATTTAAGACAACTTGCTCATCCTAGAAAGAAGCAATATGCAAACAGGGCAGCCACATGCCTTGTGTTAACACTGGGGGAACAGAATGGACTTAGAAAGACTAGCCTGTTTCCAGTAAATGTGACAGTGTGCGACCAGCACACACAATGGTTTGTTTTGGTTTGGTTTGTTCTGGGGGTTTTTGTTTTTGTTTGTGTGTTGAGGTTGGGCTTGGTCTGGGGAAGACGCCCACTATAGGCATAGGCGCCAAGAGGAGAACCATACAATGTGCTTCCAGGGGAACAAGGCCCTAGGATAGGAGGTGAAGAGTGGAAGGGCGGAATGAGAATGGCAGGAAATCTGGTCCTGCACACATCTACCCAGAGCATCTCTAGTTTCCCCCTCTAGCTGACACTGTCCACATTCATCCATGTCAGCCTTGGCTCCTGTCTCTCCCTTCCTCTTACACTGAACGTCAATCCCTAGGGGCTGCTTGTCAACCACACAGATTCCCAGATCCCCAGGCTGACATATTCCAAACTGAGGTAAGGCCTAGGGGCCTGTATTCCCATCCTCCTTATCCTGATCAGAGAGAATCGCCTCCCCTCTCCTCCAGGGCCGCATACTGAAGTTCCTACATTGGGAAGTTGTCCCTGAGCTCAGTTCTCCTTTTCAAGTCAACCTGTTCCTCAGACAGAAGCCCCAGCCTCCTTCTGGGCTCCTGTGTGGCCCACTGACACTATTCTGTGGTTAACTGTGTTAGTTGTGTCTTAGCAGAGCAGCACATATGAATTTTACATCACCTTATCACAGTACCAGTCTGTGTAAGTCTAGCTTTACACCTTCCATCTCGATTTCTTGAGGTAGGGTGGGGTACCATGTCCTGGGTGCAGCCTGGGTGGTCATGCCTGTGGTAGCCTCGTCATTGGTAAAGCCTGGAGGATCTCTGTCTTTAACCAGTCCCCCCAGTCCTCTAAATATCCATACCCACCTCCAACCCCCTCTCCAAGTTGAG
Source organism: Mesocricetus auratus (assembly GCF_017639785.1). NCBI lineage: Eukaryota > Metazoa > Chordata > Mammalia > Rodentia > Cricetidae > Mesocricetus > Mesocricetus auratus. The sequence goes on from NW_024429270.1 coordinate 9,864,993, forward strand.
GGACTTGCCTTTTCTCTCTGCCTTTCTGTCAATGTGGGAAGTGTTGACTCAAGCAGCCCCTGGGGTCGTAGCTTACTTAGAGATCCCACAAAGGTGGCTTCTCTTAGACCCAGCAACCAAGCTCCCCAACATGCTGTAGGAGACATCTCCAAACTGCCAAGTCCCTCCTAATCCTGGATACTTCCTCCACAGGCCACTGGCTACCTCCTACACAAACACTACTTTCAGCCGGGAATTGGTGGCACATGCCTTTAATCCCAGCACTCGGGGGGCAGAGGCAGGCGGATCTCTTTGAGTTCGAGGCTAGCCTGGTCTACAGAGCAGGCACCAGGGTAGGCTCCAAAACTACACCGAGAAACCCTGACTCAACCCCCCCCAAAAAAACTTTCCTTTGGCACCGTCCCCTCCCTCTCTTCCTCTCCTACTCCTGTCCCCCATCCTTCTCCTCTTTCCTGACCATGGTTGGGGGGGGTTCAAATACATCTACTTGTATTTCTTTTATTAAGGGTTTCTTAATTGATGAAGCTCTCCTTAGTCCACCGGCTTTGAGCAAATAGGAAGCTGTTTAACACTTTCAGCACAGTAGACAATAGTCAAAAGATGAACTCTCGCTCCCTGAAGGTCTACCATGTGCTGCAGTCACTACAACAGCCTGGGGGAAGTTTTTAGATGCTGAAGTTCAGACCTCTTTTGTTAAGAAGCTGGTTAAAGTGGGAATGTATGGGACTCTGTGGCCCCAGGTGCTCAGACTGCTTTTGCTCGCCCTGAGATTTTATGTGCACCATCACATTTGAGAACCACTGACTTGATCCTCATCAGGGGCTCTTTGTGATGGGTGTTATTCCAGTTTCTGTTGTGTTAATGGGATGGGGTCTTAGGACAAGATGGAGGTGGGAGGAATGGGTGGAGAGAGGAAGTATCCACACTAGGTAATCGGCCTGACCCCTCACCTGCTTGCTCTGTGAGCAGATGCTGACATTGATTGACCCTACAATGAAGTCCAAGGCTGACACAGCAAATCACTAACAAGGGCTTTGGTTAGAGAAGAGCACCCACAGTCCAGGAAAAGGAAGCCCTGGATACGTCCCTGATGGCCTATGGGTCATCCTCCCGAGGCCCTGACAGGAAGCTCCCCAGGCAAGGACTGTGTGGGTTCCTCTTCCATCTCCCCAGAGTTGGGACTGGATTGGACAGGACCACTGGCTGGGACCAGGCAGGAGGCAAGGATAATATGAGAAAAGACTTGAGTTCTGTAACGAAGAAAAGAGAATATGAATAAAATAGCATGGGACGGACGGAGGGAGGGAGGGAGGCAGGGAGAGAGGGAGGGAAGCAGGCAGGGGAGGGAGGGAGGAAGGGAGGGAGGGAGGGAGGGAGGGAGGGAGGGAGGGAGGGAGGGAGGGAGGGGAGTTTCTCCTGGCCCCATCCTCCTCCTTAGATCCCACAACCCACAGCAAAGTGGTCTCAGAGATGTGTAATTAGAGGCTGTTATTACATTAGCGCGTGTGACACATGCTGATTAGAATAAGGCAAGGATTTGGATGACTTAAGAAGCTGCAGACCAGGAAGAGGGGAGTGTGAATGGGTAGAGTGGGGGACCCCTGGCTGAGCCTCTGGACTTCCCACAGTGACATCTCCGTAGTCACACAGCCCACCTGACCCGGACTGAATTTCCTCTCCTATGGGAGCATGTGTGCCTATTGGACCCAGCAGCCACTTCTCTCCAAAGCACCACGCTGGGGAACAGCAGTGATGCTTAATATTCCCCACCAGGAAGATGTCCCGTCCTGTGTATTCATAAACTCGGGGTGCTTTGGAATCCGGAGCAGCTGCTTATTTCAAAGCAGCATTTTACACAGTTTATCAGGGGCCCAAGATGGACAGCAGACAAGCTAGTGGGGCTCAGAGAAGCTCATCCTAGTTTACAGAAGAAGGAAACTGGTCCTCACTCAGGCATCGGTCCCCAATGCGTGTGTCACGTGCTTCCTGTGTTGTTTGAGGTGTCTACAAAACTGCAGATCCCAAGGCCCCTCCACGGCCCTGCTGACATCCTGCATGGAGCAGCATGCCTTGGCACCTGTATGCTTGGAGATGGGATTTTGCCCTGCTTCACAGGCAGGTCTCGATTCCTGAGCCCAAGTGAGCCTCCAGGCTGAGACTGCGAATGACGCTACTCCTCTTAGGACCTGCGTTTTAGCGAGCTTTCACATACTTATTTGGGAAACTCTGATCTGAGGCCATAAAAAGAGCTGGTCATGAATTCCAAAGGCCAGGCTGGCCTAGAGACTGCAGAAGCGCTGGGCCCAGCTTCATGCCCGCGTGCGCATGCACGCTGGGTGGATGGGGGGCACGGCATACATGTTCTTACACATTGCAACACAAAGATAACCCCCCTCACCCCTGTACTGACTCAGAACCTGAGAGTCACAAAGGTTGAAGATCCCTGTTCTGGTTGGATTTTTTTTTTTTCGACACAAGCTAGAGTCATCTGGGAAGATGGAACTTCAATTAAGGAACTGCCTCTGTCAGATTGTCCTGTAGGCAAGCCTGTGAGACACTTTTTAAATTAATGATTTATGTGGGAGGGTCCATCTCACTGAGGGCAGTGCAGTCCCTGGGCATGTGGTCCTGGGGTATAAGAGAGGTAGCTAAGCAAGCCATGGGGAACAAGCTAGCAAGCCGTGTGCATCCACGGCCTCTGCTTCGGCTCCTGCCTCCAAGTCCCTGCCTTAAGTCGTGGGCTGCCCTCCTCCCACGATGAACCACACGCTGTAAAGTGAAAGAAACCTCTTCCTCCCCAAGTTGCCTTTGCTCGTCGTGTTTTATCACAGCAACAGAAAGCACACTAGAATACAGCTCAAACCTGTCACTTCCGTGAAGAAGCCAGCGCGTTCCGGTCACTCCCTGCCATGGAATTTGTTCACAACACTTACAACTAAAATTATTTTGTTTAATGGTGGGTCTGAATTTCCCATCTGTCTGGCTCCCTTTTACCCTTGCTGGTCCTGTTTGCCACCGTGATCCCAGCACCCAGCGCTGGAGTGAATGGGCTCTGATGATGGTAGCGGAGGTGATATGTTTAGGGCTCACACCCAGATTTAACAATTCCCGAATAGGCCACGGGCCCAGCAGGGTCAGGTCGGGCTGTGGTCGCTCTCCTCTGGATCACACAAGCATTATCTTGGTGGTTCAGCCAGAAGGAACCAGTTTAGAACTAAGCTTCTGCTGCGCAGGTGAGAAGTGTGTGGGGTACATCTATCTCCTCTCCTCTCACCTGCCCAATGCTGAAATTCTTCTGTCCCGTCAGGATTCGGGGGTCAAAACCTCCAGTGGACTCAGGTCAGCCAACACCCAGCCTGGATTCTGAAAGTCCCCTGAGCCAGGCGTGGCAGGACGGAATGGAGGCTGACAGCCCGGTCACATCCCCGAGCCACAGACAATTGCAGCAGCAGAGCCTCATTCTGGGAGAGACTAATATCTATGCTGCATGTTAATCCGCTGCGGCAGCTGTTCCACGCTGAGACCCTCAAACCCGCCCCACAGGCTCTAGCTTCGGCTCAGAAAATGGACTTTTAACAGGCAGCGAATGAACATGTCGAGTCCAATCATTCCACTGCCTGGGAAGGATTTGGGAGCAGTGGGGATATGAAGACCTTGTGACACAGCTATCCCAGCAATGCCTGGCTCCTCCCAGCCATAGCAACCTGCTCAGCCTGGGACCCTTCATGTCCAATTTCCATTCATCTCTGGGCCCCCGCACAGGCCACAGCTACTGTGGCCGGGGAAGTTACCGGGGTTGCTCTCATCAGCACTGAAGCAGGCAAGGGCTGCTCCATTGGGAAGTGCGTGGAAACTCTTTCAGCCCCTAACCAGGGGCCCACAGGCAGCTTCAGTCTCACCTTTGCCACCCTCTCAAGACTTGTGACATCTGGTTCTCTCCCTCCAGCTGTGGCCTTCTCTGCCTGTCACAGCTTTAACCCAGTTCTATCCAGATTCCTCCGGAGGGGAAGAAGGAGCAGCGCCTCCTACTGCCCCAGGCTGGCCCTGTGGGTCTCTGCTGGACGAAGGCAGAGGCCCTGCCCACTGGCGTGGAAAGCCACATGCTAAAAATCAAATTTCATCCAGAAAACAGAGGTCGGTGGGGTTGAACTCAGTGCTAGAATCTGGAGGCAGAAATTGAAGCAAAGATCATGGAGGGATGTTGCTTCCTGTCTTGCTCCACAGGGCTCACTGGGGTAGCTGTCTTATACAACCCAGGACCGTGTGACACTGCCTATCCTGGGCCCTCTCACATCAGACGTGACAACCGGCCAATGTGATAGAGGCGATTCGTCAGCTAAGTCTTTCCATGTGATTGCAGGCTTGCGTTAAGTAGATGTTTGTACCGTCAGCCCCTACCCCACAGGCCTCAGAAATGACAAGTTTTGAAGTTCTCGTTGAAGTCAGAATTCAAGATGATAACTTGACCTTCAGAACTGAGTAGAGAATTCTCTCAAAAGTCAAACAATACTGCCTGGAGTCTGGAGTACATCAGGGATGCTCACCCTGGGGGGGGGGATAGCATGCCTCTGATAGTCTCACAAAGTTGATTCCCCTAGGTTGGGGTGCCAAGTCAGCAAGTAAGATATGACGCATCCTTCGATTTGCATTTCAGGCATCGGCTAATTATAAATGCACCTGCTTCCTAGATCTCCTGGAACCAAGCACCACAAACTCAAGGGCTTTGCTGTTCTGTTCTGGTCTGCTGTCTAGATGTCAAAAATGAAGGCATGCGGGACCCAGCTCTCTGAAGGACTCACAAAGGACTCCCTGCAAGCCTGTCTCTCTCGTCTCCTGTAATGCCAGCACTCCCCGGCATCCCTTGGCTTGTGGAAGCATCATTCCCTTTTCTACCTCCATCACCATGTGGTTCACTCCCTGTGTGTATCTATGTCTTCACACGGCCTTTCCTTCTCTCTTAGATTTAAAGCCTAATCTCCATACAGTAAAAGCCTCAAGGATTCCAGAGAAACTCACTTCTAGAGGTGCCAGAGGAAAGACTTGGACATACCTTTTGGGAAAGACACAACCTTGCAAAAAGGATTATGTCACAAATGTTACACAGGCTATGCCTACACAGGCTATGGTTGCCATCTGCAATTTAAATGTATCAGGATGTCTTATACTGTGTCTGACAACCATACTCCCAGGTCATGCAACCTGCCTCAGTCTCACAACCTAGTCCCTGGTTCTGTTGAACTATTTTTAAAAGGATGGAATGGGCGGGAGTTGAACGCTAGTGTCTAAAGGCTCCGAGAAGACAGCAAGAAAATGAGTCAAAAGAAAGTTGAGGACAGGTTTTGAACAGTTGCTTGTGCCTAGATGTGTGCAGGAAAGACAATGATGGGGCTCAGGAAGGCAGCACACATGGTTCACAGCGATGGAGGATATGCAGAATAAGAAAGAGGTGCCAGGCGCTGCCCCTGCCTCATACCTGGTAGTTAGACAAATCTTAATGCCTATGTCTTCATGAAGGGTGACTAATACCTCACCTCCCCAAAGTTCCCCTCTGCCCTCAGTGTGGCGCCTTGAGCCCTGCTCCCTAACAATGTGCCTTTTTCATTCTTTGTCCTAGAAATTGTCTCCTAAATTCCTTAGTCCCTCTCGGTCCCCAGAACTGCTGGGCAGGGTCACTGAGGCACATCCATCAGATTGTTAGGACCCACCTCTCACCTTTGGGTCCTCTGGAAAGTTCTGATGGGTAGATGCTTTTCAGTATCTGGCCTACTGAGACTCAACATGCTCGCCTACTGAATGTTTACATCCTCTCTAAAGTCGTATGCTGATGCTAACCCGCAATGGGACAGTGCCTGGGATGGGGACTTTAGAGAAATGATTAGGCAATAAGAGAGAAGGGGTCATGTATGGAGTTAACACCCTTATAAAAATAGACTTCATGCCCCTGCTGCCCTGTAAGCACCACAAGCAGATAGTTGTCTTTGGAGCAGGAAGCTGGACCTTTCCAGGTACTGTCTTGAACTTGGTCTTAGATTGCCTCTAGAAACATGAGAAATGAGTTTCTATTGTTAATAAAACCCTCACCTGCGTGGAGTGTTCTGCTACAGCAACCTGACATGGCCCGGATGCCTCCTTCTGAATGTGAAGAAAGGTAAAGCCAGACTGGGAGCTGGAGTCTGGGATACTAATGTGAGGAAGTAAGCAGGATCACGAGGCTAACACAGAGCCCCCTCCCTGGACTCCACTGGCAATGTCAGCCACGACTTCTGAAGACATGCCGAGGCCACGGAACTCTCTCAGGCACCTTCTCCCTAACCTAGAGAAAAAGAGAGGCACAATATGGGGTGTCAGGTTGCTCAGATAAATCAAGCTTATGGCCAACCGTCAGAGTATCTGGTGATGATGGAATTAAGAACCATTCCTCATATATTTTTGGTTGTGAGCCTAACCATCTCTCCAGCCCACATGTGGTACTTTTACACAGTGGAGTACTACTCAGTGGTACTTTTACACAGTGGAGTACTACTCAGTGGAAAAAAACAATGGAATCTTGAAATTTGCAGGCAAATGGATGGCACTAAAAGAAACCATCCTGAGTGAGGTAACCTAGTCACAAAAAGACAAATATGGTATGTGCTCACTCATATATGGATTTTAGACATGGATCGGGGGTGCCAGCCTACAATCCCACTGCCAAACCTTCATCTAGCGACTGATGGAAGCAGAGGCAGATACCCACAGCTAAACACTGAACTGCACTCCTGGAACCCAGTGACAGAGAGAGAGGAGTGATGAGCAAAGGGGTGAAGACCATGCTGGTGAAACCCACAGAAACAGTTGACCTGACAAGGGGGAGCTCTTAAACCCCAGACTGATGGCTGAGAAGCCAGCATGGGACTAATCCAGACCCCCTGAATGTGGTGTCAGTGAGGAGGCCTCGGTAATCTCTGGGACCTTGGGTAGTAGATCAGTATTTACCATGGCATACAAATGAACTTTGGGAGCCCATTCCACATGGAGGGATGCTTTCTCAGCCTGGACACATGGGGGAAGGCCTAGACCCTGCCCTGGATGAAATGACAGACTCTGGAGATCCCCTATGAAGGTACTCACCCTCCCTGGGGAATGGTGTAGGGATTGGGTGGGAGGCTGGGGAGCTGATGGAGGGCCAAGGGAGGAGAGGAGTGAGAGGGAGCTGGGATTGACATGTGAAGCAAGCTTGTTTCTAATTTAAATTTAAAAATTATATTTAAAAAAAACGAACCATTCCTGTATCATGAGGAAATCAGGCTTGGTTACAGCTGGACTTGGCCTAAACCCCTGGAAGAAGCCAGATGGTATAAGTGAGCTCTCCTCCTCCCGTAGATAGCACGTGCAAAGTGGAAGAGGCTTGGCAGCCGAGTCCTGGCAAAGGGACCTTGAAAGCACTTCCAAGCTCTCGGCAGAAACAGGGTGCTTGAGCCTGGACCAGCAGGATGGACACAGCTCACCCTGGGAGCCCTGGGAGACAAGGAAGTTGGCCCAGGCTGTTCATGGTAGACCTGGAATGCAGCAGACTTGGAGCAGAGCTGGACAAGGATTTTAGGATATTCCTCCTCGGCAGATCTCCCCAAGGATGTCTCTTCCCAGCTCGTCCTAAGGAAGGAGAAAAGGGCAGGGCACATCTTGGGAACACGAGAAGGGAAAAGGTCCCCCTCTCCCTGGAATCTAGGAGAAGCCTTATGATGGCGGAGAAGTGAAAACAGCGACACAGTTTCCAACTGCTTACGGACAGTAGCACCGTGACGCCTCCCCTTGCTTGCTGAGAAGCCAGTGTCACTACGATGCCCATGTATGTGCACGTACTCACAAACGCTTGTGTATACTTGGGCTATGTCACACCCACTAACATGCACAGCAATGTCTGTAAACACACACCACACACTCACACACACACTCCACATGGGTGACTCCATATCTTTCCATCGGCAAATCCCTCCATTCCTACATACACCTGCTCACACCAGTCCACAGCCGTATTGAAACCCATGAGCTGGAATTCTCTGATTTACACACACACACAGAGCTCTCACTTACAATGCCCAACTTCCCAATTGCACCTACAGCTTATATTTAAAGCATTTTCCTGGCTCACCAGTGAAAAATAAATTTCTTCTCTCACTTTCCAGATTCGCTATCATCAACCTGGTGCCAATTTTCATTTAGAAAATGATACCCAAGAAAGAACAAGAACCTAGAAAGAAAATGAATCTCGGCCCCGACAGGTGAGCTGGCGCCAGAGCCTCCCCACAGAGCTGCTGGCACCGAACAGTCTGCCTTTGTGGCTACACTTGCAAGGTCATGGGCAGGAGGGGACCTGTGGCTAGGCATGCTGGGCTAGTGCTAGTAACTGTCATCAAGTTGGAAGGGATGTATGACCTACAGGACACAGATGTAGGTGAGCAAGCAGGTGAGTGAGGGGGAAGAGAAGGGAGGACCAGTGCTCCAGGCACAGTAGTAATACACACAGGCAATCACAGCTCTCAGGAGGCTGAGGCCATAGAATCAGGAGTTCAAAGCCAGCCTGGGCTCCATAGCAAGATCTTGTCAAAGAAGCCACAGAGAAGCAGAGTGAGAGGATTAGACTTCAGTAACAGGTGCAGGGCCATTCTATGGTGATGAACCTTGCTACCAAGGTGCTACCAGCAGAAACGAATGCCAAGAGTACAGAAGAAAGTCAATGTGGCAGCCTGGATGGCCATCAGGAAGTGACAGTAAAAGCTGGCTGAGAAGAACGAAGTGGCTTGCTAAAACAGAGCACTGAAATAAGAGAAATCAAGGTTGGGGAACCGGGAACCGAATTCTCTGCAAGATGCTATGGTTCAGGTCAGAGCTGTCCCCCACCAGCTTGTGTTTTGAATGTTAGTTCCTCTGCTGGTGGCCCTATTTGGGGATGTTCTGGAGACTAGGGGATGGAGTTTGGCTGACAAAGACAGATCAGTATGGATGGGACCCTGGTTCCTACCCCACTCTGCCTCCTGTGGCTTGGCGATGTGGACAGTCGAGCGTACACCGCCATGAGCTTCCTGCTCTGCCGCACAACGGACTGAAGCCCCGGGAAACTATGAGATGAAATAAATCATCACCTGTAAATTGTTTGTGTCTGGTGTTTTGTCATAACCATGGGAAACATAACTAACACACAAAGGCAGTGAGAACCAAGGACTGCAAAGGGGTGGCTTGCAAAACAAGAATTTATCGCCTCCATGCTGGTGGCATTGCTGTAGCTGGGATTAAAGCATGTATTCCAGGCCTCTCTTGGTTTCGTGCCGCCCCCAAGCCTGCTCCTGTGTGTATAGCTGCATCACCTTCCCTCTGCTTACAAGTGTCTGTGTCCAAACAGCCCCTCCCTACATAGACCCCAGACACTCAGAGTGAGCCCACCCCAGCAACTTCATTTTAAATTAGTTACTTCTCCAAGTTATCAACCTCCAACAAACGTCACATCCTGGAGTTTTGTGAATTAGGTTTCCAGCATAATTTTGTGTGTTGGTGGAGATACTTCAACCCATAAAACTCCCAAGCCAAACTGCCTTAATAATAGAACTGACAAGGACCCTGTGGTTGTACTTAGCACCCGTGTGTCAGAACCCCGTTTATAGGGGCTCCATTCAACACGGTTCTGACTGCCCTCAGTTTTCACAAGAGAGCAAGGCTCTATGCTGTTTTCAAGTTTTCCATTCCAGTCACTTATTTATTGTTCCTGCAAACTTATCTTCCTAGGAGGACAAATGGCTTCATTTGTGCCCCTAATTGAGAATCAACACAGTGCTTTGTGTTGGCTGGACTCATTAGAGCGAGACCCAGGCGGGCTCGTTTTCACAGAGCTGGTGAACGAACCCAACCTCTTATGAAAATCAGAGTTTGCAACTTGAAGTGAGCAAACACAGTTTTCTCCAAACAGCCTAATAAATTTAGTCTCCGTAACAGATATTCACGGTCTCCAATGTAAAAGTCTACGGTCCTTGGAACTATTAAAATAAACCTTTCAATATTTTAGGAAAGTGCCTCACCCCCTTAGGCAAGATACTCGGACAGAAAATCAACTTTATGATGACAAGATACAGAATAAATACAGATTTAACTTGAATTTCATGGTAACTGGTATGTAAATATTTGGAGCACTTCTCTCGTCTGTCTAAATAAAGGCTGATAGCTAATCCTGAGATTTGCATTTGCAGATTGCTCATGCCCTCTCAAGGTGCCTGCTGCTCGGGGTTCAAGCCTCTGGCCCCGCCTTTTAATCAAGTCTGACTTAAATGTTCAGAGGCTATATGCTTTTGTTTTTCAGTGCTAGGACTCAAACCCAAGGCTCTGCTCAAACTGGACAAGTGCTCTACCCATGAGTTAGGTCCCCAGCCCTTGGTGTCTGCACACTTTAATTCTACACAGTGACTGGGAAACACTGAGCATCTTTGTAAGAAGGGTTAGTGGGGTACCCCTGGAAAGATGAAGGCTCTGTCACACCCAGGCACCATGACCCTGAATGAATAGCTTGTAGAAACTCCTCTCACCCTCAGTGTCTTTGTTTGTAAAACAGACCCAACACCGGGATCCGCTTCCTTAGAGCTCTGTGAGAAATAAGTGGGATGGTATGTGGGTGGTAGATGCTGTGATGTACCCCCACTTCAGAACCAAAATCCCCCAGTGTCTGGCCTCTGTCGGGAGACAGTCTTCGGCCATCAGCTACAGAAAGCAACCATGCTCAAGTCATCACACATTCAAGGGAGCCTGTGACAATACTGGTCAGTGGTGGGATGTGAGGACCTGTCCTAACTCAGCCTCTTGATTGAGACTACACAAGCCACAGTTAAGCCAGGCATCAGCCCAGCTCTGGTACCTGCTGATTACTCCCCCAGGTGTGGATCCCAAGCCTCCTCCCCTGCTTCACGAACATTCCACAAGTCTGTTGAACAACACATGCTGATAGGAGAGGAGTAAGAAAAGGACACGGTGTGTAATGCCCACTGTTTTTAAATGTTCCTGTTGAACTGAGAGGGAGAAGAGACAAAGAATGGCCTCTGCATCCTGGGAGCAAGCGGTGTCTGGATGCTAATTTGTCTTAGAGGTAGAAACTTCTGGGAAGGTCTTAGAACATTGGTTCTCAACCTGTGGGTCATAACCGCTTTGAGTGTCGAACGTTCCCTTACACAGGGGTCACCTAAGACCAACCTGCATGTCAGATATTTGCATTACGATTCATAACAGTGGCAAAATAACAGTTCTGAAATAGCAACAAAAACAGTTTTATGACTGGGGGGAATCACCACAACATGAAGAACTGTATTAAACATTAGGAAGATTGGTTGAGACTACACAAGCCACACTTAAGCCATGCATCAGCCCAGCTCTGGTACCAGCTGATTGCTTCCCCAGGTATGGATCCCAAGAATGAGTAGAGGAAGGATAAACAGAGTGTATGCTTCTTAGCCAGGAGACTCCTGCCCAACTCCCTGAGGACGACTCTGCTCCTCTCTGCCCTGAAACCATCCAGCAGAGACTGGTGAAACAGTAAGAAATGTGTGACTTCCTGTCTCATAGTCTCTCTCCTTTTTTTCATATTTGTTTTATATATCTTGTGTGTGTGTGTGTGTGTGTGTGTGTGTATGTGCAAACACATGGTCATGTACTCCTACAAGCATGTGGAGGTCAGAGGACAACTTGTAGGAGTCAGTTATCTCTTTCTACCATGTAGGTTCCAGGGATCAGAATTCCAGGGATTAAACTCAGGTCATCAGACTTAGCAGCGAGCACCTTGACCCGCTGAGCCATCTTGCTGCCCCCATGAAGTTTTCTCATTTAATATGAACTCTCCAGATGACTTCTGCTCCTATAGTTCAGCATTGTCCTAGAGCAACAACAGCTTGGATAAGTGGAGAAGCAATATTTGGAGCAGATGTCAGGAACAGCTCCTAGCCACAGGGGCCTGGGGCAGGATGTGAGTCTTCCACTAAAACTTTGAAATGCACAGTGTTTAAAAAGTTCTTTTGTATGACTGTGTGAAGGAATGAATAAATATGTAAAAGCAACAAAGGATAGAGGGAGAGCCACTCCTGCACTGATACACAGACACAAATAAGCAGGGCGTTGAAGAAAAACTTAGGTGACTTGTTTGGGCTAGCGTTTGTAGGAGATAAGAACAGTCTTGAAAGGAAGTCACAGAATTATGGAGGGACTTGTGGGAGTCAGGGAATTATGGATTCTGCCCCAGAATTCCACACCAACGAATCTAAATTTTACTCTGAAGATGACGGTGTGGCCACAGGCTCTCCGAAGCAGTACGTGCCACTTGGGTGCTGGTAGGGGAGATGAAGTGATAAACTCATCTTATGGCAAGGATGCCTTTCTTGATTGGGCTGCTCTACTAGAAGACAGAGACCCACGTCTTCTCTTCCACAGGAAAGACAGAAGACAAACGCGGGCTTGGAAAAGCCAGAAGGCTCCCAGTTGGAGGAAGGCGAGAGCTGAAGCTGTTGCCCCAGCAGCTGCAGTGTGCGAGCGCTTGGATCTGGTTTCACTATTTAAATAGAATGTGCTTTCTCTCTGTCTACCCTTGTTTTATATCAACATCTGAGGTGGCCGCAACAGTATCCAAATTATCCAGGGACTTGCTCTGCAAACAGCAGACGTTCAGCCACGAGCCACAGCTGGAGAGCCCATTTCGCTACAGAATTCTCAGCTGTCAAGGGATCCAGATGTTCTGAGATGATTTGGCAGGGATGGGGGTTTGCTGAAAAGATGCCAGACTTTTACAAAGACCTGCCAAGTCTTGGAATGGGTTCCTTAGGAATCACTCTGGAAGAGATGCTGGGAAGTGTCCTGGACAAGAACCTTGTGAGAAAGTGGGGAAGAAGGATCTGACCCTCAGTGTAGCAGCCATTGAGGTCTCTGCCAGTTCTACAGGAACTGAGGAGGCTCCAAACAGAGAGAAGGAGGCCCTTATTACCACCTATGACAGCCATCACTCACCACAGGCTTTCATCTAGAATCTACAAGTGTCTACTAGCGGATGGCAATGTCCACCAAGTGGCCATTTCAGCTGCCAGGAAATGGGTATAGCCTGGAGAAGGGATCTAGATGGAGACTCCTGTCATAACTAGCTTCAGCTGTCAACTTGACACAGGCCAAGAGTCACTTTGGAAGAGAGAACCTTAACTGAAGAGTTTCCTGCATCAGATAGACTAGTTGTCATGTCTGTGGGGACTTTTCTAAATGGCTAATTGATATGAAAGGGCCTAGGCCACTGTAGGCGATGCCATGCCATCCCCGGACTCACGGTCCTGGGTTGTATAAGAAAGCTACCTGAGTGTCTTAGTTTGGGTTTTTATTGCTGTGAGAAGACACCATGACCATGGCTACTCTTATAAAGGAAAACCTTTGACTGGGATGTCTAGCTTGGTTCAGAGCTTCAGTTCATTATCATCATAGCAGGGAACACAGCATCACGCAGGCAGATGTGGTGCTGGAGCTAAGTGTTACGTCTTGCAGATAAAAGGAAGTTGACTGGCTGTCACACTGAGTGAAGCTTGATAAAAAGACCTCAAAGCCCACGCCTACAGCGACACTCTTCCTTCAACAAGGTCACATCTCCTAATAGTGCCACTCCCTTTGGGGGCCATTCTCTTTCAACCCGACACACCGAGTGAGCCCTGTGGGAGCAGGCCAGTAAGCAACATTCCTCCGTGGTCTCTGCTTCAGTCCTTCCCTCCAGGTTCCATTCTTGGGTTCCTGCCATGGCTTCCTCTGGTGATGCACTCACTCTAACCTATACACCAAGTTAACCCTTTCCTCCCCCAAGCCATTTTTGGCCAGTGCTTTATCGCAGCAACAGAAGCAAACTAGAGCCCCTACCACCATGGGTTTGAAGTCAGCCTCCTGACACGGGAATTCTTAAAGCATTCCAACTGTGTGACCAGTGCTGGATTCTAGGACAGACCCATTCAGCAAAGAACACTGCCACATCTAGCATGGCTCCAGGGACTCAGACATGGCCGGGGTGACAAACGCAGAGACAGAAAAGCTTTGGTTGGGTGGTCTGAGCTCTCATTTGGAGAAGCCTCAGCACCCTGGAAGAGCAATGTTCTTTATATAAAGTTAAAGAGGGAGGGGGGTTACTGCATATAGCTGAACAAGAAGGTGGGGTTATTACAAGCAAATAAAGAAAGCGGAGTTGTTAATGCAGAAAAACAAAGGGGGTAGGGCTATTTCATGTAGATAAACAGAGGGGTGGGGTTATTACATGCAGATCAGCAAAGGAGGTAGGGTAGCTACATACAGATAAACATGGGGCAGGGTTTATCGTATGGAGCGGATCACGGGGTAGGGGTTACTTGATCTCAGTAGGAGCAGTCTCTGTAGGAAAGCAGTCTTCAGGCCTTAAATATCCGGGGAGAGAAAGCTCTGATGGACATTTCTGCACAGATTCTCAATACCCACGAATGGTCCAGAGGAAGGCTTTGCCATTTCCCCCTGAGCCTCACCCCTGGGGAGAAAGTGTTGCCATTTTCTCCACGGGTCTGAGGCTCTGAAGTCCTTGACAGCAAGCCTTTGTCTCGTGTCAACAGTATACATTCACTCAGACCTCACTCACTCAGGACTTTCTTCGCTCCTTACGAGATACCTAGTTCCCTTCACTAAGTTTGGGTCATGAAAAGACATCCAAAGTAAAGAATTGACTGCCTGTTACACAATGGTGCCTGGAGCCTGGGAGCAGCCACAAAGGCCAGCCAGAAGCCCAAGACTCTCTGTGGCTAGTCATGCTGTAAAGAAAGCAGCTGAAGTAACCCATGTGGACACGTGGCTTTTAGTCGGTGTGTCACCACACGCATTGTCGAAGGCTTCCTTGAAAGTCTTCTCCATGGCAAGCCTGAACTACCTGCTGTACAGCTTTGCATAGGTCAGCACAGACCTACGTCATACACTCAAATGCTCAAAGGAATCGGGTGACCATCACAAAAAGTGAAAAAGTATATTCCCCTCCTGAAGGGGGCACTTGAGACTCACCCCAACAGGAACAAGTCCCAGTGAGGCCAGTGCTGTCCAGTAAACTAGGACTCCAGCTGAAATTTCTGTATTAAATTTATTGGTCTTTGTGGTAGTTTGAAAGAAAATGTCCCCAAAGGGAGTGGTACTATTAGGAGGTATAGCCTTATTGGAGTAGATGTGGTCTTGTTGGAGTAAATGTGTCGTTGTGGAGGTAGACTTTAAGGCCTCATATATGATCAAGCCATGCCCAGTACCTCAGATCACTTCCTGTAGCCTCTGGATCAAGATGCATGACTCTCACTCAGCTCCTTCTCCCTTACCATGTCTGACTACCTGCCTGCCACCATGTTCCACCATAAAATAATGGACTGAACCTCTGAACTGTAAGCCACACAATTAAACGTTTTCCTTTATAAGAGTTGCCATGAAAGGGGTCAAGACCAGGCTTGGGAAACCCACAAAATCAGCTGGCCTGACAAGGGGGAGCTCATGGACCCCAGACTGATAGTTCAGAAATCATCATAGGACTGATCCAGACCCCCTGAATGTGGGTGTCAGTGAGGAGGCCTCAGTAATCTATGGGGTCTCTGGTAGTAGATCAGTCTTTATCCCTAGCACATGAATGGACTTCGAGAGCCCATTCCACATAGAAGGATACCCGGGGGAGGGCCTAGACCCTGCTCCAAATGATATGACGGACTTTGAAGTTTCCCCATGGATGCCCTCACCCTCCATGTGGAGCAGAAAGAGGATGGGATAGGGATTTAGTGGGGGGCAGGGGAGGAGGGAGGGAGAGGGAACTGAGACTGACATGTAAAACAAGCTTGTTTCTAATTTAAATTAAAAAAAAGTTTCCACGGTCCTGGTGTCTCTTCACAGCAATAAAAAATGCTAAGACAATCTTGAAATGTTGAGAATCAATTCAAATAATTTAAGCACTTCATAAGCCACATAAAACTCATCTGTAGGTATGTGCTTTTTGTTCTTGGGACATTAGTGCATGACTTTGGATGTCAATAACTCCACACCAAGCATATAGGATAATAGAGACCATACATGGGCCAACCATGAACTGCCCAACATCTGACAGTCCTGAGATGGACAGTATAAATTATAATGGATTGGCCAGTATGGGTAGTTATACACTGGACAACGTGGATCCAGTATTCTCAAGGAGGGTGCCCTTTAGTGAATATCTGTTCAACTTTAGAGATATATTTTGCTATCACAGCTTGGGGGTTCCTTAGCATCCAGTGGTTAGAGGTCAAGTTGCTGAGTACCACACAATGACAGCATAGCCACTCCTACCCCAACAAAGGACTATCTGTCTTAAAAAATCAATGGTATCACCTTTGAGAAACCCTACTGCAGATCATCTTGGGTGGGAGTATGGCCAGACCCAGGCTGGAAAACATCAGGTATCCTGAACTCAGCAACAAGGACAGTCTGGGTCCACAAACAGGGTAGACAAGTACATCTCAACCATCCTAATTCTGTGACCCTTTAATATATTTCCTCATGTTGTGGTGACCCCCAACAATAAAACTATTTCTGTGCTACTTCATAACCGTAATTTTGCTACTGTTGTGAATTATAATATAAATATCTGATATGAGACCCACCAAAGGGCCGTGACCCACAGGTTGAGAATCACTGCTGTCTAGCAGAGTGAAGATGGAATGGAGCCAGGTAGTGTGGCGCAATTAACCCTGACAGAAGTAGGAAGACCATGAGTTTTAGGCCATCCTAGGCTACATACAAAGGGAAAATGTCCAGCTCTGTGCCACCTCATACAGGTATGATGACAATAAGTACCTGAGTGACTCAATCGATCAACCAATGTGAAGATGCTACGGGAACCTCTGCACTATCCCCTAGCCCAGGGAAGTCGGGGGAGTCTTTGCCTCTTTATTCGGAACTCATATTAATTCCAAGCTCCTGCCTTCTTAAACAAATAAAAAATAAATCAATTAATTAAATGAGGGGAGACTGATGAGGAAGTCACCTTGCAGAGGAAAATCTTCCTATTGGCTGTCATCCCCTTCAAATTCTTCAGCAAGATCATGTTACACAGCGATCAAAAGTGCAAGGCCTGGGATCCATGCTCCCCGAAAAGTTTGCTTCTCTCCTGTGCAGAGAGAAGAAAGGGTGGCAGCGACAGAAATCTCCAGCTACAGAGCAATGAGTGCTTGGGGCACCACAGGGAGAGCCATGAGTGGTGAGGGCTTCGGTGAAGAGTGCACCTGTGACACGGCCTCCAGCCCAGAGCTAATGGTCCAGGCTATGTGGTGTTGAGTAAATACCTGCTAACTCCCAGGCTCCTCCTGGTCTCCAGGGGGGACTACTCCAACCCAGTAAACATCTTCAGAGGACCTGGTAGGAGTTCCAGGAACACAGAGGGGAGGGCAGAGTAAGTGAGGCACAGGAGAGCAGAGACAACAGCTCCTGTGTGTGCTTGGGACAGTCTCTGGCTCTGGGACTACAGCTTCCCCCTAAAAGGAGTGAGACATGTACTTTTCTCAAGCTCCTGGCTAGGCAAAGCATGAGAGCTCTCCTCTGTGGAATATGTGCTAAGTGAGCCAGGCATCTAAAAGTCCAGGGGGTGGTACTGATGTAGGAACAGTGGATATGGGCTCTTGTGAGCTTGGTAGGGGCCTGGCTGACCCCTAGACCTATTCACACATGCCACAGGGCATTCTCTCAAATTCCATTCCTGCAGTCTGGCACTGCTGTGCCCTGCCCCCAAGGTTAGCAAATCATCAAGAAGGCCTGTGGTGGGATATTTGTATACTGTGAGGCTGTAATAAAAAGCTGAATGGCCAATAGCCAGGCAGAAGAGACAGGCAGGACTTCTGGGCAGAGAGATAGCTCTAGGAAGAAGAAGGGGAGTCTCCAGCCAAGCCTTGAGGAAGCAGGATGGGCAGAACAGAGTAAAGGACCACATAAAAGAACATAAATGAAAAGATACTGGTTAATTTAAGTTTTAAGAACCAGTTAGGTACAAACCTAAGCTAAAGCCAGGCTTTCATAATTAATGATAGGTCTCCATGTCAGTTGTATGAGCTGGCAGCCCAAAGAAAAACCCATCTACAAGGGCCACTTTATATTGTTAACTCCAGGAGGGCTGCAGGCAACATGTTGGTGAAAAGCAGCTATACATGGTGAAGGCTCCAACTGGTTCAGTCACTGTATCCTGAAGACAGAGAGTCTGGAGGGCTTCTTACACACACACACACACACACACACACACACACACACACACACACACACAAACCTCCACTTTCACAATCAAGTCCCAGAGGGAGACCAAAGTGAGGTCTCAAGGAAGGTAGAGAGGTTGGGGAGGTGGCTCAGTCAGTAAAGTGCTTGCCATCCAAGCTTAAGTACACATGGGAAAAGCCAGCTAGAGTTAGGTGCAATTTGTGATACAGTATTGGGAACACAGAGTGGGCAGGTGTTGCACCCTTCCCCCATGGGGGTTTGCTGACCAGCTTGTGACTAAGAGCTTCTAGCAATACGTCTTGTCCCCTCCTCCCAGGTAGCCTGAATGCAAGTTCCTGTTTTCCACCCATCCTTATTATCTAAATTCAAGTTCCTGTTGTCCACCCATCCTTTGCCGGAGGGCCCTGGGAACGTGAGCTCCTGACCTTGGTAGTTTTCCACTGTGCCTGCTACTGGTATTTAATGCCTGCTCTTGTTATAATAAATGCCATTCTCCTTGTAAGAATGCACTGCTGTTTTTGTCTTCATTTAAATGCTTAGCCCTTCACCTGGATCATTGAGAAGTGTAGCCCCACACTGTAACCAAACTGCTCTCTACAGGAAGGGAGGCTCCCAGGACTCACTGACCAGCCAACCTATCCTGACTGGCAAGCCCCAGGTTCTAATGAGACACCCCATCTCAAAAAATAATGTGGACAGCACCTCAGGGATAACACCTTAGATTGACCTGTGGCCTACACACACACACAGAGAGAGGGGGGAGGTGGGAAACAGAGGTGAGCAGAGGGCTGAAAGGTAACAGAACAGGGAAGGCTCACATCTATCAGAAGACTCAAATATAGCCTCCCTCACCCTACCACAGCCCCTAGAGACTCCTAAGCAACCAGGGAGGTCAACCCAGAGATGCATATGAATTTATGGTTCTGTCGAGACAGGGATGGAAAAAGAATGATTCTCTGCCATTTGCTCCCCTCTAGAATCCAAAGAACATACTACTCGGACACTTAGTGCGTGTCCCTGTGTAGCTTCATAGCTTCCAGGTGCTCTTCTGGGCCAGAACCAGGGACTGTGGAGACTTGCACCCCATTCCTTTCCATTGATGCCCAGCCCAGCACTTTCCGGACCTGCCAGTCTCCTGTTGCTTTTGTAACACGGACCGATGCCCTGCTGTGCCTGACACCTCATCGTGGGAATCCTGCACAGTCTTCACAATGAGCACTGACGCTGAAACAGAACCACTCCTGGTTGTCAGATGAGGGTCCTGGGACCCCTCAGTTCATCTATCCAAGCAGCTGATGGACATTCGCTGTGACTGGAAATACCCTGTCCTGCAGTCCTGCTTCCTCTGTACCCTCTGCCTCAGGGTTCCAGGGCCCATGCCAGACGCATAGTAAGGCAGAAAAGGCACAGGCATTGGCAGCAGACATAGCAGGGTTTGAACCCTGGCTCTGCCACTGACTAGGCTACATGATCTAGATAAATGGCCTTGTCTTCTCATCTGGCCAGAACCCAATAGTCATAACTACAAATCAGAGGCATTGTTGTTCAGACCTGCTGAAGTTTCCATCTGGAATGTCCCCCAAAAGCCATGTGTTAAAGGCTTGGTCCCATGATGGTACAGTTTGGAAGGTAAGGGACCTTTAAGAAATGGGGTTTAGTGAGAGGTCTTTAGGTCACTGGGGTTGAGTGGGACTCCAGAGGGGACTGCTCAGTTCCTCCCCAACCCCATTCTCTTTGTTTCCTGGCTGATGAGG
This sequence comes from Mesocricetus auratus, assembly GCF_017639785.1. Lineage (NCBI taxonomy): Eukaryota > Metazoa > Chordata > Mammalia > Rodentia > Cricetidae > Mesocricetus > Mesocricetus auratus. The sequence continues at coordinate 9,884,990 of NW_024429270.1, forward strand.
TAAATGCGGTTACTTTGCCACCTGCTCTTACCATGACGGGGGCCTCACCAGGGGACCAAAGCAAATGACCCAATCAATCACGGGCTAGACCCTCCAAAACCATGAGTCTAAGGGAGTCTTTGCTCTTTTTAAATTGATTACTCTATGGTATTTTTTAAGTTGATAAGCAACTGACTGACACAAGCCAAGTCAATAACCAAAAGGAGATGATTTCATGTTTTGCAGCTCCTTGCACCATGATATGTGACAGAGAAAACCAGGGACCCAGAGGTGCCATACAATTTGTGCAAGGTCCCACCGCAGGCAGGCATCCAGGCTGGGCACCAGGCTCGGGTCACCGGACTCCGTGTTCAGGGTTATTTGTTCCTCCTTACGTCTTTTTCAAACTTGGTTGCAGAATAAGACAGGTTGAGCAGCTGACAGCCCGACAGGCAAGGGAACTTGAACTTGTTTGTAAAACATCCAATCCCCACCTCTACCACCTCCCTACCCCGCTGCCCAGCTCAGGAAACACAGCTTTCTGGCATTCCCCAGGCTGCTGGCCATCAGCCACAAGCAAAACACTGCCAGGGGAAATCGCACAACACGAGAGCATTTAGGAAATACCCATTGCTGCCCTCCAGTGTCCCCATTAAGAAGGTTAGCCTCTCCCAGGCTTGGCATCTATGGTCCAACAGAAAAAAAAAAAGAAAGAGCCACCAAAGCTTTATTTTTTTTAAACACTAAATCGCATTGTACCAGGTTTTCCTTTTTTTTTCTTTTCTTTCTTTTTTTTTTTTTTTGTGGTTTGAAGCTATCCAGTGCTGCCCTCTCGTGGTACATTCTATATCACAGCCATTTGTCACACGACAATTTGAATTTAAATGTTTAATACTTAAAATTAAACTAAAGTTGGTCTCATATTCCAAGCACTCTGTGGCCACAGGTGAATAGTAGTTGGTGATGACAACTAGAAACTGTTTCTTTGAAACACTGTAGCATGGAGACTAGTTTTCTTAATATCAGGAAGTAAAATGTTATAACTCACGATGGATGCCGCGCACGGTCCACAGGCAGTCTGCATCTCTTTCAAGTTCTTTATCACCCTCTAGCACTGAATGGGCCCCACACCCTGTCCCTTCCAAACATAGCTCAAGCCCCTTGTTAGCGGTCCCGCCCCCAATCTATGGCAGGATCCAAGGTGTCTGTTGCCTATGATTACACCATGGTCAAAGGCAGAATAAACATGGAGGTACAGCCTGTGCTCTGTTCTTCCATCATTTCCCTGCCTAGCTGTCTTTTGTTAGCCAAGATCCTGGAGTGGACAGAGATGGAGCAGAACAGACGCCTTTAAAATGAAACCACAGTTTAGGAGAATTCTCGATTTTTGTTGTTTTGATTTGTTTTCTTGAGACTGGGTCTTGTTATATAACGCAGGCTGGCCTTTGACTGACCTACCTTAGCCTTCTGGATTTTGAGATTATAGGCATGCACCATCATGCCCAGCTAGGAGAAAATGTTTTATAACAACATACAAATCAAATGCATGCTTATATTCTAGAGAGCACATGCTAACACACACACACACACACACACACACACACACACACACGTGAAGAAAAAAGCATTTAAAGACATACATGTTTGTTAATGCTGACAAAGTGCCACAGCCAGAGCTTTTCAGGAAGACAGCTGAGAATGTGTCTCCCAATACACTCCCACAGAGATGCCAATCTTAAGGTTCTGTTTTTTTCAGATTTGTCTCTGGTAAACCTCCCAGTTCCAGAAGCATCCATGAAGGCTGGTTGGAGGCACACAAGCGGCCTCACAACTGGCTGACAGCCAAGGGATGCAGATGGAGAGAGAGGGAGACAAGAACACCCAGTGCTAAGAGGTGGTCCAGTGACGTCAGCAGCAGTAAAGCCAGAGAAGCAAGCATAGCGCATCCCCAGGGCTGTACCCAGGCTAAAGCTGCCAGAGTCACCTTCAGGCCTCCCAAGGTAGTGTGAGACCCTATAGCACCATCACAAACCCAGGTCAAAGACCCTACAGGACCACAGCCAAACAGGTGCCGACAGAGAGAGGGGAGCAGGACAGATGGCCGGGACCACAGCACAATAGGACACACCAGAAACAGAACAGAAGCCCTGAGTGGAGGAAATGTTCTGTCTATAATTGTCCCAAACAGGAAAAAAAAAAAACAAGTACAAATGGAAAGATATGTAAACAAATGGTAACAGATTGCATTGTATACAGTACATAATAGAGTATTTCCTGCAAGTTAAAAATCTCATAGGCGCAATGTTGAACAAAAGAGCCTGTACTCAGGGAACGTGTGCCTGGGGAGCGTGTTTATATACATCTCCATAACTTGAAGAGGAATTTGTATGGCCAGTCTCAATATGCTCACCTCTGTCGATGGGGACTTCGCAGGGACGTCAGGCAGCTTCAGAATGACTAGAAATGTATTTTTTCCATTGAGCCACATGTCATTCTTCAACAACATCTTTTTAGAAGAAAGGGAGCATGCTAACTCTCTGAACCAAGTGCTAACAGAGAGCGTGGGACTCCACTGTGGGAGTGCACCTACTGAGTTTGTCCTGAAGGGGGCGTCTTTTTTATTGTGCTGCCCAACTCTGTTCTCCACCCCACCCCCGCTGTAATCTTTTCCCAGGAAACTGCCCCAGCAGGCCTCCCAAAGCGGAACCAGTAGGAAATGTTCCAAGACAAACTAAACCTCACCCCGCCTAGAGGGGAGCTCTCAGTCTCATGTGTACCCCACACGCCATCTATGCCTAAGTGTGGGGACACCAGACCTTGAGCAGAAACCCACTTCCCCTTCGGCCTGGGAGTAGGCATCTATGTAATGCTTACTGAAAACAATTCAGTGCTTTAGGGCTCAGATAGGGCTTGCTCACTGAAATACCATGCCTTTCACACCCCCTACGGCTAGATGCCTCTTCCTGTTTCCCTGGGGTGTCTCCCTGATTCTGGGGCCGGAGATTAGACCACCAGCCAGGAGGAAAGAATGGTATGTAGATGAATGGCAGAAGTCCTTAAAAAGGGAAGCTCCTTTTTCTTAGAGAGACTTCTTCTGAGAGCTCTCTGCTAAGCGGACGGGGGTCTCCTCCTAAGCTGACTTGGGAAGCATAAAGTTTTCTTAAAGCAACCGACCGGTCTCTGTGTCATCTATCCCGACCACCTCGCTACATTCTCGGATGCAGGCCGCACAGCAGGTGCGACACCTAAGGCCACCAGAGAGCCCTGCTGCAGGGGTGCAGGAAGGAGAGGCAGGCAGGGCAGGGTGCACCCTCTGGTCCTTTCAAACCACTCCTCTGTCCGTGCAAGACTGCGAGCAGAAGCCGGAAGTCGAACATCCATCATCGCTCCCTCCAAGTCCTAATGCACCAACTCTGGTTGCTGAGCTCCCTTGGTTCCGGGTCCTGGGGAAATATTTCCATAGGTAGAAGGGCGTTCTATCTGCAAGTGATGTTTCCAGATTTGCACAGGGGCTGATCACTATGGCAACCAGACTGGAGTCTAGAGGGTTATAGGGCAGCTAAGCTTGGCCTCAAGAGTGGCCTGTGTCGTAAAGAAACCCCATGAGGGAGGTGGAGCCTGAAGAGATGGAGAGGGAGGAAGGTTTCTTGTGAACAACAGCTGATGTGTGAAAGATGGGAAGCAGAAGAAGCTGAATGCTGGAACTGCTCCATGTACCAAAACCCGAGAACACGGGCCAGGAAACAGATTTGATCCATAAATGCAGGGTCCATTTTGAATCTATGCGAAATGCTGTGAACTAAATGGGCCTAAAATTCAAAAGAATACTCAATTTGATTTCAAAGTATAAGTTAAGATATGGGATAAATGAGGCAAAATAATTATCACTGGTGGCCAAGCCTGACTGGTACTGAGTGTTGGAAAAGAATCTAGAACTGAGCATTAGCTAGGATAAGCAGCATTAGCTGCGCTAACACCCAGCCCCCAAAACTTGATCACTTAAGAAAACAGTGGCGCCAGGCGGTGGTGGTGCATGCCTTTAATCCCAGCACTCAGGAGGCAGAGGCAGGCAGATCTCTGTGAGTTCGAGGCCAGGCTGGACCGACAGCCTCCAAAACAATACAGAGAAACCCTGTCTCATAAAACCAAAAAAAAAAAAAAAGAAAAAAGAAAACAGTGGCTTATTACTGGCTCACATTACTTGGTCACTATTTTCTTAAGTGACCAAGCTTTGGGGACTGGGTGTTATTACAGCTAATTAGTTGTCCTAGCTAACACATAGTTCTAGAACTTTTAGTCAGGATATTTTTATCATAGCAAAAGGAAAAGAAACTAAGACAGCCCCCCCATGTGGAAGAGAGACACAAGGGAGTTAGAGTCAAGGAAGAGCCAAAATAAGCCCCCTCTTCTGGAAGGTGCTTCTATGGGGGACTGGCACAGCAGGGAGAGAAGCAGCTAGTGCAGCTAATGCAGGAATGGGCAAGGCGTTGTTTGACACCGAGGACTGTGCTTTGCATGCGTGTTCCCTGGCATATGGCCTTACTTCGGGCAGCTTGGGAACCTTTAAAAGGTGGGGGCTGGTTGACAGAATTACATTACTAGAGGCAGGCCCTTGGCAGTGTCAACCCAGGCCCAGTTCCAACCCTGCTTTCTGCTTCTTGGTCTGCCACCTTGCTGGGAACTTCTGAGACTGGGAATCAGGAGAGGGTGCGAGTCAGGGGCTCCAGGGATCCAGGGGCAATGACAATGTGTCCTCTGGGATGGTTGCAGCAGAGCTGGCAACAGAACAGAGTATAGTAAGGAAAGGCAGGGGGTAACCCCAAAACCCCTTAATGCAGCCCCAGAATAGCATAAGCCCTTATTCAGTGCCTTCTATACTCTGGAAACCTTGAAGACGGTTTCTACTGTAACTTACACGAGATAGTCAGTGACATAACTGCCACATGCTGGGGCACTGACCATGGATCACATTGTCCCAGCATCTTGCACAATGAATCCCTGAGGGAAGTCTGTTTGTTTCCCAGGGGTTAAAACAAAGGCATAGGGCTTAATCCACTTGCCCACAAACACACAGGTGGGGCCTACATTCACACTGAAGTTGGTGATGAGAAGCAAGGGCTGAAGAGAACCAGACCCCCTTATGCTGCTATGCTGGTGTCGGCTGTGGAGAGTCCCAGGAAGACCTCGGAGCCTCCTCTTCTTCCCCAAACTCACCACAGAGTAAGAGTCCTGCCAGCTCTCTGAGACGGTAGCCCATCCCGCAGCTAATGAGGGGCCCAGGGTGGTAGCAGAAGCTCAGGGTGGGAGGATGAGAACTGACAGTCCCACGTTACCGGCCCCTAGCAGCCGCCTGTCCATCCCCTCAAAGACAATTCTCCCTGGTGTTTATCCCCTTTGCAAGTATTTATTAGCCATTTCCTTGCCAAATTTATGCCAAATCAATGATGGAATAACAGCTAGGCTGCAAGGATTGATTTCTTGTATTTAAGACGAAACTAGTTTGTTTTGGAAGCCCAGAGCAAAAGTCTCACACTGGCTGACAAGATAATGCTTAGCTCAAGGATTCCTGGGAAGCCTTCCAAAGCCAGAACCCTGGGAGGCAAATGACCTTGGCCTTCTAGGCGGGGGCCCGGGAAAATGGCGCCATCTGTGCCAAGCAGGACCAATAAGCAGGGACATGGCCACTGAGAATTTCCCATATGCAGAAAGTAGTAGCCCTGTACACTGCCTGAACAAGTATGTCTCCTGTCCACCCCCCTTCTTACTAAATGTGGAAACTGAGGCACAGAAAGGCTAACTTGATGGCTTGGGTTTGTCTTCCTCGATGTAAGTGAGACTTCTCTGTATCTAGTGGTTACAGCTTTCTAACCCCAAAGTAAGCCCTCCCAGGTTCTGAAACCCCATCCCAAAGTGAACCATGAATGAGGGCATGTGACCCCATCATAAACAGCATGGCCTCGGCAATCTTGCTACCGGCAACTGAACGTCCAGGTCGGGTACACAGCCCAATCCCCGCATCATAAACACAAATGAACAATAATGTGTCGTGATGACCAGCTGCGGGGTGAACCCTAAACATCTGTGCGAAATCTGCCACACGCCTCAGAACTCAGGAGTAAATCTGAATCGCAGGAGAAACCCAGAGTAGTGCAGATGGTGTACAGTCTCCCTATATCCAACTTACCGTTCTCCCACACCACAAGGACTTCGAAAACTGCCCAAGGGGCTGGGGAAATGACTCTGTCAGTAAAGAGCTTGCCATGTGAGGCTAAGGTCCTGCGTTTGGATCCCCAGCCCCACACATAACATATTGGGAATGGTGGAGTGTGCCTGTAGTCCCAGTATTGGGGTGGTGGAGACGAAAGGATCAAATCCTAGATCTCCCGCCCGGTCAATCTAACCTAATCAGTGAGCTCCAGGATCAATGAGAAACCTCGTCTGAAAAAAATGAGGGGGAGGATGGCTGAGGAAGACACCCAACATTAAACCTGACTTCCACACACACATGCACCCACGTAATAACGGCACAGAGGTGGGGGGTAGCTATTCTCCCAATACCCATCTGGACGCTGGTGGAGTCTCTCAGCCACACCCTGAGCAGCCCCTGGGATGAGGGATTCACTGCCTCTTGCCTTCAATTCCACCCTAAGTGAAGCTTCCCTGCATCCCTGCATCCCCTTCGTGCTCAGAAAGGAATGAACACAGGGCTCAAAGTCAGCCTCTCTCTGGGCCAGAGTTAGCAGACCCTACAGGGGCCTTGTCCCCATTTATGCTCTGTCACCTGCTAGCTTTGATGGTCTCAGGCAAGCTGTGAAATCTGTAGGAAATTTTATTCCCCCATTGTTGAATGGGACTCTATGGTGCTACTAAGGGTTGGAGACGTATGTAGCTCAAGTACAGAGCACTTGCCTAGCGTGTGCAAGGCTTGGAGCTCAGTCTCCACGGTGCAGGAAAATACATAAGTAGATGGTACCCACTTCTGCTCTCCTTTGCATTCTAAGCCCAAGTTTGGGGTCTTCAATTCACATTTGGGATGTTACACAGTCCCTAGAGCTATTCTGTTAGGGTTTGGATCCATCACTGACTCCATTCCCATCCCACCACGGTTCAAATGGCCCTATCAACTGGATCAGCTGGCGGGGGTATCTTCGAAGTCCATCTAAAAGGAATCTTCACAGAGCCTGTGGCGCAGTACTGGAGACTTTCTTCCTGGCCAATGCTTCCCAAACTGTGTTCTTTGGGATTTTTGCCTTTCTTGAAGTGGCAGGTGTGTTTGGAGCTAAAGGACCCAAGAGGAGGTGCTAAAATAACATTAATGTTAGCAAACAAAGGCGCAACATCTCATGGAGACTTCAAGGCCTTACCTTCAGCAATACGAGCTCTCAAATCTGTTCTATCCACACTGAGCTATTTTTTTGGTTTTTCGAGACAGGGTTTCTCTGTATTGTTTAGGAGGCTATTGGTCCAGCCCAGCCTCGAACTCACAGAGATCCGCCTGCCTCTGCCTCCCGAGTGCTGGGATTAAAGGCGTGTGCCACCACCGCCCGGCTCACACTGAGCTATTTTTATGAAAGAATCACCTCTTCCCTTGCCCCTCCCCCAGCTCCCACCACACCATTTCTCCTCCTTGAAATGGCCTTCTTCCCTTGTCCTAGTGAGACCCTGGGGCAGCCCAGTCCTCAAGTTCCTTCTGTGTTCTTGTCTGGCCCCAGAATGAGAGGGATGACCAGCAGCCATTAACTGTGATTCATCACTGAGGGCCCTGTCAAGACCCTGGGCAAAAATGGAAACCTAGGAGGGTGAGCCACTTGTTCCTTCTGTGACTGGCCTGCACAGCTCCCCGGAAGTCTTTTCTGGTCAGAACGGTTTGCCTGGTCCTGAGGGCACTAAGCACCTGGAATAATCCATCCACCCCAGCAGACATGTGAAAACCAGAGGCTTCCTCAAGCTGTTTGTCAAAGGAATGTCCGTTAGCCCTGAGGGTGCACAGAGCTGTCCTGCCTGGTGAGTCTCCATCAGGTTCCGTGTTCTCTATCCAGCCTGGGACCCAGCCTCTCCTGCTTCTCTGGGGGGTGGGGAGGAGCGGTAAGGGAGCCTCCATCTCCAGTTCCTTTAGTTTTCCTGAGACAGGGTCTCAAATAGCTGGACCACACTAACGTGTTCAACTCACTATGTGGCCAAGGATGGAGGCCTTGCACTTCAAATCCCCCGGCCTCCACCTCCCCAGGGATGGAGTTTCAGGCGAGCACCACTGTGGCCAGGTTTTATGCAGTGCACAGTGGGTATCAACCTAGTGTTCCCTGCATGTTAAGCAAGTATTCTACCGACCAAGACCACCACACCCATCACCAGTCTTAAAATCCATTCACTCTTTCTCCAAGGACGCCTTTTGTACTCTAGACCCCTCTCGGAAACGTCTGTCTCAACACTGGCCGCTAGATGGCGACCTCAAATATTTTTTTTCTTCTCCAAAATGAACCTCTGCAGGATCTCAGAGGGGTTCGAAGTAAATAAAGGGATAGTAAGAAGAGGAAGGTCAGCATGTAGGACTCTCGCTGCGCCCTCTATGGAGCCATCCCTCACTCAGAGATGTTGTTTCCCCACCAGGCAGTGATTCAGCTCAGGGTGGACACTCAGACCCCCAGGAGCTTTAAAACCAACAAAGTCCAGCCACTCCAGGCCAATCAGGTCAGAACGTCTAGAAATGTCTCCCTATTCCTTGTGCTGGGGGCAGGAGGTGTCCCCCAAGAGTTCCACTACAGCTCAGGGCTGGAGTCCCTCACTTCCTGGGACCTGGGTGCCTAAGCCTGCGGCGGCCAAACGCGAGAGAGAGAGAGAGAGAGAGAGAGAGAGAGAGAGAGAGAGAGAGAGAGAGAGAGAGAGAGAGAGAGAGAGAGAGAGAGAGAGAGAGAGAGAGAGAGAGAGAGAGAGAGAGAGAGAGAGAGAGAGAGAGAGAGAGAGAGAGAGAGAGAGAGAGAGAGAGAGAGAGAGAGAGAGAGAGAGAGAGAGAGAGAGAGGTTCTAGAAGACAAGTGCATGGAATTCGAGGTACTGGGACACCCCAAAGGAGGCTGTGTGGTTTTATTTCTGCCTTTTCTTCTATTGTAATGCCACAGGTTCAGGTTCAGGTTCAGGTTCAGGTTCAGGTTCAGGACCATAAAGTCGGCTCCAGCTCTAAACGAGCCATTCATGGCAGCCCAGGTGATTCACATTGAGAACAGCCTTCCCTCATTTCCTTGAACTAATTAGTCACTTCTTAGGTCGGATACTATACCCTAAAATATGGAACCTTGACATCTGGAAGATGAGAAGGTCTATCCAGCCTTCTCCCTGAATAGGTCACGAGACCCTCAGCAAAAACTCCCCTCCTGAGCCCAGCCTGGTGGGAAAAGGCTATAATCCCAACACTTGGGAGGTGGAGGCAGAAGGATCAAGAATTAAGGCCAGGCTGGGCCGTATAGGGAAATTCTGTCTCAAAATAAACAAGAAGAAGGGTCCTCCTTGTATGCAGAGTAAAGGAGGCCGAGGAGACATAGAGACTGTTACGATAAAGCTCGAGGGGAACCTTGGCGGATTCCATGGCGGGCGCGGGTGACTAAGGCGGGGACAAACATGTCAGGCAGACAGAGCGTAAGTGAGACGTTTTATTAGAAAGGAAAAGTGGAGGGGGGAAGGAAAGAGACAAGAGGTAGAGAGACACAGAGAGGACAGAAGAGAAGAGGGAGACAAACAGTCCTGTCTGCCGCAGGGGAAGAGCGCATAAGTGGGTGGGGTCTTTCTTTTAAAGGGGTCCTTTGCACCTGTGTGCAGACTAGGAAACCACGGAATCCTGGGCTGACCAGAGCACTGCCTGAGTGCATTCTGCCAGGTGACAGGGGCAGGCCAGCATAACGCCTGAATCCTTACAGACACACAGAAAGGAGTCTGAATACACAGGCCTTGCCCGACACCCTGCGTTTATTACCCTTGGCTTGCAACTCCTTCGTCCACCACAGTTCCCACAGCTACACGCTGGCAAAGGTCAGCATAAAACATTCTGGTTTCCCTATGTCCTTGGCTCTTCTTGTTTGTCGTCAAGAAAAAATTACAGCAAATAAACTTGCATGTTCATCTCTTTGTTGCCATTGCTGTTAGTGGAAACTCAGCTACAAACCTAAAATGGGAATATTTTAAAATATTTAAAATAAAAAATTCTTCCCTCTCTTAATATCAAGATACAAGAAAAATAGATAAAATAGATAAATTGGACTTATTAAAATTAAAAAGTCTTTGTATTTCAGAGACACCATCAATAAAAATCAAAAAGCTTGGAATTTAGTTGAAAGTATTTATAATTGTATATTTGATGATAGACTTACACCTGGGGACACTTAAAACAAAGACAACACTCTTTTTCCCAGTGTTAGTAGTTAGTTCAATTAAGGCATCATGCGTGCTAGCTAGACAAGCACTCTACCACGGAGCTACCTTCCCAGCCCCTAAAAACTCTCAACAGCCAGCAACAGGAGCACAAACAACCCAATTAAAATTCTAAAGGCAAATGATTTGAGCAGACATTTTCCCAGAGAAGCTATACATATGGCCCATACATATAAAAAGTCACTAGAGAAATGCAAATCAATATCACAACAAAACAAAGACTTCACACCCACCGGGAGCAGTCCTTTCAGAAAAGACAGATAACAACCTACACAACTGAAGACTCAGAGGCAGAGGAAACATCCCCTCAGCTTTGGGGAAATGGTTCCACAAATCCTGCAAAGATTCGAGGAGGAGCTGTCAGTTCTGTGATTAGTAGATCCCCTCTTAGATCTATACTCCTGGGAAAATTAAAGATGCTCACACAGGACACTGTATGGCAATGCTCACAGCAGCCTTATTTACAGTGGCAAAAGGACAGATGTGACCCAGATGTCCTTCAGCTGATGAATGGCTCAACTGAATATGGTAGACCCATATGGTGGACATGCCTCAGCCATGGAAATGTAGGGTTTCTGATGCATGCTACAACATGGATGGTCCTGGAAAACATCGTACAGAGTAAAAGAAGTCAGTCACAAAAAGGCATCTTATAAGCATGACTCCAGCTGTGTGAAAACCCATTGTGACAGAAAGGTTATCATCAGGGGCTGGGGAAGGAAGAAATGGGCGCCAGTGCTAAGTGGTGAGTCTTCAGGGTGATGCCAGTTCTCTGGAGTTAAGTACTGGGGATCGATGCATGCTCGTGCGCACACATACACACACAGAGAGAGAGAGAGAGAGAGAGAGAGAGAGAGAGAGAGAGAGAGAGAGAGAGAGAGAGAGAGAGAGAATTGGAGAGGCTAGGAGTGGAATTCCAGGCAGTGGGCAGTGGAAGTGACCTGTGCAGACACCCTGTGACCTAAGAGTATTGTGCTTGTTGGGAAAGCACTGATCTGAGAGATGATGTCTCTGACCTAGGCAGGGGAATCCCAAAGGAAGCCAGGCTCTCAGATAGGGAGTGGAGGAGGGGAGCAGAAATAATACCAGGCTGTGGGGCATTTGTCCAGACCCAAGACCCCTGCTTCCTTCTCATTTGACCTGACTACCGCCAAGGAATCCTTACAGCCACAGCATTTCTGTCCTTTCACCTTGCCTCCTCCATTCATGCTGCCGCAAGGCCCCCTCCCCCCACAGGGACATACTTTGTCATCTGTGGTCTCCTCTGGCCTTTGTGACAGTTACGGGAAAGACAGGCCAGGGAGGAGAGAGCCTTCATCACAGTTTATGGTGTTCTTAGAAAGCACTTACTTAATGAGTGACCTGTGAGGTCTGGAGTCAGTCATTTCACAAGGCAGACTTGAAGTAAAGGTGCTACAGGCCACCAGGGGCAGACTCTGAAATCAAGAAGACTCCAATTAAGGATCTCTTTCACTGAGCCCCTCTGCCCTGGAGAAGCCCTCTCATTAGGTTATTGCAAGCTCATGGAAACCAAGTCCATGGAACGGAACTATTTCTGCTTCCCCAACAGCATCAGCGGAATGGAAGGCGTGACCATGGAGGTCCCCAAGACCCATACCAGTCTGAGGATTTGGTTCCATCCCATCTGGGCTCTCTCTAACAGCTGCCCTTTCAGGACCCACTCACACTGCCTCTCCCTGGCTGCACTGTGCTCCAAGGGCTGGCCTGGCGCCACAGGCAGCATTGTACACTGCACCGAGGGCCTGGGGAAAGTTGAATGCAGACCTGGAGAGTTCGCTGAGATGAGAAACTGGTGAAGGACCCACGTCTGTTTGCCCCATCAAGCTGGCCAGGCCGGGCCCACCTTCCTGCCCCACAGATGGGGAAGGCTCCTACCCATTGTTCTCCAGGATGCTTTGACGAGGGAAGGGAACGTGGGGCCTAGAGACAGGAAGGCTCAGCTTCCGGGCACCAAGGTCTGCCAGACTCAGGCCTGCCCTCCAGACAGGAAGGCTGGTCCTTGGTCACATGAAGTCCAGCCCAGCTGCTGGGCCACCTCAAGCAATGCCTCACCCTTTCTGTGTAGGAGATGGGGTGCAAGAGGGTTTGTTAAGTGGGCTGGCGTAGGCAGAAAATTCCAGAATGTGGAGGAGGGAGATGCCCAAGGGTTTGACCTCCCTGGGCCCAGCTATACCACTCATGCGCCATTGCACTCCAAATACTGCACGCAGAACACACCCACAGGAGTGCCTTGCACACACCATTCTCAGTCTCGCACACACGTTCACGTCATCAGACAAATACCACGCACACAGTCCGTACACACTCACAGTTGCTTCCATTAACCTCTCTGTTGTTTTATTGCCGATGCTTACTCAGTAACTACTATATACTTTGCATAAATCTCTCTAAGGCCTCCTAACACCCTTTGAGGAAAGCATACAATCACAGCAAAAGCTATGTGGCTGGTCTGGGGTCCGCTAGATAAAGCTAAGGGGAAGATAAGACAATCCGAACAAGTCCTTGTCAGGCTCCATGCTGAGCCCCTTCAGCCTGGCTGTTCCAGCGTCAAGGTCCTTGGCCCTCTAGCAGTACTTCCCAAACAGCATTGCTAGGATGTCTGAGAGAAAGCCAGCAAAACAGCTGGGAAAGTGCTCTAGGGGAAGTTAGCCCCCTCGGCCCCCTCTAACCACCGGCATTGTTCTCACCACCAGGAATGCAGTCCCCACTCTGCTCCTTCCTGGCCTAGGACAGGCTGCCCAGCACCCCTCTTCCTCCGCAGGCTCCTGTGACTGCAGTCTTAACAGCATCTGGCCTCTCCTGCCACTGATTCGGTTGCCCCCCCAACCCCCACCACACACACACACACACACACACACACACACACACACACACACACACACAGGAGATCACCCCATGGTGTACTTATACCTAGGCAGATTAATTTTCCTAAAACAGAACCTCTTGAGTTTGGCCCATGGTTTCAAAGCAGCTTGGAGGACATCAGGTCACCTCTCTGACAATGCCCAGCATGGAAGCACATTCCCTGTCACCAGCCTGGGTCCCTTCCGTACGGCTCATGCTCATCCAGGTATCTCCCATGCCTGGCAAAGAGCTAGGAATCTTGGGCATCATTGGGTGGGTTTTTTTTTTTTTTTAATGACATGAAAATTCTGCCGATAGTAACAGAGTACTGGGAGTCTCGGGGCACGCCACAGGGAATACTGAGCTCCAAACACAACAGTGAAAGTCTGGTGCTTGGCTTGCCCCTCGTTTCCCCTTTTAATTCAGCCCGTAGGCTGGTGCTGCCCACAGTCAAGGTGGGTCTTTCTCCTCGATGAAAGCTCCCTGGAAAGCCCCTCACGGTCACATCCAGAGCTGTGTTTCCTAGGTGATTCAAATCTAGTCGAGTTCCGATGACGATTAACCATCACAGAGCGCTGGCGGCAGACTTTGCTACTGAACAGATGGAGTGACCGGAGTGTGGCTGGAGTTTTTCCGGGGGAAGCCTGGGAGCTGGGAGTCTGGTAGGCTGGATGAAGACGGTGCTTTCGAGCTGGGTGTTGAAAGGTTGGGAGGGCCTGGGCTGGCACATTGGGGCAGGAAGAGCATCCTAGAGAAGGACAGCCTGGGCAGAGGCTGAGAGGCAGGAAGCAGAAATGGCTGACCTGGACTGATCTGCAGTGTTCAGCAAGGCCGTGAAGACATACAGAAAGAGTTTAGTTGGAGTTGGGCAACTAAAGGTTGTTGTAAAAAGGTTAGATCCACCCCCTGCTCTCATGGCCATTGTGTTAGACATAAGATATAAAGTCTAGGACCCAGATGGCGCACAGTAGAACTCAAATAATAGCCTCAGAGTTGCCTCTGGTATCAGGAGCATCTATATGAAGAAAAGGAAAAAAATGGGAAAAATTTTCAGCAACCAAACCTTACTGCAGATAGACCATGGAGTAGTTTGGTGTCACGTGACTTCTCCAAATAAGATCTGCTCCCTGTTCCTCAGCGACACTCAGCTCCAGTCAGACTATCAGGTAGTTTATGCCACACTGGCAAAAGCAAGACAAAACCAAAAGGAATCAAGAGTCAGGCACACCTAGTGCAAACCTGTGAGCTCAGTATTAGGAAGGCCCTGAGATGGGAAGATCATGACTTTGTGCCCAGCCTGGGCTACAGGACAAAACCCTGTCTGAAAAAAAAGGAAGGGAGGGAGGAAGAGAGAGAGGGACGGAGGAAGAGAGAGAGGGAGGGAGGGAGGGGGAAAGAAAAAGAAAAAGAACTCACAATAATGTGGTCATAGCAAGACACAGCTGATCACTTGACTCAGGCCAGGGAGCCCCTGACTGGGAAGGGATGGGAAGGGTACTGTGAGCCCCTCTGCTGAGTGCACACACAGGCCAATGGAGCTTGGGACAGGCTCCTGGGGAAGCTGTGGGACATGCAGTCCCTGGGGAAGCTGTGGATCCGCCCTCAGTGCCCCAACCCTGGTCTGATACATGCACAGCTCCAAGTCCTCATTTAGGGAGAACCCCATCTATGCTCCACCCCAGGAAAACACAACGGTGGCGAACATGTGGGTAGGAGAAGAAAGAAAAGTCGGTGAGTGAGGTCATGAATCCTAAAGCTGCCACAGAGGAGGTGAGATCAGAGCGATCAGGGCGCTCTGCAGACAGAAGAGAAGGGAATGCAGGGGACTGGAGAAGAGCGTGGGCAGACCCCAGAAGGTGGACATCACATGGCTTTACAGCAACCGCCTGTGACGAAGCCAAAGGCATCACTCTCCTGCCCTAAAGTTGGATGCCCAGGACTGGGGGAAATTTTTATTGACAGAAAATTAGAAATTTGTATAGACAGAGAAATCTGGAAGATTTCTGTTGACACACTGTCGCAAGACAGGAAAGCCTGCTGCGTAAAGAGCTTCCCCGTGGAGATGAAGGCATGTTTCAGAATTGGCATTGCACCAATGAGCTCTCAGACCTCAGACAGCACTTAACTCCCAGACTCAGTTTCCCCATCTGTGTAGCAAAGCTAACAACAGCTAACCCTGGGCTTGTCCTGGCAACTAAATGAAGAGCTCTAGGCATCAGCAGCACTCAGGAAGGCTGTGTACCTCAAATGTGAGAGCACTCAGCCACAAGGCGTAGGGGGCTGCCAGCCTGTAAGTATTGTGGTTCCATCTCCAGGCAGTGTCTCCACGCACCTCAGGCGAGGCCAAGGAATCTGCATTCCCAACCCCTCTACCCACCCAGTGATTCTGAGGCAGGAGGCTTGAGGACCACACTCATCTTTCTTTTTGCCTCCATATATGTCTGTGCACCTTGTGCATGCAGTACAGGAAGAAGCCAGAAGAGGGCATCAGATCCTGTGGAACTAGAGTTACAGACAATCACTAGTGGCCATGTGGGTGCTAGGAACAGAACCCAGGTCCTCTGGAAGAGCAACAAGTACACTTGCCCACTGAGCCTCCATCCCTGCCCCAGAGACCACACTCACACCCAGAACATGCCCAGTGTGCCTTCCAGGGTTAATGATTTCCAAAGTACATTTCACCCTACTTACAGTCCCAAAAGTATGACTTGGGTGCCGTCCTAGGGGAGAGGAAAGCAGCCCAGAGAAGCCAATCAACTGCTCCATGTCACACAGACAGGATCTGGCTCAAAATCTGCCATCCCCTCAGCCTGCAGCTCTTCACACAGGACCCCCCCCCCTCGTCAGACCAGGCAAACATCCCCTGGTCCTTCACAGCTTGCCCTCACAACCCTTTCTCGTCTAGCTTATTCCAGCAGACCACCGTATTCCCTGCTTTCCCGTCAGCCTCCTGTCCCCTCAATGCCACTTCCTGTGCTTGTGCCCTCCTGTCTCCTATAGGCTTGGAGCAGGGGTCAGGAAGTTCATGAAATCAGTCACGGAGAACCATAGGAGCATTGGCCTGGCCTTCTGGGGTCTGGACTTCCTCTGCTATAGATACCTGCACTGCCATCCCTGGAGCTCCGAGCACACTCAAGGCTTGCATTGTTTCCAGAAGACAATGGTGACTGCTTTCAGGGCAGACGTATCCACCAAGACTAGAGTACAAAAGGAATAGGCAGTGGTGGCAAGACAGGCCCTGCCCTTGGTGGCTTGCCAGTGCTGAGTATGAGACCCAGAGGAAGGCTGCCCTGGCAGATGTGTCCCTTGGGTATACAAACCGTCGGGACAGACAGCCCTCAGAGGACAGCAGGCTCTGCTGGGCCATCCCACCCTAAGGGTAAGGGGCAGACTGATCCCGGCAGAGAGGAAAATATGGAGCTATTGTTTGCTCATTGCATGCGCGCGCACGCGCGGGCGCGCACACACACACACACACACACACAGTGGTTGAATGCTATGGATCCTGCTCAGAACTCAGGACAGCCCACAGCCCCTGGGACAGCTGCCCTCCTTACTCTCACGTCATCATCTGTCGTCACACGCCTTCAGAACACAAATATTCCATCCAAGTTTAGGCTCCATCTCCATGCCTCTGTTCCAGTTCCGTTCTCAGGAAACCTGGAGGGAATGATTGGCTACACTGATTTTGCTTCCTTGTCCCCCCACCGCCACCCTGGCTATCCCCTCCAGTCAGTTTTGTTTAACCTGCTGTAGTCAAGTCTATGACCTCATTTTCCAAATCCAGTGTCTGGAGCCGTCCTAGTCACACTCTTACCTTGACCCAGCTGGCCACTCTACTGACCTCAGTAGCTTCCACAGGCCCTTATTACAGAGCCATCTGTAATGGACCCACAAACTTCAGAGAATGAACCCTCCCTACCCACAAGCTGGTCTATTCCCATGGACCAACTGGCTCCTCTTTGGATGTCACCCATCTCCACTTACCAGCCCCATTCTGTACTTGGTATCTAATGGGCATCTCCAAAACCACCTACCCCAGACAGAGAATCTCTTCCACTACCCCTCCTATCTTTCTCCATTTAGTCACTAATGCCTGGTGATAGGGGATGTCCTTCTGTATGGTGTAAATATATGTTTTTCTTACTGGTTGATGGATAAAGCTGTTTCGACCAATGGACAGGCAGGATTTAGCAGGCAGGAAATCCAAACAGGGACAGAGAAAGGTAGTAGGCAGAGTCAGGGAGATACCATGTAGTTGCAGAGAGAGCAAGGCACCTGGACATCACTGGTAAGCCAAGACCACATGGAGATATGCAGATTAATAGAAACAAGTTAATACCTAAAAGAGAGCTAGCCAATAAGAAGCCTGAGCCAAAGGCCAAACAGTCTATAGTTAATATAAGCTTCTGCGTGTTTATTTGGGACTGAATGGCTGCAGGACTGAGTTGGACAGAAACTTCCATCAGCAGCCTGGCAAAGGCCTGCTGTCCTATGGTCTCCCTTTGCCTCACTGTATAACAGGACCAGTTGGCGACTTCCCAAACTTTAACCTGTAAAGAAACCTGGAACTTGCCAAAGGGTACATTCCAGGGTCTTGCCTTGTAAGACGACCAGTCAGTCTGGACCAGTACCCTGGAAATGTTGCTAGCCCATTACATAATAAATGAACAAAATCTTGACCTCTTCCCTCCAACCTCTCAATTCTGAGGGACTCTGGTCTTCCTTCTCCCTCACTGTCTTCTAAGTTTCTCTTTTGCTGATTCAAGCCTATGACTGAGCCCATTTTACAAGTGAATAAACTGAGGTACAGAGCCCTGACTGGCCCACTGTCACATCAGAAGTAAAGCTACATCTCTGTGACGTTACCCCCAATATTCATAACATGAGATAGTATCCACAAACTGACTCAGGCTGGTGCCTTGAAACTGAAACCCACACCACCCTGCCCAGCAGAAGCCAACAGGTACTCCAGAGCTGAAAGGAACTATTGGCCCCATTTCAAAGCCGCCCCCATCCTAAGGCCTCCACAGCCCCCTTTTCATCCCACCATACCATGGAATCACTGTGGAAAGCCAGCTCTGCGGAGAGACTGAGGCAGCTGGATGTCTGTCTTGATTACTGTGTCCAGCTGGGAGTACCTCAGACCCACTAAGCCTTAGCTTTCAGGACTGTAAAGGGGATATGACACCTGCCTTCAGGGGAAAAGCCCAGGGCCCCACAGCCAGTGCTAGACTCAGAGCTGCAGAGTGAGACCTGGAACTGAGGTGTGAGTTAAGTACCCGAGGCAGGCCTAAGGCCTCCTCCACAGAGGCTGACCAGGCTGAGGCCGCCCACCATAGGGCTTGCCTATCTGCAGGCAACTCACAAAGGAAAAATAACAGGAAGCCATCCCGAGGGGAAGTGGGCCAGGGCCAGTTGGAAAACCTGCCTCCCACCCAGGCTGGGTGTGGCTCCCCTCTCCCCTCCTGAGGCAATCAGCGGAGCTCTACACAAAGCTCAACCCTGGACAGACTGACTGAGGAGCGGAGAGTCTTCAGCTCACAGACACGGTAAGTGAGGCTCCCAAACCTCCCTCTTCCCCTGTCCGGTTGAGCCCAAACTAGGAGAGTCCTGGCTTGAACATATGGAGGATGATTGCTGTGGGACTCCCAGGGGACAACAGTCTCTCCAGGGCCTGAGTCTCCTCTGGGGCCAGAGTAGGGCTAAGGAATATATACCTCTCAGTGTGCAAGGACACGCGAGTATCTCAGAGCCAGTATGGGAGGAAGACGAGTAGTCTTAACTGTCTCACTCCAGTGACCTGAAACTTCTACGGATAATAGGTTCAAAGAGGACAGGATTCCCAGGGTAACCCAGCACGCCAGGGCAGAGGACTGGTCTGAGCCTTGGATTTGAGTGGGATCTGTTTTGTACGGAATGGGCAAACAATAGCTCTGCGCTTCCCTGTCTATCGGGAGTAGCTCTGCCTTCTGCCCAGGGGACAGAGCTAAAGGAGAAGATTCACCAAGTCTGACTTACCACCCCCCCCATCGTCCCCACCCACAACTCCTCAAGGAACTGGGGTGGGATTTGGAGGGCTGAAAGGGGCACTCATGGCCGCTGTCAGTGTCTTTCACTTCCAGATGGACAATATGAGGCTCATCTCTTGGCTCTTAGGGTCCTGTTCATGAAATCTCTTCCCTCATCTCCCCCCAACTCATGGGGTTGATTTGTGTCTTGGTAGCCTCAAGCAGGAAGGCAGCCTGCCGTTTCTTCCCCAGTACCAGATACTCAGGGCCTAGTGCTGGTAAGCTGGCCACGCAGCTCAGTCAAGTCCCTGGAAAGCCCTGGAGACAAGGACCTCTGAGCCAAAAGCTGGACTTAGAGACGGTGACCCTCGGCACTGATCCCCACCCACTCACTTCCGTGTGGCCTTGGGACGGTTACCTAAGGTCTACAAACCTTCATTAGGAGAGGAGGACATTTGGGTGGGATTTTATTCACCATCTGTGGTGAGAAATGGAGACGGTATATGCAGAAAGACTACTCCAAAACAATGGTTCCCGAGCTTGCTAGCCAGTCCCAAGGAGATAGATAGATTCTCTCTGTACTCAGAGAAAGCAACCGAGCTTTGGGACAAATCAGGATGAAGATTTGAACCTAGAGCTCACCCTCCACAGAACAGACTGGTTCTGGCACCTGTGGCTACCCAGGGTCTCTGGCTTCTAGAACATGAAGTGGAGGAAACAGCCTCATAGTCCTTACAAGTGATTTACACCCTTGGCTCTGGGGGGAAATGCCTCATAGTGAGTGAGAGGCAGACAGTCAGGGAATCAGGGATGGATTTCTCCACTGTCCCAGAGCAGTAGGTGACTGTGAATAGCACAAAGATTTGGAATCCCAAAGCACAGGTACAATCCCCCTCCTCACCTCCTGTCGGGGGGTGGGGGTCCCCAGCATATGAAAGGAAGAGCTGCAAGTTCCTTCAGGCAGCTGCGCCTGAACTTGTTATCAACCCCTGGAGGAACGAGGTAGGTAGGCAAGGCTCCGTGAACAGGTGACAGGGACACCGCAGAAAGATCGGAGGGTCTGGGAGGATGGTGGGCTCTAGGTTCTTCAAAGCAGGGCATGGAGGCTGAGTAGTAGGAAGGTTTGTGACAGTCCAGAACAATTATCTGTCCTCAGGATGGTAAGAGAGTCACAAAAATCTCCCGCATCTGGCCTGAGCCCAGCCATCTCTGGACTGGAGCGTACCCAGGGATCCCAAGGGAGCCTCGGGGGACCCATGCCAATCCTAAGTTTCAGAGCATGAAGCTGGGAGACGCTCCGAATACCATGAAGGGGTTAAGCTGCTCACCCTGTAGTCTCAGCCCAACCATTGTGCAGCCAAACAAGAGCCGGACATGGGGCAGGAAGCCTGAAGGGCCACACTATTTTCTCCCAAAGTGAGGTGACTCACAGTTGCACGGCTGCCTCAGAGGCGGCAGACACAAACCGGCATCCCAGCAAAAACTCACGCCACCAGCTGAGTGGACCTTTTCTAGCTGTTTTTCTCAACTCTTTTTCATGCCTCAGTTGACACGAATAATTCGCATGTGGCTGATGGGGACCTCTGAGGTCCAGAGGGACTAAGCAGGTATCCTGAGGTCACATAAAGTCTTCTGACTCCATAGCTGTCCTCCACATCAGAGTTTAGAGAAGAGACAGTCAGATGACTTCACCACAGTAGCCTGTGTACAGACGGACGAACCAGGAGCCCAGAGGTCCTGGGGACTGCCCTAATAGGCCAGTTCTACTGCTATTGGGGAAATGCAATAAACCCATCAGAACCCTGGTCTAAGTTGGCAGTGAGAGGAGAAGTTACAGAGAGCTTCTTGAAGGAAAAGTAGGGACTGGGAATTCTAGGAAGACTACTAGCACAGCTCCTGCAAACCCAGCCTCAGTCTCCCATCTCTGTGACAGAGGATGGCTCTTAAGCCCACTCAGGGACGCGCGCGTGCACACACACACACACACACACACCTGCAGGGAGAAATGGGGCTGGGGGTGGGGGGAGCGGCGCGCGTGGAGATGAGTCTAAGGCAAGACCAGGAAATGAGGTGAGATGTGAGGCAGCCAGGGGAAGGCATAGCTCTAGACGAAAGAGGACGGGTAGGCAGAGGCAGAGCAAGACACCCGCACCCTTGTGCTGGACTTCACCTCTTCGAGTCCTCCTGTCTAGCCATTCAGCTTTTGTTACTGTACTACAGATGCAGTTGCAGCAACAGGACAGGTTCCAACAGACAAACATACGGAACTTGTTCTGATGTCCCACTCTTGTCCCCACAGCCCCAGCCAAAGTCAGGAAGCTCAGAGGGGGCTGAAAGTCTCCCTCGGGTGGGCATCCTCTGCCTGATGCTTGAGCCTCCCCCACAGGAGACAGAGAGCTAGTATGGATGACTTAGCTCTCAAGGACCAGGCATAAATCAGTTTCAAATTGCAGACAAGATCTGGCCCTATTGGAAGTCCCCATCTTGAAAGCTGTGCTGAATATTCAGGGGAATGACGATGGTGGTTGACTAGTGATGTCTGCCACGGGCGTGGGAAGAGGTGAGTGGCAGCAGTCTGTGAGGTCTAGTGTGGCAGCCATGGCTTAAGAGGCTCTCTGCTCAGGGGTATGTGCATCCTCTCTGGGGACCTGTACAAAAGATGATCTCGTTGCCCTAAAGAATCAGATCTTAGTGGGATCAGCAATGTGGTGGCTGTTAGAGGGGGCTCTTTGGGATAAAGAGTAAGGGCTTTTTTTTTTTTTTCATTTAAACCACAGACTGTGTTTGCTCTGACCAACTCAGGTGCTGACTGCAAATACGCATGTTGGTTTTCAAATCTTGTAAGTGGAAGGAGACCTGGAAGCAGTTTCAGTGTGGGAGACTGAGTCATGGGGTGGGGAGGTGCATTTCACACACACACCCCGCACTCCAGACCTGGACCCAGAATGCTCAGGCTAGGAAGCAGAGGCTGGGTTGAGAACTGGTAGCAATCAGGGAACTGCATGGAGGAGGTGGCCTGAGGCTGCAGTTACCCAGGGAACAAAGCTAGGAAGTGCACCCCAGCATGCTGAGTATAGGGCAGGCACTGGACATTCTAGAAACCTCTAGGACTCCTCGTGGCTGGAAAGGGGAGGAGGGTGGAAGACAGAAGAAGAGTTGGAGGGGCTGGCAGGGGACATACTCTGCTAGTTTAGGCAGGGGAGACTCAGAAGGTAGCCAAGTCACAAGCCAAGCCAGGAGACAGCCCCAGGGAAGCAGCAGGTTTGGGACCCCAAGGAACAAGGTTTCAGGGCTAAACTAAGCTACAAACGGGGACAAAGCCCCAAAGGGCCAGCTCATAGCTGATTGGCTTCACCCTCCCACCCTCCCAATATCCACAATGACAAAACCCAGCTGTAAACATGGGCCCTCCAGGAGACAATATAGGAATTACTGGAGAAGGGGAAGGGGCGCATGTACCTCGAGATCCACTCCTGTCCTAGCTGACGCTCAAAGTGTGGGGTAAGAAGGCAAAAGCTGCCCAGGGCCACACACAGAGCTCAGGCTGCAAAACCACCGAACACAGGCACACCCCTTACATGTTCTGAGCCATCTCCGCCCACTGCCCTGCCCCTCATCCCTGACCCAGGCCTCCAGGCTGGAGTCCACAGTCTGCAGGGGGCTGGGGTGGGACTGAGAATTCCATCCTCAGAGGCCCTCCCTGGGGCTCCACTTAGCTGCCAGGTCCAGCCCCTGTCCTCACTGAAGGCCGCAGACCACAGAGACTAGAGGACCTGACAGAAGTCACCTTTGTAGGATACATGCCTACATGCAGGGCCATTGGGAACTTATACAGGAGAGAGAGAGGGGGGGGACGGAGGGAGGGAGGCAGGGAGGGAGGGAGGGAGGCAGGGAGGGAGGGAGGGAGGGAGGGAGGGAGAGGGAGGGAGGGAGGGAGGCAGGGAGGGAGGGAGGGAGAGGGAGAGGGAGAGGGAGAGAGAGAGAGTTAGCTAGTTGTTAGTTTTCCTTATTCCCCCAGAGCCCTCCAGGATAGTGAGCAGCCTCCCCAAAGCCAGAACCTGGCAGCTAGAATCCACTAAGGATTAGATGCCTGTGGCCAGGGGAGGACAAACCCAAGACACTGGCCTTATGCCCCGCTGAGGGGCTCTAGCTGGAGTCAAATTTCCTACATCTGTTCAGCTACAAAGCCAGAACCTAGTCCCTGGAAGCCCCGGAGACACTCCTCCATAGCTCCACCACAGCGGTGCCCAAAGCCTTCCTTCTGCCTGTAATCTGTAGAACTCAAGGCTGAGTCCATCTCACAGCCCCTCTGAGGCCAAGTCCGAGGAACAGATGGGCTCTAAGGACGAAGGAAAGGGGGTCTTTGCCTCACCTCCCAAGGACTCCCTCCTAGGACTCAGGCAGCATGCCAGTTCTGTCCCTCCCCACACGGCCTCTCGCAGCCTCTCAAATCCTTTTCTCCCAGCATACTTCTCGTTTTTGTATATGGTGGGCTTTGTGCCTGCCTTCCCATGGGTCCACAGACGCAAAAGCCTATATAAGGTAGGTGCTAGTATGTGAGTGACTGTGTAACCTTGCACTCTCTGAGCTTCCTGCAGGGAAGTGGTGCTGTGTGACCCAGACAGGAAAGAGCATCAAGCTGGTGGGAATAGAAGGTCCTAGAGTTAAGGTCTCATAGCTAGGACTATGCTTGGGGTCTCTTTGGGACCCCGGAGAGCAGCAGACAGAGCCACTGGGCCTTTTTGTCCCATCCTACTCGGATGCCCACGCAGGTTGGCCTTCAGAACCACCTCTCAGTCCCCAGGCTCTGGCCTGGGTATCTTGTCTCTGGCACCTTGAACCATGGCCACTCTAGATGAAGACTCCAAAAGCCTCCAAGATCCTTATAAGGGCATAGTTAAGTTCAGTCATACTTGGGTTCTCAGGGTCTCAAGTGTCCCTTTACTTGGGCTCTGAGTATGTTCAACACTGGGGCATTAATTGGGGATCTTCATGGCATTCTTAGCCTGATGGAAGGCACAGCAGACACTGCCATCCTTTGTGAATTTATCTCAAAGCATGAACAGGACCCACCCCAGGGTTGGGGCATCATCACAGCTCCTGGATAGCAAGGAATATCTATCTGTGAAATGGGAATGAGAATTTCCGTACCCTGGACATGCTGGGGAGAGTGTAAATTTTGAATGGAGGGCTGTCTGTGGAAGCCAAGGGCTGAAAACTGTTATGATAAGTAAGTGTTGCTGGAATTAGAGGTGACACAAGAAGGGTGATTCTAGTCTCAGCTTCCATGGAGCCAACCCTTTCTCATTTGCAGAGGGGACTATTGGTAATTGCCTTGAAGGGTTGTAGCAAGGTTTAAATCAGATAGCATGTTCAAGGAGACCAGCCCACCCCACACCCCAGGCTCCAGAGTTGGGCAGGAGACGGCCTTACAAAATTCTACCTCCCAAGGGCCCAGACTCCATGGCCTTGCCTCTTCGCCAACAGCTGACTGACTAGAGAGCTGAGTGAGTAGACCCCCCTGTCCCCTGGTGTAAAGGATGCTGTGACAGAAAAGACCATTCCTACTCAGAGGTGGGGAGCTTATGGGTGACCTTGCGGGCCACAGGCTTTCTTTCCAGGGTTCACGTCAAAGCCTCTGCCGGACACAGACAGAGGTCAACCAAAGCCCACCAACAGGCTAATGTCCCTTACAAGCCAGTAAACTGTGCTTCATTGAAGTACAATATAGCAATGTCCTCACATAAATGATGATGGTTGTCAGCCCTAGGAACCCTTCACTCATCCCAAAAGGTCCCAGTAAAGAAACCATGTCTGCTCCTTGTGTCATACAAAGTCCCCATAGGAAACTCAATGTACAGTGTGGGCACTACAAAGGGATGTCCAGCAAGGGCTACGGGGTGGGGGTGAGTGGGGGCACAGGGGCCACACAGCATGTGCAGGTACCAGGACACTAGCAACGGAGGGGAGCTGTCATCACCAGGGCTGAAGGGGCAAAAGGGAGGACACTTGTAGAGCCCAGAGGCAAAATCCCGCAGATGCTGCCCCACTAGGAGCTGACAGGATGGAGAGAGACTGCAATGGTAATGGTAAAGGAGACAGGCAGACCAGAGGGACGGGAAGAAGCGGCCTGCTTCCCTCCTCCCATAACCAGAGCACCCGATGGACACCTCTCGGCTGAACACAGTCAGAGGCCAAGGCCGAGGCTAGGAGATCCAGGGGAAACTCTGTGGTCCAGAGCAGAGGTTGGTGAGGACGGAGAGAAGATCTGGGAGACAAAATGATCTACACAAATGCTCAGGAAATGACTGGATGGGGTATTGTTGCTGCTCTTTTGAGACCAGAACTGGCCTCAAGTTCCTGGCGGTCATTCCACCTCTGCCTCCCAAGTCCCGGTATTATAGGCATGTGCCACTTAAGGACTGTGTTCAGAAACAAGCACAATAAGCAGGCCATAATCCTCCGATGATGGTGGCAAGCCACCACAAATCCGAGGCTCACAGCACATATATTTATTTATGTATCGTTTTTTTACAGCTCAGAAAGCCAGGAGTCTGAACTGGATCACAGAGGGCTGAACTCAGAGCTGTGACCCCTCTCCAGGCCTCAGGAGGAACTCATGCCCAGGCCTCTTCCAGCTCCGAGGGCCATTTGTGTCACTTAGTTGGTGGTCTCTCAGCACCTCAGGTGAGTCTCACTATGTCTTTCTGTGGTGCTGGAATCCAGACCTTCACATGAGACAAAGTGCCCTGCTGTAGAAACACATCCTGAACCCTCTCTCTACATTTCATTTTATTTCACTTCATTTTTGAGGCAAGGTCTCATGTGCCCTAGGCTGGCCTCTAGCATCCTATGTGGCTGATGGTGACCTTTGAACTTTTGATCCTCCACCTTCTAAATGCTGGGATTATGGGCATGTGCCATGATACCTCGTTTGCATGGTGCTGGGGATAAAACCAAGGCTGGGCAAGCAGTCTACCAACTGAACTACATCCTTATTTGTCTCCCCAGGTCACCCTGGCCTCGAACTCACTCTGTAGCCAGGGAAGACATTGGTCTTGAGACCCTCTTGCCACAGCCTCCTAAGTAGCTGGGATTAAAGGCCTGTCCCACCAGGTCTAACTCCAACTTTCTTTTGAATCTGACTCTCCTGCCTCTATTTTCAAAAGACCCTGGGGATTATCTTGGATCAACTCCCCATCTCAAGCCTCAAGCAAGTTCCTCCATTTAAGTATATCTGCCCAGTCCCTCTTGCTGTATAAGGTAACCTTTTGGGTTCAATGTATAGGACATGGATATATGGAGGACATCATTTACCTACTACACTGATGTAGACCCTTTCCAGTGCCTTGGCCCTTGCTACTCATTTCTGCCTTACCCAGGGGACATCCCTGGTTCCTCAGACATGGTATCTGTCCTTCTAAATCAGGGCTTCATTCCCGCTGGTGCTGTGTCCTGAAATTCTCTTCCTCCCTTTGGCCTTCTTAGAACTGACTCCGGCATGGCCTTAAATAATTTCCTGCCGGGGCTGTGAGTGTAGTTCTGTGACAGAGCCCTTGCCTAGCATACAGGAGGCCCTTGGTTACACCCCGCCCCCCAGTGCCACAAAATACAATAAAAGCATCTCTGAAAGGCTCCCCATGGCCTCCTGGTCTCCGATGGGTACTTCCTCCTCACAGCTTCATCTCCCTAAGGGACTGCCACTGTCTTCGATTCCTGCTGGTCCCAGTGTGGCAAACAGCTCCAGGCAGCTGTGCTCCATGGACTAGTGGAGTCCAGAGTCCCAGATGTGCTCACCCCCAGCAGCGACGAGTTTAGGATCTCACCCTCTGCTTACCCCAGGCCAGAGAACTCTTGCCCTCCTTCTCTGTTTCACTTCCTACTGTATTACTTTCCCATTTCCTAGTTGCTTCTTCCTTGGGGGGGGGAACAGAAAAACCCAAGCTTGGCAGTCCCTCCCGGGGCAAAGAAGGAAATAAGGAAATGACTCACATAGCTGTGCCTGCAAGGTGGAGGCAGAGGATCATGTTACCACCCCCACCCCCCCAGTCAGGACCAGATTCCGGGCAGTTCTTCTGCCTCCCCCACCCTCCCCCACCCCCTTTGTTCACTGTCTTCCTCTGCCTGGCATCTTACTCTAAGGGCCCCCAGAATGTTCTAGGCAGACCCTTTTGTTGATGGTTGAGCAAGTCAAGGTCGGCGGGGAGAAAGCCTCCCCTAGGCACACAGCACCTGTATTCAGGGCCTTGTTCCAGGGTACTGGAGTCCACCTCCTCCTAGGACAGACTTGGAGGAGCTGAGGGGTAGGAACCATGGGTGCTAAGGTCAGCACAGACAGCCCAGCCCTCGCTGAGGCCAGCCTGGCGCCAGTGGTCCAGAGATGATGTTACTAGAGTTTACAAATCTCCAGTGATGCACAGGGTCCACCTCTTCCCTCAATATTGGGAGGAGGCCACGCCTTCCAGCTCCCTGAAGGAGAGAGCTGAGACCCTCTCCAGGCACACGTTTTCTTCCCCCATACCATCCTAGGAACTGCAGGTCAGTGACAAAGGGACCTGGGATGGGTGGCGGGGGAGGTTAGAGCTGAGAAGCCATGGTGATGGCTGAGGAGATGGCCTCCACCATCAACCACAAGGCAACGGAAATTTTCCAGTTTTGAAACTTAGAATAGAGGCAGGACTTGATCTCTGGGTGCCCCACATTCCAAACCTGCAGGTTTGGAGGGTCACAATTGCACCAGCCTTGGAAGTTGGGAGGAAGACTGAATGAGACAGAGTGTCTAACGGGCTTGGAACAGAGACAGGCAAACAGTGAGCTCGAGATGACAGTGACTGATTGTGGTTGATGTCTGGGCTCTATTCTCACCTGCACTATTTAACCAAAGGTGGAGCTGACCTCTCTGCACCTCAGTTCCCTCATTTGCAAAACAGCAATAATCTGAGTGTCCGCATGAGCTCTGGCATTACAGGTGTCCTTCCCAGCCTCCTGGGGAATCTCATCCCCCTATGCCTGCTTTCATGCCCACTTATGTGGGTGTAAGGAGAAATTGTTTCTGGGCTTGCCTTCCCCACTTAGACCAGAGTCTGGTTCTGCTGGCATCATCTGAATGAAAGATAAAGGAGGAGAGAAACAAAGAAACTTTGGTTCCTAGAGTGAGCTGCTCACCACCCTAGGACAGTGGCCGCTATACCCTGATGTTTTTTATCCGCTTTCCCCAGACCTGTTCCTCCTGGAAGGATGCAGAGGCTAACAGAACTGGCCGCTGCTTTGGGCATCTTGTTGGGCCTGCTGGAAGTGGCAGCAATGGCAGGCCCTAGCCTTCCCCAGCTAGACACCCCCAACATGCTGCCTGTCCACCACCGCCAGAAGAGAGACTGGATTTGGAACCAAATGCATATAGATGAAGAGAAAAATACCTCACTGCCCCACTATGTGGGAAAGGTAAGCCCTGGGCTCCTGGGTGATGGAAGTTATCCACAACTGTACCATAGTCATGGTCTTTGTAGCAAAAATGGTGATGACTACAGGAGTGGTTGTCACTGAAGGATGACAGCAGCAAAGATAAGAGTGGTGAACATGGTGACGATAACGGTGAAGGTGACAACTGTGCTGATAGTCGTGATAGGAAAGAGGAGAGTGATGACAATGATGGCGGTGGCGGTGGTAATCTTTGGTAATTTTGAGAGTGATGAAGTTAACGATCACAGTGTTGGGATGGTGACGATGGTGGTGGCCATGGTAATAATGGTAGTAATGGTAAAATGGAAGGTGTGTTAGTTACTTTTCTGCTGCTGTGACAAAATATTGTGGCCAAGCACAACTCAACAAAGAGGTTTTTTCTGGCTTATTTGTCCAGAGGGACAGAGTCCATCGTGGAAGGGAAGGGGCAGTGTGGCAGTAGGCACAAGAAGCTGGCTGGTCCCACTTCACCTAGCACAGGAAGCAGAGAGAGGACAGTAAACGAGGCAAGGATTCAAACCCTCAAAGCCACCCCCAGTGGCATACTTCCTCCAGCAAGGTTCCTCTTCCGAAATGCCCCATACTCCTCCCCCAGTAATGAAGCGTGGGGACACACAAGCCTGTGGGAGACGTTTCTCGTTCAAAACATAGCAGAAGGTGGGGGAGTTGGAGGTGGCGCTGACAATGGCGGTGGTGGTGGTGATGGCGGCCTCGATGGCAGTGACAGTGACGATGATGGCAGTGATGGTGAGAGGGGAGGGGAGGGGAAGAAGTCAGTAGGTGACGTGGATGACAGCACTGGAATAGAAAATGGGAAACTGGGGGAGCTAGTCGTGGTGGAGGGGGTGGAGAGTGACCATAGTGTTGGTAGTGGTGACGGTAACAGTGGGGGGAGTGGCGATGTGGCAACGCTGGCGGTAATGGAGATGTTGGCAGCTTGGGTGGTGGTGGGAAGGGTGGCAATGATAATAACAGTGAAGAATAACACGCTGAACTTACTGGTGGTGTTAGGGTAGTGACGGTCATTGTGGTGATGGTGGTGGTGACGGGGAAGGTGAGGACGCTAAAGGGGTGGCGGTGGCGTTGCAGGCGCTGGTGGCAGCGGCGGTCTTAAAGAAGGTAAGGGAGTTAGTGGCTGTGTTGGTGACAGTGATGGCAGGGGTGATGATGGAGGTAGTGATAATGGATAATAATAGTCGTGGTGGCAATGTCAGCGATAATAAAGGAGGAGATACTAAAGACAGTGATCGTGAGGTCGTAATGGAGATTGCCATGACGATAGTGAAGGGCACGGTGAGGGAGTTAATGCCGCTGGTGGTGGCAATGGTGGCAGCAGTGAGTGAAGGTGATGGTGGTGGTGGCCATCACTGTTTAATAAAAGGGAAGGTGAGGGAGGTTATGATGGTGACCATAGCTGCGATGGTGATGACGGCCTATGACGTGGTAATGGTGACACCTTAGTGAGAGTGAAAGGGAAGATGAGGAAGCTATGATGGGAGTAACAGCAGTAATGATGGCGGTAACAATGATCACGGTAGTGACAGAGATAATGGAAGTGGTGGCTATGGTGACAGTGATCTGAATGAGGAGGTGATGATTTGGGTCTTAAGTTATCTCCCAAAGGTCATGTGCTAAATTTGTTGTCAACCTATGGTGCTATTGTGGTCTAGTGGGAGGTCAGTAGTAGTGTGCACTCAAAGGTGATATTGGGACTCCAACCCCGCACCACACATGCTCTGCTTCCCAGATACCATGAGGTGAACAGGCTATCTCTGCCATGGGTTTTACACCATGTTGTTCTCACTTTCACGGGCTCAATGCTACACAGACTAAGGACATGGTCTGAGTTGTGAGCCTTTAAATTAGTGCATTAAAAATAAACCAAATGCTTTACAACCGGATGATAGGAAAGATGCCTTTAGGGTACCTCAGGAATCAGCAAGGCACCACCCATGTCAAGTCCAAAGACTTGTTTAAGAAGAGAGCTCCAGAACACTCTACACTCACAGGACTGGCTATGGAATCATTTCCCCGGGATTGGGATTCCCTCCACTGTGTTTAACCCATCATGTACACAGTGGACACCATGCTCATGATCTGAGATGACATGGCTATTTGTGGAGCCAGGATTGTACTTGGATATCAGTTTCGTGATATTGGTGTGTGGGGTGTGGGTACACAGATGTAACAGTTGTGGGGTCACAGAGGTTTCTACCAAAATTTCAAAGGAAAACTGGAAGGTCAGA
Source organism: Mesocricetus auratus (assembly GCF_017639785.1). Taxonomy (NCBI): domain Eukaryota; kingdom Metazoa; phylum Chordata; class Mammalia; order Rodentia; family Cricetidae; genus Mesocricetus; species Mesocricetus auratus. Next base: position 9,915,968 of record NW_024429270.1, read on the forward strand.
TAGCATGATAGGTTTGGAGTCCTTGAGGCATCCCTTGAGAAGATGGTCTACAAATCTGTGAGAATGAAGGTGAATCTCTAATAGAGATTCCAAAAAGTGAGATATTCCAGAAATGCAGAAATAGAGCCAGATCAAGGGAGATACCATAGAGACTGCAAACAGATAGGTCACAGGGACAGCTCCCTAAGCCCTTTGGATCTTGTACCCTAGATGCTAGAAATGGAACTATAAGATTCCATGTTTTCCATGCTAGATTTCCATCCTTCTTGAGCCCAATTCTTCCTTTTTCTCTTAGTTTTCTTTTATATTTTCTGTGATAAAATATTCCGACAAAAGCTATGTCAGGGAGAAAGGGTTTGTTTTGGCTCACAGTTCAAGGGTACAGTCCATCATGGAGAGGAAGTCAAGGCAGCAGGAGGTTAAAGCAGCTGGTTCTGTTACATCCACAATCAAGAACAAAACAATGGATGTTTACTCAACTCACTTTCTCTTCTGTGTACAGTCCTGGACCTCTGCCCAGGGAACAGTTTCACTCGCAACTGGTAGGTAGTCCCCTCGAAGTTAAAAACAAGGAAATCCCTCAAAGATATGCCCATGGGCTCTCCTGACCAAGACAGTCCCTCACAAGTGAGCCCAGAGGCTTGTCTCATGAGTGATTGCAGATTCAGTCAAGTTGGCAACTAACACTTTTCCCCTTATGAGGCAGGAATGTTTGTCCTGTACCATTGTGTCTTGTAGTGTGTAGCTTGGCCTTCATTTTTAAAGGCTCCAAGGCTTCCTTGAGTCCCAGAAGACACTTCTTGTGAGCAATGCAGGAAGTGTAGTTACAGCAGGGATTCTTGCAGATGGGTTAAATTCACAGTGTTGAGAGACAAACATGAACCCTTGGTAGTAAGAGCCAGAATGTTATCATTCGGGGCTGGCAAGATGGTTCAGCCGATGAGGGTACTCCTGTATTAGCCCGACAACTTGAATTCAAATGTGGCAGGGGAGAATATACACATGCCTGCCATCACATACATGCACACAAAACTTAATTGTTTGTTTTGCTTGCTTGCTTATGGCCCAGAAAGATGACTCAGTAGGCAATGGCATTTGTCATCAAGTCTGACAACCTGAGTTCAATCCTCAGGACCCACATGGTAGAAAGAAACAAACAACTTCCACAAATTGCCTCTGAGGTTGATGTATGTGCACACATGCGCGCACACACACACACACACACACACACACACACACATTAATTAATTAATTAAAACAGTATGTACTAATGTGTTCCCTAAAGACCATGTGCTAAAGGTTATAGTCCCAGTGAGGATGATGAAATATTTCAGAGTGAGGCCTAGGAGAAGAAAGCTAGATCATTTAGGGATGTTCCCTTGAAGGAGATCTGGGGACCCTGACCCCTCTTCTCTCTCTTTGCTTCCTGAATGTCATTAGTGAACTAATGTCCTCTGCCACATTCTTCTACTAAGATATACTGCCTTACCACAGGCCAAGGCACAGAGTCTCTGTCATCATGAGTGGTGGTGTCAGTGACTGTGACAGTGACAATGTCAGTTGTATTACTTTCACATTTCTTTCTTGTTTTTTCTTTTTCTTTATTCTTCTCTCATACAATACATCCTGACTACAGCCTTCTCTCCCCACCCCTCCCCGCCAAGATCCATTACGTTTCTATTTCCCTTCTGAGAAGAGCAGGCCTCCCAGTGATATCAACCAAACATGACATAAAGAGATGCAATAAGACTAGGCACAAACCTTTATATCAAGGCTAGAGGAGGCAGCCAGTAGGAGGAAACGGGTCCCACAAGCAAACACCCCCTCTCCCACTATTAGGAGTCCTACAAGAACACCAAAGTACACAACCATAGCATGTATACAGATGACCTAGTGCAGACCCATGCAGGGTCTGTAGTTGCCACGTCTGTCTCTGGGCCCATGTGAGCCCTGCTTAGTTGACTCTGTGAACCTTGTTGTCCTAGTGTCCTTGATCCCTCTGGCTCCTATAATCCTTCCTCCCCGTCTTCTGTGGGGTTCGCTGGGCTCTGCCTGGTGTGTTTGGCTGTGGGTCTCTGCATCTGCTCCCATCAGCTGCTGGATGATGCCTCTTTCCTGACTATGGGGATAAGCACTGATGTACGAGTATAGCAAAGTATCGTTAGGAATTTCATTGACTTTTTTTTGTCAGTAATGTTAATTCTACCCTAGGTCTCTGAAGTATCCAACTTCCAGATCCTGACCATCCAGGCAGTGTGTCTGGCATGGGTTCCTTCTGGTGACTTGGGCCTCAATTTGACCAGTCATTGGTTGGCCACTCCCGCAAGCTCTGAGCTGCCATTGCCCCAGCACATCTTTCAGGCAGGGCAGATTATGGGCCACAGGTTTTATGGCTGGGTTGGTGTAAATGTCCTACCACGGGGAGCCTAACCTGGTTACTGGAGATGGCCAGTTCAGGCTCCATATCCTCCATTACTAGGAAGGGCTTCCAGGAAATTTTCACTACACTAGGTTTCCATATCACCCCCTAAATGCCCACCCATTCCAGTTGTCTCTCTCTGTACTCTCTCCCTCCTTCCTTCCCTCCCCAACCTCATCCCTCTTGTTCTATACCTACCTGCCCCCAGTCCACCCACAAAATGTATTCCACTTCCCCTTCCCAGGGAGAGCCAGGTGCCCCCCCCCACAGACCTCTCCTCTTTATATGACTTCTCTGGGTCTGTGGATGATAGTGTGATTATCCTTTCCTTAATGCAACCCACAAGGAACATCTCAAAGGAGGGTTTACTCTGACTCACAGTATAAGAAAGGATAGAGTCCATCACATCAAGGAAGACATGATGGCTTAAGTGTGAGGAAGATGGTTACGATGTGTTCTCAAGTCAGGAAGCAGAGACTGAACAGGATGCAGGGCCATGCTGTAAAATCTCAAGACCCACCCTAATGATCCACTTCCTCCAGCAAGGCTCTACTTCCTTATATTTTTGGTTGGGATCCCAGCCTTTAATGACTGAGCCATCTCTCCAGGCCAAGGCTCTACTTCCTAAAGATTTACAGTCTTATAAAATGTTGCTACCAGCTGAGAACTAAGTGTCCAAATGCAGGAGCCCATGGGAGTCATCTCGCTTTCAAGCCGCACTATTAGTGAAAGGGATAAGGAGGGACGAGAGCTGCCCTAGTTAATGTTTTGCTGCTGTGAAGAGACACCATGGCCACAGCAACTCTTCAAAAGGAAGACATTTAATTGGGGCTGGCTTACAGTTCAGATGTTCAGTCCATTATCATCATGGTGGGAAGCCTGACAGCAGGAAGGCAGACGTGGTGCTGGAGAGGTAGCTGAGAGTTCTCCATCTGGATCTGCAGACAGCAGGGAGAGAGGGAGACAGAGAGAGAGAGAGAGAGAGAGAGAGAGAGAGAGAGGAGAGACTGGGCGTGGCTTGACTATTTGAAACCCCCAAGCCCACCCTAGTGGCATACTTCCCCCAAGACGTAGCTACATCTACTCCAAGAAGGCCACACTTGCTAACACCACTCCCTAAGCATTCAAATATGTGAGACCCTCTGGGGACCATTCCTAGTCAAACCACCACAAGAGTGGGGGCCGTTACAGAGATCACAGTGGTGATGTTAATCCATCGGTGGAGGTGGGTGTGGTGGTTGGTAAAGGAGGAGGTGGTGGTTGTGGTAATGATGGTGATGATAGAGACGGTAAGGAGATGGAGAAGGTGGTTAACAGTGGTGATTGGGGAAATGTGTGATAACGCTGGAGGCAGGTGATCCTGACGCAGGAGAGCAAAAGAGAGCAATGATGGCTGTGATGAAGATTCGTCTGTGGTAGAAGCAGCAGCGAACATCATGGCTCGTTTTCTCTCACACTTTGCTCTGCAGAGTAGAAATCACTAGGAAGTCCACCCTGTGCCAAGGCTGCGGGTTCAGGGCTAAGGGAATAATCAGCTAAAGCTGCATTCAAGGTTCCCACCTGAGAGGTCAGATGACAAAGCTCATCACCCAGGTCACAGTTTGCTAACCCTGGTCTTGGGCTCTGAGTCTCTAAAAAACAAAACAAAAAAACTTTTCATCAAGCATAGTTGTGCAAACCTGTCATCCCAGCATTCAAGAGACAGAAGCAGAAAGAGTAAGAGTTCAAGGCTAGCCTGAACTAACCGCCTATCATGAGGTGTTTGACCCAAGCTTGTCCTCTGGGGAGGCAGTGTCAGTGTCTGTAACTTCACTGTCCAATTCGAAAATATGACCCACACACAAGAGTCCATCTTCCAAGAGCTTGAAGACAATCCAAATGAGTGATGAATGCTCTCACCATATCAAATTGTTACCGACATCAAAAATCACCCGCTCTAATTCCAAGGATTGACCCTTACAGTGGGATTTCACACACAATGAGAGGTCGGTGAATTCAGCAGTTTAAGAGCAATCTGTGAGAAGAAAGCTTCTGACAGCATTGAAACGTCACCATGTCAGCCTCTTTGAATCCACACCCCAGCTATAATACGGAGCGGGTCAATGCACTGGAGGAAGAAATTCGTACATCCCTGCTATCCACGAGAGTGGCGAGCACATCTTTGCCCAGTGCTGTTTTCCTGGCACTCAGTCTAGGGCTGGGAGATGTTTATTCTTCCTCCAGTGCATGTATACCCACTCTCCACCCCAGCTCACAAACACAGGACCCACACACAAAATAAATAAAACAAGGCTTTGGCTGAATGTCTGACACTGTAGTCATAAGGCACATTGGATTTGGTGTTTTCAGAATAGATGTGTTGGTATATTGTTTATCCGTTTGTAACAGAGCCTCACTTTTAGCCCAGCCTGGCCTGGCGCTCACAGTGTAGACAGGGATGGCCTCAAGCTCATAAACCTTTGCCTGCCTTTGTCTCCAACCCTGGTTCGATATTTTTATTCTATAATAGCCAGATTAAGAACATTGCTTTGCATAAAAACATAGCACAAAATGGCAATTGTATATTTAGGGCCATTTTGGAAATTCTGTTCTAATTCAAAGATAAAATTCATTTAATTGCTTTTTAATGAAACTCAAGCCAACAACTCAAACAGAAATTTTAAAATCAACAATTCTGACACAACCTAATTCAAAGACACACTAATGTGACTCATACATGCTGAGTAATGATGGCAGGAGACTGTTAGTCTCTTTTACACACACCTTTAATCCCAGCACTCAGAAGGCAGATGCAAGTGAATCTCTGTGAACCTAATCTACATAATGAGGTCCAGAACAGCCAAGGCTACACAGTAACCATGTCTCAAAACTAAAGTAAAAATATTATATAAGGATATGTATCCATATATATAGACACAAAATTCCTATAAATATATATATATATCCTATAAGAATATAAAGGTCTTTTTTAAATCATGGTTTCTATAAGAGCAGAACACTTTGCATGCATAATAAAAAAACACTGTACCCTAAACAGTAGTCTCAAATATAAGCCAAGTGTCTGGGGTGTCACTCACTGGTGTTGTGTGATATGATGAAATACACAATGACCAGCACACATGTTGTGTGTGGAGAACCAAGGCAGCAGTGAAGTTTTGTGATGCTACATAGGCAAGTACTGCCAGAAAAACCATCACATGTTGGGTTATGAATTACTTTCTGGCCATTGTGCATCAAGAAATCAATCAGTATTGCCAAGTTTGCATAACTCCTATGTTTAGGCATATGACCTCACATGAAGTTGGGGGCCACAGTTTAAAACACTGAGACTTAGAGAAACAGCTCGTGTCAGACAAAGAACCCCACAAACGATGGGGGTGGGAGCATTCTGGTGACAGAGAAACAGGCTGAAGAGGACCTTCCGTGGGAGGACACAGTCTGGAAAGGGCACCAGCATTGCCTCCCTGACTCCAGCTGAAGGAAACAGGTGGAGTCATCTGGGACGGATTTGCTAACAGCCCCACTCACAGTCAGCTGACTGGGCACCTGGCTGGGCAGGATTCCCAGAATGGCTTTTCTCCGGGTGACGTAAATACCTCCTCCTGACCAGGCACAAGGAAAGATGCACATCTAGAGTTACACAGTAAGCCCGTGTCATAGAGGGAAATGCCATTAGCCCAATTATGGCTTTCCCAATGGGATAACTGGCCATGAATCATTCTCCGAGAATGGCTAGTCTTGAGGCCGATCTGAAGGATGATTCAGGAAAGGCTACCAGAAAGTGGCGGGCAATGCCGAGCAGGACCAGCTTCAGAGGGGTGACTGATGGTCTGTGTCTTGTGATGACGGAACCTACTTGGTACCCAGCGTGGGGCTAGAGGAGTACAGGAACCACATGTGATCCCCGCCCTCATTAAAACAAGAGTATGCAGGAGACACAAACACGGGACTCCAAGGATCCTCTCGGGACTCCAGAGACACACGCTGAAGGAAGTGCATGCTTATCGAGGCCAAAGTCTGGAGCTGTTGTTTATAAACCTGGATGGACAATGGAAGCCAGCTGCAAGCAGCCTGCCAGGGCAGGGCAGCTCTTGGCATTGAGATATTCCATGCAGACACAATGATGGTAGGAAGGGGGAGGGGCAAAACCCATAACCCCAGTTCAGTGCTGAGAAAAACAGAGAAATTCACGCAGAAGGGTATCCAGTGAGAGTCCTGGCCAGCACTCCTCCGAAGTGTCAAGGTCACCAAAAATAATAAAATTCTCAGAAACTCTCACAACCAAAAAAAGCTGCGAAAACATGACAGCTAATGCTGTATGGTGTCCTGAAAGGCACCTTGGGTCTGGGGTTGGGGGTGGTACGACGGATGCACGTGGATAGTAGGTAAAAGCAAGGAACTCTGTTTGAGCTACCTACGTGGGTCAATACACTTCACCTGTTTTGGCCCGCTCATTGTAACAAGGGACCACACTAATGTGAGGTGTGGTGCTGAGGTGAAGCGGGCCGGTGCACAGGAACTCAGTGCGCTGGTGTCTATTTAAATAAAATGGATCAAGCATGATGGTGCATGCTACAATTCTTGTACTCTGGAGACTGGGGCAAGAAGATGGAGAGTTCAATGACAGCCTGGGTTATACAGCCAAAGAGAAGGGAGGGAGGGAGGGAGGGAGGGAGGGAGGGAGGGAGGGAGGGAGGGAGGGAGGCAGGCAAGGAGGGAGGGAGGGAGGGAGGGAGGCAGGCAAGGAGGGAGGGAGGGAGGGAGGCAGGCAAGGAGGGAGGCAGGGAGGCAGGGAGGGAGGGAGGGAGGCAGGGAGGGAGGGAAAGAAGGAAGCGAGGAAGATGAGAGGGGCTGGAAGGGAGGGGAAGGGAAGAGAAGGGAAAGGACTAAAGTATAGATTGGAGAGAAGGCTGCCTCTGGAATCTACACTGTTCCAGTTCATTTCCAAGTTGATTTGCTTCCACTCCACTCCTTTCACAAAAAAGGTTCTGATTAAGACCAGTGTGTCAGTTAACCTGGGCCTTGAACAAGGCGTCAAACTGTCCCCCTCCTTCTTCCCCTATTGTCCCCACATGCCACAGAGTACAGAGCTGATACATGGCTTCTTGCCCCCGGCTAGCTGTTAAGTATCTGTCCTGCCCATTGGGCCCGCCTGCCCCTTGCACACCACACTCCCTGCTCCAGCATCTCTGATAGTCCTAGGTGCTGCTTACCTCACTCTTCCGACGCCTGCCTGTGTGAGGGGAAAAATGCCCCTCTGCAATCTTCCCTTTCACTTTCCAGAGTCTTCTCTGTGCTCTGCCACCTGGTTTTGTAGCCTTCCACCCAGCTGTCACCTCCTCACTAATTGCTACAATTAGTGAACAGCTGCTAAACTCTAGGGACACTTTCTAGACCTCAGGGGATTGGTCCGCATCCTTCTGGAATCTCCTTCTCCCCTGAGGCTAACCTTCTCGACTTCCTGGCCACTCTCTGCTCTCCTCCCACCTTAACAAATCTTTACTGGACAACTGCACACAACGGCATTGCTCCATCTGACCCCCAAGTGCTGCCTGCCTTCCTGAGATGTCAGCCTCCCACTATGTCTCAGTTCCGAGAGCCAGAATTGGGCCTGTGGTGTCTATGGGTCCCCTAGCATGCTTGATACCTAGGATACCTTGTGGGCATCCAATTTCTGTTTTTCAAGTGGAATTCTAGGTTTTTTTTCTCATTCCAGCCTTCTAGAAAAGTGCTATTTTGAACTCATGAAATATTATAACCTTACAGACTTAATATCCTCTAGTTGCAAAACTGGAATATTCATCACTCAAACTTTCTAATATCTTTTGGCTTGTGGTTCTATCATGACCAATCACTGTGATTTACCTCAGTAGTGTCCAGTGCAATGTGCTTGGCATATACTGGTTTCCCTTAAGATGCTAATAACAGGTGTTATAAAGAAAACGAGCTCAGTGGTCCAAGAAGTGCAGGATACCCCGAGTTAAACAAAGCTCACTGGGGTTCTGTTCTGCAGATTAGACACCGCAAATAGCCAAGAAGAGAATATTTCATGCATCATTCCAGAAGCAAATTTACTGGGACCAATGCTTGCTGTGTTGATATATGTCTGACAACTGGCTTTGAGGGGAAAGTGCCGATGTGTAGAACTTGCCAATTTCTGTAGTGTAAATACTCAGCCGTCAAGCTGGTGGTATGTATCCCTGAAGGCAGAGTTAGTACAAGATGTACATGGCCATACCCCATTTAGTGTCACCACTATGCTCACACAGAAGACACAATAACCCCAAGAAGGCGGTTAAATGCGGTAACACAGAAACGTGAATTCTGAGTGTCTGTAATCTTTGCTTCTAATATGTTTTTATCAGTTACATTTCTGTTGCTGCTACAAAACACTTGGCAAAAGCAGTATCTAGAAGGGAGGGCTTAATCGGGCTCAGGGTTTGAAGGTACCGTCCATCATGGCAGAGAGGAGGGGCAGCAGCATCCTGCAGCTGCTTCATTTACTATCATTTACTCTCTCCTTTATATCCAGTTCGGTACCCAGTTCCTAGGGTGATGATGCCTCTATTCAGTGTGGACCTTCCCACTTCTGTTATTGCTTTCTAGGAAACCGTAACAGTCGTCGCATCCGGAGGGTTGACAAACCATTCGTAATAATTATTTCATCGTATGTTCAGATGATTTAATTTCATATGGCTGCGTTTAACAGTCAGATCACAGACTTTCCCCAATTCTAGTCAAGTCTGCCAATCCATGCTGATGTCAGCCAGCTCCAGTGTGTCACTGCCATGTATCCTGTTTTCACATGGGACAACAAAAGAAGCCAAGGTTTCCTGGCACTCATTTCCAAATGGTCTGCTCTACTCACTAGTGCAAATCAACCTTATAAATTCAATTAGCTCCATTTTACAGATGAGATAGTAACAATATAAGAGACAATGGCCTCTTTTATTCTCCAGTTGCAAGTGCCTTACTGGGCTCCAGGAACCATTCTAGGCATTGAACACAGCTAAGAAATGCTCATCACTGTTTGCGGTGGCCTGGTAAAGAAGGACTCACTGGTGACCAGTCAAAAAGCTCCTGTTTGAAAACCTCAGTGTCACAATGAGGATCTCTACACAGCACTACACGTAGGATATTATGCACACGCATGCACTCAGGCCCACAGACACCCCCACATGCATGCACACACACAAACGTGCACAACTGTGTGTGCACACACTCACGCATTCAAGTAGCCATAATTCCCGTTCCTAGCTCATGTTGTCTGCTCTTTCCCAGATCAAGTCCAGCGTGAACCGTAAGAATGCCAAGTATGTCCTCGAAGGAAAGTTTGCTGGCACCATCTTCCGGGTCAATTCTGACACAGGAGATGTGTATGCCTTTGAGAGGTTAGACCGGGAAAAGGTCCCTGAGTACCTCCTTACTGCTCTCATTGTGGACAAGGAGACCAACGTAAACCTGGAGCCATCTTCCAGCTTCACTGTCAAGGTTCACGATATAAACGACAACTGGCCTGTGTTTACACGCCAGGTATTCAATGCATCTGTGCCAGAGATGTCATCTGTGGGTATGTTTGCCCTCTCTCCTCCTCCTCACCTCTCACATCCGTCACCTCACTGCCTAGGGTCAGGCTCCAGTAAGCTCAAGGAAGTAGTTGTAATGCTGTGTTGCCTCTTGACATGATTTCAAAGTTGATCCCTAAAGGCTAACCTCTGACCTACTCCCACGCTAAGCCCTGTCCCTAATCACAGAAGGGTTCTGATCCTAATAATGTGCTAGGCACTGACTGTCCTTACAGTCTGGGCCCTGACCCTGACCCCAGAGTGTGTCAACACTCTAGAAATAGGCTTAGGAGTTGCTAGCCTGTCCTCATCCTGCTTCCGGAGATACAGGAAGAGAGTGTCCAGGATCTGTGTTCAGGGCCCGGGGGTTGGACCTTTTTGAAGGAATCCTAGAACTCCAAAGGCTGAGAAATGTGGTCCCCACCCTCTGGAGGCTTTCCAATACCCTTCCCTGTCCCGTACTTTCTCATCTTAAGAAGAGGTAAAGCCATTAGGAACCCTAAGTTTCTCTCTCAAACCCAAACATCTCCTCCTCTTCATTTCTCCCACAAATCCACAAACCACCTGTTCTCTTTGCATCCTTCCTGGTTCATCTGGCTGGACCTACCATTGCTGGCACTTCCCCTCACAATGGCCCCTCGGGCACAAAGCAAACCTTCTCCCTCAGCTTGGGTGGTAAGAACAGCAGAACCCCATCTACTCCCACCAGGGAATGCAGTAAAAGCCATTCATGAGCAGATACGCCAGAACTCGTCTCTCTCCACAGGGACTTCCGTCATCCGTGTGACAGCAGTGGATGCAGATGACCCCACTGTGGCGGGCCATGCCACTGTCATGTACCAGATCCTACAAGGAAATGAGCACTTCATCATTGATAATTCTGGTCTGTATGAGTAACCCTTTTGGGTGGGTACCCTATTTGTAGGGGTTTGGGACATGAATATTGCAGGACGTCTAACCTGACAGGTGTCAACACTGATCCAGGGGAGGAATACATAATATACATAAAAGCATGTTGAGGCAAGTCAGGGGAGGAAGCAAACAGGTGCTCGAGGAATGCACCGAAGAAAATAGGGGTCTTTTCACCCAAGCAGAGATCAGAACTCAACAAAAATGCTGGTTAGAAGGTCTTTGTACATGTCCAGAGACATCGGGTTTGAACCCTGCACTGCTACTCAGTTTTACAGTCCTTGGCAAGTCAACTAACGCCTATGATCCTTACTTCCTTTGTCCAGAAGCTAGGACTGTCCATAGCCCTTTGTGCAGTAGCTATGAAATTCGAATTAGATTATGCACAGACACAGCCATGCCACATAATTTTTTGTGCCTTGTTAAAAGGGAAACTTTAGACCAATTAAATTTTATCAAGTTTAATTTTGCAAAGAATAGTTCACAAATTGGGACACCCCAGAAGCCAAACAAATTCAGAGAAACCCCATGGCTGCCGCATAGTTGGTTGGTATTTATAGTACAGAAAAAAAAAGTCCTGCAGTCTAGAAAGATCTCAGTTGGTTACAGCTGGGGTGTCTGCCTTATTTGAACAGCTTTGAACAGGTGGCAGCCTATGATTAACTGGAGCACAGCTGCTGGGATTGGCTGAGCAAACTCCTAAGTTAGGGGTTTAGTTTATTTACACATTACTAGGTTGCAGATCATCACAGAAAGATTCGAGTCTGCAAAGTACAGAAGGTTTCTCAGGCCAGATTTGGTTCAGTTCAACACATTTGAAAAACTAAGTATTGAGTCTTGGAAGCAAGAAAGAAGGCCAGTTAGTCAAACTAGGCATACTGTCTTCAAATACGTAATGCAACTGATAGTTCTATGTGCACCGAGATAGACATCACTAATCCATCACAGCTCTCTCAGCACAAAAACTGTAACCACTTCTACATATGTCAAGACAGACATCATTAATCAATTACAGCACCCTCAGTACTAAAACATGGTACAGTCAACCACATCTATTTGAACCAAGGCAGACATCACTTATCCGTCATAGCATGCTCACTCTGAGCCTGAAACTGGCATTATGGTATTTCTCAACAGAAGGCTCTCTCTGGCTCAGAACCATATTGGACCACACCTTTGGCCAGCTTTTACCCATACAAGGCAAGGTCTGGAGGTAGGGGGCTGTAGCCCTGAGGGTCTCAATCCCAGACATGTAGTGGAGTCACCTATGTCTTTTCTAGGGAGGATGTGAGCACCCACATTTTCTCAAGACTCCTCAGATAACACAGTTCCTGTTGGGACACTTTTTTTCAGGACTCATTTTAACAAAGGACAAAAACTTGGACAGAGAGACGCAGGCTGAATACAAAGTCGTGGTTGAAGCACGAGATGCCCAGGGTCTTCGGGGAGAGTCAGGCACAGCCACTGTGATAATCAAACTGGAAGACATCAATGACAACTTCCCCATCTTTACTCAGTGTAAGCCTCTCCCATAGAGCCTTAAGCAAACAGGGGCTGGGACAATCCAGACTCAGTGATTTGGAGGGTCCCACAGGGGTACCCCAAACCTCTTTACATCCCGGAGTGCTTCTGAAGCAGGAATATGGAGACTCTACACCATCCTTATACATTGCTCCCAGGGTCACCCAATCGTCCATTGACGGGTCCCTTCTCAGACCAGACAAAAATCACACCTTTGCTGATGCCACTTTGAGGTAAAGGTGATGTCACCCAGATCCCATAGGCTTGGCAAACATGGCCTCTGAGATTGAGGCCCAGTTATAAAATTCTAGAAAAGAGGGGTACAACCAAAGCCTGGCATAAACCTACCCACAAACTGATTTTCCCATAAAACAGCCTGTCAAGAGCTTTTCTTGTGTCCCAGGTGACATTGGGCAGGAGAAGTAAGTGGGGCACCCTCTAGCTCTGCTGTAATTCTGGCCTCAGTTGCTCCCCAAATTATCTAATTCTGAAGTAGTGTTGTTGTGTATGGCATAAACTTCCTGAAGGCAAGATTTGTCTTTCTTGTCTATTGATGTTCCAAAGTACAGAATGAGTTTAGTAACTACTTGGTGGACTGACAGAAGGATGGTCCCTTGCCTTGGGACCCAGAATCCCATGGTCATAAGTTTCTTGCCTGTTTTCTGTAACAAAATGTTGTATGATACCCAGATAAGGCAGCACATTCCTGTGGCCCCAACAACAAGAGATAGAGGCAAGGAAATTACAAGTTCAAATCTAGCCTGGGCTACAGAGAAAGCCTCTATCTCTAAAGTCCAAAGGGTAGAGGTGTGATTCAGTGGTAGAGTGTTTGCTTAGTCTAGGTAAGACTGTTGGTTCAATTTCTATCACTGTGTGTGTGTGTATGTGTGTGTGAGTGTGTGTGTGTGTGTGTGTCAATATGAAGGGACAATTGTCTTATCTGTCTCATTAACTCTTTGTGATACTCTATGCTTATCAGCCACATACACATTTACGGTGCCTGAAGACATCCGTGTGGGCAGCCCCTTGGGCTTTCTGTCAGTTGAGGACCCAGATGAGCCTCAGAATCGAATGACCAAGTACAGCATCATGCAGGGCGAGTACAGGGACACCTTCACCATCGAGACAGACCCCAACCGTAATGAAGGTATCATCAAGCCTACAAAGGTATGTAGACCTGCAGTTCTGAACCCATTCGTGGGCTGTGGAGTTTGGCATCCAAAGGACACACTCAGGGACTGCTTCTGAGCCACAGGCCATTGAAGGAGAATGTTCTTGTACAGCTTGGAGCCAGTCATGTGCTCACAGAGACTCTAATCCAATGTCTCAGGCTGAGTTGTTCCAGAAATAGACCAGGGGTAAGGCTTTGGGAATCAAGTGTTTATTTGGGAAGTAATCCCTGGAAGCCTCAGGAGCAGTGACAAGTGGCAAGAAGGTAGCTCCTCCTGAGATCACTGATGAGCAGGTTACAAGTGGGGCTCAGTCCCATGGGGGCAACATTGAGCACACCTCAGAGCTGCAGCAGGAAAGTCAGGCGCTGGGGTAGGCAGCCACAAACCCTGCAGTGCAGGCAGAGAGCACTTGTTCTAGTACTATTTCTGTTGTTATGATAAAGTAACCTTGACCAGAAGCAACTTTGGAAAAGGGTGTATTTGGCTTACAATTCGAAGTTGAGTCCATTGTTAAAGGGGAGTCACAGTGGTAAGAGCTGGTCACCATAACAGTCAAAAGCAGAGAGAAATGAATGCACTCAGAGTTCCTGTCTGTGGCTTCAGCTGTTTGCGAGCTTTCTCCTCTCACACAATTCAAGACCAGGCCTAGGGAGTGGTATAGCCCACAGTGGGCTAATTCATTCTATTCTAATTAACAGTCAAGAAACTCCCGCCCCCACACAAGCCCACAGGCAATTTGTCAGTTGAGGTTCCCTTTTCAGGTTATATGGAAAATATGATTCCAGGTTAGATGAAAACTTGACATTTGATACTTAACAGCACAGTGCCCCCCCAACATCAGAATCTCCCAATAAATATGTAAAGAACGTGTACCAGAAGGCACAAATGGCCATGGACAGTAGCTACTGCTGGCAGCAAGCAAAGTCAGACTGACTGAATTCAGAAGAGGGAGGAGAGGAGCTTTCATGTTTCTGGAATGTTCGGGTAGAGGACTGGGAACACATGCCCAGCCACCAGAGTTCACAAAGCTCTCAAACAGTCAGAAAGATAGATATACAACAACCAAAAAATGTAGCTGGCCATGTTCAGGGCTGCGCAACAATGCCAGACAAGAAGCTGTTGCCTCTATCCAGAGCCGGTTCTGAGAGGGCTATATCATACTACCTACCTTCCCAGAAAACTCCTATTCATTCCTCAAGAAAAATAGGAAGAAATTTGCTAGGCAGACAAAGGAGAAGCCTCTTAAGCAAAATCATGAAAGGTACTCCCTTGAACAGAACCACTAAGCTATGATCCCTTTGAGAGGGGACTGGGTGTGTGTGTGTGTGTGTGTGTGTGTGTGTTCTTAATGCTTAGAACAGGGTGGGGTACGGAGGTGGAGCCAGGAAAATGAAACACACTAAAGACAGTCATCATACTTGCCACCCATGCAGCCCCTGGACTATGAGCTCATCCAGCAGTACACATTCTACATTGAGGCCATGGACCCCACTATCCGACTCGGATACCTGAGCAGCACTGCAGGCAAAAACAAAGCCAAGATCACCATCAACGTCTTGGATGTAGATGAGCCCCCTGTCTTCCAGCGACACTTCTATCACTTCCAGCTGCCAGAAAACCAGAAGAAACCTCGGATAGGCACTGTGCTGGCCAGAGACCCAGACAAGGCTCAGCGCACCATTGGGTAAAGTGGTGGTGGGCATGAAGCGATACTGGTATAATGATCCTGGCATGGGCATTCTTATGTCTGGTGGTCTGAGACCAAGGCTCAGAGAAGGACTCTGGCTTCTCCCCACACCTTCATGAAAAATGCAGACTGGTCCTGGTTCTTTTCACGTACATCCTTGTTCTGCCAGCTCTTATTATGCCCATCTTGTCTGGTCCAGGCCATCCTCTGTTCTTTGAAGGACTTTGGACCATGACTCACACAGGTCCTATCTAATGAGGCCTGAGAGTCAAGAGAGCAATCATCCATTAGCAATGGCATATCTGAAACCCTGTCACCAAAAATTGTTAAGAAATTTGTCTCCCAAAACACAAGGCCAGGAGTGTTGCTTTCACTTGGTGGAACTACCATGTCTCTAGAGAAATCTGTGGTAGTTCCTGTTCCCACTGAGTTCGTGGGTGGGCTCAGAGTATATGCTCCTTTATGACCACTCAAATGCACAGATACACTGATGCTGAATTTGTTGTTATTGTTTGTATGTTTGCTGTGGATTGTGTCCTGCACATTTCATCGATACTTGTTCCTCATTCATTTTCCATGGCTATAACTTCATACCATGGGCTGGATAATTTATGAACATCAGAGATCTGTTTATCTTAAGGATCTATAGGCTTGGAAATCCAAAAACATGGTGCCAGCACCTGATTGCCATTTAATGGGGTCTTTCTTTCTGCAAGATGGTGAGACATAATGAGCTTGCCATAGTCCGTCTTTCTTTACCTTCTAATCCACCATGAGAACCCTACCCTCATAACCTAATATAATCCTTATTACCTCCCAAAAGCTGTATCTCCAAATGCCACAAATACATGGATTGGTGGATACAGTTTCTAACGTGAACTTTGGAGGGTGTGGAATGATCAATCCAAACCAATGTCCTTGATCATCTGCTCTAACTACATGTTCCTCCTCTAGCCTCTGGGACAAAAGGAATATATAGATCTTCTCGGACTTCTTGGAGTCACATAGTATTTGATAGTTAGCATGAATTGAATCCAATCTTATTTTACCCCACACTTGTCAGTCCTGATGACTAATTATTGCTTTCCCACTGCTTTTTACATATTTAGGTTTTCTCACATAGACTTGACTCTTCCTCAGAATTCCCCACTCTACATATTCTATGGCATTCTGCTTTAGCAGAACAGCTTTCTGCTGAACTTTAACCTGTCTAACATACCCTTCTCTCCTTGTTTTTTATCCAATCTTAAAGGACCATTCTTACATATGAACATTTTTTTGCTTCTTTTATGTAGCCCAGGCTGGCCTTGAATTGCAATAATCCTCCTATCTCTGCCTCTTGAATACTGGAGTTATAGGGTATATGTCACTATACCTGGCTTCACATAAATTTTAATATATAATCTTAAAATACTTATATCCCAGTGAGTTATTTTTTTATTTTATTACACTTTATTTATTCTGTGTGATAGGGCTGGTGAACACCACAGCACAAATGTGGAGGCCAGGGATAACTTAGGGGAGTCAGTTCAGCTCTCTCTTGTACCACGTGGGTACCAGAGATTACAACTCAGGCCATCAGACTTGGTCATAGGTACCTTTGCCCACTGAGCCATTTTGATGACCCAAGAATTGATTTCATATATCATCTTTGGAAATCTGATTTTTTTTAAAGTTATGTAGTTGATCTGGGGTTTTACAAGATCTCTACCCATTGAGCCACATCCCCAAACTCTTTTACTTTCTTTCTTTTTCATTTTCAGACTGGGTCCCACTAAGTTGCGCCATCTAGCTATGAACTCATTCTATAGCCCAGGAGGCCCTTGGAATTCTGCCTCAACTTCCTAGAATTGTAGGCTTGCCTCTCCAGGTCTAGCTGTATTCGTTTTCTTGTTGAGAACAAAGCAAGCCTCTCTGGGTTTGGTACATCTCATGCATCTAGGGACCACTGTTTCACTGTCATTCTGTTCAACATGGTTTGTAATTATAGTCTTGGCTGTTTCTTTGACTGAAGACTTTGAGATCTTTCCTTGGTATTGTTTTATTTTGTTTTTCTTTTACTAGGTGGTGGAGGAATTGGAGGGTAGTGGTATAATATGTTCTGTGATATAACACAGCTGTGTTATGCCCATTTTTCTGAAATATCAATAGCTTTTTATGCAATTTAATTTTTTGTCCTTTTAACTAAGATTTACCACTATATTATTACCTTTGTTATGTTCTCTAACTCTTTTTCCAGTGCAAGGGATAGAAGCCAGGGTCTGTGCATGCTAAGCCATTGCTCCACGGCTGAGCTCAGGACCTGTAATTTTGCAACCATGTGAAATTAGTCAATCTGTTCTGCTTACCCTTTCGGCCCTCAGTGCCATGCCATGATGTTAAGTTTGCCTATCCTGTTTACATGTTATATCTGTTGGATAAACTCTCCAACTTTCACTTCTGACTTTTCTAGATTATTCGGCACAGAGCTGTGTCTTGGAAGGAGCCTGCAGTGAGCCTGGCTTTGTGATCTCAACAGAAATGCTTTGCCTTCTTCCTGCTTCATGTTTGCATCATCCATGCTGTGTCTGCTCTTATCTTCTCTACTGCTCGTCTCTCACTTCCTGTTTCTCAAGTGGAACAGGTTTCCTCTTGCTCCTCATCTTTGCTGTCTCCTTTCTTTATTCGTAAATGTTTTCTAGTTAAACGCATCACACACACATGCACCAATAACTTCATCTCATTTCCTTCCAAACCAGGTTCCTGTTTTTGATTGAGAAATCTCTTAAAGTTTTCGAAACAACTTTTTTTTTGTAGGAACAGGACACTTTTTTATGAATTATGTATTCCCTAAGTTCTTATATATTTACAAAGTGTGTGTGTGTGTGTGTGTGTGTGTGTAAAATCACGTTGCCTTCCTGTTTTAATGGCACTTGGATGTACTTGTGTAATCTTTAGATCATAGACACTTCTCTTCAAAGGTCCCACCAATGTGTTCTAGCATTCACCTTTGTGGGAACATCTGGAGGAGTCTGATTTCCCTTACATTCCTGGGACACTCAAAGGACTATCAGCACATGCCTAACTATTGCTTTATTTTTTAGTTATGCCCAAATATTGATTACATTGCCATAGACTTAAGCCTTCTTCTTATCAGAAAAATTCTATTATTATATTTTGTATTATTTCTTCTGTTTTATTTGTCATGGTTTCTCAGTACAATCAACTATCTTCACACACACACAGCATTTTCCTGGTTTATTGAGAACTCCTCAGATTTTCACTTCATGTGTTTTCATCTGGTTTTTATTTCTTCCAGCTCTTGTTTTTGTTTGTTTCTTCCTGGCCTTTGCTCACCTGTTTTCACACACACACACACACACACACACACACACACACACACACACACACCACACTCCATACGGAGTGCAATTGATTTTAGAGTCACCCACTTCGTTTGATTTGCATCTGGGTGGGGTCTCAGGTACCCCATCCAGTTATAAGATAACCATTCAGGTCACGCATTGTTGTTCTGTTCATGTATACATGTATAGGCCCACTCTCACTGGAAGTACAGTGCACATTGGGAAGGGGTGGGAGAAGGACGAAAGGGATGAGTCCTGAAGTGCCTTCTGTGTCATGCTGAGGACTTTGGAATCAGCAAGAACAAGGAAATCCATGAACCTCTTTCTCTTGGACAGATACTCCATCCGTAAGACCAGTGACAGAGGGCTATTCTTTGGAATAACCAAACAGGGGGACATCTATAATGAGAAAGAACTGGACAGAGAAACCCACGCCTGGTATAACCTGACTGTGGAAGCCAATGAACTGGATTCTAGAGGTGAGTCCCTTCATCTTCCAGGTCATCCTTTCAAGACGGACAATGAGCCTCTAACGGCATTACAAGTTCGCAGGGAAGTGCTTCTCTGGCTGGATATGTTGAACTTCCATTTCTGAAAGTGCCCCTTGGACCAACATCATATAGAGCACCCACAACCTTGTTGGGAGTACAGAATAATAGGGTACCACTCTAGACAGATTGAGAACCTCACCTACAGCATAGCTTAAGAAGCACTGTGATAAAAGCAGGCTGTTCAGATGTCTCTGTGATGAGACTCACCGAAGGCACATGCTACTCAGTTTCTAAAGGTTTGGTCCTGAGAACAGAGATAGGGCAGTGGCTGTGCCTGTACCAAATGCTGCATGGTTCTTAGTGTTAAACACACTTAGCAAACACTCCTTTGTGTGTGGAAAGTTATAGCTGCATCAGTTAATAAGAAGCAGTTCTCAACTAGAGATTGTAAGGTATAAATTGTGACAGATGCCATGGGAGTTGTGACAATCACCCAGAAAAGAAGGGTTCACTTTCCCTCTGCACCCAGGTCCCGTGGGGGTTCCTGAGAGGGGCCAATGTTATTTAAATGAGCATGTGATTATTTGTACAGTTGTATTATTTTAATCAATTGTGTTTGCTTGACTTACTAATTTAATTACAACCTCTTAAGATGCACTGAGGCTGTTTAGCTCTTGGATTCTTATAAGCAAACTTGTTCACATATGAAGGTCTACCACCTTGTCCTCCTCCATGTTCCTTCCATCCATGACACAATCCTTGGTCTTTCCTTCTGCAAAAAAGTGGCCTCCACCCCAGGTCCCCAGGACAATCCATCCAAACATCTTCCGGCTCCAAAGGCCAGCATCAGCTGGGCCCATGGTGGTGACAAGCTGTTTCTCCTGCAGGTAACCCTGTAGGCAAAGAATCCATCGTGCAGGTTTATATTGAAGTTTTGGATGAGAATGACAACCCCCCGGAATTTGCCCAGCCCTATGAGCCTAAAGTGTGTGAGAATGCTGCTCAGGGCAAGGTGAGTTGGCCTCAAGTGGGGGAGGTAGGGGAGGGCAGTGTGTTTTCAGACAGAGGGCTGAAGAGCAAACCTTCCTGCTCTCCGAGAGTTCCTTAAGTTTAAAGTAACTATATAACAGCCTGAATAAAATGCTATTCACATTTACCGGTGGAGAAATGGAACCCCTAGAATTTTCTGAAGAATAGGTCAGGGATAAGTGGGTGCAGGATGGTAGTAGACAAAGTGGCATTGGGAAGACCATTCAAGATGATAGTGCTTCAGGTGACAGGCAGCCACGGTCACGTCTAAACCCATCCTTGAACCCCGGGATACCACCCCCAAACCACTCTGATCATTTCCCATCTCTCACATTGCAGGTGGTGGTACAGATCTCTGCAACAGACAAGGATGTAATGCCACCAAACACAAAGTTCAAGTTTGCCCTGAAGACTGAGGACAGCAACTTCACCCTCATAAATAACCACGGTGAGCAGTAGAGCAGTTGGTTGGCTCGTAAAAGGTCAGAGGTGTCAGTTGAGAGCCTCGAAGCACTGGATCAAGGACTGGACCAACACGGGGTGACAGGTCTCCACAGGGTCTTTCATGCTATGGGCTATTTTGTACAACTCTCACCACATACGTTGTACAGCTGGTCTGCATGGTGGTCAACGCCACCAGTCCAGGCTTGGTGGTTCACAAGGCATAGGTGTAGGGCTAGCATTACCCTGAAAAGGCTTCTCTGACAAGGAACACAACATGGATGCAGGGATGCAGGCAACCAGATCCATCCAAACCATTTGAAGGCCCCTTCTAATACTTGAATCTCAGTCTCAACAAAACTACAAATTTCCATATCATTCTAAAAAGCCCAAACTGGAAACAGGAAGTCATGAATCCCAACAAGGCAATGTGTTTTGTTGCAGTTCAGCCAGAACCATAAAGCAGTCTCCGAACCAATCACAGCATATCAGAGCACATCCGCTCAGTCAATCAAAGCCCAGAGAGTCTTGTGAGGTTAGTTGTGCTCAGTTAGAGCTCTGGTGAAGATGCATGCATTAGAGCTATGGTCATGGGCTGCTTTAATTTCATCTGAAAGTGACCCGGTTTCCATGGCCTCCGCAACTGCCTAAGATAAATAGACACCTTTAGGTGGGACTGTAACAACTATTCACTCAAACATGGAGGAAATCTCCCTGTCCTTGATTGATGGTGCTGTGAGGGCCCCTTACTGAAACAGTCCATTGTCACCTTTGGAGAAGACTAGCGAAGAGGGTCCCTGAGAGTGAGGGGCATGTTCAAGGGATCAGTCAAGGACCCATCAAGTAAGCTGAATACCATAGCCCACAAACAAGGGAGTTAGCCGGGCTGTGCTGACAGTTAGTGACACAATTCAACATTCAGAAAAAAGCATTGTAAAAATACCTGTCACCCCATTCCCAGCGTGTACCTCAAATGAACTAAGTAGAATTGGGGGTCCTAAAACAGAATGGAACATTTAGGAGCCACCCCAAACACACATCTTACATGCAACAGGAGGCAAGTCGTTGGTCTCAGAGACATTTGCATATAAATGCCCTGCGTATCAGAGTCTCTTGTTTCAATCCATCACATGTCAGTGCCCTGTCATTTGTTTTCCATTATAATAGCCTTAAAACTGAAATGCAGTTAGGAATAGTGAGATGAAAGTGTCTTCCAATTTAAATTCTTGGCTTTTGGCTGGTTTTGTATGTGCCCATCTTGTATGGCTAAGTAAATCCTCTGACCATTGGTATTATAACCTCCCAGAAACATACAAAAGGCAGACCATCTGTCCTTCTACAGCAGCAGTAGCAACAGCAGCAGCAGCAGCAGTGTGTGTGTGTGTGTGTGTGTGTGTGTGTGTGTGTGTGTGTGTGTGTGTAAGGAGAGGTCTGAAAATCAGGATGCTCAAAAAGCTCCGAGAGGATGCTTCCGTACAGCAAACCAATGATTGGCTCTGGGGATGGGGGCTATTGGCACAGAAGCTGGTTCTCGGTTGTAGATTGCTCAGGGACACCTTCTCCCAATGGCAAATGTCAGTGCCACTGGGCACCTAGGCTTGTGTTTACAGTTATAAACCTCCTTTGCACTGATTCCGAGGTAGCACAAAGATGTTAACCCAGTGCTCAAAGAGAAAGCATTCTTTTCCCACCTGTGTGTGGAAGCTTGAAACAATAGAGTGATGAACTGAGCCCAAGAGAAGAGGCCCTGTTGTTGAACTGGGTTGGAGAAGGGGCCAGGTGTACCCACTGAAACAGACAGTACAGATGGAGTTTTGTATTCTGACTGAGCCACTCTTTCAGGCTGGGTCAAAGCAGCTGCTCAAACAACATCCTTTGCAAAGGGACAGGCCTATGCTCAAGGGGCAGAAACAACAGGCAGGGAGCAATGAGGGAAGTGAAATCTCCCAGGAAGAGGCAGCCCCCATGGTACCAGAGGACTAATGCTCCTGGAAAAGCCTCACTTTATGGTCTTGCTGTTCCCAGACAATACCGCCAACATCACCGTCAAGTATGGGCAGTTTGACCGGGAGCAGGCCAAGTTCCACTACCTACCCGTGCTCATCTCAGACAACGGGATGCCCAGCCTGACCGGAACCGGCACCCTAACAGTGGCTGTGTGCAAATGCAACGACCAAGGAGAGTTCACCTTCTGTGAGGAGGTGGCCGCCCAGGCAGGTGTCAGCATCCAGGCGCTGGTAGCCATCTTCCTTTGCATCCTCACCATCACAGGTCAGTGTCTCATGGGACAGGGAGGAGATGCTGAGAGGGCTTCACAGAAGAGGCAGGGTCCCAGACCAGTCCTGCATCACCCTGGATCTCAGTTCCTTGTGTAGGATACAGAGCTACAGATGTAGAAACACACACACACACACACACACACACACACACACACACACACACACACACGCCAACCCAGGGCTTAAGGGGGTAGGAAAAAGGAGAGATGAGACACAAGACTGTTCTTCAAGTTAACGCCATTTAAAAATAACCTGGGCCCAGGGGTGTAGCTCAGTGGTAGAGCGTGTGTCAAGCACCAGGTTCAATCTCCATCATTTCAAAAAAGAAAGAGAAAGGAAGGAAGGAAGGAAGGAAGGAAGGAAGGAAGGAAGGAAGGAAGGGAGGGAGGGAGGGAGGGAGGGAGAAAGAAAAAATGCACTTGACATTCATCCATTTGCTGCATATGTTTTGAGTGCATACTATATTCCAGGTGCTGTTTGAGGCATTGATTTACATTAAAACTATCATTAATTTATTTTATTCATTTATTTTGAGACAAGGTCCTACTGTATAGCCCTAACTGGCCTGGAATTCACTATATAGAGCGGGCTGGCCTGGAATCCACTTGCATTTGCCTCCGGAGTGCTGGGATTAAAGGTGTGCACCACCACACTCCTGGCTTTAATTGTTTCTAAAATTCCTTTATAATGGAAACTTTGAGACTTCTAGCTTGGAATTTCATTAGGGGATTTCTTTGCTTTTATAGACTTCCTCCAGCCTTAGGCCTTTTGCTTTTGTTTTCCCTTTGTTTTTTGAGCCTTATCATTTTCAGGGCACTTTAGGCTTCTTCTGGATTTTGCGTTCCCAGGAAACAGACCTCAGGCAAGGATCAGGGAAGGGCAAGCTGCCTGGACTGGTATTTTACCTTGTTAATCAGCCTCATTCCCCAGGGCACTAGGAAGTTTTCCCCTTAGCATTGGCACCCAGCAGACCTGGGCTTCTCCAGCCCATTCAGTTGAGGGGTGAAGGCTCCTTCCAGAAAGTACTTTGTATCAGCCCAGGCACCACGCTGACAAGCTGTGAGGTACAGACAGCAACTGCTCCAGGCCTCCGAGCTTCCCACTGTGTGTATCCATTTCCTGGAATCTCCGTGCCAGAGACATTAGAGACAGATGCCGCCCACAGAATCCTGTCATCACCTTCCCCAAATAAATACTAGTGTTACACTGTATCCACTTTGCAGACAGGAAAACTGAGGCTTGGGAAGGGGCTTCATCAGGCCATCCTCACTTCATGTATGTAACAGATTATTAATTAACTCAAGGCTAGAAACACAGGGGAAGTAGCCAAAGCTAATTGAGGGAGCTCTCTGCCACAGATCAAGGATCAGGGGACCTTCCCACAACCATTCCTGTCCAGTTTTCAGCAGGGTGGGTATTATGCTACTGACTTATACTTTGGGCCAAACCAAATCTGTATTGGCCAGGTCGTGGCAGTGGCCCTGGGAGTCTGGGCGGGCTCCAGGAATCTGTATTGGAGGGAGGAGTGCAGGGACATCCCACAGGCACACCCCTGTCTGACCCAAGTCTGTTGCTCTGACTCCCTGGCTGGCAGTGATCACCCTGCTCATCTTCCTGAGGAGGCGACTCCGGAAGCAGGCGCATGCACATAGCAAGAGCGCGCTTGAGATTCACGAGCAGTTGGTCACTTACGACGAGGAGGGTGGCGGCGAGATGGACACCACCAGCTACGACGTGTCGGTGCTCAACTCTGTGCGTGGCGGTGGCACCACCAAATCCCTGCGGTCCGCAATGGACGCCCGGCCAGCAGTGTACTCGCAGGTGAAGAAGCCCCCACGGCTGGGGCCTGGGGCTCACAGTGGACCCAGTGAGATGGCCACCATGATCGAGGTGAAGAAAGATGAGGCAGACAATGACGGCGGTGGCCCCCCCTACGACACTCTGCACATCTACGGCTACGAGGGCTCAGAGTCCATCGCAGAGTCCCTCAGCTCCTTGACCACCAATTCCTCCGACTCTGACATCGACTATGACTTCCTCAACGACTGGGGACCCAGGTTCAAGATGCTGGCCGAGCTGTATGGCTCAGATCCCAGGGATGAGCTGATCATCTAAGGTTGCCAGTCTCTGGGCCAGGGGACCCAAAGTCATTGCAGCCTAGATCTGACACACCTGACATCACCTTCCCTGATTTCCAAGGAGTGGCACAGACTCTCCAGCCCAGCACCCCTTGTCTCTGGGTACCAAAGACATTTCCACCCCCAAGGTAGCAAATTCCAGGCCCCTTCAACATCCAGGGACAGATACATATTTTGTTGATGGCCATTCCTAATACTGGGAAAATGAAGCTAGTTTTCCGTCTGGGCTCCCACACTGTCCTGTCCTTCCCCTCCCCTATATACGCTTCCAGTCTATTCTAGACTTCTGACCCTTCAAAACTGCCAAGCAAAGTTGCCTATGCTGACCTTTGAGGAGTCTTCTCCAAGGGTCCCTGAACCTGGTAGGGTTTCTGTCTGAAGGAAGAAGACTGGGTGCCATGAGCTATGGGACAGGACTCTGAAGCCCAGTCCCGAGGGAGGCTGTAACTGATCCATTACGCCTGCTCTCAAGAGTCCTAGCACTGCTGTGCTCAACTACCCCCCAGCCGCCCCCCCCCAGGCCTGTCCAGGTAGGAAGGAGACTGTTGGCAGTTCCTGACCTTGGGTCTCAAGGTGATCCGGCAGGCCTGCCACCCCATTAACTGCTTTACTGAGCAATAATCTATTCCATAAACTTCAGGGAAATGGATTATTAAATTTGGAGCAACTGTGAATTCACCCAGGAAGGACTGTGGAGACCAAGGGTGACAGGTCAGAGAGCAGAGATAACCACCAACCCACTCACCAGAAGAAGCCTGGAAAAGTTAAGGAGCCCACATGACGTTGAACCCTGCCCAGGTTGCCTGTGGGAGGCAGTTGCTTGCCTGGTCACTCATACTCCCTTTTCTCTTGCTATCTGCTTGTCTCTTGGAGGCATCCAAGATGCAACCTCAGCAAGCCTGGCTAATGTCCCAAATAAGACATAACTGCATCACAGAGCCACTATGCCATTTGCCTTTTCCGCTAGTTGCCGCATCTCAGGGAATGACCCCCGGGCTCACACTGCAGAATGAATGCAAGGCCCCTGCCCTTCCCAGGAGCAGTGACATCTCAGCATCTCTCCCTTGGAGGGATTTGGATAACTTTCCGCTGAAGTCACAGTCAGAAGAGGGGACATCCAGGCACAATGAGGTCTGGGCAAGGCAGAAATGTGCCTTCAGCTCATCCTCCATTGTGGGCCCATCCCCCAACAAGGCCTCTCTGAAGGGAATTGTAGACAGCACTGGCATTTAACCAATAATTAGTTTTTCTTATTTTTTTTAACTAATAATACTTACAAGTTTCTAGTTCTCACAGACGTAGAATAAGGTGTGGGTTTTTGGGTTTTTGTTTTGTTTTGTTTTTTTGCGTAGTAGGCAGGTTGCTACTTAGGTTAGCAACTTTAATTCAGGTTTTTTAGTTGGATAAATAATTCCTGTAAGTTTTTATTTCTTGTTGTAGTAATTGCTGTAAGGATAATGACTATGTATTAGTCACCCTGGTGCATGAGATGCCATTTTTTATATCTAAATAAAGACATCTTGAAATTCTTCCACTTCCAGAGCTCAGAGAGCTCATATGAAGCACATACACATGCATGGGTGCAAATGTACACACGGTCACATGCACACACATTCATACACATATACACCTGCTACCTGCCTCTTCAGAGGAACTCATAGGGCAAGGGGGCTTGTGAGTCACAAATAAAGTGAATTATGGGCCTAGATCAATGGCTCACAGGTTAAATGTGTGGACTACTGTGATCCTAGAATCTCACAACTACCTGTAACTCTAACTCCAGGGCAGCTGATGCCCTCCTCTGACTTTGGAGGGCACCTGCACTCAAGTGTGCATGTGCCTACACATACATAATTATAAATAAGTCTATTTTTTTAGAAAAGAAAACTACAGCACTCAGGAGGCAGAGGCAGGTGGATCTCTGTGAGTTCGAGACTAGCCTGGTCTACAAGAGCTAGTTCCAGGACAGCCTCCAAAGCCACAGAGAAACCCTGTCTTGAAACCCCTATCCCAAAAGAGAGAAAGGGAGGGAGGGAGGGAGGGAGGGAGGGAGGGAGGGAGGGAGGGAGGGAGGGAGGAAAGAAAGAAAACTAATTGTGACAGAAAATGAGGGAAATCCAGTTCAGCTTTCTATAACTCAGGGCCCCCTGTGCTCTGTGCATGTCCTACCCCAAAACCTCCAGGGCTACTGCTTAGATGGGGGCAGGAGGCCTCAACATCATTCTCATGAAGCAAGGAAGCAGGCTTTTTCCCGGGCAGATGCACAGCCCTGTGGCACATGGAGTATCTGGGTTCTAAAGAATATGCCTATGCTTGTCAAAACCCTCTGCAGCAAAGCTTCCTCCCCAACTTCTGAAGGTTTGATCAGCTTCGTGCTAGCTTTGGCCAAGACACCTTTCATGTTAAACAGCTACAGTCAATGGGACTATTTCCAACAAGCACAAAAAGGAGAAAGGCTGATCTTGAGTTTCTCCAAATCAGGTCAAATGAACAAAGCCCTGCAAGAGAGCTTGTCTGGAGAAGCCCCAGATAGCTCAGTAAGTCACCTAGGAACAGGTTTGGAGATGTGAGGCTTCTAGGCTGCTCTTTCTATGACTGCCAGTATTCTCCCAGGGGTGGTGCTCTCAGAAGCAGCACTCCAAGTGCAGGGAGCCACAGATAGACCAAGTGGCCAAGTTACAGTACCACAAAGCTCACCATCATTCACAGAATGTGGCCTTTTTATTTGTTTTACTTGACTAGATACCTCCTGGATGTTGTGAGATTGGCATTTGCTTCCTGAGTTGCTGATAATCTCATTGCTTTTGGAGGAGAGCTGGTCTGCATTCTGCTGTTCTCATGGATGTCACCTCTTCTGGCTCAGTGTTCCTACCTGTCTGATAGTGCCTCTGCTCTAAGTCAGTCTTCCATGAGAGCTGTACCTACCTTACTGTCCAAGAAGTCCTCTCAGCCGGGCAGTGGTGGCGCACACCTTTAGTCCCAGCACTAAGAAGGCAGAGGCAGGCTGTGAGTTTCAGGCCAGCCGGGTCTACAAAGTGAGTTCCAGAATAGCCAGGGCTACACAGACAAACCCTGCCTCAAAAAACGAAGGAGGAGGAGGAGAAATTACTCCCCCTCCTCAAGTCCCCCTATTCCCCTATCTCCTCTTTCTTGGCCATTCCAGACTCTTCTGCTTGGCTCCTATTCACCCTGGATCACAAGTGACTCTCATGAAGATCCACTTTGAGGCCCAAGGCTTTTAGTGGATGTCATGGTAGGGTACAAACCTAATGCTCTCTGGAACTGTCTGCCTGCTCTTGCAGCCCTGAGCTCCCAGGCTGAGTAGAGAGGAGCAACATCTCAGCCCAGCTACTCTCCAGGACCAGATCATGATAGCCTGGTGACCTTCATTTCACAGAAGGTAAAAGTGAAGACCCAGAGCACGGTGCCAGGGTCACACAATACAAGTCGGAGTTGAGGCTAGAACTTGCGTCCTGGCTTCTTTCCTATCTGCTCTGGCCATTGAGAAATCAGTAAATTCCCACTAGGGGGCGCGCTGCATTTACAAATCCTGGGTCCTAGCCAGTATCCCAATTTCAGTCACCCTAGTGCAGATGGCAGGCCCTGGAAGTTCTTTGCTTTGACAGAGAAGTTGTGTTAAAAGAATGATCTCCAAGTCTAGCAGAACAACCTCGACAGACTCTCATCTGGAAAGGCAGGGACCCACTCACATGCCCTGACATCCAGCAAATGCCCATCCCGAGGATCAGCCCAAGAGTCATGTACTGGGTGTATCTACCTTGACATTAAGTGAAGTGCCATTTACAAAGCAAAACCAGAAGCAGAGTCAATGTTCAGCACTAAGAGCTTGGTTAGGTAGACTGAGGAAGAGCCTTCAAGTGACGTGAGCAGAGGTTGGTGAGATGGCTCAGCAGTTAAAAATACCTGTTGCCGGGTAACCAACACTGTCCTGTACAATAAAGGATCATCTGTGGGCATCACCATCCCTGACTTCAAGCTCTACTATAGAGCTATAGTTATGAAAACAGCTTGATATTCGCATAAAAACAGACAAGTGGACCAATGGAATTGAATCAAAGACCCCGATATCAACCCACACATCTATGAACACCTAATTTTTTGACAAAGAAGCTAAAATTGTAAAATGGAAAAAAGAAAACATATTCAGCAAATGGTGCTTGTATGACTGGTTGTCAATACACAGAAGAATGCAAATAGATCCATATCTATCACCATGCACAAAACTCAAGTCCAAATGAATCAAAGACCTCAATATAAATCCATCCCCACTGAACCTCACAGAAGAGAAAGTGGGAAATACATTTGAACACACATGCACAGGAGACCACTTCCTAAAGAGAACACCAGTAGTATGACTCTGAGAGCAGCAATTAATTAATGGGACCTCCTGAAACTGAGAAGCTTCTGTAAAGCAAAGAACAGGGTCAACAAGATGAAACATCTTCCTACAGACTGGGAAGAGATCTTCACCAACCCATCTGACAGAGGGCTGATCTCCAAAATATACAAAAAACTCAAGAAACTAGACAACTAGACATTGAAGTACCAAATAATCCAATAAAAAATGGGGGTACAGATCTAAATAGAGAATTATTAATAGAACAATCTCAAATGGCAGAAAGACTCTTAAGGAAATGCTCAACATCCTTAGTCAGCAGGAAATGCAATCAAAACCACTCTGAGATTTCATCTTACACAGATCAGAATGGCTAAGACCAAAAACACCAATGACAGCTTGTGCTAGAGAGGATGTGGAGAAAGAGGAACACTCCTCCACTGCTGGTATGAGTGCCACTTGTACAGTCACTGTGGAAATCAGTATGGCAATTTCTCAGAAAATTAGGGATCAACCTAACTCAAGACCCTACAATACCACTGTTGGGCATATACCTGAAGGAGGCACATTCATACCACAAGGATATTTGCTCAACTATTTTCATAGCAACGGTATTTGTAATAGCCAGATCTTGGAAATAGCCTAGATATCCCTCAATTGAAGAATGGATAAAGAAAAATGTGGTATATTTACACAATGGAGTACTACTCAGCAGTAAGAACCAATGACATCCTAAAAATAGCAGGTAAATGGGCAGAACTAGAAAAAACATCGTAAGTGATGTAGCCCAAAACCAGAATGACAAATATAGTATGTACTCACTCATAAGTGGATACCAGACATAAAGCAAAAGATACCCAGCCTACAATCCATAACCTCAGAGAAGCTTGAACCCTCTTCCAGAAACAGATGGAAACAGATGCAGAAATCCACAACTAACCAATGAACCAAGCTCCTGGAGTACAATCGAAGTGAAGGAGGAGCAAAAATATGAACAAAGGAGTCAAGACCATGAAGGGGAAACCCACAGAATCAGCTGACCCTAGCTATTGAGAGATCACAGACTCAGGTCTGACAAATGGGGAATCTGCATAAGACCAAACTAGACTCCCTTAATAATGTTGGCATTGGTGTGACTGGGACTATACATACATATATATATATGAGGCCACTGGAAGTGGGTTCAAGACCTAATATTAATGTACAAACTGACTTAGTGGAGCCATGATGGGAGAGTCCTGTGTATATGCCAATAAAGCACAGTTGGCCAATAGGGAAGCAAGATAGGTGGGACTAGGAATCTAGAAGGATTCTGGGAAATGTAGTAAAGGAAGCCGTCACCATGTGATTCCCAGGAAGAAGGGACGCAAGTCTGCGTTCTCCGAAAGATAAGTCCTTATAAAAATATATATTGGTGATTATGGGTCAATAATTAAGTCAGATTAAGCCAATGAGAAGCAATAGCAAATGGCCAACAGCTTTTGGGGGTTCAGACAGCTCGGCAGGGCCCAGGTGGCTGGCAGGGAAAACTACGCTTACAGAGCCCATTCTATATGGAGAGATACCATGCCCAGCCTGGACTCAGGGGTGTGGGGGTGGGGAGATGCCTTGGTCCTGCCTCAACTAGATGATGGGACAGACTTAGTAGACTTCCTAGAGCAGGCCTTACCCTCTCTGTGGAGCAGATGGCAGGAGGGGGGAGTGGAGGGAGTGGGAGGAAAGAAGGGAGGGGGAACTGGGATTGGAATGTAAAAATTAATAAAAAATAAAAATAAACCATCATGGATACAATCCTCATCAAAAAAAAAAAAAGAAAAAGAAAAAGTACCTGTTGCCTTTTCAGAGGCCCCAGCTTTGGTTCCCAGCACCCTGGCAGCTCACCACTGTGTGTAACTCCAGTTCCAGGAGATCTGACACCGTGGGCATCAGACACACACAATGTTGCACACACATACTCACGGGACAAAGGTTCATACGTATAAGATAAAATGAATAAATCTTTTACAAAACAAAATGCCCAGCGGCCATTACAAGCCGTGAGGCGAGCTTAAATTGAATTCAAAATTAAGTACACAACACTCAGGGCCCAGGGTTTTCCTGGTAAACATCCACCCCCAGGTTATGGCATTCTGAGTAGTTTCCAAGTTTTCTATTATCAACATGCATTCTTAGAACCAGAGATTTTTCACACTAATCTGTACAGTAACTTCACAGTGGTGAGTTCGCCAGTTTTTCTCCATCGTCTTTAAATATTGAAAGACTTTGTTTTAAAACAATTTGCTGAACCAATTTTTAAAGTAAACTAAGTTGTGTGGGCTTTGTTTTTGTTTTGGAAGGACAGATGGGTTGTCTGTTGCTTGTTGTTGTTATGAGACAAGATCTCACCAAGTAGCCCAGGAACAAATTTTGGATGGTCCAGCTTCCACCTCCCTCCTCAGTGCTGGTGTCGGGGAGCACCTGTTCCCCGATATCGAACTGCTTTTGAAGTCAATACTTTGACCCCAGAAAGACAGTTTCTGGAGAGTCACATTCTTGTTTACCTCTGAATTTTTCTTGGAACTTTGTCTGTGGTGCCTCAGTCTCTTCCCTCTGGAGTTCCTTACCCCTGAATTCCCAGCAATTTTCAGGGTCTATGGGAGGAGAAAGCTGGTTTCCAAGCAGGTAATACCCTTACCCCCAAATAATTCTGTGATGCATAAAAAGCTTAATGTCCTCTTTTTCTGGGATATGAAAGAAACACTTGGGGTGAATCTCCCTCAGCCTACTAAGAGATCACTTGTGGTGTCTGGGAAATGTGCGGGTGCACCAGCTTTCAGGGACTATGACACTTTGCAATGTTCTTGTAGAACCCGACTTGGGTGCAGCTAACTTACAGTGGGCCTGAGTCATGGTTGCTGAGGGGATGGTTAACACATTACCCTGGAAGCCATGCAGAGCAAGGGGTTTGTTTCCATATGAGGCACTGCACAGGATGTGAGTCTTCACAAAACAAACAAGGCTGCAGAACTTAAAAGGAGCCTGTCAACAGTGCAACCTGTAGGTTCATAGCTCTGGGCTGTAATTAGTAAAGCAACACACCGCCTAGGGTGCCACATACCACAGCTCAGGTCATCTGTAGCTGAACCAGCAGAGCCCATTCACTGGGCCCAATAGGGCACAGCTTTGTGAAGTGACACACTCTTCCTGGTTTGACAGGCCTTTCCTCATCTTAGCTCCAAGAGCCTGTCTGGAAAGTGCCTTGGCCCCAGGCCAGGTGAGCTGGTGAATCTCGGCATGTCAGTAGCCAGTAGCTCCTAGAGTGAGTCAGTGAACTCCTCACGCACCAGCACAGATGCTTCCAGTTTCTCTAAGCCACCATTCCTCATCTGCAACAAGACACCTATTACTCACAAAGTTGGTCTTTCCTTGATGTCCCAGATTTTGTGGACGTTTTTGTGACTGGATTGGTTTTCTGTCTTTTTTGTCTCTTCCTAGTTAATGAGACTTACCTCTGAGGTTTTTAACTTTTTTTTTTTTTTTTTTTTGGTTTTTCAAGACAGGGTTTCTCTGTATTGTTTTGGAGGCTGTCCAGGAACTCGCTATGTAGACCAGGCTGGCCTCGAATTCACAGAGATCCGCCTGCCTCTGCCTCCCGAGTGCAGGGATTAAAGGCGTGCGCCACCAACGGCTGGCAAGGTTTTCAACTCTTGATCTGGGGCCTCACAGTTGAAATCACCCTCCGCACTGTCTTCCAAATGCCTATTTGGATGACCCACTAAGCCCTGCTTAGAGTGTCCAACTGTTTTTGTGATCTCAAAGTCTTCCATTTCTCCAACAAATAGAAGGGGCAGGCCAGTCACAGGAATACTCCAGTCCCTGATAGAAACTTCTGTCTTAGTCACTGTTCTTTTGCTATGAAGAGACACCATGACCAAAGTAACTTATAAAAGAAAGCATTTAATCGGGGGCTTTCTTACAATTACAAAGGTCAGATAAACAATATAAATAGACCCATAACCCCTAGTGAAATAGAAGCAGTATTTAAGTCCCTGTGTCGTTACTCTCCCCCCTGCCCCCTCAAAAAAAATGCCCAGAGCCAGATGGATTCAGGGCAGAATTCTATCAGACATTCAAAGAAGAACTAATACCAATACTCCTCAAATTATTCCACACAATAGAAACATTGCTGAGTTCTTTTCACAAGGCCACAGTTACCCTGCTGCCTAAACCACATAAAGACGCAACAAAGTCAGAAAATTACAGACAAATTTCCATCATGAGCATAGATGCAAAAATCTCAATAAAATACTTGCAAATGAAATCCAAGAACACATCAAAAAGATCATTCACCATGATTAAGGAGCCCTCATCCCAGCGACCTTAGGGTGGTTCAACATTTGAAAATTTATAATTGTGATCCACCATTTGAAAAGGCTAAAAGACAAAAATCATACTATCATCTCATTAGACACCAAAAGGCCTTTGACAAAAAATCAACACCCCTTTGTGATAAAAATCCTGGAGAGACTAGGGATACAAGGGACATACCTCAACATAATAGAGGTTATTTATAGCAAGTCCACAGCCAGCATCAACCTAAATAGGGAGAAATTCAAGGCATTTCTAATAAAATCAGGAACAAGAAAAGGCTGTCCACTCTCACCATACCTATGCTTGAAGTCTTAGCTAGAGCAATCAGACAACTAAAGGAGATCAATGGGAATACAATGGAAAAGGAAGAAGTCAAAGTATCTTCTATATGATTGTATACATAAATGATCCTTAAAATGCCCCAGAAACTTCAACACCTATTAAACACTTTCAGCAAAATATTAGGAAACAAAATCGACACACACAAGTAGCTTTCTTATATACAAATAACAAATGGACTGAGAAAGAAATCAGGGAAACAATACCTTTCACCATAACTTCAAAAATTACTAGTGTAACTCTAGCCAAGCAAGTGAATCACTAATATGATAAAAAAAACCTTTTTGACAGTGAGAACCATTTGAAAGATATCAGAAAATGGAAAGATCTCCCATGTTCATGGATCAGTAGGATTAATTTAGTAAAAATGACCATCTTACTAAAAGCAATCTACAGATTCAATTGAATCTCTATTAAAATTCTAACCCAATTCTTGATAGGATAATATTCAGCTTCATGTGGAAACACACACACACACACACACACACATAAAAAACAAACAAACAAAACAGGATAGAACAGCATAGCTAAAACAAACCTAAATAATAAAAGAACTGTTAGAGGTATCACCATCCTGAATCTCAAGTTATATCAAATTATACTACAGAAATATAGTAATTTTTAAAAGTATGGTATTGGAGTAAAAATAGACATGTTGATCAATGGAACCGAAGACCCAGCATAAATCCACACACCTATGCATATCTGATCTTTCATAAAGAAGCCAGAAATTCACATCGGAAAGAAGACAGCATCTTTAACAAATTCCTCTGCTCAAACTGGATGGATACACATAAAAGAATGCAAGTAGACCAATATTTAACATCCAGCATAAAACTCAACCCCAACATAAGACCAGGTACCCTGAATCTTATGGAAGAAAAAGTAGGGGATATCTTTGAACTCATTGGCACAGAAAAGGACTTTCTGAACAGAACGCCATTAGCACAGGCAGTAAGATCAACAATTAATAAAAGGAACCTCATGAAACTGAAAGGCTTCTGTGTGGCAAAGGACACCATCATTCTGACAAACAGCAGGCCACAGAATGGGAAAAGATATTTACCAACTACACATCCAATAGAAGCTATATCTAAAACACATATTTAAAAAAACTCAAAAACTGGACATCGGGAAAACAAATAACCAAATTAAAAATGGAATACAGATCTAAACACTTCTCAAAAGGTGAAACACAAATGGCTGAAAAACACTTAAATGTTCAACATCCTTAGCCATCAGGGACATGCAAATCAAAACCACTTTGAGATTTCATCTTACACCAGTCAAAATGGCAATCATCAATAAAACAAATGCCAACTCATGCTGGGGAGGACATGGGGGACGTGCAACACTCATTCATTGCTAGTAGGAGTGTAAACTTGTACATCCACTATGGAAAGCAAGTGGCAGTTCCTCAGGAAGCTCACCTCAGATCTACCTCAAGATTCAGCTATACTACTCTTGGGCATATACCCAAAGGACTCGTACTCTGCTATAGAGACATCCGCTCACCCATTTTCATGCTGCTCTATTCATACTAACCAAAAACTGGAAACAGCCTAGATTGTGATGCATTTACACAATGGAGTACTGCTCAACTGTTTAAAAAACAATGAAATTCACAGGTAAATGGATGGAGCTAGGAAAAAAATATCCTGAGTGAAATAACCCAAACTCCAAATGTATTCACTTATATGTGGATGCTAACTTTTAAGCCTTTGATAGGCATACCACAGTCTATATAATCACAGAGGTTAGGTATAAAGTAAGGGAATGGGGCTGGGGGGTAATTTTCTGTGGAAGGAGAAATATGACATATAGTTATGGAGAAACAAGTCAAGAGACTGGAATGAGAGGATTAAACAGATGAGAGGGAAGAAGGAGCTGAGGGAGGAAATTTGGGGAGGAACAGGTAAAACTAAGGGCCATCTGAGGGGTCATATGGAAATCTAGTACAGTAAACACTTCTTAAAATATACACATAAATGAAAGCAATATACATGGAATCATCAAATAATGAGGAGACAAACCTCTGACTAGGTATCTCTTGCCACCAAATGAAACCTCCAGAGCCAGGAAGGGGTAACATCTAATTGAGTTGTTGGCCAAAGAAACCCCATGGAAACTCCCAAACAACTCAGGCCAACCCCAAGGCTATAAGTTGCTACAAATCTCACTGAACACAACTAGAGCCTTCACTCTTGCTGAAGAGTTCGTGGTACGGGAAGGTACTCTGAAGGCTACCAGAGGAGAAAGGTAAACACCAGCCCGGTCATAAACCCTTCTGTCTACATGGTGACCTGCTTATATGAAACACTGGTGCGATGGAAGCACAAAGTTGTGGGAATAACCAGTCAGTATCTGGCTGAATTTAAGACTCCACAGGGTGGACCCATTCTGATGCTACTCAGGTGGCCAAGAACCCGGGACTACACAGGTCATTGGCCTGGGGAAAAAAGCGAATACTGTTGTTCCACTAAAGGCATCTAGCAATAAAATGACCCCTAATGACATTCTGCTATTCCAATAGATGAGTGTCTTTCTCAGCCATCATCAGAGAATCTTCCACCAGGAATCTGGGAACAGATTCCGAGATGCACAACTAGACAATGCGCAGAGAATGAGAGCACCTAGCACACTCAGTTCTAAACAGGGCGTCTCTATTAAACCTCTCCCCTCCGGGCTCAAGGAACCTTGAGGAAGAAAAGGCAGAAAGGTGGCGAGAGCCAGTAAGATGTAGGACACCAAGGAAAAATGTCTTCTAGACATAGCAGGACTGATGTACAGATGAACTCACAAAGACTGTGGCAGCATGTGCAGCTCCAGGCCAGACAGGGTCCCAGCACCAAGAGAGGGGGAGTGGACATGAGTCCCATCACTAACCAAGAAACTATCTCCAATTGACAACAACTTGCAAAGGAAAAACTAATCTTCTCCAATGAAGTCTCGTTAGTTATATAAACCACATGCCTAGCAGTAGATAGATGGCCAACTGAAAATCAACTCAGTGGTATTTCTGAAGAATTTTTTTGTCTCAAAATCCTTTGTCTGGGCATATTTTGCTTTACTGATTTTTCACTTATGTATTATGGCTTCCAGTTTCGAGTTTTTATGAGTTCTGAGTGTGTGTGTGTGTGTGCGCGCGCGTGCAAGCTTCTTGTGCTTTTTGTTTTTATTTTATTTCCTCTTGTTCTGGATTGTTTGGTATTTTGTTTTATGGAGAGAAAGAAGGCACAGAGTTGCGTGGGTAGGAAGGATCTGAGAGGATATATAGGGAAGGGGGAACTATTATCAGAATATAGTGTATGGAAAAAAAATCTATTTTCGATGAAAACAAAAAGGCATCCAGCCCCAGCAGACAGCAAGACTTGGCAGCTTGACCCAATGTGGTTCTGGCTTTATAAAGGGGTTGTGTTGTGGAATCTTCCAGCCAAGGAAAGCAGTTGAGGCCAGGAATGTGGCAAGGGAGTCCCTGCATGGAGGCCCAACGAGGCCATTGCCTCAAGCTGTGTAAGTGAAGCCTGGATTGTGTTGGAGAGCCAACAGTGTTGGAAATGCCAGAGCCATGGATGTCTGTGGAAGAGAGCTGCAAACAGGGCATGGAACCAGCCCAAGAGAGAAATATGCTGTAGTCAGCAAAACTGGAAGAAGCGGGCATCAGAAGAGCCATCAGTTTGCCGTCAGACATGGAACATACATCATTATGGCCCCTTTTTGGAATAATGATGTATGTTCTGTGTAATGTGCATGTTGGAGGTATGTGATGGCTTTTGCTTTTGGTTTTCCAGGGTCTTACAGTTCAGAGATTAACTTGAGTGTCAAAAGAGACTTTGGACTTCTACACAGTCTTGAGAATAAAAGACTAATGGGGATGTTGACGTTGGCTAACAGCCATCTACAATGGAATCTGATGCCCTCTTCTGGCTTGCAAGTGTACACGAAGATAGAACATCAAACACATAAGATAAATAAATCTTAAAATATTTTAAATGAGAGAGGACACAAATAAATGAACAATAGTATACCATGTTCATAAATTAGGAAAGCTCAAAATAATTAAAATGTAAATTTACTCTAAGTTGACTTATAGACTCAATCAAATCCCTGCCAGAATTCTAACAGACTTTTGAGATTGGCAGGCTGGGGCTGGAGAGATGGCTTGGGAGTTAAGAATGGGTGTTGTTCTGCCAAAGGACCAGAGTTTGGTTCCCAGCGCCCACATCAGGTGGCTCACAGCTGCCTGTAACTCACACTCCAAGAGACCCGACACCTTCTGCCTTCTACTGGTATCTGCAACCATACGTACAGTCATATAAGCAGACATGCACACAAACAAAAACAAAGAAGTCTTTAAAGTTTCTAGACTGATTCTAACATTCACATTTGGAAATGTATAGAACCTGGGAAAGCCAAACAACTTTGAAAAAGAAGTTGATGACTGGGCTGAACTCCTGCAATCTAGTTGCAGAGAGGGAGGAGTGATGAGCAAAGGGGTCAAGACCAGGCTAGAGAAACCCACAGAAACAGCTGACCTGAACAAGGGGGAAGCTCATGGACCCAGACTGATAGCTGGGAAACTAGCATAGGACTGATCCAGACCCCCTGGACGTGGGTGTCAGTTTGAAGGTCTGGTTAATCTATGGGGCCTCTGGTAGTGCATCAATATTTATCCCTAGTACACGAATGGACTTTGGGATCCCACTCCACATAGAGGGATACTCTCCCAGCCTAGACTCATGGGGGAGGGTCTAGGCCCTGCTCCAAATGATATGACAGACTTTTATGATCCCCCAATGAAGGTCTTACCCTCCCTGGGGAGCAGAAAGGGGATGGGATAGGGGGTCAGTAGGTGACAGGGAAGGGAGAGGGAACCGGGATTGACATGTAAAACAAGATTGTTTCTAGCTTAAATTTAAAAAAAAAGAAAAGAAAGAAAAAGAAGTTGGAGGACTTGAATTATCTGTTCTCATCAGGGCTGACAGTTGGCTCAGTGGATTAAGGCACTTGCCACTAAATCAAACCACCTGACTTTTCTCCCTGTGTACTAACTCGGTGGAAGGAGATAACCGACGCCCAAAGTATCTTCTGATCTCCACAGGTGTGCCATGACATGCACACACACACACAAATAAATATTGTGATTTTTTGGTTGTGAGCCTAGCCTTTAATGGCTGAGTCATCTCTCCAGCCCAATATTGTAACTTTTTAAAAAGCTATAGTCATTAACTCCTGTGTGTCTGTGTGGAACCTAGCAGAGAGTTGAGAAATGACAGAGCCATACAAACCTGTTCAATGAAATTTTGGGCAAAAGGGAAGAAAATAACAGAGAATAAACAGTATTTTCAGTTAATGGTGCCGGAACAATTGGACACTCCTGTACAGAGAAGTGCTCTTACATGTGGGCTGTATTTTATACAGAAATTAATTAAAAAAAGAATCAAAGTCCAACATGTAAATGTAAAGTGTAAAGACCTTAAAAATTTTAGAAGACAATGTGGGTAAAATCTTTGTGACCAAGGTGGGACTGAGTTCTCAGAAGTGACAGTAATTAATCCATAAAGAGAGAAAAATGAATTGAGTGGGGCTTCATGAAAAAAAAACACAGAAGTTTGCTTTATGAAAGACACAATTCACAGACTAGGAAGACAAGCCACTGACCGTCAGGTGTCTGACGAATATATCCAGAATATATGAAGCGTCCTCTAAACTCCAGAGTAAGAAAAAGAAAAGCCCACGTTAACAGCAGGCAAATAATTGAACAGACACAGAAGAAGGGTAGATGGAGACAAATAAAAACACGGAAGTACTAAGGTCCATTAGTCATTATGAGCACTCACACTAAAGATGCCACTTTATAGCTGTTAAGATGGAAAGGGAATAAACATGATGATGCCTGGTCCAGTTGAGGATGCAGAGCCCTGGAACTCTGACTCGTTGCTGATGGTCGCTTTAGAAAACAAATTGGCAGTTCTCATAAAGTAGACAAGTGCTTAAGACCAAGGAATCCAAATAAATACTCCAGTGGGTTAGCAATCTCTTTCTCTTTATTTAGACAGTGTCTGT
This sequence comes from Mesocricetus auratus, assembly GCF_017639785.1. Taxonomy (NCBI): domain Eukaryota; kingdom Metazoa; phylum Chordata; class Mammalia; order Rodentia; family Cricetidae; genus Mesocricetus; species Mesocricetus auratus. The sequence goes on from NW_024429270.1 coordinate 9,956,075, forward strand.
GTAGCCTGTCTATCCTTGAACCCATCATCCACCTGCCTCAAGCTCCTGAACGCTGGGATTCTGTGGATGCCTTGTCATGCTCAGCAAAATGTGTTATACATGGACCAGGAAGCAACCCTTAGTAGACACCAAATCTGCTGACGCATTGATCCTGGACCTCCTAGCCTACAGACTAATCTATGAGAAATAAAATCCTATTGTTTATACACTCTGTGGTATTTTATGATAGATCCTACACAGAAAAAAAACTTAATGAAACACATCTGTCATATCTATCAAACAATAGAAAGGAAGACACAGTGATATAAAAAATTTAAGTGAATCTCAAATGCATTGTGCTAGATGAAAGAACAGAAGGTCAAAAAGCCCACACCCTGTCTGATTCTGTTTCTACAATATTCTGAAAGGAAAATGTAGCTGTTCCAATGATGCTCAACCTGTGGGTTGTGACCCAATGTGGGCTGCATAACAGATATCCTGCACATCATATATTTACATTACAATTCATGGCAGTAGCAAAATTACAGTTATGAAGTAGCAACAAAATACTGTTATGGTTGGGGGTCACCACATGTTTTGGTTGGGAGTCCCCACAACATGAGGAACTTACTGTGTCAAAGGGTGGCAGCATTGGGAAGGTTGAGAACCACTGAGCTACAGGGACCAGATCAGGATTTCTAGCTACTCTATTGCCAGTTACAAATCGCATTTTAAAAAGTCAACAAACATTTTAAGAGTAGAAAGATATTTGATCAGGACCTGTCTTCTTGTGGAGGTGACCACTGATTGCGTCACTGGTGCACAAGGTTTGGGCACACTGACTTGTTTATTTATCTATTCTTTCTAAAATATACATCGAATGGCATGCTAGCCAATTCCTCTGATCCTTTTCCCTCTTCTCTACTGGCTCAGCCTTCGTTTGGACCCACTTCCTCATCTCTTCTATGGTGTTTTGACCCATTATCTGTTGCTATAACAAAATACCTAGGGCTGAGTATTTGTTTTAAGTGTTTTATTTGAGTTCACCGTTTAGAAGGCTGTAAGTTCAAGGTTAAGTAGCCAAATGTAGGCCTCTGGTGGGGGACCCCCAGCTGTGTCACAATGGAACAAAGAAGCAGAATGGGAAAGAGCTGTGTGCCCAAGGGGCAAGTGCCCGGAGTGGCAATGCTTTACCCCTAACCACCCTCCTGGGAACTAACAGAGTTCCCACTGATCACTTCTACTTGCAATGACTTAATTTAGTGACTTCCATTCACACCACCTCTTACAATGTCCATCTAGGGAACATAGTTAACAGTCCACAAATCTTTAGGATACATACTCAAAGCATATCCCAACTATGGTATTCCCCAACCTTCCCAAAATAGAAGCCATGTTGCTACAGTGATGCATCTTCCAGTGTGAAAAGTATATCTTGTATTCATTTGCTTAAAACTCAACAAATACATTTAGTTTTTCCCCTATCTCAGCCCAGTAACCAAGATTCACAGGACTTCATTTCTTCTTAACATTTTATCTTTCTATTGTCTACCTACATGCCAAACATCCAATTGCATTAATGTGGGTTATATTTTTGGTGCAGTGATTGCTGTTTTCTGAAAAAAGATCACATATGTCTGATACATCAATGCCCATCTTGATTACGTGGCTCAAGTAACTTGTGAAACATTCCCCATTCCTAAGTCTCAGGACTCAACACCCAGAAACACATTTTACCTGAAACCCCCAGTGGCCATACCTATCAAGACCCCCATAAGATGTTTTTCTAGGCAATTCACAGCCACCACACTCTCCTAGGAACCAGAGAGGAAGCAAAAACCAAGGAACAAAGCACCTTCCCAACAAAGACAAGACCAGACATCAGCACCAAGAACTACAGTTTTCCCAATCCAGAAGCCTAGATATCAGCATACTAACAGCTGGGCAATATGTCTCCACTAGACCCCAGCAACCCTACCACAGCAGGCTTGGAATATTCCAACATAACTGAAATACAAGAAAAATATCTTAAAAGAGCCTTTATGAATATGACAAAGTTCCTTAAATAGGAAATGGATAAATCCCTTAAAGAAATCTATGAAAACAAAAGCAGTGGGAGAAAAGAATAAAACTGTTCAAGGCATGAAAGAGGAAATAGAATCAATAAAGAAAACCCAAACTTAGAGAAATCCTGAAATGAAAATTTTAGGAATTCAAACAGATACCACGGAGGTAAGCCTCCCCAACAGAATACAAAAGATGGAAGGAGAATCCCGGGCATTGCAAGCACAATAAAAGAAGTGGATATGCCAGTCAAAGAAAATGATAAATCCAAAAAAAATTTCAGGAAATCTGGAATGCTAAGAAAAGACCAAATCTAAGAATAATAGGAATAGAAGAAGAAGAAGAAATCTAGGTCAAAGGGACAGAAAATATTTTCAACAAAATTGTAGAAGAAAATTTCTCTAACCTAAAAACGAAGAAGCCTATCAAGGTACAAGAAGCATAGAGAACGCCTAAGAGACTGGACCAGAAAAGAAATTCCTTTTGGCACATAATAATCAAAACACTAAACATACACAACAAAGAAGAATATTAAAAGCTGCAAGGAGGGCTGGAGAGATGGCTCAGTGGTTAAAGAGCACTAGCTGTGTCTCGTCTGCTGCGCGGCCTGTGTCCGAGAACGTGCGGAGGGTGTCGGGTATTGAAAACACAGAGACTCGTTCAATGATATAAAGAAAACTTTAAACAGGCTCCAAAAAGGTTCAAGAAAAACTTCCTAAGAAAAGCTCCCACCAGAGAAGCTTCTGCTCTCTCCTCTACCCTGGCTGGTTCTGCTCTGACCCAGAGGTGGATGTGTGTGAGTTTTTGAAGGTGCGGTTAGTCTTTGGACAAGGTCGAGGTCAGGGCGGTTTCCGTGGGAAGGCCTTTCCCAGGAACTTATTGTATTGTTTTTAGTAAACATGTTTTTACTAAACATTGTCTTACAGCTGCCTACTCCCAGGCAGAAGGGGAAGTGGCCAGGAACATATTGTATCGTTTTTAGTAAACATGTTTTTACTAAACATTGTCTTACAGCTGCCTACTCCCAGGCAGAAGGGGAAGTGGGTCTCTGCTCAAGGTCTGGTGTTCCCACAAGCTGCTCTTCCAAAGTTCCTGAGTTCAATTCCCAGCAACCACATGGTGGCTCACAACCATCTGTAATGAGATCTGGTGCCCTCCTCTGGCCCACTGGCATATGTGTATGCAGACAGAATGTTACATAATAAATAAATAAATACATCTTTAAAAAAAACAATAGCTGCAAGTAACATATAAAAGCAGACAAATTATAATTACACTTCTTAATGGAGACTCTAAAAGACAAAGGGGCCTTGACAGATATGCTGTAGACTGTAAGAGACCACAGATGCCGACCAAGACTTTCAATTATCATAGATGGAGAAAATAAAACATTCAATGATAAAACCAAATTTAAGCAATATCTATCTACGAAACCAGCTCTATAGACAGTGTAGAAGTTAAACTCCAACCTAAGAGATTTACTACATCCAAGAAAACACAGGGAACAAAGAATCCCAGATTAGCAAAATTAAAGGAAGGGAACCATAAGTACACACACACACACACATACACACCTCACCCTACCACCACTACCACCAACAACAATAACAACAACAACAGCAGCAACAACAATAAAACAGGAACCAACCATCATTGGCTATTGATGTTTCTCAACACCAACAATCTCAATTCTCCAATAAAAGATACAAACTAACAAAATAGACTTGAAAACAAGATCTGTCCTGCTGCATCCAAGAAACATACCTTAGCATCAATAATACCTATCACCTCAGGGTAAAGGTGTTTTACATTTTTACCAGAGTAAAATGATATTCCCAGGAAAGGGACCTAAGAAACAAACTAGTATAGCCATTTGACTATTGACAAAATATACTTCAAACCAAAGCTAATCAGAAGAGATTGAGAAGGACACTATATACTCATCAAATGAAAAATACACCAAGAGGGCATTTCAATTTTTAACATCTTTTGCAAAACCACTTGTAAAAGAAACATCACTATAGCTTAAATTACATTCTGATCCACAGAGGATAGGTGTAAGAATTTCAGGATGGGTTGGGACAGGATAAAACAGGAGTGAATCAGGTATTCTGGCACTCGGGAGTCACAGAATACTGAGTGTTACACAGCTCAGGTGGAAAGGTATCCTGGAGCTCAGGAGCCAAGGACCATCACGGGTTGCAGTAAGCTTAGCTGCTTACAACCTTGCCTCAAGGAAAGGCTTCCCTGGTGTATCCGCTCCCCTCTGGCAGGACAGGGTCTTCCAGCTGGGGATATTCGCCTAGTGTAGCAGTTTTGCTCTTCCAGGCAAGTTGCTACAGTTAGCTCTGCTCCTGGAGAGCAGAGAGCAGAGCTGGGAGCAGAGTGTAACAACTCTGCTCTGCCAAGGGAAGGTTTCCCGGGCAAGTGTTACAGCCCTGCTCCTTCTGCTCTGCCCAGGGTCGCCTCTGCTCCATTGCCACCGCCAAAAAAGATCTTCGCCCAAAGCTCATCCAAAGGGGTTTATTGGGAGGCAGCTGGACCAGCCATGCTGAACATACACAGGGTTTATATAGGGATTCTTGGGGGCGAGGAAGTTTTTCCAGGGTAGGGATTGGTTCGATTTCAGTGCTGAGCTCAGATTGGCTAGAGCTCTGCTGGAGGATTGGTTACTTTTCTGCCCAGGATTAAGGTCAGATTTGGCTCTGGTTTCAGGGCCAAAGTGTATTTCTTTCTCTGGTCCTTTTTAGCCTGTTGGCTCCAATTTTAGGGCCAGGGTGCATTTCTTTCACTGACTCTGATTCCAGGGACAAAGTGTGTTCTTTTGGCACTGACTTCAGGGTCAGGGTACATTTCTTTGGTTCTGGTTGCAGGGCCAAAGTGTGTTTCTTTGGCTCTGCTCAGGATGTGTTTCTTTGACTGGCCCCTTTTCCCTACAATAGGTATAGAGTAAGGAACTGGAGAGAACAGATAGATCTTGTTAGAAATAGAAATAGAATTATAATTATGAATGGATGGGAGGATTAAGTGGGGAGATGAAGGGGAGAGAGCATTGTGAGAGGGAATATGGGGAGAGACAGGTAAAATTAATGGGCATTTGAGCAGTAGTGTGGAAAGCTAATACAGTAGAAGAAACTTCCATATGTGTGTGTGTGTGTGTGTGTGTGTGTGTGTGTGTGTGTGTGTGTGTGCGATCTAAATAAAATTGCCAAATAATGAGAGAGATAGAATCCCAACTGGCCATGTCTTGTCACTAAAGGAAGATTTCAGTACTGGGATTTGATCACATCTAATTAAGTTGTTGGCCAAAGGGGCCCTATGAGAATCTGTAAACAACCCAGGCTGTTGCCAAGAGTATAGGTTGCTCTCTACAAACTAATAGCAAGACCCCATTACTGAAGATAACACCTACACAATTCACTAAACATAGAGCCTTCACCCCTACCCCTGCATTCCAACATCTTGGATACAGAAAGGTACCCTGAATGCTACCAAAGAGAAATGCAAACATCAAGCCAGCCGCTAACCCTTTGATCTACAGTGGTGTGCTACTTGCAAAATATACTAGGGTAATGGTCACTTTTGGAGGTTACCAACCAGTAACTGATTTGACTTAAGACCCATCTCATGAGATGGAACCCTTATTCAGTACATCTTGGGTGACCAAGAACCAAAGACTAGGTAGGCCAAATACTACTGGTCTTTTTTTTTAAAGGTAGTGATAAAATTACTCATCACAGAGAAGCTTCCTCCTGCAGCAGATGGAAACAGAGACCCACACAGTCAGACATTACACAGAGAGATACTGCAACACAACCCTAAATGGGCTGTTTCCATCAAATACCTCCCCTCAGAGCTCAGGGAACTCCATGGGCGAGGGGGCTGAAAGATTATAAGAGCCAGAGGGGAAAGAGGGCACCAAGAAAACAAGGCTCTTTAAATCAATATGGCCAAGCTCTTAAGAACTCACAGAACTGAAGCAGCATGCACAGGGGCTGCATGGGTCTGCATGGGTCTGCAAGGGCCTGCATGGGCCTGCATGGGTCTGCATGGGTCTGCATGGGTCTGCAGCAGTCCTCTGTGATTCTACTCTGGCTACCCGTTTAGTGTTTTTATGGGATTTCTGAATATGCGAATGAGTGTGTCCAGGATTCTTGTGCCTTCTCTTGGGCTCTTTTCCTTCTGTTGGTTTGTCTTGGCCAATGTAATAGTTGTTGTTTTATCTTACTATATTTTATTTCGCTTTTATTTTAATGAATGAATGAATGAAAACCTAGCCATGAGATTAACAGCTGAGTTGTCATTTATGCCTACTGGCAAAGGGAACATCAGTTTTCTCCAATGGAGTGACACTGGATATGTCCACCACTGCAGGTTAAGCCTCATGTTCAGGAGGAGTTAACCAACATATAATGGACTTTACAGTATTTTTGTGTGCTTTTATTTAGTTATAATTTGTTGGGGGGTTGTTATTGTTCTGTTTGTTTCTTTGAGACAGAATTTAAAGTTGAGTGAGTAGGAATGGAGAGAAGATCTGGAAGGACTTTGGAGAGGAGAAGAGTGTGATCAGAATAAAATTAAGTTTAAAAAATTGCTTTAAGACTTTAGATATCCCCTATGTGGAAGGAAGTGGTGATAGGGTGGGAGGCTGGGGGGATGGTAAGGGGGTGAAGGAGGAGGGGAGGGAGAGGGAACTGGGATTGACATGTGAAGCAAGCTATTTAAAATTTAAATAATAAAATAAAATTTTACAAATCTAGAAAAAAATTTTTTAAAAAATGCTTTAAATAATAAAAAGGGAGCGAGAGGAACTAGCACACAGAGGTAGAGAGGTGGCTCATTAGTTAAGAGCATTCCTTCTCCCTGCTCTCACAGACTCCTCCAACAGAGGCTGTGTCACAAAGTATTAGACTCCTTGATGGTCTGCCTCCCTACACGGACACACTAAGGGCAGGGCCTTCATCAGATCCATCCCATCACTGTCATCTCACCACCTGACTATAATGAAATAAAAGCAGACACACTACAACTGTGGAGTCCATTACAAGTTGATCAACTACTCTTGGGACATGAGGCCTAACCTGGAGTGGCTAACAATAGTAAGAACAACAACAGAAACCAACTAGGTCGTGCTTGAGTCAAATGAACAGGACTGCTCTAGTATCTTTTTCCATCTTCCCTCAGAAAAACCCAGGTGTGTCATAGGAAGATGAATTCCTGAATTCCATGAGTGAGGCTGCACTGACTGGCACTTTGTCACCAAGTGTGAGCCCCATCCTAGAGGACTTGGTGAGTCACACGACCCCACCAGTGAGTACCTCAAGGCAACATGACTCAGCATACAGCACCCACCCCCCACAACAGGCCTGCCAAGTGTGTGACCTCTGGGAAGCGTGTGCCCCTCACCTCCAGTCTGTTACCATGGGGAACAAGAGGGAAAAATGGAGAAAGATGGGTGGAACCAAGGGGTGGAGCAGGAAGGCATTCATGTCCATGACAAGGTCGTTGAGCACGGCTAATTGTGTAATGAACCGCAGATGTGGCCAGAGTCTGCTGGACCAGAAACAAACATCCAAGGTCAAGAAATACTAATCACTGCCTCCTGATGTGCCTCTCTCTGGCTCTTGTTCTAGAAAATCCCAAGGGAAGCAAGGGGAAGGAAAGGAGAAAAGAAAAAAAAAAAAGAGCTCTTATCCAGAGCTTGCCTTAAGGGCAAACTTCCAGAAATTTCAGTCATCTGGAAGCCAACCAGAAATTGGGAAATAAATAAATAAAAAAGCTTCTGTGAAAGTGTTCAATACTTACTAAAGGAGTCAAGGCCATGATCGCTAGCCACAAAGGAGGAATTGTCATAAAGTGGAACAGCCTGAAGAGACACAATAGTTGTGAGTGATTTTGAGATCCTGAATCAGATTCTGGATCAGAAAAAGAGTATTCTAGAGAAATTAGGTGAGAGTCACATACAATACCTTGTTAATTTCCAGGTTTTATGATCACATATGCTGTTGACATCATATATTATTGACATTGGAGGAAGCTGGGTGGAGGGTATACATGGACTCTTTGTACTGATCTGGTGGCTTTTCTCTAAGTCTGAAAATATTGAAATGAGAAAGGTAATTTGTATGCAGCCAGCCTGGTAAGGATGATGACATCATCCCATCCAAACCTAGCTTTGCTGGCTGTCCATGAACTGTAGATTGCTGATTTTAGTTGTTAGTTAATTTTATTTGGTTAGTGATTTTGCAAAGGGTCTCAATCTGTAAATCAGACTAATATCAAACTCACATAGATCCTCCTGCCTCTGCTTCCCAAGTGCTAGAATTAAAGGGTTATGCCAGTATGCATGGCCCTTACTTCCCAGTTTTATTTCCTATTCTTTCAAGAAATTTTTATGAAAGGCCCAAAGCTGAGGACTTGGTGTTGAACTAGACCAGTTCCTGTCCTGGAGAAGCAGTCCTGGGAGAGAGGTGCACAAACTCTTGAAAAGGTAGGAGAGGAATCACATGTCAGGGCTGGTGACCAGGTCTTAAATACCCTGTAGGTGTGGTCTTGATCAGCTCTGGGGGGGAGGAGCTGACCCTTGGTGGGCTTTCTGAGGGGTGGGATCTGGAATGGGAGGAGTGAAGCCAGAGTTGAGATTATCAACCCAAGAGTCTGAGTCATGGAGAGTCTGTCGGTCTACACCTTCCTCCAACCCCATCCACAGTTCTGGGGCTCAAACCTGAGGTTGGTTTGTGCTAGGCAAACACTCTATTACTGAACTGTATCCCCAGGCCATATTTTTCATCTTTTTAAATTTTTGAGATAGGGTCTCACTAATTCACCTAGACTATCTTTGAACTCTTTGTGTAGCCCATGCAGGCTTCAAACTTGTGATTCCTCCAGCATCATCGTGCTGGATAGCTGGGACTACAAGCATGCACAACCAGTCCTAGTTTGTGCCATGCTTTGAAACTGCATAGATACAGCACTGAAAAGTGATGCTGGGAAACCAGCTCCTTAGCACTAGGCCAAATGCATGAGCTTCCCTTGCCCGCCAGACAGCCTTCCATCTCCTCACCTAAAGTCCTCACCTGCTCCAGAAGGATACAGATTTTCTTCAAAATGCTGCATTCAGGGCACATGTGCCAGGAAACAGCTCCTTACAAGAGCATTTCAAATTCATCATGGACAGCTTAAAAGGCCTAGTAACAAAACAGCCCATGACACCCTCCAAGTAGTATAGTTATTGTATGTCAGTTAGAGAAATGAAAATGACTGGCAGGTATGATGGGGGAAGCCTTCTGTACATATGTTTCTTTTATTGGTTGATGAATAAAACACTGTTGGCCAATAGGGAAGCGAGATGGGCAGGACTATGAGACAGGGAGGATTCCGGGAAGTGGAGTAAGGAGAAGTCTCCATGTGCTCCCTGGAAGAGAGGACACATTAGTCTGGAGTTCTCAGTAAGATAAGACCATGTAGCAATACATATATTAGTAGATACGGGTTAATACCTAAGAAAGAGCTAGCCTATAAGAAATCCTAGTCACTTGCCAACATTTTATAATTGATATAGTGTCTCATGTGTTATTTGAGGGCTCTGAGGTGGCTGTGGAACCGGGCGGGAATACTACAACACAAGTAGACTGGGACAATGCTTCTACGGACTGTCAAATAGGAAGTGCCTCAATTCCCTTGGTACTGGACTCTGGATTCCCTATTCTGTATGTCTTGATGAGTACATTGGACTAGAAACTTTCTTGAACTCCCAGGAATCACCAGAAGCTCTAGCAGAGAAGATCAAGGCACAAGAGAGAGGCGGGGCAAAATCCACCCTTCCCATTGGCCACTCCACAGAGGGGCCACAGGCCACAGATGCTGCAGAGGGATACCCAAGCCCCAGATGATGCCGCGTGAGACTCCTGTTGGACCGTGTTTCTGAAAATACAAGTATTTTGTCCCAAGATACACAGCAAGTAAATGGAAGAGAAGGGATTTGAACACGGGTGTCCTGATATCAACCCTCTGGAGTTAGAGGCTGAGAGAACATCTCAATGTTTTCTGCAATGTAGGCCCCTGCTGGTCAGTGCCATACATGGGCACTGTACACCTTCTGTGTGCCAGGCCAGCCCCCTCTCCTCCCTCAATGTGACCCTTTGTCATTTTCTTACTTATCCTCTGAGATATTGTTGGAAAACATGTGCACCTGTGTGTGTGTGTGTGCGTGTGTGTGTGTGTGTGTGTGTGTGTATGTGTTTACGTGCACGCGCACGCGCGCACACACACACACACACACACACACAGAGAGAGAGAGAGGTTTTTCATAGGAAGTATTTTTCTGTACTACTATTCATATTCCATCTCCTTCAGAGGGAATCAAACCCACTTCAAAGCACACACACATTGTATGTTTTCTCTAACAAGCTGGTGCCTTCTGGTCCCAGGAAACATACCACATCTCTATTTTCCTGTATCAGGGAATACATAAGGACAATAGAAAACAGTTTAATGTTTTAAATGAGCAAATTGGGGAAAATGGAAATAAAAAGTTCAAAATGACACAAAAATGCACAATTCCCATACTTGCCTGAGATTAAATTCCTCACCCCCAGCCTCCACCAGCACTGACTAAGTAGCAGCAGTTGCAGAGGGAAGCATTCTATAGCAGGATCTGCAAAATTCAAGAGGTCTCTTCAAATAAATGAAAAGATAAGGAAAACTGCTGTTCAGAAGAAAGGAAACTGTTTTCGTAGTCTGGAAATTCTTGCACAGATGGAGTAAATGTTATTTCCTTTTCCTTTACCTCTTGTGTTTGGAATCCCATGCAGATCCCCCACCCCTCATCCTTACCCCCACCTCTATCTTCAAGCTGGGAGCCCAGCTCTCTTGCTGAAGCTGGGCATGTGCATGAAAACCGGATATATTATTGTTCAGTGTCAGTGTGGCAAGTTGCTGTGGTTGTTATTATTATTATAGTTGAGCATTAGAAAGCACATCGTTCTGCTGTTGAGAGAATCTGCACAAAGAAAATATCACAGCGTACCCAGCACCTGGGATAGGAAACAGCACTGCCGGGCTATCTGAAGCTCTCGCCCAGTCACAACATGGTCTGAACAGAAACTCTGCCCAGACCCTCAACCCTGCAAATTTCCTTCCTGCTTTGGATCATTACGTAAACAGAGCTGTACAGTGTCTGGCTTCTTTCATTCACCACTGTTTGTCCTTTGTCCATTCTGCAGTCCAAAGCTGTTCTACCCTCACTCTTGTGGCTGGATTTGGTCATGTGACTTTACTACAAATTACTCTCCCTTGGGTGGGCAGGAAAATGAAGACGATCATGGGTCGCACACTGTACCCTGAGTTGGCTCTTAATAAATCCTTGAATGTCTGAATTCATGGAATGTCAATATTATTTTTCTTAACTTTTCATCTAGACTCGAATGTAGTCTTTGAAAACTGTGTCTGGCAGCTGATATTATTTTAAACACTGAAATCTATTTTTTTTGTTTGCTTGGTTTTTTGAGACAGAGTTTCTTTGTGTAGCCCTAGCTGTCCTGGAACTCCGTCTGTAGACCAGGCTGGCCTCGAACTCAGAGACCCACCTGCCTCTACACCCGAGTGCTGGGATTAAAGGCGCATGTCCCTACACACCTGGCTTGAATTATATTTTTGTAACCAAAGATATTTCAGTCCTGTGGGCCAGCAGAGCAAAAAAAAAAAAAAAGAAAAAGAAAAGAAAGAAAGAACAACAAAAACAAATCAAACAAAAAAAATAGAAAACCTGTAAGAAGCATGCTTTTCTCCACTCTCTTGTGAAAGTAAGCATTCAACGCTGTGCACAGCATTTGTTGAAACTGCACTGTGCATCAGGAGCTATCTGTACTCAACACTTCCTGGTATTGTCAGTGGGGGCTCCAGACAATGGCCCCGGAAAATAGCTTTGCTTTTCACTCACTATGCATTGTCTGTTTGTCCTCCATCCTTAGGTTTCACTTTATAAACCCTTTGCAGTCATTAATGTCCCCTCTTCCCGAAAGCCATCCAGGGCTAATCCAATCCCCACTAATTTCCCTTTCTTCTCTGGACCCAAGACCAAAGTGTATGCAACAAAAGAGGGGAAAAATGTGACATAAGACAGAGCCATCTGGATAGAAAATCAAGCTCACTACTGCAAATGAAGAAAGGATTAAAGGATAAAAGTCACAAATGTCATACAAGTATAATGTGAACTCATGTCTAAAACTTTTATTTAACTTATTAGCAAAAGAATCATTAACGATGTATACATCGTTCTGTCTCATATGCAGAACCTAGATTTAAATAGGTACCAAGCCAGGTGTGGTGGCAGACACCTGCAACTCCAGAACTTGGGAGGTGGAGTAGGAGGATCATTGGGAGGTGGAGGTAGGAGGATCAAGGGTTCAAGGTTAAGGGCTGAAGAGATGGCTCTGCAGTTGAAAGCACTAGCCATTCTTCCAGGGGACCTGGGTTCAATTCCCAGAACCCACATGAAGACTCATAACCATCTCTAACTTCAGTCCTGGAGGATCTGATGCCCACATACATGGACATACACGCAGGCAAAACATTCACACACATAAAGTTTTAAAAACTAATTTTAGAAAGAAGCTCAAGGTCATACTTGAATGCACACCAAGTTCCAGGCTAGAATAGGCTAGCTACATGAAATGCATCAAAAAGAAAGAGGGAGTGGACAGACACCTCAGGGATTAAGAGTGCTTGCTGCTCTTCCAGAGAACCAAAGATTGCTTCCCAGCACCTAGGTCAAGCAGCTCACAACTGCTTGTAACTCCAGGTCCAGGGAATCATACGCCCTCTTCTGGCCACCTACAGCACCTGCACACAAATACACAAAATAAAAATGTTTAAAATAAAATCATTTTTCTTCAATGAAAGGAAGGGAGGGAGGGAGGGAGACTATTTGGGGTCAGTGGGAGAGATAGGGAGATAGGGAGGGTGATATGAGCAAAGTATAATGACACATACATGAAAATGTCATAAAGAAACTAACTGTTATGGATTATTTCAAACGATGTTATGCCCCATTCTTACGGAAACTCCAAAAATGGGGTATTGATGGAAAGCTGTTGCCCAGCCCCCACAGACCCCATAGATAATTCAGTGGTCATGAAAAGTGTACATCCATTCCCATTTTCTAGAACTTATAGATATTTCAGAAGCTGTGGATCCCATTCCACATAGAGGGATGCTCTCTCAGCCTGGACACATGGGGAAGGGCCTAGGTCCTGCCCTGGATGAAATGACAGACTCTGGAGATCCCCCCAAGGAGGGCCTCACCCTCCTAGGGAATGGTGTGGGGATTGGGTGGGGGCTGGGGTGAGCTGGTGGAGGGACAAGGGAGGAGGGGTGGGAGAGGGAGCTGGGATTGACATGTGAAGCACACATGTTTCTAATTTAAATAAAAACATATTGAGGAAAAATATGGAGTCAATTTTACATTGAAAAAATAAATATCTGTCAACTTTTTAAAACAAATCTCTCATTCTTTCCTGGTGCTGCCTACCCAGTGGTGCATGACTGCAGAGTTGCTAACGGTAGAGGCCTTGATCTTTCCATCTGTGAAGTGGGGCAGTTATGTAGACAAATCTGCCCAAGGTCTCAGCACACAGGGAGCTATGCCCATGGAGAATGGACGTTGCCACAGTGCCCGAGTTTTCTCATTCTGTGTCAGCTGTTACCTCTATGCTCCTGACTTCAGGAAAGACCGATCCCTGCCCCCACCATGAGCCGAGGTATCTTGCTTCATCAGCCTATAATGCCGGTAGAACAAGTTCCAGGGCTCTGACAAGATAATGTATGTGGAATTCTTCACCAACCTGGCAGAGGTTTTCTGGTCTCTGTGCCCTTACCCTCAAGGTCAAGGCCATGTAGAGATTCAGTTTAGTTCAAGACTGGAAAAGCATTGCACCACACTTCCATAAAGAGAAATTTAGACAGTGCACCAGAAGGTTTATGTGACCCATTCTTTACAAAATGAAATTACTCCGGAGAAAGGAACAGCTCCCTGTTAGTGGTTAGGGTAACATGAATATATTGTCACTCTAGAGTAAGTCTTGACAGACAGCCTTTGGGGGCTCTCAACAGTGCACTGCCCTGAGAAGTCCCCTTAGTTCATTATATAAGGAAATACAACAGACTGGTGATTTATAATGAACAGAAACACATTTGGCTTGTGGCTCTGAAGGCTCAGAAATCCAAGATCAAGGGCCACACTTTGAGAGGGCCTTCGTGTGGCATCATAGTATGTCTACAAGTAACCCCTGGGTGAAGAGAATGAGGGAGGAGAAGGTCTAAGGAATTCACTCGGAAGATAGCCACTCCCTCGATAATGACGCTAATCCCTCCATAACAGCTGGGTTATCTCTTAATGTGATCCATCTTTCAGTCCTGTTGCACTGGGAATTCTAACGCGTGGACGCTGGGCATATGTTCAAACCCTGCCATTATAACCTGAGTCCCTGCAGGGCTGCTCCCCTCACCAACCTCCCTACCTGATTCTTGACGGAGCAGATGCTGGACACCCCTGATGTCCATGAATCGCACAGACACCCCGCTGGCATAAAGGATATTCATAGACATCAGGATTTCCACTGCAGTGTTGTCTACAGGAAGAAAAGGGAAGCAAGCTAGATTGCAGCAATGGGGAAATAAAGCAAAACACGAGACAGCCCTCAAGTACAGGGCTAGGCAGCACTTCAAACTGTAGCACAGGTGAGGAAAGAGGCCACACTCAGCCAGCTCACTCTATTTAGGCATATGTGCAGAATTACACAACTTTTTTTTAAAGGAGAAAGAAAATGCAGTAATAAAGTGGGTGGTTTCCTTTTCTTCTTTCTCCTTTTTGGTGTTTTGCTCATGCTCTACTCTAATATGTATTTGTGGATGGGTACGGAGATGGCAGTCACAATCCAACTGCGTGAAGCTCGGCCCAGCCTCACCAAGTCGACTTGAAACTGCTTTGACATCTGAGGCACAGATCTGTCAGACCAGAGATACCCAGCTGAGAGGGTGGGGAGTATAAAGCCATGAATTCTTTAGGGCTGTGTCCTTCCCACTCAGAGTGAGCCACACCCGCATCCCATACCCTAAAACACATGCACACTCAGGCTTGCCCAAGAGTGATCATTCAACAACCAGAATGTCCGTCTGCTGTGGACCAACTGATGTCTGCTCAGAAGGCTGTGGTCAGCCTGTGTGCAGTGGGCAGAGCTGCGGCCTAGGAGTCAACCTCTAACCCTGGCTTCCTGGTTTGGTCTGCTCTCCCCTTTTCCCGGTGTTTCATTTGTTCATCCACAAAATAAACAAAATGTTGGGATTCGGGCAAAGGGCCCACCCAGGCCTTTTCTTCGGATCCTTCATTCTAATCCAATTGGTTGCACTTCCCGGCTCCCTCCACCATGCCAACCCCAATGAGCTGAGACGAACCCCTGTAGGTATGGATAGGGACCAAGGACCCAGTCAAGGAGGCAGAGTCCCAAATCAACAGCTGCCCAAGGAGGTTGGGAGGGCATCTAATCCTGACTCCCCACATGGAAACGGGAGCCATGGTGCCTAACAGAGCTGAGGTACAAAGCCATCAGTTTCCTCCTGGAGGCCGCTCTGTCCCCGCCTCCCAGTTGGGGCCTGCAGCTGGCTCACTTCTCTTCCACAAGGTCCCCAGGGCTCCTCTGCTTCCCCGAGGTGTTATCGTCAACACTTTCAGCTCTTTGTCGTCATGTTTTATTTTCGAGAACCACTTCCCAGGCAGTGGCAGGTCTCAGGGTTTCAGGTGTCCTTGCTTCTTTAAACCTCAGCTCACTCATCAATAAAATGTGTCTTTGGAGAGGGTTGGCAATGACTCAACTCATGGATTCCCCGGTCGTATTTACCAAGTGCCATCCTGCACAGACCCCTCACAGTCCCACCCAAATGTAGCATCCCTTGCAGGACACTCCCAGGTGAATAAATATTCAAAATGATCCTGTCGGTAGCTGTAGAGCACACCAATATATTTAAATATGCAATAAACAGGGACTTGTGGTAACGACGGAAAAGAAAAGCCTGGGAATGGGGATGGGGTGGGGTGGGGTGTGGTGGCATGGGGTGAATGCTCCCAAATGCTCCTGATGCTCCCAAAGTGGGGTGAATGCAGAGGAGTCCCTGGGACCCAGGTCCCTCCCCTGAGCCAGGGATCTTCCAAGACACACTTGCATCGGCCAAGACTGAGCACCAAGACAGAGGGCACTGGGTGGGCCAGGGGTGAAGAAAACAGGCCTGCTGGTCGCTCAGATTGGAAGCCTTGACCAAGCCTACGTGAAGAGAATTCTAGCAGCTGGGAACCAGCGGTCCTGACAGGCTCCTCTGCCCATCCCAAAGGCCAGCAGGCTGTGTCCCTCCTGCCGCCACCACCCTTTGCTCTCGTCTCTGTCCAACCTGTCTGGCTGTCCTTCCCTGACATATGGTTGATCCACCCTTCTCTGCACGTCTGTCTGTCTGTCCACCCTTGACATGCCTGCCCGGTGCATCGGCCTCCCTGCATCCCTGGGCCTTCTCGCCGCCCTGCCCCGCCCGCCCGCCCGCCGCCGCTGTGTGGGTGTCGGGCTGGCTGTGCGCAGAGGGGCGCGGCTCGGCTCTCCCACCTCCCCCGCGTCCCCATCTCAGCCATGACCCGGGCCGCGCCGCCTCCGAGCTGAGACCCGGGAGTCGCGCCGCCGCCCAGAAGGACCCAAGAGGCTGACGGTGGCGCAAGCGGCGGTGCGGGGACGGCGACGGGCGGCGAGGCGGGGCTGCGACAGGGCAGGGCAGGGCAGGGCCCGGGAGACCGCCGCCAGCGGCTCGGTTGGAGATTGCGGGCGCGGGTCCGCTCGGCCGGCCCCGCCGGTGCGCCCCGCCCCTGCACGCACAGCAGGCCCAGGAGGAGCGGCGCGACGTCCCAGCCCAGCCCGAGCGCCGCGGCATCCGAGCGGGAACCGGAGCCCGAACGGGACCCGAGCTGGAGCCGAAGCTGGAGCCGGCACTGCGGCGCACGGAGCGGAGCGCGGCAGCCAAGCCGAGTAAGGGGCGCGGGGCACGGGGAGGGCCGCGGAGGGGGTCCCGGTGGCTTACGCACGCGGCCGGGGACGCGCTGGGCGGCGGGGGACGCGGTCCGGAGCGGAACCTGAGCGCGCGCGGAACTGAGCGGCTTCCCGGGACTCCTGCGGTTCCTGCTCCAGCATCCCCGACCCCCCCCACCCCCCAACCCGGGAAATACAAGGAACCCGAGGTCTCCCTCCTGCCTGAGTTTCCTCCAGTAGTGGAAGTCTGAGACAGGGTCCCCAGCCCCGCGCCCTCGGTCTGGAGGGTCGCAGACCTGCCCACTCAGGAAAAGACTCTAGGGTGCACTCTTGTCTGGGGTGAGAGAGAAAGGACTGAGGTTCCATGGAGTTTGAGTCTGGACCCTCTCCCACCACCTTAAGCCAGGAAGTTTGATGCTCCATCGCGCGGGTTGCTTGGACCATGTCCCTGATTAGCACCTAGAATAGAAGGACCTTCCTCGCACCCCCCCCCCCCCCCGTAAGGCAGACTTTCCCAAGTGCATCTCTTGGGTAGAATCCGAAGCTGAATCAGAGGTGGCGATTCCGCTGACTGAGCAGCACTGAGTGGTATTGCCACCTCTCTCCAGGTTCCTTCCCAAGCTGGGCAATGCCCACTGTGCCCCAGCTGACTCGCGCAGCCGTTCCTGGTTGTCCTTTGGGCTCTGCAGTCCAGGAACAGGCAGGTAGTGCCGACCCTGGACTACCGTCCTCAGCCACTCCAGTACCACCACAGGCAGCCAGACCCAGGCGAGGAAGAGAACACAAGCGATACCAGAGGAGCAGGGGGCTGCCAG
Source organism: Mesocricetus auratus (assembly GCF_017639785.1). Lineage (NCBI taxonomy): Eukaryota > Metazoa > Chordata > Mammalia > Rodentia > Cricetidae > Mesocricetus > Mesocricetus auratus. The sequence continues at coordinate 9,973,992 of NW_024429270.1, forward strand.
AGTCTTGATTCACTGAGTCCAAGTGCACCTGAGGGACAACAGAGGTCCCTTTCCGTTCTCAGTTATAAGACTGCATACTAGAACCACTGACTTCGCCACCGAGTGCCTCAGTTTCCCTCTTTGAAAAGTAGGCACGATTCTGTTAGTGAACTGTTCAGAAACGTTGGAACCATACAACACTCTGGGCTGATTCCCTAGCTCTGTGATCTTAGGCAAGACACTTGACTTCTCTAAGTTTGTTCCCCTTGTCTGAAACACATGGAAGATGAATCCAGATCTTTAGCCGATTCTTCTGAGGCACCAGACATATCTAATACTTGACTACATTTGGCCACAAGTGTCATTTTCTGAGACAAAGTGAGTTTCCCTGATGTGAAGGAACATGGTACCGCCCTCTTTCCCACCCTCTAAGACAGCCTTTGGCTCCCCTGGGCCTACTGACAACTCACTGCAAAGCAAGACTTAACTTTAGCCCGTTTCGCAGGCAGCTGCTGGCATCCGCTGCCCTGCCCAGACACTCTCTCTGTGCCTCCATCCAGGTTGTTAAGATGCTCACTGACTGACTACTAGGGGAGCTCTGCCCTTTTCCCTTTGGCTGGTACTTGCTGCCTAGGCTGAAACACCCCCACATGATTCTTCATGCTCTGTACAAAGGAATCTGCACACCTCACTCCATTCACTCTGGTTTGGGTGAAGGGAGGATTGCCTTCCACGGGGTGGCTTAGGTGAGCCACGGTGATGGTTCCATTCGGTGACAAGAAGCCCAGTCAGTGGGACGGGGAGGTTACCAAGAGTCAGAAGGGTGCCCTCTGTGATGATCCCTTGCTGACTAGGGTGTGTCTGCCCGGGGCCAGGAGCTCACAGGACTGTGAGAAACCTAACAAAGGAACTGGAGCTGGTGACAGACCCCATGGTATGAACTTAAGAGCAGCCCTGCTTCCTGGAAAGGCTCTCCCTGAGTCTGGGCAGCAGGGGCCCTGGGCCCAGAAGAGACAGATTGGTCAGATGCCCCAGGGCTTAAGGAAAATGTGAGCATCCGTGGGGGAGAGGGACAAGGAGGGTGTAGGGTGCCAGGAGCATTGTTGGAAAGAAAGCAGAGGACACACCCATGTCCCTGCCACCTAGAACTGGAATGAAATCAGGAAATGTGTCCACCTGTTGCTGGACAGAGTGGCTGCCTCCTTGGTGGTGTTCTCTCAGAAGTCCCTCTCTCCTTCTTTGGTAGCCTCCTCCACCCCGCCCCCATTCACTCACTAGGGTGTCCCATTCCCTGCATCTTCTATAACCCTCTCCCCTCCTCCTCCCGAAGGAGTTCATCAGAGGCTAATTAGGTTGGTTCTGCCGCTTCACTCAGTATTTGGAGCATAGCTGATAGGGAAGGTGATGGGGATCTCGGGTGATCCTGGGTCTTTGGTAATAATCAGCTGGACACCCTCAGAGGACATCACTGTCATTTGAAACCCTAGTCACAAACGTGTGTCGAGCACAGGATAGGACATAGAGAGGTACTCATCAGCTCACAACTTCCTAAAAGAGAAATTGAGTCTGGGGAGGCTTGCCCCTTGGCATGTGAGCACAAGATAAAGAGTTGTGGCTGCTTGCACCGCTCTTGGTGCTAGAGGCCAAGCTTACAGCGTTTGATTCTGGGAAGGTGGCCTCCCTTTGACAGTCTCAGTGTTGTCTTGAAAATGGACCGAGTATCAATTGCACACCTATCAGGACAGCTGTGCAGACTAAAGAAATAATGCATAGAAGGCATATGACTGTGTCTGTGGACCGTGGCCAGGGGCCCTGCCTTGTCTGTGTTGTAAACGCTCCTCACACTTGATCTTGTAAGCACAAGCATTGTCTCTTTGCTTTCAGACAACAGCATTCTGGTAGAGTGGAGGCAGGTGGGGGAACATCCTATAACCATCCGTGTCAGTAAAGAACTCTGAGGCACTGGAAGGTTAAGGGGGGAAGCTAGGTATAGAATACTTAACGTCACTCTGACTGTCTGCAATTTTACACGAGTTTGTGAAATTGATAATTAGCACAATTTTAACTCCAGTGACATGCAATTAGTTATCGAGATGATTCCTCCGTGGAGAACTTTAATCATTTTGTGTCTGAGAGCTGAAAATGAAGGTGCTTAGTGTAAGTCCATGGGCTATCACATTTTTAGACTCTCCTTTTTTTTCTATTCAAACAATTATCAAACTCATTTAGTCAAATTGACTTAAAAGAGCAGTCTCCCACTCATTACCTACACCTCTCCAGTTTTCTCTGCAGCATTTATCACCTCCAACATCTATAGCCCTTTTGTGTCTATTACCTTCCCTCAGCAATATCACCCACTGTGATGTCCTCTGAGACTAGAATGGCACTCAACGTTCAGTATGCTTTGCAAAACCATAAGGTGTCTTGTGAAACAGGAGGTCTGATATTTTTATTATTCTTGCCAAGTTTTCAGATTGATTAAAAACAAAATGTTGCACTAAGGGAGACACCATTCCCTCAAATATTTGGCAAGCACGCTTCGCTTCAGGAGCTGGAGGAAGATGGCTCAGTGTTTAGGAGCGCTTGCTGCTGTTGCGGCGAAAGACCCGAGTTCTGTTCCGAGCACCCATGCAGGGTGGCTCAGAGCCACCTGTAATTCCAGCTCGACCAGATCTCATGCCCTCCTCTGACCTCCTGGATGCACGCATGTGCGTACACGAGCGTCCATATACACACACAGGCACACAGGAAAGAAGAAGAAAAAAATCTTTTTCAAAAGACTTGCTTAGGTATCAGGGATCATGTGGTGGATGTTAAAGGGATGAAGATTACAGGGCCCGGTGATTCGAACTGGAATCCCGGTTCTGTGAAGGCTGAGACAAGGGTAGTGTGGACTCATGGCACCTCTGGGCTTCAGAGTGAGCTCAGTGCCAGCCTAGGTTACTTAGTGACAGGAATAAAAACAAAAAAAATGTTACAGAGTCCGAGGTTTGCGGGTGATGTAGCTCTGTAGTAGAACACTTGTGTCACATATACAAGACCCCGAGATGAATCCCCCATACCACAAGAAAAGATCATTTTTCAGGGGTCTTAATGAACCTTCTTATCAGCATTAGATGGCAGGCTAACTTTTAAAAATCAGTAATAAAAGAAAAGTTCAAAGGCAAATTAGCTTTAGCCTTTTTCAGTGAACTGGCATCGACCTTTTTATCCAGTTACTTTCTGCCACAAAAGGTTATTTTCTGAATCTTCATTCTGATGATCTTTCAGATTATGAAATCAATATGTTTCACTGTAGAAAATTTCAGATACCATAAAAATATATAAAGTACATGAAAAACTCTCCTTAATCCCTCCAGTGGATTCTATTTCTGTCCTAATCTTTTGCTGTGTGTGAATGCCTTCATTGGGATTTTCTTCTACAAAATAAGGATCATGCACAGGTTTGTAGCCTGTGGGTTTTTTTCTAAAATAATCAGGATTCTTTTTACATTTAACATTATACTGAGAGTCTATATGTTATTAAAATTTTTGAAAAACATGATTTCATGGCTACATAGTATTCCGCTATAATTGCATGCCATACTTTGCTCTCTCTGTCCTCTCTTATTGGTAGCCACACTGGGATTATGTCATATTTCATTGTTATAATTAATGCCTGCCTGAGTCTCTTCTGATGTCACCGAGCCCTGAGTCAGGCTTCGGTATACTCTTCGGCAGGATCAGAACAGCTTGCAGATGGCCAAGCTCATGAAGTTGCATAGAACATCAGACCTCTATGTTTTGGCCACAGTGGTGGAATTTGACCCTGTAGAGCAGTGGTTCTTAACCTGTAGATCACTGGCAAACCTGTGTCTCCAAAAATATTTACATTATGATTCATAGGAATTGCAAAATTACAGTAACAAGGTGGCAATGAAAATAATTTCATGGCAGGTGGTCCCCACAACATGAGGTATATTCAAGGGTCACAGCATTAGGAAGGTGGAGAACCGTTGCTCTAGAGGAACAATTCTGGTAAATTAGGGCAAGTAGAGATACAAAAACCTCCAGACAGATCTTGACCAATCCAGGACCGCACATGTGTGGCCAGATGTTGCCCAGAGAAGTAGAGGTGCTCATACACCCTATCTCTAATAACATCAGAACTCGGGCACCCACCAGCGGGCTTCAAGGCCTCTTGCCCACCTCTGTGGCCATTGTCTTCTCCTACTCTTCCTCTCCTGTCTTTAACCACAGGATAAACAGCGTGTGACTTAGCAGCACTTACAGAGGCATGAACCTCCTGATCGAGGAAGTCCCCAGCTGGGTCCCTTTCTGTGACAGGACAAAGTTCTGTTGCCAGTATTAGACCTGCTGGGGTAAGAGCAGTGCATCTAACCAAGTCCATGAAAGTTCCCTACTTCCTTCCTGCTCTGAGTGATCGCATGCCCACCCACAGACCCAGGGAACAAAGCCCTCTGAGATGACATCATTCATTCATGCACTCAGTAGTCACTGTGCCCTTCCTGTGGGCCAGGCCGGGTGCGAGGTTATCTGTGACATTTACACCTGCCATCTGCAGTCCTCCGCTCTGCCCCTGAGCAGACTCAGAACCAGGGTCACCACCTCCCCTTCTCACTCTCCTGTCTCAGATCCACACTTCTGTCAAACTCACCTGTACTTTTCTGCATTTCCGGCCCAGAGCATTCGAGCGCTCTGCCCCACTCAGCTGCGGTCTCCTCCCCCGGGGATCCACCCAGCTGGCTGACTTTCCCTCACCTACCGGCTCCTATCAAAGCCCACTACAGCTGCCTTATCTAAAGGTACACCTGTCTCTGCTCTGGCTCCCCTGTGGTCTAACATGCACGACCGTTGACACTGTAGCTCCGACTTTGGCGGGAGAGGTGTTTGTGGACGCCGACAGCCAAAGACTGGCTCAAGGAACCAGTGAGACTCCTCTCACCCGCAGCCTGTTGTTCAGGGTCACCGTAAGCCCAGAGAGGTCTTCCAGAAACGACAAAAGCTGACACTGTGTGTGCCGGGCTATGAATCTTCTCTGGGCCGGGTGGCTCACCCTGCTGTCAGGCCCCTTTCTGATTTTGTGTCTCAGAACTGTCATCTGTTGAGTTGAGGTTCAGACTGAGGACCTGGTAAGCTGACAGCATGGGACAGCGGTGGTCAGGTGTGTCACGTGGCCTCCATGACGTGGCTAGAGCTCCAGCCCATTCCCAAAGCCCTTCCCTGACTGCTGTTGCCCTCTTACATGAGACACCTGGCCCAAGATCCAGCTCCAGTGTTGGTACTGAGTCTCCCCGGGGACTACCCCCCAGTACAGCCCATACCCGCCTTCATCCAGGTCTGAGTGTCCCATGACCCCAGAGTGGAGGTATTCCAGGAGCAGGAACATAAGGGAGTACAGATTACGTGGTCTGGCCACACACCATTCATCCACTTCAAAGCCTGCAGTGCTGCCTGCCCACAGTCTCTAGCATTCCCAGCCAGACAATCCAGTCAGAGATGAGTCACAGCAGGAAAAAGCCGAGTCTCTGCTGCTGGGATCGGGGAGAGGCGGGCAGGGTAATGGTGACTTCCAATGGGCCCACATTCGCCAGGACAGGTGGGGTGCACTCCCTACAGACCGAAAACCATGGTCTTGGCTCACCTGAGTCAGACATGTCCAGCTCCTCTCATTACTGTGTCATGGCTCTGTCCGCATGCAGGGACCTGGCTGGGTACTTGTTCAAAAGTCGACTGGGAGGTTGAACATCTTACTGCTTCTTTAGAGTCCAGAGAACCCCTCTTGAAGGCCAGGGATATGGATCAGGAATAGAGTGCTTGCCTGTCATGCATGGGGCCCCAGGTGTGGTGGCACACATCTGTAATTCAGTGTTCATCAGGCTGAAGCAGGAGGGAATTGAGTTCAAAGACCATATGAGACCTGGTCTTAAAAAGTAAAAATAGAAACAAGAAAAGAAAATTTCAAAAGAAAAGCTGTTCTTTATGTTGCCATGCATTTGCGGGGACCCCTTGAGACCCTGGATGGGGAGAGCATGCTGGGAAAGCACAGCCAGAGGCTATGTGCAAAGTGGTAGCTGTGGTCCACAATGCAGGGAATGGTGACCCTGGTGGTGACGAATATCAGAGTCACAATAGGCAACAGGATATGTGGAGATTAAGAACTCTGTAGAGAGGAATCCTGCCTTTTGGCACATGGAGTATTACTTTTGGCTGTCTCTGTGTAGTATCAGACCCGATACCATAGTATCAGACTAAGGTTGGCTTATGCCAATATTCCAGGTACTTTTGAAAATGTCCTCTAAACTGAGCTCTAAGCTAGTATGCGTAGACCATGATGCTCTTCCATGCTCCCAAGATGCTCCGTGTCTAGGGTCATTTAGAGTCGACTTGAAGGATGTTCACATGCTGGGGAACGCCCCGTTGTTACTGATCTGTCACCAGCAGCCAAGGAAGCTTTATGAAGAGATCTTGAAAGCTGGTAGGAGTTCTCCAAATAGACAGGCCAGGAACAATATGCTAGGGAGAGAAGATAGCCCCAAAGTCCAAGAGACCCACTGTAGTCTGATTGTGGGCTGTCTAGAACACCAAGGGCAACAGATCTCCATGGACGCCACAGGCTGTACCAGGAGGGGCAGGATCCCTGTGCGCACAGCTCTTCCTTGATCTCTTTTCTGTGACCTTGAGCAGGAAACCACCGTGAGCCTCTGTTTCCTCATCTGCAAAATTGAAATGACTTTCCTCATCCCTAAGGTCTTGTCCCAGTGGGGCAGGTGACTCTAAGTGACACTTAGCAAGTGTTCTGCTAATGTGAACTACGTGTGTAGAACCAAGTGTCCCCAAAGTCTCCCACATCGGACTGTCTACTTGACTGAGCTTCCGACCAGATGTAAAACAGGGATTCTTAAGCCCTGGACTGTAAGACACCTGTCCCCCCATGCCTGGAGAATCATCAGCCTTCACTTCAGTTCAGTGAAGCAGCACCCTAAGGGAAGGCCCTCAAGAGAAGGTGACCTGCACCTCTCCATGGCATTTGGTGTCCCCAGGAGCAGCACTACAGGAAGTACCTTCAGCGCCCACTGATTAAACACCTACATTATCCCAATGCACTGGAGAGTTAGGAGGACCCAAGGCTGTAGTGAGGAACTGGATATGTTCCTGGAGGTGTCAGGGAGCTGTGGAAGGGGCTTGAGCAAGGGATTGACATCTGCTCTGTCTCTAAAAGAGACTTCTCAAGGATCGGAGAGATGGCTCAGTGGATAAGAGACTTTCTCTGTAAGTGTGAGGACATGAGTTAGAATCCCAGCACCTGCATAAAAAAAAAGCCAGCAGTGGCCATGTATGCCTATAACCCCAAAGCTGTGGGTGGGGATACAGACATGGCTCCAGATTCAGTGAGAGATGTTTAGAGGGATTAAGGAAGATAATGCTAGAGCGGGATGTCTGATGTCTCCCTCTGGCCTTCACAGGCGTACAGGAATGCACAAGCACGCACTTGTGCACATGGGGCACACACACACACACACACACACACACATCTTCTGAGGCAATAGGATGAGTTGTCAGCTCACTCACATGCCCCCCTTTACATACACATGTGTGTATGTACACACGGACGTAGTAACCCCTACACATCCACAAATGTGAATGCAGACATCGGTTCTCACATGTTATCTCTGAAGACAAAGGTCACCAGCCTTAAAATTCTTCTTTAATCTTCTGGTGTGTCATTGGTTCTCTTAGCAGCCTGGGGGGATCACCTCCCCAGGTCAAAACTCTCCCTTGGTTTCTATGGAGACCAAGAGTGAATGTCAGGCCAGCCGAGGGTTCGCACTGGGAAAGCTGAGCAATGTCAGAGGTGAGTGGCAAGTCACTACCTGCAGAGGTGTCCCCAGATCAGCTGCATTCCTCCTGTCCCCACAGAGAGCAAAGTGAGCACCACCGTGAGGCCTATCACACACACCGGGTACGCCTGAAGCGTGTTCCAAGCTTATCCTTGCTTTCCCAGGAAGGACGAGAGCTTCAAGGAGGTGAAGCAACTTTGGCCAGAGTCAATGCCAGGAAGTGGCTCCATTGACTTTAGTATTAAGGGGACGGGAAGAAGCCCAAAGACAGTTGCCTTGTTCACTTACTAAACAGAAAGGCCAGTGTTTCCAGGCAGTGTGCTCACCAATGGGCTCCGCCCAACCTCTGTGTCGGTTTGGAACAGAAAACACGTGAAAGGGGCTTCTAAGTGAGGCGAGGCTAAGAACCTCTGGGGCTGACTCTCACAGGTAGATTCTGGCCACGTGATGCGATCCCCAGTGTCAGGGAGGCTGTTAGTCTCTGAGACGGAGGGAAGGTGCAGGCTGTTTCCTCCTGGACTCAGCACCCCAAAAGTGCATTTTAGGGGGCTGGAGAGATGGCTTACACGTTAGTAGCAATGGCTGCTCTTCTACAGGAGCCATGTTTGGTTCCCAGCACCTATATGGTATCTGACAACTGTCTGAAATGCTAGGTCAAAGGGATTCAAAGTCCTCTTCTGGCCTCTAAAAGCAGCAGGCATACAAGTGGACACAGACATATGGGCAGGCAAAATACCCATCCACATAAAATAATAAAACTCTTATAAAGTGCATTTCAGTTTTTGAAATTAAGTGTGCCACTTTATAAAAAGCAAAATCCTACGCTGTGTCCTTTGGGGACACACAAGGAGGGATTGACTGGGTTCAGACCTTTAATGGCATGAAATCACATCGCTCTGAAAATATTTCCCCTTGTAAAGTAGTATTAAAGTGACCTGGCATAGCGTAGCTACACTGAAAATCCAGGTGTCACGCAGAGTTCATGTGGGAATAGGTTGGAATGGAGGAGAGGTGCTTCCCTCCCACTGGCTTTTATTTCTAAATTGGTGACCTAACATATTAGGTACCTTCCAAAGGGATGTGCTGGCTGCTGGGGGCATGAGAGAAAAACAGGTCTGGAGTCTCACCCCAGCCTGTAGTAGGCAGCTGTGTGGTCTTGGCCAGGCTCCAAGACTTCTCTAAGCCTCAATTTCCTCATGTGCAAAATTAGGGGAAAAGCAGCACTCTTGGTTCTCAGAGCAAAATGAAATACAGTTTGAGCTGGGAGTCAGGGAACCCCCTCCCAAAGCCAGTCATGAAGCCTTGAGCAAGCTTCTCTCTCCTCCGGGTGTTTCCCCTATGCAATGTGCACTTTGGACCAGTCTTAAAGGATCCATCCAGCCCTGATAGCCCTAAGGCACTCAGGATGCTACAGTCTATGGATGATGTGGAGACAGTGAGTCTTCCACAGTAGAACTCCACAGCATCACACTCTACTCCTGGGTCCGCACAAGAGATCCACCCTCCACACATCACTGTGACCCCAACACCTGCCCTTGTACCCATACCTTGTAGCCCAGGGACCCCAGCCTAGGAGCATGTTCACAAGTCCCACCCCACCAAGTGATGAGTCAAGTGATGTAAACACACAGCCTCTCGACATGGTGGGTGCTATAGGCGTCCCATCACCTGCCTGTTTGTGTCTCCACAGGTGAGTGGAGGGGCTGTCCCCTCAAGAAGTCAGAGCTGTGCTCGTGGGCAGGCTGGCTCCGCTGTTCTGCTCCAAGGATTACATGTCCTTCAAACGCCCTTGCCCCTGTAAGTCTCTTCCTTGTCCAGCTGCTACAGAGCTAGAGGGTGGGGTTGTAGCGATGGCATTGGGATGTTTGGCCAAGGCACTGAGGGGAATCTGACCAGGGCCAGTGTAGAGAGACCGTGCGGGGGTGGGGGGGGGAGGACGGTGACACAGGCCATGGCAGCATCTGCAGTAGGCTCCCTGGAAACTGAAAGTCACACTTTGTCCTGTTCCCAAGATGTGGATCAAGGTTCCTCTGAAGCACGCTGATGCAGTCTCCCCCCCTCCCCCCACAACACCATGGCCAAGGACTTGTGAGGAGTGTTGGATGAGACGTGTTAGAAACATTTTGCCACTGTCAGCCTTTTCAGGTCCTCTGGAGTGATGGTGTGATGTGGTGTGTGGTTTCTGTGGGAAACAAGAGCCTTAAGTTCTTCCCACTCTTAAACAGCCACAAACAGAGCTTCATGGACTTGGGTCCTTCAGAACAGTTCCTGGGGGCTGACTGCCCTGAGAAAATCCATCCCATAGCTCTCACCAGAAAGCCTCCAGTGACGGAAGAAAATGCATGATTTTGCCTTTAAGAGTCTTCCCATGACTCCCAGTGTGAGGAGTCCATTGGTTGACCTGCCAGGTGTCCTCTTGGAACTCAGGACAACAGCCTCTGTAGACCCTTTGGCTTGGCCTCCCCCCTCTCAGGCAACCTTCATGGCTCCACAACAGAACCTACTTTCATTACATCCCTGAGCTCCCCAAAACCACCATCACTTGTAATTTGGGGAGCATGCCTAACTGTCTGTCCCTTGTTGAGAAACCGTGAATGTGTGTTGAGGTGACATTTTCAAAAGATGACCACCTGACACCTTGGTGGCCACACTCACTTGATGACAACACCTCCCCTCCCAAAGGTTTGCTTAAGTTTCTACCACGAGTCTGTGCTGTCCTAGGCTGAGCACAGCTCTCTCACACAGTCACAGCGGCAGAGGCTAACTCCTAGAATACTGAGGGAATGCCAGTGAAGCGGGGAGCAGCCTCCATCCGGCAGTCAGAGTTTGTGAGGCTTGCAAGAGCGTGTTCGGCTCATGAGTGCCTGGGGCAGAGGGCAAGGTGGCAGGATGGTGCCATGCCATCCCTGAAAACAGATCCGCTAGCACCTTTGGACACTGGGCATGTGGCATGCTTCTCTGGCCTTCTGGGAGGTGGGCAGACATTAGCCATAAAGGGTTGAGCTGCAGGTCTATTGCCTCCCAACCCCATCTCATCTTAAGATACCTTAGCTTGTCTCTGTCCCTTGTGGGACACCTCTCAGCAGCAGCCCCATTGGGAAGTTGAGAAGACGGGCAGAAAGGCAGTGAGAAGAAGAAAGAGGAGACAGGGAGCCCTGTCAGGGAAGCCTGGAAGCTCCCTGGCCATGTGGCTGGAAGAGGAAAGGGGGTTCCTCTGCTTGAAGTCATGTGTGTGAGCCTTTCCCAGCCTGCAGAGGCCTGGCCTGGAGCTCTGAGTGTGGAGGAGGGCTGGTGTTCCTCAGGAAGGCTAGGGGGCAGGGGGAAGCAGTTCCATCTGGCCTCTGCTGGGCAGAACAGCCCAGAACTCCCTGGGGACCCAAGCTCTAAGCACAGATGCTACATAGCCTCTTCATTGTCATCTAGCAGATGGCAGCACCATGTAGCTGCCTGTGTGGTGAGGGAAGGCTGCTTTCTTATAGCCTCTGGGGACAAATCTGAAAGAGGAGTTTTTTTGAGGGGAGGGGAGGGGAGGATAAAAGACTAAACATGTAGCAAAACGAAATGAAGGAGGGGGAGGCATAGCACACAATCTGTGGAGAAGTCATGTAGGCACACCACCGTCAGGTTCGTGATGGCTGTCCAAGGCCTGGCCAGGATCACAACCTGGCAAGGCCTCCTATGCCTGTGGTCCCCCTCGGAGCAAGAGTAATGTTGGGTTGCAGTATGCGATCATCCTAGCGCAGATATTTGCCAGCTGTGTGAGCCAGGGGAAAACTACTCATCTTCCCAAACACTCAGTTTGCTCATCTATGGAATGGACAATGTAGAGTCTTACAGTTTGCTGCTCAGATTTTAGGGGCCACAGGTAGACTTGAGCTTGGTATCTTGGAAAAGATACTCAGGAAACCATCGCTCTGCCTATCTCAGTATTAGCCATATCTCTAATGATGGAGATGGGGAAACAGAAGGAGGGCCTCTAGGGGTAAATCTGGGATTTGAACCATGTGTTGGCTTTCTGTTGCTGTGACAAAATACCTGAGATTATTAACTTAGAAGGAGGACAAGGCTATTTGGCTCATGATTTGGAGGTTTTAGCCCATGGTCAGTTGGTCATGATGCTTTGGGGTCTATGAGGAGGCACAACATCTTAGCAAAAAGTGCGTGATAGGGGAAACCTATTTGCCTCATGATAGCAAGGAAACACTTGAATTCCCAATATCCTCTTCAAGCGTGTAGCCCTGATGACCTGACTCCCTCCTGCTAGGCCGACCTCTCAAGGGTTTTACCACGTCACATCAACACGTGGGCCTTTGGGGGACACTCACAGTACAGCGGTTCTTTGTTTCTTTTCACAGTTACCTCTGCCACTGTCAACAAAAGGAAGGGTTTGAGGGCAAGAAGGGGAAAGAATGGAGCTCACTCAGCAATCTACCATTTCTACATCCAGGGCACACAGCACTAACTAATTATGGTCCTCTTTCCCAAAGAGCCACTCTAAGCACATGCTGCTTACCCAAAGATCTTTGTCCATCACTGGGGGAAGTAAGGTATCAAGAGGAGGGACTTTGGCCAGGTGTTTACCTCTGGGCCTCAGTTTCCTCACCCGTAACATGGGAGTCATAAAGGTATGCATGTAGAGGGCTGTGTGAGGACCCAAAGAGGTAGCTTGGAAAACCCTCAGAAGGCCTTAGGATCTGTATTTCCTGTGGCCCCCTCGCTTCCTTGATGAAGCTTTACAAAGAAGGGCCAATGTGCCCATTCCGCACATGAGGAAACCGAGTCTCAAAGAGGAAAAAGAATTAGTCAAGGTGCTACAGCTAGCTAGATGACGGTGGGGTCAGACGTGAGTAGGGGTGATCAGGTCTCAGTTTTAACTAAGCCACAGCTGGAGCAACATACATGGTGGAACCCATTTTTTTCCCACATTAAAAAAAAAAGCAGGCCAGGCGGTGGTGACACACGCCTTTAATCCCAGCACTCGGGAGGCAGAGGCAGGCGGATCTCTGTGAGTTCAAAGCCGGGCTGGACTGACAGCCTCCAAAACAATACAGAGAAACCCTGTCTTGTAAAAAAAAAAAAAAAAAAAAAAAGCTAGGTGTGATGGCATGGGCTTGTAATCCTAGAACAGGGGGGAAAAATCTCCAGAGTCTACTGGCCAGCCAATCAATGAGCTCCAAGTTGAGTGAGTCACCTTACCTTAAAAAATGAGATAGAGATAGAGGAGGCACCCAGGGTTCACCTCTGGCATGTGTACACATGTGCACACACTCACACTCACATAAGCAGTGTGTGTGTGTGTGTGTGTGTGTGTGTGTGTGTGTGTGTACTGCATGGGGTGGTATTGAAGCAAATATGCAGGAGGAGGTGGCAGATAAAGGGTTAAGAAGATGATGCTGAGGCTGGAGAGATGGCTTAGCAATTAAGAACACGTATTGCTCTTAGAGAACCCTAAATCTACATGGTAACCACCAACTGCAATTTCCAACTCCAAGGGATCCCATGGCCTCTTCTGGCCTCCACAGGCATGCAAGCAATTAGTACACAGACACATGCAGGCAAAACACCTGAACACATAAACCTGTCAAAAATATCGACATTGTTAGAGGTGATTCGGGCAGGCTGAGTCATGCAGGTGTCTTGTGGAAGAGAGCTCTGGGTAGGAGAATTCAGGAGCAGGGTTGGCTTATTCTGGCACAGGAAGGACTGTGGGCCCAAAGGACATAGGGAAGGTACCAGAGTTACCATATCAGCCAGATGATGCCCGGCCTGGGCCATGGTCGGACTTCGGCTTGTGCTGCCTGGGAATCTTTGGAGGATTATAAACTGAGAAAAAATTTGATCACCCTGGTATGGCAGCAGAGGCTGGAGGGGGACAAAGGAGAGTCAGGAGGTGAAGAAGTAGCCCGGGGGTAATGACAGGGTGTAGGACAAGGAGATTAACAGCAGAAATAGACTGGAAAGTGAGCCGTTGGGACACGGAGTGGATGGGAAGGACTCACTAGCGGCCCTGCTTGGGGCTGAGCGTGTGGAAGGACCGGTCTGCCGTTTGCTGACCTAGGGGAACTCCTGACACAGCTGGCGAACTGGCTGAGCCAGACTTGAAGGCACACTGTGTCTGAGATGCTGTGTAGACACCAGGGTGGAGAAGCAGGCAGACGGAGAAGCAGGCAGACGTATGAGCCTGGCGTTCAGGGGTGAGTCTGGGGTGGAGCGGTAAATTGGGGAGCTGTCAGTGTATGGGTGCTGGCTGCTTAGTTCAGAGAAGCTGGATGAGGTCGCTGGCGGGACAAGTGTGGGACGGTGAGGAAGAGAAGGAACTCGAGTGAGCACTGCGTCGGTGGAGGACACAATGATTGCCACATCTAGTGGTCTTGCCCAGAGCAGTATGATCCCTGGAGTTGTCACCCAAAGCCGCGTTCGTGAAGAGGATGGCGTGCTCTCCATCCCAGGAATGAGTAAGCACACTGCTGCTCCTCTGCCAAGGGCTCCCATGAGGTAGCCACCCCGACACTCAGCTCTGCCTCGCCTGGAACTGTGCCCAGGCCTCGGGAGGGGCTGGTCGTCCTCTGTGACGCCACCACAGAAATGAGCAGCCTGTCTGCTTCAGAAACCAGACAGCAGGTCCTGGTGGGAAAACCCACCCGCCCAGAGACCCTGAGCCCCTTCTGAGTCCCCAGACCATCAGCTTCTAGAGGCTGCTCTCTAGAGAACCCACCCCTCTTCCCTGAAACTTGAGGGCTCCTCCCTCTGAGCGTTTTCAGAAACTCATCCTGCTCAGCACCCTCCATACGCCTCACCCTCACCCTCACCCCTACTTCGCACCTCTCACCCCTGCCTCTCACCCCCCACCTCTCACCCCCACTTCTCACCCCTCACCCCTACTTCTCACCCCTCACCCTCACCCCCCACCTAGCCTCCTGGCCCTGTATCCCTGGATGGCAGAAAAGGTCTTCTGCAGGAAGGGCCTAAGGGCAGTGGGTGGGTCCAAATGCAGTGGTAGCACCAAGATCTGAAGGAGCCAGGCTCAGTCAACACAGGAGCAAACCTAGTTAACTCATCTGAACCTCTGCTTAGCCTCTTGTGAAATGAGATAATTGGGTCCAGTTTCCAGTGTGACTGGAGGTTTTGGTGAACACACAGAGTGTGCTCAATAAGGTTGATTCTCCCTAACTCTCAATCCCACAGTCCTACACTCAGACTTCCCTGCAGGGCCCTCCTGAGACTGCCCCTCCCTTCCCGGCAGCCCCAGCTTAGCACAGGACTGTCCTTCACTTTCGACAGGCTGTCATCAGGAGTCCCTGCCCCCACCAGCTCCCCTAGCCTTGTGATGTCAGCTAGATATAAGCCCTCTGCAGGACCTGTCCCTCCTGGGGCTCTGTGCCAACCCTCTGACCACACTTAAGGAAACCGAGTGGAGAGAAGCAGCTGGATCAGGTCACAGAGCATGTGAGTGGCTGCCCCTTCAGTATCCTGCTGCATGGAAACTGAGAAAGTGCCCCAGCAGAGCCCCCAACTCTGAGTCTAGGACAAGACCAGACTCCTTTGGCAGGGAGACTGGGGCAGAGCTGCTTCAAGAGACAGTCCGAGAAGCCTACCTTCAGCTCCTGACTGTAGCAGCCCTCATCTCTCTTCAAACTTCAGGCAGCAGAGTACACACATCTGCAGGGAGCACTGAGCCTCTCCTACCCCCAGTCTCCAGGGATCCTTTTTTCTCCTCTTTCTCTCTCTCCCTCCCTCCCTCCCTCCCTCCCTCCCTCCCTCCCTCCCTCCCTCCCTCCCTCCCTCCCTCCCTCCCTCCCTTCTTCCCTCCCTCCCTTCCTTCCTTCCTTTCTTTTTTAAGCAGAAATATCAGGCAACAAGAACCAATAAATTAACATATTTAGGGGTTTCGTGAGCAAATGGTTAAACTATTGGTAGCTTAAAAATCTCCATGGTGGAAGTATTTACATCGTGGAAACTGATGAACTACAACTCTGAGACCCTTTCTTCCTTCTGTCTTCCTCTCTTTTGTTTTTCTCCCTTTCCTCTTCGCTGCCTCCCTCCTTCCCTGCTCTTTCTTCTCAATCATCCCTTTCTCCTTCCTTTCTGTCCCCTTCCCTCCGTTTTTCTCGTACCTGCTGGCTTTCCTTTCTTTTCTTCTGTGAAAGCTGGTTTGTAGCATTCCATTGACTTGGATGTGCTTACAGAAAGGTGCACCGTCACCAGGGTACAACTTAAGTACTCCCACAAACTGAGCATGCTCCTGCTGGGGACACAGTCATGCCTGCGCCCAGAACTCCTTCATGTGCTTCTCCACTCACTGTCCTGTGCCAGTGGTGACCACAATGACCACAAACGTTATTGGGATCATACAATATGTTCTTTTTTCAATATTGTGTTGTACACTCTACCTACCTTATTGAATACAATTGTCAATCACACTTTCTCACGACCATATAGTAATCCTTTGTGGAAATACACCACAAGCAACTTATCTGTTCTACTCTACTGAGCATCTATGTATTCTCCAATTTGAGATGATGAATGAATGACCATGCTGTGGTTATCTTAGTACAGTTATGTCCAAGAGAACATCCTTCAGAAATGAAAATGGTCTCTATCTTCATTGTCCAGTGAAAACAGCCCCAAGCCTACTTGGGGTTGTTTATCCTGAGCATTCAGAGTGCAGCCAGTGCAACTACAAGAGCTGGATTTTAAATTTTGGTTAGTTTGTTTGAGTAGGTGTTCATGTTTATCACACTATTCTACCCAGTTCCAGAACATATAGAAAAGGCACCCACCTAGGAGTGGGAGCTTGGATAGTAGGATATACACATGCTTAGCTTTCATAGGTAAAAGCTAAACACTTCCAAAGTGGCTATTCCAACTTGGCCTCTCACTAGCAAATCTGAGATTTCTGACCACGGTATACACTGACAACAGTGGGTGTAGTCTAACTTTTTCAACTTAGCCATTCAAGTTGGAAACAGATTGCTTTTGGTGGTTTTAGTTTGAATTTCTAGTGACTTAGTAGAGTACTTTGAACACTCTCTTTTTAAAGGATGTCTCGAGTCTTTTGCACATTTTTCTATGGTGTGCTTTCATTGCTGATTTCTAAGCACTCTTTATATATTGTGAATGACTAATCAGCTAGACATATGATTGCAAAATCTTCCAGCCTGGGGATTGCCTCTGATTTTCACCATGGTATCTTTGGGTTAAGAGAGCATATCCACTTTTTCATCCATAAAAAACAGGTTAATTTTCATATACATAAGTGTTTAGTTTTATGCATATATTATCAGAACTTGAGATTATGAAATCTTTTTGTTCTCCTTAGGAACAGAGAATTTTATCACTGCAGTTCCAAGAATAAAGTTCTGCAAACGTGAAAGCCATCTTGAGCACTTTAAGTCTCATAGCAATGTTGTAAAAGAGGTTTCATCTATTGTTACTGACATTTCAGACTTCAGTAAATACATGTATAAGGACATTTAAGAGAGCACTCACGACATAATTTATGCTTTTGCAGAGCCCTCCCACTTTTCAACGTAAAGAGGGATCCCCAATACTTTAAAATATTTACAGTGACCCTGACATTCTGAGGACATTAGAGGACACGTGGCCATTACACATGCATAGTGTGTCAGCAGCACACTGTCAGCCGTGGGGGCAGTGGTGTCGTGGAGGAGGGAGATGATCAATTGTACCTGCAGTGGTGATGTGCCAGCCTCTCTGCCAAGCGTAAAATCCAATTATCGACAACAACACGACTATCGGTGGCCCAAACAGTGCATAATTTACAACTGAATTCGTGTCTTCAGAAACCTGGCAGGTGTTCTTTAAGTTCTTTTAAAATATAAATTATACCGAGTGTTAAGAAAAACCCCCGGAGGTAAGTAGAAGGGGAGACTCATGCTCCCAGCCTGGCTCGGTAAACGTTAAGCTGTCCTTCCCATGTCAGGGTTTGTTCCATCTTAGCTCCTAAACTGGGGGTTAAGAAATGAAAGGCCCAGCTGTACACAATTGTCTTCTCACAAATGCCAGGGTTCAGCAAGTTGATAAAGCGCATTCAGGACAAAGGGGCACACAGCACCTTCCCTCTTTCCCGCTTGGCATTGGCTTCGCTGTAAATGAGAATGCAAAGACATATAAAGACCAAACGAGGGTCTGTTTGTCAGTTTGTTAGTAACAGGAACGTGCCTTTCAGCTGCACGAGTGGAGTTGAAAGAGACACAGTCAACATTGAGGGAGGTCCCAGAGGCACTGATGGTGTGAGCCATCATTCAGAGACACTCTGGGTAAACAGCACATACTTCCTGTCAGCTGTGGCTGAGGGAGGACTGCATATTTCCTTCTGAAAAGGATTCCTGTGGGCCTTTTGCTTATCATTTGAAGAGAGGTTGTCTTGGGTTCTCTCGATGAACACGAGGCCTAGGTTTTAAAATCGGTTTTCCTGCATCATCACAGATGTGCTCGGCTGTTAGTGCTGTTTGACTTTGAGCAGCTGTAATGGTTGGCATGACTAATCGCTTGTGTATCCAGCGAAGAACAAGCCTGTTAGGGTGAAAAGCTAATCATAGAAAAAGGATGACTCTGTGAAGATGAGGGTAAGGATTGTTTTGTGTACCAGGATCTGTTAACCAGAAGACACACAGCTCAGAGAGGTGTTCTGAGGGCCCTTGGGGGCATATTGTTAATGATGGGATGTATTGAGAAGTCTTTTTTTCAGCATTCCTACCCACTTCAGATGTGACCCTGACCCTGTTTGCACCTCAATCCCTGGACAAATCCTTCAACCCCCTCACCATCCTATGTAGCCCCAACCCCCATGGGAGTTCTTTACTTCAATACAGACTCATTGTACATTTTTAATAGAAACTTTTGTGTTCTACTTGGAGGATCTGAAGTCATGAAGGTATCCATGGATCTTTTCCTCTTCAAGTGTTATGGTTTTGCCCCTCAATATACTTTGGTTTGGTTTTGCTACAGTGGATGTTGTTTCAAATCAGGGTTTCTCTGTGTAGCCCTGCTGTCCCGGAACTCACTCTGTAGACCAGGCTAGCCTCAAGCTCAGAGATCCACCTGCCTCTGCCTACTGAGTGCTGAGACTAAAGGTGTGTGCCACCATGCTTGATAACCATTCACATATAGAGCTGCATCTGGGAAATATCTTTAGGTTTTAAGGTTTAATTCCATATTTTGAGTACCTGTCATGAGCCAGGCACCCTGTTAATCAATGTGTCTTGATTAGCTTATATCAGAGGGCACTGCTCCAATTTTAGAGATGAGGCAAGAGGCTGAAAGAGCTCAGTGGCCACCACTGACCAGAGGCAGGGGCAGGATTTGAACCCATGACTTTTGATCTTGCTCTGTAACTTGGGCTGGCCTACTTCTCTTCCTACCTTCAGTACACTATTAACCTGTATGTGGTTACTGGGGGAACTCCTGTGAATAAGGAGACAAAATTTTGTCACTTTTAATGTGTTCCAAACCCAGATATCTCAGAGCGCTATTCCAGGTCAGGACAGTAGGGGCAGCAACTGTGGGAGCTATAATTCCTACCCATGTGTAAAGGTGTACAGGGGTTGGAGGCGATAGTGGGCCATGTATCTTTCCATGTCCACTTTAATTACACTATTGGCAAACAGCACATGTTATACATTTCAATCTTTCTGAATGTATTGCCATTTATGCTGTGACCCACACATCCCAAAGAGTGGCCCGCATGTGCTTGAAGAGAGCTGCAGTCTTCCATGGGTAAAGTGTTCTTTGAGTATCAGTTACGACAAGCTGGTTGCTAGTGTGCTTCAAGCCTTCTGATCCTTGCTGAGTTTCTAGATAGCTGTTGTACCACTTATTGAGGCTGTGGCATTGAAGTCCCCATGACTTTTCATTCCGATACTCTCTCACATGTTTTGGGGATACCCATTGTTCAGTACAGTGATAGCTTCCTTATTTACTGATCTGGCACTAGGAAATGTCCTTGTCTCCAGTAATATTTCTTGCCTTAAATTGAATTTTATCTGAAATTAGCATAATTATGTCAGCTAAAGCCAATGATGTGGCTCGGTGAGTAGAGTCTCTTGCGCCTCACAAACTGTGTCCCACTCCTGGAACCTACGTGGTGGAGGGAGGGAACCTATTCCCACAGGCTGTCCTCTGACCTCCGCATGGTGCTGTGGTATATGTATGCGTGCACACACAGAGAGAATAGATTAATTAAATACAAATATGTTTTAAAAAAATCATGCCATTCTGGTGTGTGGTGCACGCCTTCAATCCCAGCACTCGGGAGGCAGAGGCAGGAGGATCTGTTCTGAGTTCAAGGCCAGAGCAAATTCCAGGACAGGGCTACTGCACAGAGAAACCATCTCAAAAATCAAACAAACAAACAAAAATTATGCCCACCGCTTACATGGTGTTCCTTCTCCTATTCTTTTATTTCCATCTGTTTGTTTTCAAGCCTAACTAAAATGTGTTTCTTTTGGTCAGTGTATAGTTCATCTTGCCTTTTTATTTACTCTGCCACTCTCTGTTGCTTAAGTAATTAACCCATCCATATATATTTACAAACACAAACTAACAAAAGCGTAAATAATGCACTAGCTCAGGGCATTTTAATTTGTGTTTCCTTTTGTCTCATGTTCCTTGTCTGTGTGTTCCTCCTGTACATCTTTGCCATGAAGTAAACATATTTAATTCACTGGCTATATTCTTCTGGGGTTTTAAAAAATTCTGTTAGTAATTGTTCTGAGGGTTATACATGTCTCTTTCTGTATCACAATCTATTTCAGAATAGTAATAACTCAGTCCAGTAAAATAGGGAAACCTTGATCTAACGCATCTTCCCCCATTTTTGTGTTTTTATCATATTTACCGCATATGATGTGAACATATCAAAATGGCATCATAATTTAATAGTTATACAACCTTATGTCTTTAAAGAAGCTAGAGGAAGAGGAGAGGGGGCTGAGGAGACGGCTTTGCTGATGGGTTAGAGCACTTGCAAAGTACCTGCTTCTGGCCTCCATCTGCTTACTTACACACAGACACACAGACATACACACCAATAAAGGATTTTTAAAAGAATAAATGAAAAAGAAGACACTTACAAAATCTTGTCTAATTTCCTGTACATTCAGCCTGGCCAGAAGTTTGCGTCTCCGCCTTCCTGTGGACTCAGGCTAACCCCCGATGTCACTTCCTCCTCAGGGCTAGTGTCTCTTGCACAAGTCTGCCATCAGCAAAGCCTCTTGCTTTTGTTTATCTGGACGTTCTTTTGTCTGTTTTCAGTTTTGAGGGAGTTTTGCTAATACAGCGCTCTTATTTAATGATTAGCTTGACTGTGCCATTCCACTGCCTGGGGTAGTTTCTTATTAGCTGTTAACCATCAGTCATCCTGGTTTCCCCCATATGTGGTTTCATGTTTTCTCTGTCTTTGGCCTTCAGTAGTGCGACTGATGTGTTGAAGTGTGGATGTCTTCATGTTTATTCTACTTGGGATTTGCTGAGTTTCTTGGCTATGTAGAGCACATTGCCAAATTGGGGAAAATTTGATGTAAGTTTCTGAGGCTCTGTTCCTCCCTCCCTCTCTCTCCCCCTCCCCCTCTTTCCGTCTCTCCCCCCTCTCTCCTTCCCTCCCTCCTTCCATCCCTCCCATCCCTCCTCTGCTCTCACATTGAATGGCATTCTGTTGATTTGTTTTCGAGTTTACCATTTCTTTGGCACTGCTGAGGAGTTCCTCTAATGGTTTCTTACCATTGTCTTTTCAGTTCCATTTGGCTTAAAAAAAAAAAAAAAGACAAGGTTTCATGTATCCCTGGCTGACTTTGAACCATGAAGCTGAGTGCCCTAGTTAGCTTTACCTGTCAACCTGACACAACCTAAAGTCATCTGAGAAGGGAGTTCTAATTGAGGAAAATACTCAGATCAGATTGGCAAATGGGTTTATCTGTGGCAGATTACATTGGTTTTTGTTTTGTTTTGTTTTGTTTTTTGTTTTTTGTTTTGTTTTACGAGACAGGGTTTCTCTGTATTGTTTTGGAGGTTGTCGGTCCAGCCCGGCCTCGAACTCACAGAGATCCGCCTGCCTCTGCCTCCCGAGTGCTGGGATTAAAGGCGTCCGCCACCACCGCCCGGCCGGCAGATTATATTGTTAACTGATGTAGGAGGACCCAGCCCACTGTGGGAAGCACCATTCTCTTGGCAAGTAGACCTGGACTGTATAAGAAAGCAAGCTAAGTCTGAGCTTGTAAGAAAGCAAACAGCATTCCTCTGGTTTCTGCTTCAAGTTCTTTCTTGAGTTCCTACTCTGACCTCCCTCAGTGATGAACTATAACCTTTAACCTGAAATGAACCATTTCATCCCTAAATTTCTTTTGAGTAGAGTGTTTTGTCACAGTGGTAGAAAATTGGAACAGTGCGGATGGCATTAAACTCTTGGTCCTCCTGGCTTCAATTCCCAAGCCCTGGGATTGCGGGTTTCCATTACTTTGCCTGGCTGCATCCGGCTCTCTACTGTGGTTTACCAAGATTCTCTACTCCTTGGAGAACTGCAACCATGCTTTCGTTACACCCTCTAAACATAACTTCTTTATTGGCATACACTTATCAATAATTGCTTCAAAGTTTTTGTCTAAGATCTAAAGACACTCACAGTCGGCTTTTATTGACTGCTTTTTGTTTAGTTTTTATTTGATATTTTCTGACTGTACCTCATGTTTTCCTATTTCTTTTTGTGTGTTTGTTGACCACTGAACATTTTAGGTAATATAGTAACTATGTAATTTTACTTTTTTTATGCCATAGGAGCTGTAGTTTGCCCAGTTGTTTAGGACATGGTTTGAACTAAGGCTATAAAAATCAGTTTCTAGGGCAACATGTAGTTGCTGATGTTTCTACTTGGATTTTTCTTTCTTGGTTGTAGTTTTAAGATTTCCTTCATTATAGTTGTCAGGTATCTGCATGGCTTAGTGTTCATCCAAAAAATAGTCAGAGGTTATACTCCAGTGCTTCAAGATGGTAAAGCTTATTTACCTTCTCTGCTGGTGACTTCATAGTATGAGGCCTAGGGAAAACGCTGACTCCCCACTGCCCTTGTTTTCAGTTCTCAGCAAGCTTACAATTCTTTGCACAGAAGTAAAGACTGTATCAGCCTGAGAGATCCAGGTTCTACTCCACCTGATCCCAGGCAGTAGTCAACCCCAGGAGATGTGGAGGGCCTCTCAAGCTGTGGTGCTTTGAATAGAAATGGCCCCCATAGACTCATGTGTTTGAATATGTTGCCTATAGCGAGTGGCACTAGTAGGAGGTGTGGCCTCGTTGGAGTACTGTGCCCTTGTTGGAGGAAGCATGTCACTGTGGAGGTGGGTTTTGAGGTCTCATATGCTCAGGCCTTAGCCAGTGTGTGACTCGGTTCACTCCCTGTTGCCTGTAGATCAAGATGTAGAACTCTCAGCTCATTTCCCCAGCATCATATCTTCCTGAAGGCCACCATGCTTCTACCATGACAATGAAATAGACCTCTGAAACTATAAGCTAGCCCCAATTAAATGTCTTCCTTTATAAGAGTTGTGTGGTCACGGTGTCTCTTCATAGCAATAGAAACCCTAATTAAGACACAGGTCCTTGAAGCTGACTCCCCGTTCAGTTGCCAGCTAGCCCACTAACCCATTTTTGCTGCATTCAGGGCCACAACATGAGGCTAGTATAGCAGCTAGCCCTGGTTATCCACCACTGAGACCACTGCTTAAATAATGGCATTCTAAGTAAACTGTACTTCCTTTTATCCCAGTAGCAGGGAAGCTGCTAGCTTTCACAACCTGCCCCATTAAGGCTGACAGAGATGGTGAGGGACTGTGGGAAGCAATCCCAGGCAAGAACTCCACAGATACTCACTGTTCTTTGCTCAAGTGGGATTGAAATGGCATCCTGACAGTTGTGCCCAGCCTTTGTGGTTGCATTTATGGAGTTTCATGTAATCTACTTACGTGGTCTTGTGCAATTCACAGAAATGCCTTTAGACATAATTACCTTGCTTGAGAGATGAGGACATTAAGGTGTGTAGACAGTCAATGTCAATAACCAAGGGTTTTAATCACTTTATTTATCACCTGCAGGACTCCCTAAAGATTTTGACCTTTTAAGTTTTGGTGGGAGCGGAGATAGGCAATACCCCCATGCCAATGTGATTATTCTCCTCTGCAATAGCAGATAATGTAGTGGTGATCTACACAGACCCTAAACCTGACTCACAGAAATGATTTTCTTTCTTACATAATGCTAATTACATAGCACAAGAAAGATAAGGAAAGACCAGTTTCTCTTCACGTTGAAGTCAGTTGCAGGAGTATCTCTGAGTGTCCTGGGGGCCAAGGCAAAAAGGGCAAAAGGAATCAGTTGTGTAGTTCCCATGGTCTTTTGTTTTGTTGCATTTCATTTTTCTTTTGTTTGTTTGTGACAGTGCGTCACCTAGGAGAGCTGGCCTCAAACTCATTGTGTGGCAGAGGATGATCTTGAACTGGTTCTCTAGTCTCTGTCTCCTGAATGTTAGGATCATAGGCACATGTGCCAAAAATCTACAAATGAGATTTTTTTCCTGTGTGTCAGCTCTTTGGGGAAAACAATGATTTTATGATATTCATATCCTGAATATATTTTGCATTGAGTTTCTGTCCTAGTTAGCTTTAATTATCAACTTCACAGAGTATATAGTCATTTGAGGAATTGTCTAGATCAGCCCGGTCTGTAGGCATGTCTGTGGGGGATTGTCTTAATTATTAATTGATGGGAGGCAGCCCGCTATAGGTAGCATGATCCCTAGGCAGGTAATTCTGTACTCTACAGGAAAGCTAGCTAAGCATAAGCCTGTGAGTGAACCAGCAAGCAGTGGTTTCTGCCTCAGTCTCCTGCCTCCAGTTACTGCCACATCTTACCTCAGTAATGGGTTATGATCTGGGATGCTAAGATGAAATAAATGTTTTCCTCCCTTAGTTCTCGTAGTCAGAGTATTTTGTCACAGCAATGTAAAGGAACAGATTGGACAGGATGGATGGGCAGGACCTGCAGTGACACACCTTTGATGAAGCTGCTTCCTAAATCAGTTGCCTCAGTCTGGGCTCTGAGGCGGGAGGCTGCAGTGAGATTCCAAGAAGACAGGACTTGAGGAAACCTTAGCCATCACAGCTCTGGGCTTGTTCCAGGACTGAGACCTGTGCAGTACAGAAGTCTGTGGATGACATGGCCTGCACATAGTCATCAGTAATCCTCCCTGGCTCCCCCTCCCCGTGAGACAGCTGGTGGTCATCTGCCGCATTTGCAAATTTAACATTTGATGGATTAAATATTTATAAGCTCCTGCAAATTCCATGTTAAAGTAAGTGGTCATCTTTCTGTCATGATTATAATTCTCATGATGCAAGTTGGAAGGTTGGGGCTAATCCCCTGGCTGATGGGTGGGTCCACCCAGTCCCCTCACTCCTATCCCTACAGATGCTTCTCCACCCAGTGCCACACTTACGCTGCATACACGGGGGCTCTACCAGTGTTACAGGAACCTGGTTTCTCAGGGCTGGAGATGTAGCTCAGGGGGAGAGTGCATAAGGCCCTGGGTTCAATCCTCAGTACTGTGAAAAAGAGAAGAAATGTAGGGCCAACTCTAGAGGGAGATGAAGGAGAAGGGGGAGGCACTGGAGGCCAGTGATGAGGCTAGCAGGAAACTGAGAGCAGATGTACGTTCTAGACAAGTGTATCCTTTACCACAGCTCGCTCTGTAATAGCAGCTGCCTCAGAAACAGGGAAAGTGGCTCCGTGGACTTCCAGCCAGTGAATAAATATTTCTGCAAGCCAGAAATAAAATATTACCAAGTGACAAAGAAATGGAATTGAGGTATATGGAGAGACATCTGAGCTCATTTTAGTGTGTTTGTTTGAGAGGCAGGATGTGTCTAAATAGTAGAATAAATCACTCTGAGCTTATGCTTGTGGGTGGTCACGTATATTTTCCCAGTTATATTTGAACATGGTGGTTGGAAACCTTCTGCTTGGCAGTGGAGTGGTCTCTGGTTAACTCTGACTTGTAGACCAGATGGGAGCAAAGTTGTTCTGCTGAAGTGGGACCTGGAAACTCCATGACACATCGAATCTCCTCCTCTGCCAGGACATCTGTTTGGGAATCTATTGCTGTCCAGTTTGAGAGGTTCATTTTGGTCTGATTCATAGTTATGTTGCAATCCTAGCATGTGTATGGCATAAGCACTTGGTGAGTTTTGGTGAGAGAATGCATGAGTGAATGGATAATACATGGGTAGGTGAGTGGGTGGATGGCTATATGGATAAATATTGGTAAATGGGTAGGTAAATGAATGGATGAGTAGATACATAAATGGATGGTGGACAGATGAATGAGTAAATGATGGTTAGGTAGATGGACTGATGGATAGATATATGTAGATGGAAGTTTCTGTTCCGTCTGATCCCACAGCCCTTTAGTCCCAAATAAACACCCAGCAGCTTATATTAGTTATAAACTGTTTGGCCAGTGGCTTAGGTATCTTACTAGCTAGCTCTCTCTTAATCATTAACCCATTTCTATAACCTGTGTATCTCTATGTAGTCTTGGCTGACTGGTGTTGTCCAGGTCTCTTGCTTCCTTGGCAGCTACATGGCATTTCCTTGACTCTGCCTACTACCTTTCTCTCTCCCTCTTTGGATTTCCCACCTGGCTAAATCCTGCCTGCCCATTGGCCAAAACAGTTTTATTCATCAACCAATAAGAGAAACATATATTCACAGCATACAGAAAGATGTCCTGCGTCAGATATAAGTGGGTGGATGAATGATTAATGAGTGGATGGGTAGATTAGCAAAGGGTGAAGGAATGTGTTTATGCATGGATAGATTGATAAATGGATGGATGATGGGTAAATTGATGGACAGATAAGTGGATTACTAAGTAGATGCTGGGAGGATAGATAAGTTGTTAGTTGGGTCAATTAATGGAGAATCAGTGAATAGGTAGACAACTTTATACTTTATTCTACCATAATCTGCCCCCCTCCTGACATCACAGACACATCTTGTTATGGCATTAGTAGGCTTCCTCTAGAGGTACATCCCCCACTGTAAGAAGAATTCTGAACAGCAGGTAGCCTTAACTCACCCTGTGGTCCAAGGCAACACTCCCACTCCTCCCTGAGCTCTCTGTGATCTGCCCATGCCCCTCCCACCTCTCCTCTTGTTCTGCATGTTACCCTTTATGTCCTTGAGAAGTTTCTGAATTGCCCAGACCTCTGTCATACTTGCGTCAATATCCTGAAATATCTGTTCCATGGCTGGGTATCAGTAATTGAGCTGAGATGCCGCTCAAGACACGGGGGAGGAGATGTAAAAGGGTCCAGGTCAATAAGCTCTGTCCTTTAGACCTGGGACCTGTCAATGGGAAATGGAGGAAGATGGTGCCTGTGTCACGCTCCCTCATCCCTTCCACTGACCGCATGGCTGCCCTGTCCACTTCTACGTGAAGGTCTACCCTGCTGAGTCCAGACTTCCCAGGAAGTGCACCTGTGACAAATGTCTTAAGAATTTTTGTGACAGGAACCATCAGTCAGATCTGTGCCCTTGTTTCCTCCCCTTCTTTCTCTCACCAGCATCTCCGGGAGAACAGGCAGGGGGGATGGTGAAAAACACTGACTCAGCACCCAGTGCCTCTGCACCTTCCCCACAGCCCCAAGTTTCAGATAGCTTGGGGCTATGAGCAGGATCCCCTTGGGTGGCCAGATGTACCCAGAAAGGATTTAGCAGCAGTGGTCTGCTACAGCGTCCCTGCCCAGCCTGAACTCTCCAAACTGGAGCCAGCCTTGCCCTCGCTGCTTAACAAGAGCTCGAATCTAATGAGCACCCTTCATGGTTGTCTTCCCCCTCTCTGCCAACTTAACACCCTTCACCTACCTACCCTGCAGGGAGAACAGTTCCAGACAGACAGCAGGCCCAGAGAGGATAATGTCCAAAGTCACACAGTGAGTTATTGGAGCCAGATTAGCACATGTGCTACTGCCCCCCCCATTTCCCACTCATTGTGCTCTCTTTTCCTGGTATCTTAGTCTATTTGTTGCAAAACCAATGCCTGAGGATGGTTAGTTTATAAATAAAAGACATTTATTTTGGTTCCTGGTTTTGGAGGTATAGAAGCATGGCAGTGGTGTGGCTTCCACTACGAGTCTTGCAAGGTGGGGAGGGAGAGAAAGGGGGGAGAAACAGGGAAGAAGGGAGTGAGAGAGGGGGACTTGGAGCCACATTAATTCTTTCATAACAATTCTATAACCCCCTCCCATAAGACCAACTTGCTCCGAGACCAACATTAACACCTCCTAAGGATGGTGTTCCGTGACCTGTCCAGTGAGCCCTGCCCCTTAAAGGTCACTACCTCTCATTACTGTTGCTTTGGAGCCCAAAACCCCAGCAGGTAAAGCTCTGGGGGAAAAGCCACCCAAAACAGTGCCTGTTCTGTACCGCACTGCTCCATGAGCTGCCAGACAAGCCTGGAATCTTTAGATCCCAGACATGTACACACTGGGTATATGATCTTAAGCATGGCACCTCAGCTCCTAAAATGAAGTGTCCTACTTTGTAAATGGGGTGGCAATCACACCCACACAGATCGTTTAGTGCCTTCTGAGTTAATACGACTCCCAGCCCATACCTGGATCATCCACCCAGATTTGGCTTCTGCTTGACACACTAGTGGCCTACGGATCCAGGTACCACCCCAACCCTGTGGGGCCCCGGAACCCCCTCTATAGAATAGGACAATCCTAGCGACGTCTCCGAAGCTCAATCAGAGAGCAGGTAGGTGGAGCCAAGAAACTCTGCAGTGGTAGGCTGTGGCATCGACTCCATCAACCTGAGCCAAGGTCTGTGCTCTGCCCTGCATGGTGTGGGAGACTGTGCTCAGCATCCTGCGTCCCTAGCTCCATGCTTATGTGGATGCTACCTCCCTCCAGTATCAGAGGCAGCAGCCTCTTCCCAAGTGCCCTGCTTGCACGTAGCACATGCTCATCCCATGAGAGCGTCACATGATCGGCAATTGCAAGTCATCCCAAGGTCCCGCTGTGCAGTCCAGGGTATCTCCAGATGTTCTGGGACCAATCCAGAGGTAGAACATCCACAGAGCAGTGGATCATGGCCCAGTCCTCCGTGTGGACCTGCCTGAGCCACATGCTCCCCCCACCTTGGAAACTGGTGATTCACCAGCAATGCTCTGCTAACTCAGCCTGAGTAAGCCTGGGCCACGGCCTGACAACACCTAAAGTAGCCCAGAAGAATCCAGGAATCATTTTAGGAGGGATTTTCCTTTCTCAAGAAACCAAGGATCCAGCACTTAGTATCCACAGACCTTCATCTGAATGTAGAGCAAGGGGGCTTTAGCTTCCCACTGACCCGGATGCTTGTGTGTGGTACTCTGTGATGTTGTGGAAATTCCTTGACCTCCCTGTGGCTGTTTCCTTACCTCTTGCCTGGGAATCCCATCATTGAATGAAAGGAGATGATCTGGTGGAGCCACACAGGAGGTACTCAGGAAACAGCTGCCATTCCTGCCGGCTCTGAGGGACTGGTGGCGACAGATCGGGTATTGTGTACATGGGGAGGTGGCGTTGATTTGATCACGGGCACCTTTGGAGAAGTTGCCTGGACAAGAAGTCAGGGGCTGAGACAAAGCTGACTTCTTCCTCTGTCCTTGCCGCAGCTGGTGAAGGGGACAGGGAGGCAGAGGTTTGAAGGGGGCTGTCATGTTGTTGCTCTGCAGTCAAATTTATCTTCTTGATAAAATAACCCTGCATTGGGAAAATGCGAGAGTTGCTCCCATAATTTAAAGCAGAACCTCCTCTGTGGGTGATGGTGACGGGGAGATTAATTTCCCAGCCAGCCATACAGGAGACACTGGCGCCAACTGGCTTCATCTGCAGGCCTGGGAGATGATGCCATCTCCCACCCCACCGGTAATGAGACAGGCATGGCTCTCATCTCCTGCTGTGGAAGGTGGAGGGGTGGGGGACATCTTCAAGGTGCCCGGTGGGGCTGACACCTTGTTGACAGTTGGTTCATAACACTGAACAGAACACACTCGCACAAACCCTCTATTTACAGTCTCGGCACCTGCAGCCCTGACAGTAACCGCTTTCTCGTATCACGGACACCTGCTTTAGATCAGGGCGTGACCAGTGTGTTTCCAACCCTCCCCACATCTGGGTTCAGAGCCACACTGGGAGTTCCCCGGTAGTTTACACCTCACACGCCACAGTCCCTACCCTTGACTATGAAAGTGAGAGCAAGAACATAGCCACTGGTTTGGGAGGGGCAGCATGGTATATTGTGTCACACTGAGTGACGGATGGCCAGAAGTTAAATTTCATGACCAGCTCTAGGCAGCTCCTCATTGCATGGAGTGCTGCGTTGGAAAGGATGCTAAGACTGCCAAACAGGAAGAAGAATCGTGATCGATTAGTAGTGCCTATCACTGGCATAGACAAGAAACAGTGGAAGGCATGCTACAGATGAGCTCTAAGTTGAGATCAGACAACACAATTTAAAATGATCCCTCTGGAATGGTAGTGAGTGGGTGGATGGGGAGTTTTATCTTTCATCTGCATCTTAAGGAAAACAAAAAACAATGTTAGCTGACAGTAACAATGAGAAGCTGGCACTTCATCTAAAATTCAAGCTGTTAAATAGAAGAGAACCTGGATTCTAGCCTAATAGAGAACAGAGAGCCAACCAAGTCCACTGCAGTTCATTCAGTCATCCTGCAGATATTTAATGAGCATCTATTATGTGTCTGGCATCTGACCAGGTGCTGCAGATTCAGTGAGTCAGGCAAGACAGATAGGAAGTCTGTCTTCAAGGGGCTGACAAACTAGTAAGGTGGCCAAGGAGCCCAAAGACACGATATCACAATAAATAAACAAGAGTAAGTGAGACATTCGGAGATCGTGATAAGAGTCATTTGCAGACAGCACATGCTTTATAGGCTGTGTGTCTGGGTAAAGTCAAGCTGCCTTGTTTATGTGTATGAAGCAACTAATGTTATAAAATAAGAGGTTCCTCTAGCTTACAGTTTTGACAGTTCCAAGTACAAATAGCCTCAGCCACTCCTTGGCTGCCCCACCTCATGACGTGAGCGACAGTGGCGGGGAATGTGTGTTGGTGCACACATCTCTAATCAGAGCAGAAAGTGAGAGACTCCACGAGAAACTCTCAGTCTTTCTGGATGATGTATCTCAGTGACCTACAGATCTCACATGAGGCCCCACCTCCCAAAGGTCCCACATCTACCATTAATACCACTGGATCTCCAATTTGGCAGTCTCTGAGGGTTTCCATTTTCCTGGCATATGCCAAGGAGGAGGTAGCCTGTTCATCTGAGATCATGTTTAGTCACTTGGGAAGGACCAGAGCGCTTTTAGAAAAAAGCCAAGAGCATATACAGTCCTGTGAGCAGTTTATACGATTCTCATTCCTCTGCAGCACTTGGTGTTATCTACCCCACTGATTAGAGCCATCCAAGTGATTGTGAAGCCCATCAAACTGTGGCTGATTTGCATTTAGACACACCCTTCTTTCCTTCCCTCCCTCCCTCCTTCCTTCCTTCCTTCTTTCTATTGTTTTCAAGGGTCTCTGTATTAGTGTTCTATTTCTGTGAAGAAACACCATAATTATGGCAACTCTTTTTGTCATCATTTTTTTATTATTTTACATACTGACCACAGTTTTTCCTCTCTCCTCCCCCCCTCCCCCTGTGCCCTCCCATCCACTTCTCCTCCATCTCTTCTTAGGTGGGAATCAGCAAAGCATGGCATCAAGGCTGAACAAGACATCCCACCATAGGAAATAGGTTCCAAAGAGTCAGCTCATGCATCAGGAACAGGTCCTGCTCCCACTGCTAGAAGCCCCATAAAAGACTAAGCCAAACAATCATCACCCAGATGCAGAAGGCGAAGGTCCGTCCCATGCCGGCTCCCTTGCTAGTTTCCCCACCATGATCTTGACCCCCAACCTTGATCACACAATCCCTCTATCCTCTCTTCAGCTGGACTCCCGGAGTTCAGCT
Organism: Mesocricetus auratus; assembly: GCF_017639785.1. Classification (NCBI taxonomy): domain Eukaryota; kingdom Metazoa; phylum Chordata; class Mammalia; order Rodentia; family Cricetidae; genus Mesocricetus; species Mesocricetus auratus. Next base: position 10,005,897 of record NW_024429270.1, read on the forward strand.
GTGGATTTCTGCATCTGCTTCCATCAGGTATTGGATGAAGGCTCTATGATGACAACTAGGGCAGTCACCAGTGTGATTACAGGAGACCAGTTCAGGCACCCTCTCCACTATTGCTAAGAGTCTTAGCTGGGGTCATCCTTGTGGGTTCCTGGGAGCCTCCCTGGCACCAGGTTTCTCCCTAATCCCACAATAGCCCCTTCTATCAAGACATCTCCTCCCATCACTCTCCTGCTCTATCCTGACCACAACTCAACTATCCTGATCCCTCATGTTCCCATCCCCCCATCCCCTTTCCTCTACTCATTCCCTGCCCCCAGTTTACCCAGGACATCTCATCTATTTCCTCTTCCCAGGGAGATCCATGCATCCCTCTTAGGGTCCTCCTTGTTACCTGGTTTCTCTGGGGCTGAGGATTATAGCCTGGTTTTTCTTTGCCTTACATCTAGTACCCATTTATGAGTGAGTACATACCACGTTTGTCTTTCTGGGTCTGGGTTACCTCGTGATTTTTTTTCTAGTGCCATTTATTTGGATCATGGAAACCCTTATAAAGAAAAACATTTAATTGGGGCTGGCTTACAATTCAGAGGTTTAGTACATTATCCTTGTGGTGGGAAGTGTGGCCGTGTGCGGGCAAACATGGTATTGAGAGGGAGCTGAGTGTTGTATATCCAGATCAATAGGCAGCAAGAAAATAGAGGAAGAGACAGTGGGCTTGACTTGAGCATGCAAGATATCCAATTTTCTGGCATTTAATTGTTCCTAATATTCTTTGGTAAATGTATTTATGTAGGATCTGTAGTAATGTCCCCTCTTTTATTTCTGATTTTTAGTATTTTTGAACCTTCTCCTTCTAGCCCCCCTTCCATGGCCATTCTACCTTAAGACTCTTCTGTGTTGTTCATCTTTAAAAAAGAAAGAAAGTATGGCCTCTCTGACTTTCTCTATTGTGTTTTTTGTCTCTAATTTCACAAATTTCCATTCTAATCTTTTTTCCTTCCTTCTTACACAGACTTCAGTTTATTCTTCTCTTCTCAGGATTCTAAGGTAGAAACTTGTTGCTGGAGTTTCCTTGTCCCACCAGGTCCCGCTGCCCTCCAGTCCCAAATAAACACATGAAAACTATTATTAAACTGTTAGCCGATGGCTAGGGCTTCTTATTGGCTAGCTCTGTCTTAATTGTTAGCCCATTTCTATTAATGTAAATATTTCCACTGGTCTTATCTTGCCAGAGAAGGGTTCGGACCTGTTACTCCTTCCTCCACTACATGGCAACTCTTTGAGGTCTCTCTCTGCCTACCCTTCCCAGAATTCTCTCATCTCTTAGTCCTGCCTATCTTCCTGCCTCTATTGGCATCAACCAATAAGAGAAACATATATACAGAAAGACATCCCCCATCAGAAACTATTTGTTGACTTGAGATCTTTTTAAAAGGTATATAGGCACTTAAAGCTGTAAACATCCCTTAACCACTACATAAGCATCAACTCACAGAGTCTGATATGCTGGTTTTCATTCTAACTCATCTCAACATGATTGAATTTCCCTGTGTCTTTCACTCTGATTTGTTGTTTATTTCTTGATGTGTTGCCTAACTTCTACATATATATTATTTTCACAAATTTCTTTGTGTTATTCACTTCTAATCGTGTAATCAAAGGACATAGTTTGTACAATTTCCATCATTTTAAATAAATTGGAGCTCATCTTACAGCCTAGCATATGGACCATTCTGGAGAACGTTCCACTGTGCTAGAGAAGAATGCATGTTCTGTCAGGTGGAGTGTTCAGTGGGTGTATGTTAGGTCTAAACAGTTTATAATTTTGTTTGAGTTTTTTATTTGCTTTTTGTCTTCTGCTTAGTTGTTTGTTGCTTAGCTGGCTCATTCACTAGTTTGTGAGAGGCCGGCCTTGAACTTATGATTCTCTGTCATTACTTCTCAAGTCCTGAGATTATAGGTCTGTGCCACTACACCTGGCTTCTCCCTAATTTTATAGAAAATGGGGTGTTGAAGTTCCAACTCTTGTTGTACTGTGTCTATTGCCTCTCAGCATTTTCATCTTTGCTTAATGTATTTTGGGACTCTCTTGTTAAGTGAATATATGTTCATAGCTTTTGTGGCTTCCTGGTAGATAACCATTTTATTATAAAGTATCCCTTTTATTTCCTTTTCTTAGTTATTACAGACTCTCCAGCCATCTTATAATTATGTTTTCATAGTATATATTTTTCCATTCTTACACTCTAAGGTCTGTTTCCCAAATGAGATGCCTACAGACAATAACATAGTTATGGTTTTTGCCCAGACTGAGAGTCTTTGCCTCTGGGTTGCTTAATCAGATCACATTCAGCATGACAATTGATACAGCTGTATTTATGCATGTCATTTTACTTTCTTTCTGTGTGTCTCATTTCTTTTCCCCTTCCATTTCTACTTTTTGCTAAAACTACATATTTTGGGTGTAATATTTTGATCCATTTAAAAGATTCCCCACCATATTAGTGATTTTTCTAGGGCTTACCAAATGTATCTTACCAAAGCTACCTCATATTTATACAGACTTAATCCCAGTGAGAATTAACTTACTCACAGACTTTCATAACTCAGTTCTTACCCCTTTCCTATTACTGTAAATCCCACCCTCAGCTTCCATCTCCTGACTTAGTGAGGGAACCATAGCCCAGAGGCAGCCTGCCTCAGTTACATATTGGCATGTGACATATTATCCAGTATCTTTGAGTCTCGATGTCCTTGTGTTAAATGGGAGGACCTGGATGAACATAACTTCAAAGATGAAGTGAGATCTTAGCACTGAGCTTACACATAGTAGGGCCTCTGAAAACTGCCCTGTGTTTGTCCTCACAGAATCCCAGGAATCAATTTATATCAGCATTCTCATGTCAGAGCATCAAGAAGTGTGTCTGTGTGCTGAAGAGATGACCTAGTGGTTAAAACACTTGCCACACAAGCTTAGGGCCTGGAGTTTGGATCCTCAGAACCCATATTATAGCGGGGCAGGTGGGGTGGCCATATAATTCCAGCCTTGGAAGTTAGAGACAGGGAATCCCCAGAGTATACGCTGGCTACTAAAACAAGCCATATCAGTGAGCTCTGGGTTTGATTGAGAAGCCCTGCTTCAATAAAGTAGAAGAGTGATAGATGATGATTCTGGACATCGACCTCAGTTTCCACATGCATGCACCCTACACACCTGTGTGCACACACACACACACACACACAAATGGGAACCAAAGAGAAGCATGCATACCTAGCTACGACCATGGGGTACACATCCCACCAGGGAAGTTTTTTAAACTGGCCTTCAGCAATCAAAGTGTGAGTATCAGGCATGGGTACCAGTGACACACCCCCTGCTGCTGCTGACCAATGCACTGCAGAAGCCCCCAGCGTGGACCAAAACTGCTGCCCAGCATGTCCTAGTGCCAGTGAGGCTCCGAAATTCCTCCTTTACCCACCTGTCCTTGCTGAGGACTGAGTGTGGTGGGGCTTTAGGACAAATGCTAGGGAGGAATTTGAAGAGAAAAGCAGACACCATTGAATGGAGGATGTATGTTGGGGAAGTCCTGTGTATATGTCAATAAAACACTGTTGGCCAATAGGGAAGCAAGATAAGTGAGACTAGGAGTCCAGGAGAACTCTGGGTAGGAGAAACATAGGAAGTCAAGATATAACCACCATGGGGTAGGAAGCCCGGAAATTTCTCCGGTTAAGAGAAATACTTAGATTAACAATTATGGGGTAAATACTTAAGTCAGAGCTAGCCAGTAAGAAACAAGCAAGGCCAACAGCTTCATAATTAATATAGCCTCCTGTGTGTTTATTTGGGACTGATGTGGCTCTGGAACCAGGCTGGCGGGAAGGCTTCTCTTTACAGATGTAGAGACCCTCACATGGGATAAAAAGCCTTTTTGCAGCTACCTGGGCAGGTCACCGTTCAAACTCCACTTGTTTACCACCCGAAACAGAAGCCTTGTGTCTCCAAAGCAACTCAAACCCTCCCTGGCATTCTCCCATCTGGTCTCAAGTCTGGATCCATTCACACCATACACATATTAGGCACCTTTGTTATACCTAGCCTGGTTGCTGAACATGAGGACACAAAGGGTTATAGAATGCAAGGCCTGGAAACCTCATACAATCCTAAGCAACAGGTGCACCTAACGTGGGCTGTGGGCATACAAGTGGAAACCCCTCTCAGAGCAGGGCCTAGGAATGATCTGACTTCCCACCATGCTTGCCATACCCCTGAGGTCCAATAAGTCTGAGAATCTGTGTCCCACTGTTGCCCAGAGGTTAGGAATACACCTCAGGAGAGGCTCCCACCGAGGACCAGGGATGCTAGAGAGGGACGTCTGGACTTGGGAGCCACACTTCTAGTTTAGCTCAGCAACAGAGTAACTAGCAAGCTGTGGGATGGACTCTTCCAGCACTGAGCATGGTCATCCCCCTTGTCTATGACAGGGACACCTGCACCTCTGGCCTCAGCAAGCTAGAAGAATTCAGTGGTACTCACTAAGATGGTGGCTATCCCTAAGCCACATGGCAGGTGCCTGTGGCTGCTCTGGCTGATTTTTATCCCTCCCTGAGACCTTTGCCCCAAGTCCTTCTACTCTGCCTTCTGCATGCCTCTTGCCTCTACCCAAGACTTGGTAAATATGATTCAGTCTGACATCCTGGTGGAAGAGAGTCCTGGTCTATTACTAAGATTCTTGGGTTTGAGCCTCGACTCTGCCTTGAGCAGGGCCACTGCCCTATTTGAGTTTTCCTATCTGTGGGCTAGTTGGGCTTCCGGAGTAGAAGGTACAGAAGAAATGAAGGAGGAAAACCTACAAACACCGGAAGCCCCTACGGAGAGCTGGGTGGAGCTCAGCTTCCCTCCCCCACAGCAGCAGCAACCAAGGTGAGAAGCCTGATCCTGACTATCCATTTATTCAGGGATAGAATATTCCCAGGATGGCAGGGTTGAAGGAGGAACGTGTGTGGCAGGCCTGGGACCCAGCTCAGTGTCCCCTCTCTCTGTCCACAGTAGCACGATACAACCGCACCAGCTACTTCTACCCTACCACATTCTCCGAGAGCTCTGAGCACAGCCACCTGCTGGTGTCTCCAGTGCTGGTGGCAAGCGCTGTCATAGGTGTGGTCATCACCCTCTCCTGCATCACCATCATTGTGGGAAGCATCAGGAGGGACAGACAGGCCCGGATCCAGCGACACCACCATCGCCACCACCGCCACCATCACCATCACCACCACCGCCGGCGCCGACACCGAGAATACGAACAGGGCCAAGGTGAGCTCTGGCTCATGCTACTTCTGCCACTGTGGCTGACTTAAGGATGTGTCCAGAGGGGGAATGGGGTCAGGAAAGTATCCTGGTCCATCAGGAATAGCTGCCAGATGTACACTGCCATGTCCTCCACAGCGTGAAAGGCCCATAGTCTACCAGGAGAAGGGCTTAGGGAGGGGCTGAAGGCCAGATAGGGAGTGTGCCACGCTCCTCAGCCACTGCCACTGTTGGTTCACGCTGGCATCAGGATGGAAAGGTGGATGGAGAGATGGTTAGTGACATGCTCTGAAACAGCTAGGATTAGAAAAAAGTCAGCAGGTTTGCATGGGCAGGCAAGGAAGCTCAGCCAGCCCAGCCCCCAAGTCTCCCCAGGGGTTAAGCTCTCCCTAGAAGACAGAGTAGAACCCATGCCAGGCTGACATGACCTGTGCTCCCATGAGGAGCCCAGGTGCTACCTTAACTGTCCCCCACCCCAGGATGGTGCTAAATGGACCCAATACATCCCTCATGCTCTCCTGCCCCCTCCATGCACCTGACCAGGCTCCTTCGGCATCCACCCTTTGGAACGTGCTTTTCCCTCTGCCCACCGCTCCAAAGTTGCCCAGGCCTGACTCAAAGGCTGCTTACCACCTTTGGCAACTATCTCCAGCCCTCCTTATCCCTACCAGGAAAGTAAAATGGGAAACCCCTTCTTCCTTGCCCTCGTACCCAGGCATCCAGCTTCAGTCACAGGGGTGATATCCATGAGACCAAAGAAGGATTTTCAGAGGCTATGGAAGGAGTGATCTTCATGTGTCTTTGTGGCAAGGCTTGGAGCCAGGGCGAGGACTACAGTTCCCCAGCCAGGGTGTGTGTGCACATGCGTGCGTGCATGAGTGCGATGGGGATGTTGCAGAAGGAGGTGCAGCAACACGCACCTCTGCAAGTGGACTCTCCTGGACATCGCTGGCAATGCAGGGCCCCAGCTCCAGTGTGCGTGCGTGCGTGCGTGCGTGGGTGTGTGTGTGCGTGCGGTGGGGATGTTGCAGTAGGAGGTGCAGCAACACGCACCTCTGCAAGTGGACTCTCCTGGACAACGCTGGCAATGCAGGGCCAGCTCCAGTGCCCAGTGGCCCTGGCCTAGTTTCTGTCTGTTGTTTGTCATCGCTCCTGGCTTTCTTCTCCCACAGCGTTCCAAAGCTCCCATCTTTCAGCTGACACCCTGAAGGGGAGTCGGTCTCAGCTCAGATCCTCTTACACAGCCTGTTATTGGGTTTATTTTTTTTCTAGTAGAAAAGTAATATGTATTCATTGTAGAAAACCTTAAAAATATGGGCACTATGGAGGATAAAATGAGGGCGGGGCCTGCCAGATGGGCAGGGCCACCGATGAAGAATGGATGTGTCTGCAACATTTTCCTCGGAGAGTTTCTTGGTTCTCATACATGATCCCAGAACTGAACCTATGGATATGGTTTCTGATGTAGATTCTTCCATTGCTGTTGGGGCAAGAATAAGGAGAAGTCTCTATGGGAGTGGGAACTAGTCTCTGGAGTCACATGTGTCCTAGCACACATGTCTCCTCTCCCACAGTCCTGTACTAACTTATCAAAGCTTAGCAGATACTGCCCAGTGCCGAGGCTGGCCCGAGCTACGCTGTCATCCATCCTCCTCAGGACAGGTCCAGCCTGGTCTCCTCCTTGTGACCCTGCTCTCAGAACTGCAGAGTGCTCACATTCGGGCAGTGGGCTCGGGGCAGAGGCAGCCATGCCTGGTAAGCGGGCGGTCATGGGGGACTTCCGAGCCTCGGATGGACGGCTGCTCTGAGGAGAGTCCCTAGCACTGCCTGCGCTTCTGTTCTCTGCAGCGTCCGTCGGACACATGCTCAACCACTCCAGCCACAGGACGCCCTATGCCTGTAGCCCTGCTGAGGACTGGCCCCCGCCCTTGGACATCAGCTCTGATGGGGATGTGGACATCACAGTGCTCAGGGAGCTGTACCCAGATTCTCCACCAGGGTAAGGAGGACTCATGGTGGGGAGAGAAGGGGGCCCTCTGGATAGAAATGGAAAGAACCTCAGCTTCCTGTATGTAAATACAAAAGGATCTCAGAGGGCAGGGCCGCAGCCTCTGCCCTCTGACCAAGCAAGTCCCCTTGAGGATGGGCATGACTCAGGAAATGTCACCAGGATGGCCTACAGAGACCAGCTGAGATTCTTCGTGCTGGTGGGTGGTGGGAAGGGGAGCCTTGTTGTTTTGGGATAGTCTCATGACAGTTTTGGGGAGCCCTACAAGTTCCTCCAGGGATCTTCCTGGGCGTAAGAATGGTGGAATGTTCAGGATCATGACCATGGGATCAGTGCACATTTAGGGAGAAAAATCTGCTGAGCTTCTACTTGTGACACCAGCAATCCATGCCTACCCCAAGATCAGTCTTTCTCAAACATTGCAGGTGCAGCCACAGAGTCCCCAGGCTTGGGTAGCCCCTACCATCTGTTGGGTGACAATGGGGTGCATGGGACCCTGCCTTTCCATTCCTGTCTTAGGCCATCCAGGTCCCAATCTCAGCTAGCCTAGGTAGGGTAGGCTTTCATCAGCCTGCGCCTGTCTGATATGAACCTAGACAGCTGAGACTCACAGAGAGCCCTGCCTCCTCCCACACTCTATCCGTTTGTACCACCACATCAATCAAAGTAGCCCCTGTTGGCCGGGCGGTGGTGGCGCACACCTTTAATCCCAGCACTCGGGAGGCAGAGGCAGGCGGATCTCTGTGAGTTCGAGGCCGGGCTGGACCAATAGCCTCCAAAACAATACAGAGAAACCCTGTCTTGTAAAAACAAAAACAAAAAACAAAAAAAAAGTAGCCCCTGTTGGCCCTGTCCTTTAGATGAGCCACAAGGACAGAGGGGAACCCTATGGAGCCCAGTTCCTTCCCTGTACAGGCTAAAGCAGTTGAAATCCTTGGGGGGAAGGGAGATGATGTTCTCAGGGCACATCCTCAGGAGCTATAGGCTTCCTGTCCCACTCTCAACCTTGCCCCCCCCCAACTACCCACAGGGCCTTCTTCCCACCAAGAAAAATCCAGTAAGTTGTCCGGCCCATCCTACTTTACACAGGACTGTAGAGGCTGAAGAGGGGGAGTTAAGTCTGCTGCTCCAGGAGACTCGGGGCAGTGGTAAGGACAAGGGAGGGGTATAGAAGGAAGTTTGCTGGACACCGAGCCTCTGCTCTTGCAGTGGGGCATGGAGAGCCCCACATTCCAAGACCCATTCACTGGGACAGAAATGATCGTGGCCAGCCTTCACTGGGGCATGGAACCCCATGAGGTGACAGTGACAGTGCCTTCTTGGGCATTTGAGTTCTCCCAGCCACCTGCAGTCACTGTCATTTACAGCAGGGGGATCAGAGTCCTGTCACCTTCCCACTGCAGATCCTGTATCTGACAAATATGTCATTTTTCCCTCCCACCAGGGGCTCTGAGAGAAACAGTAGATGCTCTTAGCCCTACAGCTATGGCCTCAGGGACCCCAGGGGCTCCTTCCTAAACCTAGAAGACAGCAGCAGAGACATTTCAGGGGGTCCTACCTGGCCCATTCATAGTTCCCAGCCTGGTCCTAGACCATGGCTGCTCTTGCTTCAGGGAATCTACAACTCCCAGAGAGAGAGGTGTAGGGACTTGCTTGGGTCCGCATGGGCTGTGAGGTAAAGTCGACCCAGGAGCCATGTCTCAAGGGTTTCAGACTGTCTTCCCTGGGGACTAGTGGGGTCTCACAGGAGCCAGCATGTGTGAGACAGGCTGTCTTTCACAATGAGGGCAGTTCCTCACTACACAGGACAGGCTCTGCCACCTGCCCTAAGGTCTAGGGACCCATAAGCCCTGAGTGAAAACTCTTCTCTCACAGCTATGAGGAGTGCGTGGGACCAGGGGCCACTCAGCTGTACGTCCCCACGGATGCACCACCACCCTACTCGCTGACTGACTCCTGCCCCGTGCTGAATGGTGCCCTGGACTCAGGCAGCGGCCACAGCCACAGCCAGCACCAGCAGGAGCAGAGGCCCCAAGGGCAGAGGGGCTTCCACACTGTCTCCATGGACACGCTGCCACCTTATGAAGCTGTGTGTGGCGCAGGCTCCCCATCTGACCTGCTGCCACTGCCAGGACCAGAGCTCCGGCCAACTAGCTCCCAGGGTTCACCCTCCCCAACCCAGGCTCCAACTGCCAGCCCCGAGAGGATTGCGTGAGTGACCCAGCGCATAAGTCCCACTGGTCCTTCCGGGCCACCCTGTCTTCTCCGGGTGCACACACAGATGCACACACAACTCCTGCACACGCACATATATATGACTACACGCATACACTGGCACATACCACAGACATACAGACACCTGCATATACACAGGGCCCACTACCACAAAAACTCACCTGGGCAGGTCTTCTTTAAATGACGTGCCCCCCATCAGGTGTCTCTGCACCCCCACCCCCAGCCTTGCACCTGCTGGTAGTGCCTCTTTAAACAGTGTGGGCAGAGGCGACGTAGGAAGCCATACTTCCTTCCCTCTCCCCAGCCTCCTCTAGGATGTGGCCACAATCTGATTCTCCCTCAGAAACCGCTTGGTCCACTTCCTGCCACAAACCCTACCCCAGGGCTGTTCCCACTGGGAGCCAAGACAGGTCCTAGGGAGGCCCCTCTGCACTGTGCCTGTCTTTCAACTCCAGGGCAGAAGAGCCACAGTGTCACTATCCTGCCACTTACAGAGCGGAGAAACAGATTGGTAACTTGGGCGTGACCTGGAGGTCCTCACAGCCCACTTACAGAGTGGAGAAACAGATGCGGTAACTTAGGCGTGACCTGGAGGTCCTCACAACCCACTGAGCTTCTTGCTATTTCAATGTCCTCAGTTTGACGGTGCTAGTGAGGTTAGCTCAGACACCCACTCCAAACTTCAGGGGGAGGACAGGCCCGTGGCCATGTTCTTCCCATGTCCATGCCAGGCTTAGGAGTTCAAGGAAGACAAGGTATGGGTAGCCTCTACACAGTGCTACTTAGACACTACTCAGGGGCGCAGAAGGGTCCACTGCTCAGTAAGTGCCCAGCCAGCTCTGGCAGCCTGAGCCCAAGAGGTCTCAAGCTAACCCAAGAGCCAGTGCTGTCATCCAGGGTGGTAGCTCACAGCTGGGGACTGAGGTGGTGAATTCTGGCCTTGCCTCTCTGGGGCACCACAGAGACAAACAAAAAGGCATACGGACCTCACCAAGCAAACAAAACACACAAAAGAACACCATGCCACTATGAGAAGACACAGTCATCCTGTCACAGAAGCAAGTATGTGGAGACAGCTGGTTGGAGAAAGGTTGGTATTAGCCTGTGAACTCCAGCAGTCTCCACCAAAGACTATGTAAGGTGACAGGTTATCTTGGAAGACCCAGCTTGCCAAAGGTGGTGGCTAAGTATCTTTGAGCAATGTCCTGCCAGCATTGCCAGTGGCAGGGAGCAAGACACCCTGCGCCCCACCCCCCACCTTTTGTCCCTCCTCCCAAAGCAGCAGGCGCACCCCATTGAACCTTCTCCCACATTTCAATTTCTCCAGTGAAGGGCTAAGAAAATTCAGCAATCCCTTTCTAAAGCAGAGGGTGACAAGGATGGCTATCTTGAATTATATTTTCTATAGAAATAGCATTTATTCTGATGCAGAGTCCAAAGGAACCCACCCACAGGTTCTGTAGCGTCCTTCGAGTAGTTTCCTAGAGTCATGGCCTCCACCTGCGGGAGGGAACCTTGTTTACAAGCGGCTCTGCCCATCTTTGTGCTGTTCTGCTTTCTAGGCAAAAAGATGTCTGTTGTACTGTACTGACTTTGAAATGCACCCCAAGGATGAGACTCTTTTAAGAAATGCAGTCTGTTTCTGTGGCTCTGGAAAGTGCTGGGGGGGGACACCCCTGCCTACTCATCATGTTGGAGGGATCTACAGGACAGCTTTTCTCCTTCCTAGATTAGGCTGAATAAGCAGCAATGTATCTTTTCTGTGTTCAAAATAAACACATCAAATCAACAAAGATGTAGAGAGAAGTAACACTTTCAAGGAGTGCATGGAGGCCTTCAAGGCTCCCGGTGGCTGCAAATTGAGAGGAAAAGAAGCCCCTAAATGGAAGCCATCTTAAACCTGCCTCTGAACGCTGACATGCCCCGCTGGCTACTCCTCAGGTTTGAGCCAGCGAGACCAGGTTGTGCTCTTGTAGACGGGAGGGTTTACATAGTCAGGCTCATAGGATTTCTTTTCTGTTTCTCTGCTTTTATTTGTTTTTTGGTTTTTTTTAAACAAGATTTTCCTATGTAACCTAGCTGTCAATCCTCCTGTCTCTGCTTCCCTAGTTCCTGGAGACACCTATTAGTCTAGACTAGCCAAGTCCCCAAAAACTCCTGTCTCCGCCTCCCAGTCTGTGCTGCTGCACGTGGATTTTTATGTGGTACTGGGGATCTGAACTCACGCTTGCACAGCAGTCACTTTACCCACTAAGCCATATCCCCAGTCCCCTTTTTTGTTTTTGTGCCTTGCTGAAACATAGTGCAGCTTCTCTGAGACCTGCCTGATGTTTCAGGACTTAATTCCAGGTACACTAGGTACCACCTTTTGGCCTTCGGTACTCCAGAGGCGTATCCTCCCAAGACAAATAGGAACCGGTATTCAGACAGAAATGTGCTTTCTGCTCCCCTCTGCAGAAATGCTCCTCTTTCCTACGGCCCTTCAGAGAGAGACTTTACCTGGTGACCTCTTTACAGATGGAGCCTTACTTCCTTTCTTGGACATGTGTCCCTTCCGCTAGAACCCCAATGCACCAGCATAGGCCTAGCCCCCAAGATTATGCCCTGAAAGTGGGGTGTCATCCTAAACAAGCAGGGGGGGGGCTTTGTGAGATGGACCCAGGGGCTCCTTCTGGAAATTCCTGCTGGAGAAATACAGGTCTGCTGTCCAGCTCTGTCTACTCTCAAGCCCACACTGCCACCTGCTGGCTTCCTGCTGCCACTGCTCTTGTCACAGAGTCCACCCTGGAAGAATGAGGAAATTCCTGCCACGGGACACTCAGAGCTGTATGCTGAACTTGACACTTGGATCCTGGGCTTGTCTTCTGCCACTGAGATGTTCTGTGAGGTCGAACGTGTCGTCTCATTTTGTTGAGGAGACTCTGTCGCTCAGTCGCGGTTTCTGGGAATTCCTGTTGGCTATGCTCTCCTACTTCCCCCTCTGTTCTGTATGATACTATGCTCCGTGCTGGGGCTCTTCCTTCTTCGGGGTGATGGTGTCCAGCCATATTCTGACTCCATCCCAGATCACCTCCACTGGCACTCGTTCTAAACACTTGAGCTCCTGGGACTATCAGCTTCTCTTTTCCATGCACATACTCCTTGGGCTGTAGGCATCATGCTCAAGGCTCTGCATGATCCTACAAGGACTCTGACTCCTCTCTTTTCCAGGAACAAGGCCCAAGGATGACAGCTGGGTGCCTGGAAGCCTTAGAAATGGGACGTAATGGTCCACCTTCTAGACGATATGCCAGGAGGAAGCAGGACCAGATTGTGGAACACAACCATGCTGTCCAAGAGACTGGTTAGGGAAGTAGCCTCCCGGCAATGAAAGGAGGGAATGAAGCCTGAGAGGATGTGGGCCATTGAATTCTATCCCACCGGCAATCCAAGAGCCGCTGCACACATGCCTTGAAGCCAGGCTTCCTGAGGTGACCTATCTGGGTCACTTACACCTGGCTCTCAGAAGTAGTGTTTGGAGGCTTCCCTTTACACAGTGTTGGTCCCTGCCATGCAGACTCTTATGATCAAAGGAGGACTTCATACAGGGAGGCCACAACTGTTGGCAGGCAAAGTGACTAAGTCATTATGGATGGACACTGAAAGTCCCAGGCTTTGGATAGCACCAAAGACCCCCAATACAGCTGAGTGACAGGCCTCACCCAAGCAAATGGGGAAGAATAAGACACCAGTAAGGCTACAGCATGGGGGCACCTCATGCAACATCCACCATCATTGGGTTAAGTGTTCATTCATACAAACCAAATTTGTGTAGCTAGGTATCACACACACACACACACACACACTCACACACACACACTCACTCACTCATATGGCCCCATTGCTTAACTCTCACCTCCTGTGGCTTCATACACATTTGCTCAGACAGCCTTGGTGCCCATGCTGGTACCCCATGTATGCAGGGCTTCCGTGTGCACAACCAGGTGTTGCACACACTGATGTAGCCCACACTCATGCCCAGATGTTCCCATCTGCATCCTCTGGCACTAGCATGGTTGCCCGGGGACTGGACATGAGCAGAAAGGTCACAGCTTTATCATCAGAGGGAGAATATCGGTTGTCCTGGGTTCTGTTCTACTGACCTGCCTATTTCCCAAGCCCAAGCGAACTCTCTGGAACCCAGGAGCCCTTTTCTAGGCAAGACTAGTGGACCTGAGCTTGGAGAATAAGCACACCTTTGCCCACAAGGCTATAGCATAGCTATGTCTACCCAGCATATCTCCAAGAAATCCCAAGGTGGTAGCCCTGTTATCCGGCCTCAGCCACAAAACTGCCACACTCAGCATGACACCTTGGGGTCTGGGGAGTGACTGTAGAGTAGTATAGCTTGGTATCTACTGAAAGGGAGAGCTTGACCCCCTGACAGGTTCTGAGCGTTAACCATCACCCTCCCCTTTACTTAACTGCAAGAGGTAAGAACGAATACTTACTGGCTCATGTAACTACATTGCCAAGTGATACATTAGTAGATTTTAGGCATGACTGGATGCAGAAAATCCAAGGACATGGGTTGGTATACAGTCTCTCTGTACTTGACCACCACACTGCCTCCATTCTCCCATTGGAGAAATGATAGTAGACATCCCATGTCTGAGTTGGTTGGTTCATGACCCAAAATGAAGACAGACCCTCTCCTTCTGCCAGAACTCAAATATAAGTATCTCACAGAAATCTGAATGGCGTGAACAGGCCTCTCCTGGAGCCTCTAAGTGGAACAAAGCAAGGAGGTCTCTGATTATCTCTGGCCAGAGAACATGTGCCACTCTGGGGAAGAACCAAATACTCTATCCTGGGATGGGTTTTCCAAAAGAGGAATGAGATAGAGGACTGTACACTCACAGAACATCAGGCTTTAGCCTGTTTCCTCTGCCTTACCTATTATCCTAACCACATGTCCAACCTATCACTCTACCCATCTTGGCCCTCTCCACCATGCCCTATCCCTCCTGGTTCTCCCCACCAACCATCAGTCCCAGTGACTGCCAACCAGGGGTCGATGGTGATTACATTGTAAGGAGGACAAACGGCCAGGATGATGGAGAAGTCAAAATTGGCCTCCAGCTAGACTGGACTCACTAGGCAAAATTTTGAATCCATCCTGACTCTTACCACCAAGGTTTCTCTTTGTGACCGGGGGGGAGCAGAGAGGGAGCACTGTGCCCAGAGAGGCTCAGCTCCAATGTCCACTGTGCCTAGCTGTAGGGAAATAACCAGACTCAATGCTAAAGCCATTCTATAAGTTGTTGGATGTGCAAGACCCTCACAAGAAATGCAGTCATCCAGTTACACAGCTTTGCTTCTGAAGAGGAACATAAATTTGGGCAAAGGTCTAAGGCATGTATCTGTGACATCACATACAGCCTGAGGCTACAGTCCAGGGACTGTCTCCTCCCTCAGGACTACCTCACTGGGAGTCTGGTCTCTCCTTCCAGACTCTCTCTTCCTGGACTGTTCCTGAGTGTCTGGAGTTGTCTACCAGAGATTGGGGGTCCAGCGTCAGGGCTGATTACTCTCCAGAGGGTGGTTCCAGCACAGAGCCTAACAGGAGTGAATGGGGCTTTGGAGTAGAAAACTGTAACAATATGTAGTTCTGTTCTTAAAGAAAACTGCCCTTCCCCTGGTGTTACATGGGCTTGAGACAATTAAGTGCTGAGTCTCAGACCTGGGACCCTCTGTCCAGGCAGCACCTTTAACTGACTCTCCTTCCCTTAGAAGTTGAAGCCCATAGGTTATGCAGGGACCTTAGGAGCTGTTGAAATGAAGGTTCCCCAGTCTCCCAAGTCCAAAGTCATCCTTGAATATCCCTGGCCCCACCTTCCTCCTAATCACCATTGTTCCCCAAAGCTGAGCATATTAGTGAAAGCAGTTTCTCTTGAGGACCCAGAAAGCACAACTGGCTCTCTGAACAACAAATATACCAGGCTGTAGCAGGCCAGTGTGGAGCCAGGCATCAGGCCAGAAAGCTGCCATGGAGAGGCGGGGCACGTTCTAACATGGGCTGCCAAGAGAGGAGACTTCAGGAACCACGCCTGGTGTTTCCACTCCCCCTTCCGATCACAGCCTACTCTGAGAACTAGAAGAGGTGAGTGGCTCTTAGGCGTCATGGGTTCCCAAGTGCTAAGGACTAAAACAACCACCTAGGTTGCGGAAAACAGAATAAATGCACGAGAGGGAGGAAACAGTCTGCCGGTTTGTGATTCTGGGCTAGTGAAAGGTCACTCCATCCTCCTTCAGGAACAAATTTGCTTGGAGTCAAGGAATGAAAGAAAGAGATAAGAAGCCAGACATAGTGGGGCATGTCTGTAAGATACCTGGGTGCATTCCTGCACTCAGGTGGAGGCCAGAGTATTGGTTCAAATCCAGCCTCAGCTCCACACCGAGTGTGAGGCCAGTCTGAGTGACATGAGACCCTGTCTCAGAAACAAAACAAACAAAAACAACAACTACAAAAAAAGAAAGAAACCAGGAGAGTCGAGACCATTTTACACTTCTCTCCCACACACACACTCTTGGCTCTTGGCCCAGGGACTATGCCCTTCTAGACAACACAAGGTCCTAGAGTCCTGCATACCCCCATCTAGAAGTCTCCCATTCTCAATCTCAACTACAAAGTTCCATGGTGTTGGACAAGTACAACTTTGAATATCAGCTAAATATTGAAATAACAGACCCATTTGGGATGATAGACCAAAGAGGGACTCCCTTCCCCTCCTACTTCCAGAACTTGTGAATGTCCTACCTTACAGGTAGTCAGGGCTGTCAGGGTTGGGTCAGGTATTTCAAGGTTCTTGGCTCTTATCCAAAGAACTGAAAATAAGGGCTCATGACAATTTTCAAAAAATAAAAATAGCAAGTAACTTTAATCAGAGCGAAGTGATAGTATAGATTAGAGATGGACATGCTGTCGTGAGTGAGGATACTCAGGGCTCTGATAATTGTTCGGGGCTTCCTTTTACGGTACCTGAGGAGAATGAAATGTTTGTTTCTAAGAGGTGGCATGAGGGTAATTGTGTTTTAATTGATGGGTTTGGTCATCTAATCATCTTTCTGCTGTGCATACCCCTTCCCACAATGCTCCTAACTTTCATCATATACAGCCTGTTATGCAAAGACATAAGATGGCAAAAATAGAGGATTCTCCCTAAAAGCTTACTCCAGGACACAGTTTTGCCTTATCCTGCTTGTACACCCAAAACCAGTTGAAGCCAGATCAACCTTTCTAGTCTTCATACCAAGATGCATTGGGAATATATTTGAGTAGAACTGTCTAGTTGTTGTTAGGGGAGGAGGAACTTATTCCATTGTTTCAAAGAGAGGGCATGCAACCTGCCACAGGTCCAGTGAGCCAAGGTTGTTGACTACGTGATTACAGAAGGGTGTGTGCACGTAAAGCAGCTAGGCCATTTGTTGTTATTGGAAGAGGGAGGTTTACCTAGCCTATCCCACAAGAGCCTCGGAGTTACTGAACTCCTCCCTAGATTGCCTGTTTCACCTTACCTGGTCAAGAAGCTTTAAGAACCCAATTGATTTGTAGACCTTAGGAAACAGTAGGATTATACAGGGAACCCAAATCTGATTCCCAGCCCCCACATCCCTCGGCTCACAACCACATACATGTAGCTCCAGGGCACCCAAGACCCTCTCTGGCCTCCATGGGTACTGTACACACCACGTACACATGTGGGGGTACCATACATCTATGCTGGCATATACATAATTCAAAAGAAAAATAATTTGTTTTTATTTAGGAAGCCAGAGTCCAAGAGGTCGAAAGTTCCATCCATTTCTGTCCCTCTAAGAAGTCCATACCCCACTTTCCTGCTACTCAGTCTGAGAAATCCTGGAGGCAAGGAGTAAGGGGGCCTTGCTCAGCAGTGTTTCCCAAATATATCTGGCCACAGATCATTTTCCACAAGAGACTATTTGAGAAGTGACCCTCCACAGTGCAGTTTGTGAGTCTGACCCAGGTGACGGAGTGAGGGGCTAAAAGAGTAATAAATATTGGATTAAGGAAAGCAGCAAAGGAAGGAGGCGTGGGGGAAGGAGGCAAGGAGGGCTCTCTCAGTCTGGATTTCCCTCCGCAGCACTGGATTTGGGTATAAGTGGCTCTTTAAGAGGTGACCCCAGGAAGCAGCTGATGGGACTGGGGTGAGGAAGAGAGGAGACTCAGCAAAGGGCACATCTGTGAACAGACCACCCTGAGCCAATCCCACAGGGGACCCTGAGAGACGGCACAGAACATGCCTAACCACAAGTGTTGTCCTTGTTGGTCCCTGGTTAGTCACAGCTTGGCCTGGCACCTACCTGGCTTTTCCAGCCTGCCCACACTGCCAGCAGTGCATACTTCTGCGACTGATAAATATCTCAAGCATAAGGTATGAAAAGCCTTAGCAAGTGGAATTCATAGCAGGCTAGGGATAGGGTATGGGGACACAGGTGCTCATGTACCGTGCTTTTGCATTGGTCTTGGGGTCAAAGCAAGGATACTCTGTCTCTTTAGGGATGCCAGCCCCTACCATGCACTACCAGCCACTTAAGGGCAACTTTAGGGAGTGATGCCCTGTGTCTACGAACTAGACCTTATGGCCTCCTATGTGCTACCTGCCCTTTTCTGGCCATGAGATGTTAGTGCTGGTAATTGCTCCATGATCCCCACCCTACCCTACCCCTACCAGATCTGCCTGATAGATAGCAGCGATCACTGAGCTAGGTTTCTACAAACAACCACAGCCACTGCTGTAGATGGTTTCCTATCTGAAGTGTCAAGGTACGAGGACAACAGGCTCTTTCTGTACCATGAGCACTGTTTAAAAAACATGGTATTTTAAAAACAAACACATGAGGCTAGAGATGGCTCAGTGGTTAAGAGCACTGGCTACTCTTCTAGGGGCCCAAGGCCCAACTCCTAGCACCCGCATGGCAACTCACAACTGCCCATAACTCTAGCCCCAAGGGATCCAATGCCCTCTTCTGGCCTCTATGGTCATTAGGCACACATGTACATACAGACAAAAAATACATAAAAATATAAAAAATTAAATTAAAAATGAACATACAAGCCAGACATGGTGGCACATGCCTGTAATTCCAGCACTCAAAAGGCTGAGGCAAAAAAGACTACTGAGAGTTTAAGGCCAGCCTGGGCTATATAGTAAATTTGAGGCCAAAAAAAAAAAAAAAAAAAGAAAATGAAATGAAAAAGGAAATTAACATCAGGGCTTAGATGTAGAATCCATTGGCTATCAGAAAGCAAGACAAAAATCACGTTTCTCTTCAGACAAGTGAGTGCTCTGAGCAGAGGGGCAAGTGCTGGGACTGTTCACTTGTAAATTCCAAAGGTGCCCGCCCCCCATGTCAGGAATGCGGGTACAAAAGTCCCTGCCCTTCTCGGGTTTATGGTTTATCCGTGTATGGACTACAGGCACTGACGGATGGTCCCTGTGGGGATATATTGTTTATGATTTATTAAAGCTTGCCTGAGGATTCAGAAAGCAAAGTTAGCCACAGGCCATAGATGCCAGGCACACACCTTTAATCCCAGCAGCCAGAAGCTATGAGGTAGTGGAACACACCTTTAATCCTAGGACTCAGGATTAACAGACAGATGGATCTCTGTGCATTCAAGGCCACCCAGATCTACACAAAAGTAAGTCAATATAAGAGAGAATTATAGCTCACACCTTTAATTCCAACACTAGGGAAGTATATAAGACAGAAGCAAGGTCTCAGAGAAGATAAGAGCATTCATTCTCCAGCCACACAGAGAAGACAGGAGTATTCAGTCTCCAGCCACACTGGAGATAGGGGTATTCAGTCTCCAGCCACGCTAAGGAAAGGCTACAGTCTGAGGCTTGGTGACAGCTCGTGATGACAGGACCAGCCCATTCAGCCCAAGGTAAAGGTAAGAAGCTGGTGGCCAGATGCTTTGTTTTCCTGATAATCAGCTTTAGGTTTGAACTTCAATATCGGTCTCTGGGTCTTTCACTTTTTCATGTTTCAGGTCCCCTTAGCTGCTTTCCCTCATACTACAGAAAGGGTCCAAGAATTGGTCCAAACAGGAAGGATCAACAGCTGGACTCTTGGCCCTCTCTATGGCCACCAGGCACCTATGGAGAGGCAGAGCAGGGCCAGCTGGCACACGTCATCAGCAGCCCACCATGCTGTATTTCTCCAGAGTGCACAGTAATCATTCCCCGAGTCTGCATCCAGTCTTCTCCAGATGCACTCCACCAACTCCAGAATGTCAAGAGCAGTAAGACTTTAAATGCCTTTATTTGCAAAGCCTGACTTTCCAGTCCCACTGTCCCCAGAGGAATGTTTTTTCTTTTTCTTGGTCTCACTGGTTCAAGCAGCAGCTGCACCTTGGTGTGCAGCTATGGCCCAGCAAAGCTAAGACACGTTCTGATCCAACACAGATGGCTTCATGCTCTGTGGTCCAAGACATCCATCCGCTCAGATGGAAAAACAGTTCAAAAGTGCTAAGGCCACTATGTCTCTCTCCCTGGGCCACAAACACTCAGTAATTCCAAGGGCCCTGCTCCTCACACAAGGACAGGAGAGAGTGATGGAGCCCTGGAAGCCCAGCTGACTGCCCTTGGCTTCACTCCAAACAGGGCATAGTGTCCAAGTCCCAAGAGTCTTTTTTTCTGACACAGAATGACATAAAATTGGCAGCAGTCTGGGAAGGGTCTTCATCCTCAATGACACTGACACCATCCAACGGCCGATGCATGATCCCCCTACAGACACTAAGATCCAGATGACAAAGGCATAGAGGCTGCAGAACCTTCATGCCAGGAAACGCTGGGCTCAGGCCAAATAACAGAGGTGTGCCAGAAACTACTGATGTCAATTCTCCTTGAACCTTGCCCAGTAGTGAAATGTAATGGAGTCTACATACTGCCAGCTCTTCTCACAAAGAACAGAGTGGAGGGGGTGGTACAGGGAGGGGCGGCTGAAGCTCAGAACGGTAGGGCTGAGGGGAACAGCTCAGGAGGAAACAGACCAAACCAGGTGTCTGAATGGTGCCAACTCCACTATGCACTGGCTGTGTGGCCTTGAAGAGTTCCTGCACCTCTCTGAGCCTCAAATCCTTGACTGGGATAGAAGACTATGTTCCCTTGCCCAACTGGGTGGCCTGATGCATAGAAGCAAGAACAAAACTAGGGACACAGCAAGTGTTTTTCCAAAGGACTTCAGCCTCAGGAAACCACCAGGAAGGAGGGTACCAGGGGGAATGTAAGCTGCAAGGACCTGATGACAAAAACCATTTGTCCCATAATGAAAGGCCATAAAGACAATAGATCTGACCAGGTAACACACACTCCTGAGAGTAGATTCTTCCAGATGCTCCTAAACAGCTAACCTGGCCCTACTGAGCTATTCCTGGCACTGGCTTGTAGACTGTGGCCATGTCCAGTCCTATGGGCCATGCTTCCAATTCTCTGGAGTTAATATCCGGGCCCGGTTTTGTTCATAGAGCTCTAACATTTTCTCCAAGTCGTGGTCAGCCTCAATCACCTGGAAATAAAACAAATAGGTCACAGCCTGCACCAAGTAACTCCAGCCTCCCTAGGGAGGTATAAGAGGCTGAGAGGCCAAGAAGGGCAAAACCACACAGCTGCAAGCTTCAGGACAGGCCACACTCTGAACTGAATTTTACCAAAGAATCCACCCTGGCATCAGTACTTTCCTTTCCATTGGAACTGCGAGTCAGGGCTGTGTTGGAGCAGAAGCCAGGGACTCGAACATCTAGACAAACTCTCCAATACTTTGCTAGTTCCTTAGCCCCTAGGGTTTCCTTTTCCAAGCGAAGGAAAACAAACTAAAAGTTCCCACAGTGAAGATGTGCCTTGCCACAGCCTTGCTGCCTGCTTCTCAGAGCCAGAATGTCTATGTGGCCCACAGCCCAAGGCCATGAACAAAAGCTCAGGATCCCCTATTGGACATGTGCTCAAGAGCTGAGAGGTGCAGCAGTATGGCACTTCTACACCCTCAGTACCTCCTAGGGTGTCAGTGTGACAACTAAGGACAGACAGCCACTAACATGCTTTCTGAAGGCACTGAGTCACCTAAGATGATGAATAGGCTCTGCATCACCCACCAAAGAATGGGGACCATCATCCCCAAAGGTCCAATCTCAAACCCAGATCAAGAGCCATCTGGGCATTTATTTGCAGTGATGTAGTGCTGGGTAACGTGTTACTAATGTAACCAGGCTTTTCTCAAGTCTGTCCAAGTGCCTCTGAGCCTGTCCAGAAATGGGGGCAGAGAGAGAAAGAGCTCTTTTCTGTGGCATGGGTGATATTCTCTGGGCCTTTCGCCGCATAGGAAAGTCTCCACTCCAGGAGGGACATTAACTTACCAGAACGGGGGCTGTAGCTGGGAAAAGGCTGCCGGTGACCAGCCACTCCTCATAGAGGTGGTGAATAGCACTGAGGTATTCCTGCCACACAAACACAAAGGCTGTGGGGAGTGGGGAAGGAGAAAAGCCCACCCACCAAGGGTCTCACAGGCCTACATGGCAGGCCAGGATTCTCAAGGACTACTAGGAAGTGACGTGAACGAGGATCCTGTAGCAACCAACAGGACTCTGTGAAAAGCCTGTGGCTTAAATGGCAGTGAATCCCCAGCCACCCACTGGCCTTCCCTCGCCCAGTTTAAAAGCACAGCTCCCTGCCTGGGACCTCCATTCCCTGCCACTTCTCTACACCTTCCTTCTGGCTTGTCACCAAAAGGATCTAGTTGAACCTCTCCCCTTACTAAACTCTCTCGGTAGGTCACTCATTAGAGAGACTCTCCAGCCCACAGAGACCACTTCTGTGGGGTAGCACGAGGGAAAGGAAAGGAGACAGATGCCCCCAAGCCATTGTTACCGCCATGCTGGGAAGCCCTACCCACAAGCTCTCTCAGCCATTCAGCCAGTGTACACTGGCTATCCCAGAACCTCCCCCAACAGCATTCTGCCCTCCATTCCAGAAGCTGGCCCACAAAACATGCTGCCACCTTCTTACACACCACTGGACTTCCCCTGAGCACTAGGAACCAAGCTTGTCCCAAAGACCTTGTCAAAACCATTAGTTCCACCCCTTGGACAATGGCTTGGAAGAACTCCAGATGTGACATTTCTTGGGAATATCTGAGTTGCTGAATAGAGCACAGAAGTGCCAACCCCATCACAGCACGACCTAAGCTCAGTTCCATGGTGCTGATCAGTCCCATCTCTGAGATGTCAAAGGAAAAGCCCAGAGCAGGCCTGGGCTGTAATGGCTGGTCCAAGGCAAAACTCAGCCGGGCTTTAGGGATTAGACCAGTCTTTCAGGGCCCCAGTCCAGCCCATCCTGCATCCAAAGCATCATGATGTCCCAAAAGAGCTTGCCAAACCCCTGTCTATTTCTCAAGGACAACTGTCCACAGTCCAATAATACCCGAGCAACTGCTAAGTGCCAGGCCCAGGACATATGTTGAGGACAGAGGAAGTAAGACCAAATCTAAAAGTGTTCAGTGTAAAGAAAATTGGGAACCAACACTGTCAACATGCTGTCCTGCAGGCTGTGACTGTAGGAGGCCTAGGGGCAAGAGAAGGGCAGTGGAAGGAAGGTCAGGAAAGTGACATCATAGCTAAAGACAAAGAAACTACCGTGCAAAGGCACATTTGCGTAAGTCCATGGGAGTGTGAGTACGTGTTTGTCTGCGCATGTCTGTGAAGACAAACTACTATACGAGAGCAAACGTGCATATCCATGGTGTACAGAAGCCTGAGTCAGGAACCACAGGAAGCAGAGCAGCCCTAGCACCCACAAGGGCTCCAAAGCCACACAGGAAGCTGGAGCTTGCCCTCGGTAGTACTTTCTGTTTCTTGCTACAGATAACCTCGATGATGTCGTGTGGGGCAGGAGGGAGTGCTAGCAGGAGGGGGAGGGTTCTAGCTTCTTACCATTGGAATGATTTTCTCCTCGTCCCTGCACCTCGTCTTTAATCTCTGGTAGCAGATTTCAGGAGTGGTTCGAAGATAAACTGAGATTTAAAAACACAAGTGGCTCTGACTGCTGTGTCCCTGGTGTGGGAGCAAAGACAAGGACAGCACAGGTGCTGGGGTAGAGAGACACTACCTTAGTAACAGCAGGAGCCTCGGCCCAAGCCTCTCAGTCTCCCACAGCCCCTGCATGACCAACAGTAGCCTTGACCCTCAGCCCCCAATCTCCTTTCATTGCCATGTCCTCAGCCGCAAGGTGTCATCACGAAGCTTAAAGGAATTCCTACACAGGGCCTGGCAAGCCTCTGACTTCAGTCACTGTCCAGTTTCCGTCCCTCCCCACACAACACAAAAGAGCCATCAGATCAGAAAGAGCAGGGACCTGGAAGTCGTTGACCAGAAGAAAGAAGGTTAAGAGACCACGGCCAGAGCTCTTCACAGGAAGAAGAAATACTTAAATTCTGCCTGCCTTTAGGGAACTATGATGGAGACAGAATCATGGATGGCAGGTGTCCCTTCCTGCTGGCTCTGCAAGCGTGGAACCTCACAAATAAGCCCCAGCTATGCCCAGGGGATGCTCTACTAGGGGACAGGGAGAGACGGTCTTACCTATCAGGTCCATGGAGACATTAATGTTCCTGATGATCCAATCAAACCACTCAGACAGAATCACATACTCAACTTCAGGCATCTTCCCACTGCAATGAGAATTCGAAGGTTTTTATTCACCCATGTTCTGTGTCATTTCCCCAAAGGAACCAGGGGTGACTTCTATTCGGAACAGCACCACCAAGAGCACGTTGTACAGTGTGGTACACAAATGATGGCCATGCAGGACTAATAGGACCCTGAACATCTATTTGACCTTCCATCACCAGAGGATAGGGACTGGCCATGGCACTGACCAATCGAACTTCAAGCAGATAAGAGCACTTTTGTCTGTCCTGTGAGCATGAAGAAATCCTTCAAGTCAGGAGTGGATCAGCAAATCATTTTTACTCCTAGAACTTTTTTTCTATGAAAATATTCATGGATGCTTGCCATACACAGTTCAGCCTAATGAGAAATGAAGTTTTGGTCTATCTCTGCAACAGGAAAGCACATAGTGGCTAAAGAATGGTGTAGTAAAGTCATACACAGAGTGGGAAAAGGCTATAAAACTAATGCTCAATGAGCACAGGAGATTAAACTGTACACATATGCCCCAACCATATAAAAGAAGCATATGCCCACACATTTGAAATGACTACAAATACACAAAACGTTCACAGTGCTTTCCTCTGAGTGATAGAACTACTCAACTACAGCTGTGGATGGTTTCCTTTTGCTCCTTTCAAATTTGAACAACACACTAGTACTCAAAAACAAGAGCGGGGTGTGGCACTATTGTGTATTTTAGATGTTAAATCTTAAAAAGCAAAGCTGGGAAGGTGGCTCAGTAAATAAGAGTGCTTGCTCTGCAAGCATGACTGCCTGGGTGCAATTTCCTATGCTTCAGGGTGGGGGACTAGGCATGAACCTATGTGCCTATAAACCCAGCACTGGGGTGCAGGGACAGATAGAGCTCTCTGACCAGCCAGTTTACTCAAAAGGCAAGCTTTGGTTCAGTCAAAGACCCTACTCAAGAGAATAAGGCAGAAAGTGATAGAGTGGGACTCAGTGTCCTCATTTGGTGCACGCACACACACACACACACACACACACACACACACACACACAGATAGAGAGAGATGGAGACACACAGACAGGGGGTGGGGGGGAATGAATATGGGGGACAAAGAAAGGGTAGACCTGGCTTCTACTTATGGTATTCTTAGGGTACCCTCTGCCTAGAGAAGACAGAGACACACACAAGAGTGGTCACAGCTAGAGGACACAGGGCATGGAAGAGTCTTCTCTTTGAGTGTCTTCTACCTGTATCATCTTGTGGGACCCACTCAGCCTGGGTATGACCAGTGGCTGCAAAGAAAACAGGTGTCCAGGCTGTGTGCTAGAAAGGGAGGGTCTTGACAGGAGGGAAGAAGCAACTGTGGCCCTGGGGAGGAAGAGGGAAGGTGGTTTGTAGCAGGCTTTCTTTTGGGTCACCAACCAGTTCCCAAATCATGGCATGGAAACTTATTATCAATTATGAATGCTTGACCTTACCTTATGCTTGTCCTACCAGCTTTTATAACCTAACTTAACTTGTTTCCATTCATGTACATTTTGCTTCGGGGCTTTTCACCTTTCTTTTATTCTGTATGTCCTACTTTTCCTGCTTTTTCTGTGTCTAGGTGGCTGCTGGCTGGCTGGCTGGCTGCCTGGCCCCAGATGTCTCCTTTTCTCCCTCGTTGTCTCTTCTCTTGAGCCTAGCTAGATTCCTCCTCCTACTTGTTCTCTCTGCCCACCAGCCCCTCCTGTCCCTCTACTGTCTAGCTACTGGCCACTCAGCTTTTTATTAGGCCAATCAGGTGCCTTAAGCAGGCAAGGTAAATCAAATGCAATACATAATTAAACATTTGCAACATAGACAAATGTAACACATTGTTGCTTAGTTAAACAAATGCAGCACATCTTTACATAGTTAAATCGATAGTCCACAAAAATGATAAAAAGCTGGAAAATCTTTTTAGACCCAGGCTGTCTAGGAGATGAGGCTCTAGGCAGCCCTGTTTTGGAAACAAAACACAGGGTCTATCACAGCCTGGAACAGGACACTCTCCCCTGGTCCCTGAGACCACCAGGATGCCTTCTGCAGAGCAGAGGGGAGCCTAACAGAGTAGCCCATGAGAACAGCAGGGCAGGTCACCAGTAGTCCTCAGAAAGGAAACAAGAGAAGGTGAACACACTTGAGGCTAGCAAGCCTCAAGTAACTGGGAAAGGTGGGAGGTGAGACTCCTATGCCACTTACTGACGACTATTCTTGGTTGTCAACTCAACTGCATCTGGGATTAACGAAAACCCAAGTGGCTGTGAGGGACTTAAGTCCTCACATTAATTAAGTCACGTGAAATGGAATACCCACTTTTAATCTGGATCTTTGAAGTGGGAAGATCCCCCCTTTAATCTGGGCCACACCTACTGGCAGCCTAGATAAGGACACAGAAGAAGGAAGCTTTTGTTCTTTGCCTGCTCGCCCTTAACTCTCTTGGGCACATCCATTCCTTCACTGGCATTAGAGCCCATGTTTTCAGGATTACTGTATAAACTGAAGATCAGCTGAGACAGTCAGCCTTGCAAACTGAACAACTACTAAATTCTTAGACCTTGCACTGGTAGACAGCTAGGGTGGTTTGAGAAAAAAAAAAAAAGTCCCCATAGGCCCATAGGGAGTATCACTATTAGGAGGCATGGCCTTGTTGGAGTAGGCATCAATTTCTTGGAGAAGATGTGTCACTGTGGAGGCAGAGCATTGAGGTCTCAGAAGCTCAAGCAAGTTCTCTTCCTGCTGCCTGGCAATCCAGATATAGAACTCTCAGCTCCTTCTCCAGAACCATGTCTGCCTACATATTGTGATGTTTCCTGTCATGATAATAATGATAAAAACTATAAGCTAGTCCTAATTAAACGTTTTCTTTATAAGAGTTGCTGTGGCCATGGTGCCTCTTCACAGCAATAAAACCCTAAGACAACAACCATTATTGGACTAGCTGTACCATAGCCTGTAAGTTATTCTAATAAATCTCCTGTGTGTGTGTGTGCGCGCATGCGTGCGTGCGTGCATGTGTGTGTGTGTGTGTGTGGGTGTGTGTGTGTGTGTGTGTGTAGACATGGGGGGAAGAAGGGACTCATTGTATAAATTCTGTTCCTCTACAGAACCCTGACTAATCCACATTGCAGAGGGGACTCTGGAATCGAATACAAGCACCAAACATAAGGTAAAAGACTGTACCCAAGAGCTGGTGAGGTGTGAGGACAGCTGGCTGCCTCTGTCAGTCCCTCCTCTTCCTTCTAAAGTCACCTATGACTTAATTATAGCTATCCCACAGGCTCTAGTGCTTCAGAGAAACCTGATCCTATCCTGAACTTTAGGGAGGCCCAGTGGGTTTACTGGAATAAATTCCTCCATTTCCCCAAGTCAGGTGACGGGTTCTAGAAATGAAGCTGAGTTAGTCCAGTACAGTGTTTGTTCCTACCACAAGGACCCAAACTGAACCAATGAGGCAGAAGAGTATGATAGGGGTATACTTCCATAACTATTTCGTCACCATGACAGGTTCATAATGAGGAAAGGAGTAAGACAGTGGGAAATACAGAGAAGCAGAGCCAGAGCATGCTGGGTAAATTTATGTCAACTTGATACAAGCTAGAGTTATTCAAAATGATGAAACCTCCATTGAGAAAATGCCTCCCTCCATAAGATGTAGCTGTAGGGCATTTTCTTAACTAATGATTGACGGGGGAGGGCCCAGTCACTGTAGGTAGTGCCTGCCATCCCTGTGCTGGTAGTTCTTGGCTCTATAAGCAAGCAGGCTGAGCAAGCCATGGGGAGCAAGCTAGTAAGCAGCACTCCTCCAGAGTCTCTCCATCAGCTCCTGCCTCCAGGTTCCTGCCCCGCTTAGGATCCTGCCTTCACTGCTTTTGATGATGAACTGTTACATGGAACTGTGAGTGAAATAAAGCCTAGCCCTCCCCATTTGCTTTTGGTCATGGTGTTTCATCACAGCAATAGTACTAACCAAAACAGAGACACCAAATCAACTCATCATCTGAGCCAGTGATGGTTCCACTGTTTAGTATCATTTTATACCACATTTGTATTTAGTTCAGCTGAAAGTACCTGATACTCAAGAAACCAAATCACAGGCTGTGTGTTGTGCCACCCCCCCTGTAATCCTAGCACTTAAGAGGCTGCAGCAGGAAGATCTCATGATTGACACCAACCTGGGCTATGTAAAACTTCGTAGTTCCAGACTAGCCCAGGCTGCATAATGAGACACTGTCTCAAACAAATTAAAACAGAAACTTGACACTTAAATACATCATTTCCTGTTGTTTTCATAGGACCTGCTAAGGCCAGCTCCGGCCCAAGCCTCACCTCAGTCCCACCTGCTCTCCACTGCATGAGTTGCCCTCTCTGCTGTCAACAGTGGAGCTAACCTGGATCACACTGTTTCTGTGGCCAGGCCTCCTGGTTCTGGGCCAGGGCAGGGGCGGTGGGGGGGAGCCTGCCTGCTGTTGTGTCAGGTGAGTCAAGGCCATGTCCCCAGCTGGGCCTCAGTGCATTCCTCTACTCCTGTCCTTAAGAAAGGAGGGCCAGGCAGTCCTGGAAAATCTTTGCAGTCAATTCCTCAGCCCACAGGGCTTACCACACGACTGCCTGGGTGGCCTCTTTAGACATATGATGGCTGGGTTTGGTTTCCAGGAAGTACCCACATGTCTGTGAAGATTCAATACCCTTTTCTGACCTCTGTGAACACAGGACATATAGTATGCATACAGACATGTAAGCAAAAAAAAAAAAACCCACTCATACACTCATAAAATTAAAAAAAAATCTAAAAAAAAGTTTAAAGCAATATAGATAGCTCTTGAGGACTAACATCCAAGGTTATCCTTTGGCCTACACACACACACACACACACACACACACACACACACACACACAGAGAGAGAGAGAGAGAGAGAGAGAGAGAGAGAGAGAGAGAGAGAGAGAGAGAGAGGAGTTATATATACATATATAAAATCAGTGGTTTAATAAATGAACTTTTGTAGAATATTAAAGATGTATTATTCTTTTATGCTATAGAATATTTGTTTAATGATACAAAGATGTGGTACATTCTTTTATGTTACATTTGTTTAACTCTGTGTAACTGTGTACTTTGTCTGTCTAAAACACTGATTGGTCTACTAAAGAGCTGAATGGCCAACAGCTAGGCAGGAGAAAGAAATAGATGGGGCTGGTGGGCAGGGAGAATAAATTGAAGGAGAGTGGGAGGAGCAAAAAAAGGAGAAGGAGAGAGGACATCAGGGGCCAGTCACCCAGCCACACAGCCAGCAACATAGTAAGTAAAGAAAGATAAAAAATAGAGAAAAGTAGAAGCCTAGAGGCAAAAGGTATACAGGATAATTTAAGTTAAGAAAAGCTGGCTAGAAGTTAAGTCAAGCTAAGGCTAGGCATTCATAAGTAAGACTAAGTCTCCATGTGTTTATCTGGGAGCAGAGTGGCAGGACCCTAAAGATTAAAGAGTTTAAAAAAAAAACAAAACAGCATAAAACAGAACCAGGTCCCCTGACTGTGGGTGTCAGTTAGGAGGCCTGGGCAGTCTATGGGGCCTCTGGTAGTGGATCAGTATTTATCCCTAGTGTACAAATGGACACTGGGAGCCCATTCCCCGTAGAGGGATACTTTCTCAGCCTAGACACATGGGGGAGGGTCTAGGCCCTGCCCCAAATGATGTGACAGACTTTGATGATCCCCCATGGAAGACCTCACCCTTTCTATGGAGCAGAAAAGGGATAGGATGGGGGTCGGTGTGGGCATGATAGGATGGAAGGGAGTGGGAACTGGGATATATAAAATAAAACTGTTTCTAAATTAAATAAAAAATGCACATGGGAAAAAACTATAATGGACTATATAAACTACAGTACCTTCTATACAGGTTTTCTACAAAAATGTATCTTGCGCTGTAAATTGACCTTTCCATCAACCGTACAGGTGACATCTAAAGGAATGGAAAAAGTGATTTATTCTCAGGTGAAGAAGAGGATGCAGAAAACCCTGAAAACTTGTCCCACCCCTCTCTTTGGAGTGTCCCTTCCATCTTTGCTAACATAAGACTGTGAGGAGAGGACAAGAGGATGGCAGAAGTCACATCTGCCATGTGGATCTCCCTCCATCCTGAGCTGACCCATCCTGAAGTTTAAAGGACGAAGGACAGTAGAGACAGCAGTGGAGGCGGGGAGGCGCACGTCGGGCTGCCAGCCACACAACACCTCTTTCCCAGGAGCAGGGAGACTGACTCAGTAGGGATAGGGAACATGCTAGCAAAGCTGCCAAGTATTGTCCAATTGACACGGTCTGGTAAGTGGAACCCTGAGACGGGGAACTTGTTTACTTGAGGACCGAGTGTCTGAGACAGGGCCCCAGGAGGCTAGGGTTAGGGAGGCATTCTGGAGGCTCTGCCTGCTGGAACTGGGAAGTCCTCTGCCCAGCAGGGGAGAAGATGACTGGACATCACCTTTCTGCAAGCTGCTCACACCCTTCGTGGATCATCTTTCCCAGGAGGAACGTCAACCCTGACACCTAGTGGACAGACACAGTGTGGCCCACCCACAGCAGCCACAGGCACACTCAAACCTACAAGCCACTCTCTGCTTCCCTACCTGCCCTCCTGGAACTCTGTGCACCCATCTTTCCTCCTCTCCTTTCTGGGCATGCTGCTCCTATCTTCCTTTGCCTGTCTTCTTCTGGCTCCCTCTGCAGTCATCTCTCTCCTGCTCAGTCCAACCAGCTCTGTCTCTGCCTCCTTAGCAGGTGTCTGCCCGTATCCCATAATATTCCCATATCACTAGATATAATCTAGAGTGCCCACTTAGGCAAAGCAGAGCAAGCCAAGGGGAAAGGTGATACCTGCAGATGCTCTGCTCTCTATCATTTAGGGGAACATTTGGAGAAGGAGAAATGCATATTTGCCCAAAGATTCTATTCACATCTGTCAACCTGAAAAGATGCAGATTTATGTCAAAAGAAGAATGGTAACTACAGCTATAGGTAACCAGCAGTTTGGGTCAAACTGTTCAGCTTAACGATACTGCCAATATAAATGGCTATAGGGGTGTCTTGCATCATACATGGAAAGGCTCTAGCTGTGTATAAAGCTTTGCCCATAGGTGTCACTCATACCCATAGGTGTCAGTCACAGTCTCCCTTGTCACCTTATCCCCCAAGACAATCTACCCCTGCTGATACAAGGGCCTAAGTAGCCCTGAATATCCTGTCCAGTCCCAACACTTGGTTAACCCAGTGCCAGCCATTTGTGACCCAAGGTGAATCAGATTCTTGAAAGAATCTGAAAGCCCATTTCCATGAAGGTTTGATCGACAGTTCTTAAACACACAGACACACAGAACATGCATGTAGGAGTCCTGGACAGCTGGAGAAAGGATAGACTGCTAGACCTCAGTCCTAGATTTTCTGATTCAGTAGCTCTGGAGAGGGGCCAGGAAATGTACAATCCTAACAAGTCCCTAGGTGACAGTGCAGCTGCAGTCCAGGGAACACACTCTGGTTAAATGATACTAAGTCTATCAGTAGTAGGATTACAAAACCATGAGCTCAGGAGGCAGCAGGACAGCCACCTGTGGGGACAGGAGACCTTGTAGTCACAGAAGACTGTACAGCATGAAAGCCAAACAGACTTCCTTGTGAGACTTCCCCATCTGACAACACCCTAAACTTGAAGGATGAAGGATGTTTTGTTTGATAAGGATGGAAGCGAGACCTGAACTGTACCTGAGGACGAGTGTGCTGGTCCAACATAGTGAGCTGCACGTAAGTCTGCAGTGTGAGGCCCCATCGACTGGAATTGCGGTACATTAGACCCTGCAGAACAAAAAATGAAGCCCTTTGCGTCCAAGCGGCAAGTGGGGGCCCCAGGTCTACCAGTCACTGAAAGCAGTGTCAGGAAACTTACATGGCAGGGCTGGGGCCAGAGGTAGACTCAGGACAGCTACAGGGCTCTCGGAATAGGGTGGACAGACACAGATGTGAATTCAGTTATAGGAAACCCCCCCTGAGGAACAAGCACTCGGACATTCATAGTTGACTTTGTGTTCCCCTGTGTTGTATTCTTCATCCAGTAGCCAAAGTGTGCTTGTTAATGTCTCCCTCTGCTCCAAACCTGCTAGGGATTTTGCATTGTGTCCAAATAAAATCCAAACCCCCATCCTGGTCCACAGGCCTAGAAATCCACTGTCATCCTCTTGTCTCTTTTCCTTCTCCCGCTGGCCAATCAGCTTCTAGCCACACAAGCTTCCCTAGTGTTCTGCAAACAGGCCAAGCAGGAACCATCTCAGGACCTTTGAACCTGCCTCTTAGCTCTTCCTCCAGATGTCTGCAGTGCTCCCTCCCACACGTGGGGGTCTCTGCCCAAATGTCACATGACAAGAGATGCATTCTCCTACCTACCCTACATAAAATCGAGGCCAGCTACAATCATTCTGTTACCTACAGATAAAAACACATCCTTCTCCAGTTTGCTCACTAAGAATCTTTTGCTTCTCTCTCTGCAATGTGTGTGTTGTGTTGTTGGGGGGAGCAGGGTGGGGGAGGGAAGGGAAGGCTGGGTCTTACCATACAGCCAGAATGGTCAGTAACTCAGGATTTTCCTGCCTCAATGTCCAAGAGTGCTGAGATTATAAGCATGTGACGCCACACCCAGCTTCTTTTCTGCAGGTTTTGTTTCCCTTTTTCCTCTTGGTGTAAACTCATGACACTCAAGTGCTCAGCGTGAAAACTAAAGGCTCCCCTAATTATGGGTGAAAGGATGACTGCAGAAACAAGTAATTTTCTGCATCAGTGGCCAGTGCGGTGAGCCAGGAACTGTCACACAAACATCAGTCTTGCTCTTCTGGCCAGCAGAAAGTTGTGGAAATACATCTGATAATGATGACAACACCTTCATAGCGCAACCTTCAGAGACTGTATTTCTGGTCTCTAAAGTGTCTCCTCTAGTCCCAGACATCTGAAACTTCAGTTGTCTCACCTGATAATTAAGCCCTAGTTCCTCTCTGGCTTCTAGAAAATATGAATGGGCTTTCTCTGTAAAACCCAAAGATGGTGCTGACAATTCGTCTACTCCCATGTGCACACAAGTCAAATTCTTGTCATAGCTCTGTGCAATTCTTACTCAAAGACTCTGAGCTTTTGTCTCATCTATCGGTCTTTTGAGTGCTGTAGCTCTCTTCACAACCCACCATATTCTTTCTGTGTTTTGTTGTTTTCGTTTTTTCTGTACCTTAGATCTCCAGCACATATCCTGTCACAGTACAATGTTGGCATTCTAAGACTAAGTGTTCCCAGCCCAAAACTATAGATTTTTTTTGTTGCTGTTGTTGTTATATTTTATTTTGTGGTAGACCACAGTTTCCCCTCCTCCCCTCTACCACATTCCCTCCCCCACCCTCTACTCCCACCTATTCCTCCTCTGTTTCTCTTGGGGAAAGGGCAGGGCTCCAAGATATCAACCAGCCATGGCATATCAAGTTGCAGTAAGACTAGGTGCCTCTCATGCTGAGGCTGGACAAGGCAACCCATTAGGAGGAAAGGGTTCCAAAAGCAGCCCCTGTTCCCACAGTTAGAAGTCCAACAAATAAACCAAATTATATAATTATCACATATATACAGAGGGCTTAGGTCAGTCCCATGCCGGCTCCCTGGTTATTGGTTCGATTTCCGTGAGCCCCTATGATTCCAGGTTAGTTGATTCTGTGGGTTTTCTTGTGGTATCCTTGACCCCTCTGGCTCTTACAATCCTTTCTTCCTCTCTTCTGCAGAATTCTTCAAGCTCCATGTAAGATTTTGCTGTGGGTCTCTGAGTGAAGCCTCTCTGATGAGAATTCACCCACACTCACCCACCACATTCCTATATCTAACTGTCTCCTTCATCTCCATACTGATATTAGCGCCAGGGACCAGAGACTTTGTTTATAGTGTGCAGTGTCCTAGCATGAAGACAGTGTCTACCACATAGAAGGCATGTGATAAATGCTTGCTGAAGGAATGGGCAAGCAGATACTAAAGGCTAGGCAATGCAGCTGTGTCCTAGCAAACACCAGGCAGCACAGTGGACACAGCTGCTGCTGCTGTGGAACTGAGTCTAATGAACTCCATGAGGTATTGTCAGAGTATTGCAAGGTACTGCTAACACTACAGTTGTCTTAGCTGAGAAACACTAAGCACCCCTAGAACATGGCATGGAGCCCAGAACCAAGATCCCTTTCTTCATCCCCTCTGCTGGGGTCTGCTTTCTCTCCATCATTTTCAAGCAGGAAGCATGGGGCCTTCTGAGTGGAGGAGGGAGAGGAGGCCCATGCACATTATGGTCCCTGCTGTCCAGGCCCTCTTTGGGAATGAAGATAGGTGGCTTCAGGGTAAACAGGGGATCCATTACTAAATAGAAGCCCAAACCCAAATCAGAGGGTCATCCAGAAACCTGATGACCTACAACTAGGTTCAAGGAAAGCAACGCCACTTGGAACCCTTAAAGACAGCTGACAGGAGGTTCCTGGGCTGTGCACACCGGTCCAGACCTCAGAAATCCCTGGCTTGCCATCCTCTAACAGTGGGGACAAAGAGTGGGTTTGCCTGGGCTCAGGTGTCAGCACCGCCATTCCTAGGTACTCACAGGGAAGCTGGACAAGAAGCAAAGCACTCACCAGAGGATTGTGGCCTCGGACATTTCTCCACTTGAGCACAGGCTCCATTAACACCTGCAAGGAACGGAAACATGCTGTGACAGTGTGCCAAGTTTGGAAGACAGACAGACACTACTGTCTGGGTGTCAAGGGTAGGCCAAACAAGCTAGGCCTCTGAAAGGCCACAGCTTCTAAGTGGGACCTTCCAGTGACTCCAGATGTGACCTGTAAATAACTGAAAACCACCTCAGTCTAAAGGGGAGTAGGTTTACCAAGGTCAACCAAGCTCTTCGTAACTTGGAGACAAGCAAGGGTGGCATCCCTGAAGTTTCGCAGCCTGAGCTGGGACCTGGCCCCAATACACACTATTGTATGGGTCAGGGCTCTCCCTCTACGGGGCAGATCCAATTACATGGACACAGAAATTCCCATACGAGTAGGAACTCATTAGCAAAACTGACTCATGAAATTAAGGAGGCTAAGAACTCTGTCTTGTGACAGATTGTCTAAACCTGGGATTTCAGGGATACAAGTGACACAGCTCAGTATAGGTCCAAAGACTAAAACCAGGGAAGTCATTGGTTTAATATTAAGTATGACACCAAGACCCTGGAACCTGGGGCCGCTGGCTAAGTCCCAAAGTCTCAAGGCTGGAAAACCTAGAGTTTTGATGTCCCACAGCAGGGAGAAGAGGAAGGATGTTCTTTTCTTTCCCTTTTTGTTCTATCCAGGCCTGTAGCTAATTACAGGTCCCCATTCATAGTCCCTATTTAGTAAGCCCACCAATTTACATATCAGTTTCCCCTGGAAACCCATCTAAACATGTGCAGAAATAATGCTTTAGTAGTTGTCCAGGCACAGTGCCTGCCTCCTTGTTCATGGGGGTGTGTTGCAAGATCCCAGTGGATACCTGACGCTTCGGACACAACGAGTCTAGTACATGCCATGTTTTTTTTTTCCCTATGCTAGACAGAGGGATGGTTCACATGGGACAGAGTGAGATGGTTTGATGCTTCATTGGGTATATCATACTACAATGCATAATTTAAAATTTATGAATTGTTTAAATCTAGAATGTCCTACCTAATATTTTTAGATCCTGGTTGACCTCAGGTAACTGAAACCACAGAAAATGAAACCGTATCTGAGTGTGAGAGGCTGCTGTAGTCTTTAATTCAGTCAAGCTGTCACCTAAAATTAAGCCAATTATCCTTTGGTTTCCTCTTCTCAACAGAGGTAATAGGACTTACCTCAGAGAGGTTATGTATATAAGCATGGAATCAGTTAGATAATACCATAAACACTTAACACGGTGCACTGGATGGATAGTAGCAATTGCTGCCGCTACTGCTGTTAACTGGCTCCGAGGTCTACAGTGAGAACATAAGCACTTTTCACGTTTCTCGAGAGGTTCCCTACTCAAGTGCTGTGACCCTAAGATACCCTTTTCTGGTCCGATGATTGATGAGACACATCATCCAACACTGACAGCTAGTATTAGCTGCCAGGAGAGAACACAGCACCAAATCTGCAGAGGAAATGTACCTGGAGGGAAACAGGCTAACCTCCCAAGTATCCTTGCCCAGTGGAATCACACGACACACGTCTTAACTTTCCCAGCAACAAATTGTAACAGCACATGCGAAATGCTGTCTACCAAGGAAGTAGACCTAGATATGGGAGTTCAGGGACATCATAGGTGCACAGGCTATCACACCAGAACCTCAGGTTCCCCACAAGCAGTTGTTTGGGATAATCCATACTGTCTGCAACCAGGCACAAAAAGCTCCTTTCTCAGACAGGAATGGAGGGAATCCTCCCTAGACCTATGTTTCCATGTGCCGGCCAAGGCCAACCTTGTGAGCAGACCTGGAAGCAGCTGTCCAGTGCCTGCAATGATGACACTTCTCTGCACAACAGCACATGAACACAAACGAGACCAGGGCTGGAAAACAGTTACTATCTTATCAAACCACATAATTTCTTTAGTAGAGGGGGTGAAGGAGGAAAGAAGGAAGGGACAGAGAGAAGCAGCAATAGTGGGAAAACTATAAGATCTGCAATGCAGCTTCACCATCCCTAATCTGAAATCGAATAAATGTTTAGACTTGGGTCTCACCTCTAAGATCATTATATTCTATATCAAATATTCCAAAGTCTGAAAAACAATCCAAATCTGAAACACTTCAGATCCCAAACATTTCAGACAAGAACTGTATCTCTGTAACCACAGAGATACAATACACTAAAAACTAGAACAGAGAATGGGGGTCACTCCGTGGAGAGAGGCGACTCTTAAACATCTTTGCAGTTATTCTTGGTGGCTGAATTTTAGATGAACTAGAAATACATAACCAGCTGCACATGGTGCTACTTACCTGCTTAGACACGGATAACTGAAAGCTAGGCTGCCTGCCTTCTCTACTCTCACACATAGATTCTTCCTAACCAGACTATGGCGAGATCTGTACACGCACTGCCCAACACAGGAGTCACAAGCCACATGTAACTATAACCTTGAAATTCACCACAGATGTTTCTCTATTTACAAGGGGGCTATGTCCCCACTTGAAAAATAGACCAAGTTGAAAATGCATTAAATAAGTCAGGCAGTGGTAGTGCATGCCTTTAATCCCAGCACCGGGGAGGTAGAGGCAGGTAGATCTCTGTGAGTTTGAGACCAGCCTTGTCTAAAGTGAGTTCCAGGACAGCCAGGGCTGTTAAACACAGAAACCTTAAAAAACAAAAGAAAACAAAACAACAACAACAAAAACCCCACAGAAACCTTGTCTCAAAATAATGAAAGAAAATGCTTTAAATATACTAGTCTACTGGGTATCACAGTATAGTTTCTACTGAATGTATAGTGCTTTGGCAGTACTGTATAGTCAGATACATAGATAGATAGTCAGATAGATAGATAGATCAATAAATAAAAAAAAACCCTAAGCTGAAAAATCTTGAGAACTATCTGAGGTTCAAATTGAGAATACTGTGTTAAACAAATGCTGATTCCCACGGGTGTAGTATAAAGCACAGAAGGGAAACAGTTCATTTATCACTTTAATACTGTCTTCACATTGACACACCAATATCTGGGGTGTCTCAAAGTGCTCTTTTTGCTTCATTCCATGAGGCTTTCAAAAGCACTAGATCACACATGTGAAGTGCACTAGCGGCTAGCATCCTCCCTCTGTTGGACAGGGCTATCTGTGCTCTGCATAACTTATCCCACTGAGGCATTTCAGGTTCCTTCCAACCCAGCATGAGTGCCATACCTCAACGTCTGCTGTATTGGAGAAGAACTCCAGGCATGTCGTCTTCCCACTTGCAATATTGCCCTCAACACAAACCTGGCAGAAGACAGATGTACATTAGGGTTAGAAATCAAGCATCCAGAGGAACGTGAGGGAACAAGTAGGTGAGGATAAACAGTACACTTGGCTCAGTCTAGGAGTTTGAGTGGCAAGCTAACACCCTGCCTCAGCAACCCTTCAAGGTCCCACTTAGCAGTAACAGAAAAAGCACAAGGGGCCCAATAAGGGAAAACAGACTGAACCTATACCCTAGGCATGAGGCTGCCACCTGGGGAGGTATGCCCAACAATTCTAAGGCTCAGCCTGGCACCCCTGCTGACACAGACCAAGTGGTTTTGGTTCTAGCAAATCACAAGGGGTACACAGCTCATCATAAAACAAACTGGTCCTTAAGAACACTGTCACACATCCTCTGGGTCACACAGAGAAGTACATACTCTACCATATAGTAGCCTGTTACTTCACACCCAGGCTGGGAGTACCCACAGATATGTGGTGACTTGCCAAGGTGGTAATCCAGGCAGGTGGGTGCAATTTATACCCAGGCCCAACAGACCTCCCTTCTCATGACCTTAAGTGGCACCTGTCATTCTATATATAACACCTATCACAATTGGCCGCCAATATAAAACTCCCTAACATGTACACTGTTGATTGTCAGCAAAGGTCTCCAGCCTTGAACCTAACAAGTATCCAGAATGACAATGGCACTTCCCACAGATGACAGGCCACCCTCTAATCCCAGGCCCCTGCCAGTTCATGCCTTTAGGACCCAGAATAAATACAAAATGAATCCAAGGGAGTAAGTGAAAGGCAAGAAGAAACCCCACAGGGCACTCCTGGGCCTTCTGTTGCTGCTCTCCCCTGAACACCCAAAAGGAACTCAATGTGGACATCACCCTACGCCTGATACTTCTTTCCTGGTCATTACAAGGACTTCAGTGCTATTCAGAGACCATTCAAAACCACCAGAAAAGCCTGAAGAGAGGGTAAATATAGACCTCAAATGTGCTCAGCCAGTGCTCCACCTTTCCCCAACCCCCTCATAGAAGAGCAAGCAACATATAAATAGGAACACAAGGGAAAAAAGAGCAGGCAAAGGGAGGCTTCTGATACTTGCTTATTTATTATTTGTTTATTTATTTATTTGCAAGGGTTCACTCTGTGGAGACTAGCCTGGAACTTGTAATCCTTGTAATCAGCCTTCTGAGTAGGATTACAGGCATACATACACCACCACACCCAGCTCAGATCCTTCTTTTATGAGTGTACACAAGTGTGGGCAGGTATGTGCACTAACACATGTGCATGTGAAAACCAGACCCGCCTCCCGCACTCCCCTCACCCCTCCCTGGTATCTTCCTCTACCATTCTCCTCCTTATTTTCTGAGGCAGGGTCTCTCTGGAACTGGACAGTAGCCACATTAACAGGCCACTGGTATGACAGGCATGACATGCCGTGCTTTTAATTCAAGGGCTGGGGATCCAAACTTGAGTTCCCATGCCCTCCCCACAAAGCCTCTGCCCTGGGTTCTTTTCCTTTTTTTTTTTTTTTTGAGACAGTTTCTTTGTGCAGCCCTGGTTGTTCCAGAACTATTCTGTAGGCCAGACTGTCCTCGAACTCGCAGAGATCCACCTGCCTCTGCCTCCCCAGTGCTGAGATTAAAGGCATGCGCCACCACCACAGCCTGTGTCTGGATCCTCCTTAAAGTGATTTCTAGAAACATTTGATGAGGGGTGTATGCCCACAGAAGAAATTTAAGTCATCACACAGAAAAAAAAATCACCCATAATGTCAATGAAAAAATAAGCACAATTGCCAGGCGGTAGTGGCCCACGCCTTTGATCCCAGCACTGGGGAGGCAGAGGCAGGCGGATCTCTGTGAGTTCGAGGCTGGGCTGGACCGACAGCCTCCAAAACAATACAGAGAAATCCTGTCTCATAAAAACCAAAAAAAAAAAAAAAATACAGGAGGGCAAGCTGTCGAAGAACACAAGCAGTTTAGCCCAAAGTTCTGTGCCCACGCCACAACTCACTCCACTGTTCTCCAAGGGCCAAGTCCATTATAACTGACGTGGATGAGAACGTACCCCACATCTTTCTCTGCTGCAGAGAATGGAACTTACATTATGCTTGCTGAGCACTCTACTAACTGAAAGTTACCCCTACTCTCACTTTCCCTGTTTAGTAGTTTAGAGGTGGAGTATCATCTCGTGCTTGTTTTTTCACTGTGTGCACATACTGCTACTCTCTCCCGCTCAAAAGAAAAAAATGGAGATATATGCTACACCAGAGAATGCATGCAAAGAGGAACTTACCACGGCTTTTCTCTCTTTATCATTTTCTCTATCTTTATCTAAAAAAAGAAAAAAGAAAATCGGTGTTTCAATTATTTTCTCTTCTCTGGGCTAATGTGATAACCACACAAAGTCATTTTTATGTTTGCTTCTTTACTTAGAAAATGTTTGCCATTCTCGGGACCCTCAGTGGCTGGGTCTTGTGTGTGACACCATTTGTGCTTGCCTGCTTACTTTCCTTCGCTTGGTAGAGTCTACTTTCTGTTTTCACCTGGATGACGTGCTCAGATCTTCACAGCGGACACAAGGAATGGCCTACACCCAGGAGATTCCGAAGGACGGACGGTGGGCTTAGGCTTAGGGCTGGGACCCAGGGAGTCTGTCCTCTAGGCCGGGGTTGGCAATACTGCCAACCTCCAGCAGCAGCCCTTGGAAGAGGAGGATCCCTACTGCCAGCAAAAGGGGGGAAAAAGTCAGAAGCCTGAACCCGCCCTCTAGGTGCGCGGGCACCTGCATCCACTGCGAACTGGTCAAAAGCAGCTTCCGCCCCACCTCCTCCCCAGGGCCTAGAGAATCTGACCAGGAAACGGGACGACAAGCCGTGCTTGGACCCCAAGTGCGGGTCCTCACAGTTCCTTAGGGCTCCGGGGAAGCCCGGTGACTTGCAGGGGAGGGGACCAGAGCGGCCCCTACGAGGTGGCACAAAAAGTACTAGTTACCCGGAGGCCAGGCGCGGTGAGGTGCCCACAGCGGCCCGGTGCCCGAAAGGAGGTTTCCGGGACTTCTGGGGCTTGCACTACGCAGCGACCGGGCAGCCCAGCCACGAAGCGGCCGCAGCAGCATAGCCTCTAGTAGTTGTGCTAGCCCGACTTCCTTCCGGTGCGCATTGGAGCCCCATCCCACCCCTCTCTTGGCCCCGCCCCTTAAAGGGTACTAGCGGTTTTTCTCTAGGCTAGACAGAAAAAGATCCAAAGTGAGGATTACACAATATGCAGACGGTAGAATGCACCCCTTGCCGAACTAAACTTGGAGAGTGGATGGATAATAATGCTAGGAGCTGATTGGTTCATTAGCACATAAGATTATTTCATTGATGCCTGCTCCATCCACACGATGTCCTGATTTTCCTTTTAACATTTCTGCAGGTAGACATTGTTATTCCCATTTTCCAAGCTCATCTTCAAGGAATTGGGCTTGCTTAAAAGAGCCCTAGGTTTAATCCCCTTCATCACAAAAAGCAAAGTGAGGGACTAAGGAGGGGAGCTGGGATGCAAGCCATTGTTTCCCAAATTCACAGTCTTCGATTTTTCCAACATTTGAACTATAATGTGGACCCCTCAGGAAGGCACAACCAATACCTTCACTGAATGGACAACAACAACAAAAAAAAAGATAAGCTGGAGAGCATGCAACAACCCCCATTTGTAAGCAAGTAGCAAAAATAAACCCAGGTTAGGTGCAGCTTGTATCTGTCCCAGACCAACCCAGCTGTTGTCACCGTGAGTGTATGTGACAGTTACAATGTGTGGGGAGAGAAGTTTTCCACTTCTTCCAGGTTGCAAGATGCTAGCAGTCATTTTGGCATCTTCTGAAGACATCTTCAGTTTCTGTCGTACTCTTTTGATCCGTCACCAGAAGTCACCACCATAACTGGGTTTCCTGTTTATTTGCTAGGCACCTAGCAAAGGCAATTATAATCATGAAAATCAAGGTCAAGGTTTTTCGAGAGCATGTTGGGATGAGGTTGCTGGTAACTGCTGATCAGATTCAGCAGAATGAACAGGTCTTAGCTGGGCAGGGTCCAGTGAGTTCTAAATGAACTGGGGGTGGTGTGCTGGTTCATTCTTCCCAGCTCAACATAAGCTAGAAACTCCTGGGAAGAGGGAGCCTTAATTGTGAAACTGGCTGCATCAGATTGGTCTGTGGGCGTGGCATCTTCTTGTTGCTAATTGATGAAGGAGGGACTACCCACTGCGGGCAGTGCTGTTCCCGGGGAAGGTAGTTCTGAGGTGTCTATGCAAGAGCAAGCCAGAGAAAAGAAGCCAGTAAGCATTCTTTAGATCCTCCAAGGTCTCTGCTTCAGTTTCTGCCACCAGCTTCCAGCCTCGAATTCCTGCCATGCCTTCCCTTGGTGATAGACTGCAGCCTGTAAGCCAAACTCTCCTTTACCGAGTTGCTTTTGGCCAGTGTTTGATTTCTCACAGCAGCAGAGACACAAACTAGGACAGGTGGTGACCCAATTATACAAGACAAATCATATAGAGAAGACACGCTTCCTGTGTCTAAAAAATGATCCAAGATGGTGTAGTTCAGGCTACACCGGAGCACTTTATAAACCGAAGGCTTTTCTAGCTGTGGGGCAACTAACAAGCAGCAGGAGGTAAAAGTCCTCCAGAGACAGACTTGTATATTCTGAGAGCAAGGCCCGACTAGGAGGACCAGGCCACAAGTTCAGGCTACATAGTCTACAGCTGTTGATGAGTGCCCAAGTCCCCAGGGACCCTGCAAGGAGAGAATAAGACAGATCTTTGCTTTGCAGAATTTATATTTTAACTGGTACATAATTGTACATATTTGCAAGATACCATCTAATGTTTCGTAACTTGTGCACATTGTGCAATATCCATATCAGGGTAAGTCTGTTTCTTCAAAATAATTTCTGTGCTGAAAAAAACTCAAATTTATTTCTCGTAGCTTTTAATTTTCTCATTACCCATAGTCAATCACACTAACAAAACACAGGAACTTCTTTCTCCTAAGTCTAACTTGTTACCAGTGAATCAACGTTTTCTCACGGGATATGCTTATAACCTATACGAGCTACCAAAAAAAAAATGCGGAGGAATGATTGGCCGTTCTAGACAAGGTGGACAAGGGAAATCCTAAGGCGGTGGCATTTGAGATGCTCAAAGGACACGTAGGCGGGGCCGCGGGTTTTCCTCCCCGTACTCCAACAGCGCTTTTCCATAGGAAAGTTTCTGGGCTGAGCTTTGGTGGATCCGAGCCAGGGAGGGGCACACCAGCTTGACTTCAGGTCTGCGCTTGCACTGGGAGTTTAAAACTAGCGGGCGGAGCGAGAGTGGGCGGCTTGCACTAGTGCGCATGCGCGCCGGGAATTGCGCCGGAGAGGTACAGCTACCTAGCCCAGCCGTGGCAGTTAAGGATGTGGCGCGAGTCCTAGAGAGAGCAATTAACTGAGAAGGCTTGACAGAGAAGCGTGACTGTTGGGTCTGTGGGAGAAATGGAGCCTAAACAGCAGAACGCAGAACAGCCGTTCTACAGGACTGTGAAAGGCTTTGTGAAGATGCTGCGAATGGTGAGGAGCAGGGCGGGAACGCAGGGCGGTGGTCAGGTTACTTCGGGATGGTGAAGACTGGGTTAGGAAGCTTGGGGCAGCCTAACCCAGTTTCCAGTCACGCCTTTCCAGATGCAAAGCATTGCTTTGTTGCTCTGTTCGGTGGGAGAAGAACCATAGCGCAGCGTGGCTTCCTGTTCAGATGGTGTAGAGAAACACCCATAGATCTACCTGCACGCCCGGCATTTGGTCTCACAAACTTGATGGTATCTACCAGACAAAGCAGCTGCAGTCAGAACCCAACAAGAAAAAAAAAAAAAGGTTGATGTTCTTTTATTAAGTCGGACTTTTGGTGTCAGCTGATTCAACCAGAGCAAGAGTAAAATGGAAACTGCCCTTTTTAGGGCTCCAGACACAACGGGGGCGTAGCAGTGAGTTCTGGACAGAGCTTTGGACAAAGGAGATTAGAGAAGTACAAACTGTCAGGTCCCGAGCCAGGGGCAGGGTTCACTCCATGCCTGTGGCTCCTCCCAGCGCTTCTCACCCGGCCCCCTACCCTAAACCTCTGGGCTTCACTTCCCTTTCCTACAGCTTCTCCTTTCTATCTAAACCGGCCATTTCAGCCTGCTCTCTCCGTCCTCAGCTCCTCTCTTGGACCGATTGCCGCTCCCCCCCTTCTTGTCCTCTCTCAATCCCCGTCCCCTCCTCCCATGGTCCAGTTCATTCTAGACTCTTCCGGATGCCTCTGGCTGTACTTTCCCCTCATATCTGCAATAAAACCCTTCTCAGCAATACCTAGGAGGGGTCGTGTCTTCATTTTCATCCACAGACTACCATAGTTGAAGGAACAAAGAGAAATCGTTTAAGAATTCGAAGAGCTAACAAATACAAGGGAACCATGTCCACGTAATATGAAGGAGAGTTTTGTAGTAAAAGTTAAATGGCCACCAGAGAAGGCAGTATTTCCCAGGCA
Source organism: Mesocricetus auratus (assembly GCF_017639785.1). Classification (NCBI taxonomy): domain Eukaryota; kingdom Metazoa; phylum Chordata; class Mammalia; order Rodentia; family Cricetidae; genus Mesocricetus; species Mesocricetus auratus. The sequence continues at coordinate 10,050,709 of NW_024429270.1, forward strand.
ACAGAAAGCACAGGTGGGCACTGGTAAGGATTTTTGTAAAGGAGATTCAAGCTTCAGGTGAATGGGTAAAAGTAAGTTGCATATGAAATCTTCCCCATGCCAGAAATCTGTGGTTCTGAGAAACAGCTACAGGTTCTGATTCACAAGAGACATTTAGAAAAGTACTCAGGAGCCAAAGGAGAGATTGCATTTGGTTTATTTAATTAAGAAAGTGACTGATGATCTGGAGTTTTATATTTTGTTCTAAAAGTTCTAGAACACTAAAGAGAAAGTTGGCTTTGTGGAGGTGGGGTGGTTAAGTTTGATATTACTTCTTTTGTGTTGTTTTTGATAGGGCCTGGGTGGCTTTGAAATCAGAGAGTTCCATCTGTCCCTTATATAGGCTTCCAGCAGAAGGTGTGGCCCAAATTAAAGGTGTGCCTTCCAGCCTCAAGGTCTGGATTTAAAAGGCATGTTGTCTTCCAGCCTCAAGATCCAGATGACAAGTGTTCCCTCCATTTCTGGATTGTAGTTCATTCCAGATATAGTTAAGTTGACAACCAAGGCACAGAAATGAGACATCTAACCAGAAGATAGCTATTAGAAACCTTCCAAGAAGAACCTAGAGTTAGGACTAAAAGAGGCACCTGAATAAGAAGGAATGGTTGTAAGAAAATCTTCAGGACCTTTGTAGTGAACAGTAAGAAGTTGAATGGTGCTTTGTGTATTCATTCAATAAATTTGCTGAACACCTGCCTATCTGTATTGTGAATTTACATATTAGGATGGGAGGGAGACAGAGCCAAGCCCAATAAGTTACATAGCATCCCAAGAATAAATGCTATGGGGCGTATCAAGGGAGAAGACTTTCGATGAAGGTTGCAAATTACAGTCTTAGGGTGATAAAGTTAGGCTTTGCTGAGATGGTATTTGTCAGAGTTAAGTGAGATAAAGTAGTTA